>NC_133619.1:349552443-350752443 GCF_048593235.1 Sminthopsis crassicaudata | reverse complement strand
GGAATGAATGCTAGACCTTAGACAAATTGGGAGTTTCAGCTAGTAACTTGGTGTGATTAGCCATAAAGCAAAACCCCTCAGCCGTAGGTGACAGTTTTAATCAACTTCTCTCTCAAGGTCACCTTTTTCTTCTGAGTTATAGTGCTCTTCATGCTGGGACAATTTATTTTGATGAAGGGAAGTCTTATTGTGTATGTTTGTAGGGAGTCAGGGCTCTCCATGACCTGTAAATGCACTCCATCACCTACTGTACGAAAAATTCTCTCCCCACAAACAGATGTGGAAGGACAGCTGAAATAACAGCAATATGTCTTGGTAAGTGTTGTCAAATTTTTCAGTCCTTTCTCTGGTGGATTTTGTCCTTCCTAAGGAAGTGGAGTAATTACTTATCTGAAGAAGAACTGATGGCTGGTAGAATTTCAAGAACATCCATTCTGTCATTTGATGGTCCAGATGCTACCAGGAAGTTTGAGATTATAAAACAAATGATACTTCAGTTCAAGTTCAGTTCAGTTCATCCAGTCATTCAACATTTGCCAAGCCCCTACTATGTGCTATGCAAGGCCTTGAGGAAGAAAAGAAATAAGACCAAGTTGATAGCTAAGAAACATATAAACAGTGTTAGAAAAGGTAGCAGAAAAAATACTGAAGTCTGTGACATGTTTTAGGTTGTATATATTTCTTTGGAATAGTTTCTTTTGCTTATAAAATGTTTCGCTTCTCTCTGACCAAAAGACTTCTATTTTTGAAACTTGTAACTGATCCTAAAGTAAAGATTGAGAATTAAGTACAGTTTTTTCCTTGCCTTAGGTAGTCATTTTCTAAGCCATTTAAAAACAATCAGCAACTAGCACCACTATGTGCATTTTTTTATGATGTTACCTTCCTAGGAATATCTAACCAAGCTGACTGACTGAATTAGAGGCTTACTTCCTAGTTCTCATATGCCTTTAATAGAAAACATCTAAAAAGTTCATGTTGATTTATAAATCTAATGAGAAACTATAACGACTTCTTCCACTCCAGAAATGGCAGAGATCAACTTGAAATTCAAGGGCAAAAGGAAAGGAGATAGGTCATTGCAGTGCCTGCTTGCTCCCAGTAAGACATATGTAGCTTGTAAGTTTTATGTCTTGAGGGAGAAAAAAGATAGATCTCTCAGAAGAAAGTTGTCAGAAAGCTGCAGGGTAGGGACTTTGGGAATGTCATGAAGTGTCAGGGATGAGTGCTAAGTATGACAGTAATCTGACAGACTCCCAGGTTTAGGAGCTCCAAGGTACAAAGAGATAACTTAGTTTCTAATGAAAAGGCCAAAGCTGTGGGTGAACTTTGAAGGACAAATATAATAGTCAAGAGATATAAAAAAGGTAAAATTATTTGAGCATTTGAAAGAAGTGATATGATTATGTAGTGCTAACATTCTAATAATAGGGAAGGAAAAAAAAACAAAAAAACAAGTATCCCTTTAGACCTTTCATGTCCTTGAAGAGTATTGAATAAAGTTAATATGAAAAGCAGGTCTTTGGACAGAGTATATTGGTTTTATTGTGAGAGTGTGAAGAGCAGGGAAGACGGGGTGGGGAGGAGAGGAGAATAAATTATATTTTTAAAGAATAGATTATGGTAGAAAGAAGGAAGAATGGATTAGAACTTCCTATTTCTCATACTTTAGGTACAAGGGAAGAATATACAACCATGAAGGATAGGGAATAAGCAGAAGGATAGGGAATAAGCATTAGAGAAACCTTTATGTTATTTGAAATTTACAAAGGACAGTTTAACATAGAGCCATATATACATATGCAAAGAATTCGTTGTAGCAATATAATTTGAAAAAGCAAGGATGGGGAGGGAAAAAAGAAGCAGGATGATACTTGAGAAGAAAATATTTTCAAACCAAAAAAAAAAAAAAAAAAAACCTTCCTGATACTAAGAAGAGTTGAGTAAAAGGGAAAGAAGAAAGATTAAAATAATCTAAGATTACTTCTTAAATAATTGGGGAATGACTGAAAAATTTTGAGTAATATATATTTAGAAAGTATACCTGATACATAGGAAGACAAAGTCAGAATCCCAATAGATGAAACAATTTAATACCTACTCTTGATATTAGAGATAAATGAGGAAGAATCTTCTTCCTTTTATTAGCAATGTGAGAGAATTAAAGTTATAGAGCATTGCATATATTAATATGATTAACATGAAGGTTAGCCTTAACTATTAAGACCATATTAATTAATTAAGGCCAAATAAATTATTATTTATTTATTTTTGTTGCCAATAGTATTTTATTTTAAAAATGCATATAAAGATAGTGTACAACATTCATTTTTGGAAGATTTTGTGTTCCAGATTGTTTTCCCTTCCCCTTCCTGAAGACAGCAAGTGATCTGATATAAGTTAAGTGTATGCAATTCTCTTAAATATATTTCTATATCTGTCATGTTGTACAAGAAAAAACAAACTAAAAGTGAAAAAATCAAGAGAGAAAAAACAAGCAAAGAAAATAAAAATACTATGCTTCAATTCACATCCATTCTCCATAGTTCTACCACTGCATGCAGATAGCATTTTCCATCCCAAATGTATTGAAATTACCTTCAATCACTACATTGTTTGAGAAGGCCCAAGTCTATCACACTTGATCATCATATAATCTTGATGTTATTGTGAACAGTGTTTTCTCAGTTCTGATCATTTCACTTAGTATCAATCTACATATGTCTTTTTAGGCTTTTTTGAAATTAACCTCCTCATCATTTATTATAGTACAATAATATTCCATTATTTTCATATATAATAATTTATTCAGTTATTCCCCAACTAATGGTCATCCACTCAATTTCCAGTTCCTTGTCACTACAAAAAGAGCTGCTACAAACAACTATTTTTATTTATACAAATAGTATGCACTGTCATAATATGGAAATAAATATTATGAAAAAACAAAATTCATCAGGATAACATATATTTTTAAAAGCTTACAACAGATTAAAATGGAATACTGAAACTAGCAAGAAAATTAAAGGATGATAAATATGAATTCTTGCATTTTACTATTTCTTTAATAAACTGAACAAAAAAATAGCACAACAAAGAGTCAAGGTATTACATAGCCTTGTGTATTACCAGAAGTGAAAGGAAAGATATAAAAGAAAATGATGAAAAATGACTAGAAATTGTATTTCTTCCAAATATATTCCAGATAAAAGCTCAAAAACCATTATATTTTATATTAGGACATTAGCATCAATATGCTTATTGAAAATCAAATATATCTGAGTAAGTTGCAATGAGTAACAATCAAAAAGATGAGAAAATCTTGGGGAAAGGTGGAACTTTTCATAGTAAATAAATAAATAATATAAATACATATTGTCATCTCTGAGCCCCCCCATGTAATTAATGATACTATTAGTATTAGTGATGGAAGTGAGTAGTAAAAGAATCAGATATTGCAGTTTTTACATTCAGCAAATAGTACATATGAGGGAAGTATTCCCTTGTATGACCTTAAGAAAAACATTATGGTTGTACATCTACCATTATTTAGTCATAGATATCTTCCTATAAAATGTAGGTTCATTTCTCTGATAAAGAAAGACTTGAAAGGACTAGAAAAGCATTGAGAAAGGACTGAGAAAGCACTGTTCTATGGGTAATTATAAGAGAATATGTAAAATGAATTTTGAAATCTTGGAAGAAATGCTTCAAAAGGGAAAAAATAAACTTCAAAAAGAACCTTAAAATAGAAATTCAAACATGTATGAAGAAGCTGGAAATTTTGAGAATGTATGAAGAGACAAGGCAAGAAGGATAGATTAACTTTTGGAGCTGTATAAAAAGCTCTGTAATGAGGTTTTACCCATAAAGAATCTGAAAAGTGAGCAGATTCTTGAGCTCTATGCAATGAAAAGGAAGATTAAAAAGCAGTACTAGTTAGAAGAAGAAGTAACTAAGGTGGTTAGAGATTTCCTGTTGAAACTAGCACGTCAACCTGACAGACCCTGAGCTAAGGATGGAATATATATAATGAGAATATTAGAACATGTATTTATTTAGACATCTGTGAGTTTGATCAAGAAAGCTTTAACCTGAAATGGTAACATGGGAAGATTCCAAAGGTACTTTATTAAACATTTAATAACCAGGATATAGGAAAACTTTTCAATTTAATCTGTATTACTAAAATTTTCTCCACAATTTTTTAAGGCTAGACAATCAACAAAAAAGTAAGCCAAGCCCTATTTTGTAGCACTTGAGAGTTTTATACTTTTACATTGAAAGTTGGTTCTACCTATCCTTACAAATTAGCTCCAGCACATTTCTGGCAAACTTGGTACATACCTACTCTAAGAGAAATATAAGATTTTTAAAAATATTACATAGAATGAAAAATATCAGGAGAGATACACAGAATAAAATATTCATGATGAGGAAAATATTCATAATGAAGATTCATTAATACCAGCTTAATGGTATTTTTTCCCCAAATACAAATAACAATAGTCTACAACATTCATCTTTGTCAATATTTGAGTTCCAAAGTTTTCTCCCTCCCCCTTACCAAGACAACAAACAATCTAATATATGTTATATTTTATTTCTATGTTACTCATATTGTAAAAGAAGACTCAGGACAAAAGGTAAGAACGCAAAAAATGAAAACAACAACAATAAAAGTGTTCTTTCTCCTTTCCCCTTCTTTATCAGCTTCTCCTTTTCCTTTTCTCTCCCCTTTTTCCTCCTACTACCCTACAGAGTCAGATAAATTTCTATATCCAAATATGTGTATATGTTATTCCTTCTTTGACCCAAATCTGATGAAAATAAGCAAAACCCAATGATCAACCCCTCCCTTCTCTTCCTTGCAATATGTCTTTTGTGCCTCTTCATGTTATGTAATTTACTCTATTCTGTCTGTTCCTTTCTTTTTTCCCAGTACAATACTCTTTTTAAGTCCCTAATTTTTTATATCATCACAATATGGTTAACATATACCCATATCTTTATGTTTATTCTTCTAACTGCCTTAACAGAAATACAATTCTCAAGTGTTATATCATCTTCCCAATTAGGATTGTAAACAGCTCAACCTTACTGAATAATATATTTATTAACAACTGATAAGATAATATTTATCTTTTATTGCAACCTCTCCCCATGCCCTCTCCACCAAGAAGTCTGGTTGTTAAACATTTATCATTTAATTAACATTAATTAATTACCATTTAAACTAAACTAAGAAATCAGTAGTAGTGTACTGATAAATGTTTAAAATTTATCAGTACACTACTACTAAAATTTTATTTAAGAAGTCTGGTTGTTAAACATTTATCATTTAATTAACATTAACTAATTACCATTTAAACTAAACTAAGAAATCAGTAGTAGTGTACTGATAAATGTTTAACAACCAGACTTCTTGGTGGAGAGGGCATGGGGAGAGGTTGCGAGAGGGGTATACACAACATATTTTTAAAATTATTTTTCTCCACCACTTTGTTAAGTGAAGATATTAAACAAAATGATCAATTAACCCTGATTTGTGACAGTTATAAATTTCTAGGGTGTATATTCTTGCAATAAAAATTTACCAGTCAGATTTCCAAAGTTAATAGAAACTGGCTCCAACATAACATAACTTTGGATGGTGGGAGATTATGTGAAAGAGAATGACAGGCATGGAAAGATAGAATTGGGAGATGAAATGTAATGCTAGGAACCAGCAAAGAGGCCAGTTACTGGATTACAGAGTACATAGAATTTAAATAAAAGATAAGAAAATTGGAAAGGTAAGAAGAAAAATTTATATTTAATCTTGGAAGCAAAAAGGGGTGATTGTAATCGATGGAATAGGAAGTATCATGATCACACATGATTTAGAAAGATCATTTTAATAAGAGAATGGGAAATTAACTACAGTTAAAAGATACTTGAGTCAGGGAGGGCAACCAAAAAGCTATTCCAACACTCTAGTTTTGAGATTATATGAACCTTCACCAAAATGAAGGCAGCATCTTTCCCTATTCTAAAAACATTCCTATATACATTGTAAATAGTCCCATTGACACCACAATGAGATGATTGATGACATCTCTTTTGAGATTTGAGTAACTATGTCATTTGGAGAAGTCCAATTGACCCATAGGCTATATGGATTGGAATAATAGCTTAGACTTAGATAGCAAAATGTGACCTGGGGACTAGAGAAGAGAAAAACAATAAGAACCTAATCGGAGTAATACACAGAATGGACAAAGAGTCTATATACAGAGAGTGAACTTAGGATGGACAAGACACTGGCAAAATCCATTCATTTACACAGTGATCTAGGGAAACTTTTAGTCCAAAAGATGGCTGTTGTGGAGGATGGGTAGTAGAGTCTATCTATATTCCAGAAATGAAAAAAATAGATAAACAATAGTGGTAGTTCTTGGCTTATTGCCCTGGGAAAAGTATGAATTATTTGAGTCTAAAACAAGTAGCAGCTATAGAAAGTAATAAGATTTGAAAGAGTTTCTAGACCCAGCCTCCTGGAGAGAGAAGGGAATTACTGGGCTGAAGCAAAACTAAAACTGATAGTCATGATGTGGAGGAGGAACCTGGATCTTATCCTTCAGTGCTGTGAATTGTTTGAACTATACCTGTCCAATGGGAAGAGAACTGACTATTAACTTCAAGTGCAAAATTTCATTCTAGTAAAGCCCCAACTTCAAAGTAGCAGTCAAATCTACTGTGGGATTGCTTAGAGGATGAGAGATTGTTTACTAGGAAACTTCAGTTAGGCTTTCCTTCCAGATGATTACTATCCACTGGACCCTGTGGGAAGTTAGCAGTCCTAAAAGGGAAAGAGATGCTCTGATTGTTTTAGAGTTTCTTTGCATCCTTTGTGTTTGTGCATTTTCTTTTGGTTATAATGAAACATATCTTCTATATCTCTATGATATAAGTGTTTAGATATCTATATGTATATCTATCTGTATAGGTATGTATGTATATCTATGTCTATCTATCTACATCTATCTATATCTATTTTTGTGTGTCTGTAGTTAGCATGCATTTTTGCATGTGAGCTAAGGACATTTTTGTGTTTTCTATAAATCTGTATCTAGATATAAACCAATTGTTGATATTTTTATAAAATACTCTTAATAGAGGAAAAAATCAAAGGGAGCTTTATGAGCAACTCCCATCAAACTGACATCAGTGTATATACTTCTAGACCTTTGTTTTCTGAATTACATCTCATTTGCAACTAGACTCATCATAATAGGAGCCAACGTACATACATTTATCATGTTAAAAAACTACAACAACAACATATAATCATTGAAAAAGATCTTAAGAGACCATTGACTACATACTTATTTTATAATTTTGGAAACTAAAGCCCTAGAAAATAAGACAATTTGCTCAAGATTAAACAGCTAGTTAGCAGGAAAAAAAAGAATTTTTGATTTGGGAAATACCAGAATTATTCTGCTCCACCCCAAATCTGATATCTATTCTTATGGTCTGTCACATTACTTAAAACTCCACCATTAATGAATCTACCTTTCTTCTAGTTTAGTGAAGTTTCACCAAAACACAAACTTAAGTCACAATTTTTAGGAATCCTTGTGTTGTGAAATGTGAATAGCTGTTCTTTCAGGATCACAGATTTAAAAACTACCCTAGAGAACACTTTTTCAAACACTTCATTTTTCTTATAAGAAAACCAAGGCACCAAAAGATAAATGACTTGCTTAAAGTCATACAATTAAGTGACAAAATCAGAATCCAAACTCAGTTCCCTTGATTCTAGCCCAGTGTTATTTAATTATACCAGAAGAGTGAGTTTAATTAATGACAGTGGTTCAAGGGGTAGTATATCATAGTGGGGGACATAAAATAAAAACAAACAAACAAAAAAAAACTGGACCTGAAGTCACCAATCAATATGGCTTTGTGATGTTGGGAAGTTACAATTTTTCGGATATTTATTTTCCTTACCCATCCTAATTACCCAAAGAGTATTGTTAGCATCAGAAAATAAAATATTTGATAATATCTATAGCAAGACTCTAAAGTATTATGCAAATATAAGGCATTGCTATGTTTTTTTAAAGAGAAGTTTCTTCTAAGAACCTAAAGGTCCCTCAACAAAATTGGGAAAATATGAAATTTGTCCTTCTCACCCCCATTTTCATACAACCTGAATGGTTGCTTTGTTTGTGTATTTATTAGACTTGATTTTTTTCCCCTAACCTTATCTAACATTTGTGTTCCCAATACCTCTTTCTATAGTCAGTAGGAAATGAAGGATGAAAAATCATGCAAAGCCCTAAGCTTGCATCATTGCTCTTTCAAAATATGCTGGTATTTAAATGCCAGACATTCCATTGAAGTATGAATAAGCCTGTCTCTGGGCTTGTCCCTGGGTGGAAGGTGAAGAGCAGGGTTTCTCTTTGTTATTTGATTTAATAAAACACGATGACCTTCCAGCAAAATGCAGGTATAGCCAGGTCAGCACTGAACACAAGAAATCTCCACTGAGAAATAAAGGCATTGTAGAGTTATTACTTATACTGTTGGTATTTCTGGGAAAAAGGAAAAGGAAAGAACGAGAAAAGGGGATGCTTTCCTCCAGAGCCTAAAGCTCAATTGATGCAAGTATCCATATTGTTTAACTGAATAGCAGATGGAAATGCAATTTCCAAAAGTTTATGTTTAACAATGTGTCTAACACAGTCCTGCCTGAAATAGGGGACTTACAAGTTGGTCCCACATTTCACTGTTTAGTAACAATATCACTACTGAGCCAGGGCAGAGTTGATACATAAAACAATGGCCTAGATATGTGGCCTTAGGTTTCTATTATAAGTTCCACAAGAGAGCATTGTGAGAAAATCCTATATTAGTAGGCTTTTAAAAGTTTACTGTGTTGCCAAATTGAAAGACTACATTTTGAGGAGGAAAATTTCATCACTTTTTGTTCAATAAAGTATGTTTGTATAAAACTCCACATGTCTTATTGGACAAATCTTCAAAAATAATTAATCTAATCATTATTCATTCTTATGGTATTTATTGTAATAATATTAAGTATGGTGAACTCATTGACTATCAGTGTGAATATTGTTAAGATGTATATTGTCTTTTTAAAAAAATTACAATTCTGCATTAAATAACAGGATCATTATTCTGAAGTGTTAATGGCCAGAGTTATAATTCAATCAAGTAAATAATATTTCATGCAGTTAATAAAATCAATGAAATTTGTAAGAAACCATAAATATGATTTCATACATACATTTTAAACACAGGCAATCAGAAAATCTTCTGTCCTTGAAAGTGTAGTCAGATCTTTGTCTTTTTAAAAAAGGACATAGCCACAAAATCCAAGATTCCAAGATGAATATTACTACCATTTTATATATAGTGAGAATTCTTCCCTCAGTATGTTCTTTAAGTAAATTCCACTTATTCTCTCCCCCATAATTAAATTTTCCATTTTTTTTTCTTAAGACAACCATTGGGAAACACTCATTTATATATATTTTCTCAGGGTTTGAGTTTTATATTCTTGAATTCTGAATAGCATTGAATTGATAAAAAAAATTTTTGTTTTGTTTTGTTTGTTTTTGTTATTTTTTTTGTTTTGCTTGTTTATTTCTTTCTTGTGTTTTCCAAAATTAGAGTCATCACAATACCAGGTCCATAAAGGAATTTTGATGTATAAAACATCTAAAACATTAATATTTCAGAAGTTCTTTCCTCTTGTAGTGAATTTAAAGATCTGTAGGGTCATTTGATACTAAGGTAATATTAGAACTAAAAGGAACTGTAGATATTACCTACCCTTATATTTTCCTTTTATAGAGGCCTAGAGAGGTGAAATAATTTCCCAAGGAATATATTTACCAAAGGAAAGTCAGGAATTATATGAGCAAAATTATGAAATACTTGCCACAAAAATAAAGTCAGATTTAAATAATTGGAAAGACATTCAGTACTCTTGGATAGGCCAAGCGAATATAATTAAGATGACAATACTCCCTAAACTAATCTATTTATTTAGTGCTATACCAATCAGACTCCCAAGAAACTATTTTAATGACCTAGAAAAAATAACAACAGAATGCATATGGAACAACAAAAGGTCGAGAATTTCAAGGGAAGTAATGAAAAAAAAAATTAAATGAAGGTGGTCTAGCTGTAACTGATCTAGAACTATATTATAAAGCAACAGTCACCAAAACCATTTCGTATTGGTTAAGAAATAGACTAGTTGATCAGTGGCATAGGTTAGGTTCACAGTGCAAGATAGTGAATAAAAATAGCAATCTAGTGTTTGACAAACCCAAAGATCCCAAATTTGGCGATAAGAATTCATTATTTCACAAAAACTGCTGGGAAAACTGGAAATTAGTATGGCAGAAACTAGGCATGGACCCACATTTAACACCACATACTAAGATTAGATCAAAATGGGTCCAAGATTTAGGCATAAAGAACGAAATCATAAATAAATTGGAGGAGCGTGGGATGGTTTACCTCTCGGACTTGTGGAGGAGGAAGGAGTTTGTGTCCAAGGGAGAACTAGAGACCATTATTGATCACAAAATAGAAAATTTTGATTACATCAAATTAAAAAGTTTCTACACAAACAAAACTAATGCAAACAAGATTAGAAGGGAAGTAACAAGTTGGAAAAACATGTTTACAATTAAAGGTTCTGAAAAAGGCCTCATCTCCAAAATATACAGAGAATTGACTTTAATTTATAAGAAATCAAGCCATTCTCCAAAATGGTCAAAGGATATGAACAGACAATTTTCAGATGATGAAATTAAAACTATTTCCACTCATATGAAAGAGTGTTCCAAATCACTATTGATCAGAGAAATGCAAATTAAGACAACTCTGAGATACCACTACACACCTGTCAGATTGGCTAAGATGATAGGAACAAATAACGATGAATGTTGGAGGGGCTGTGGGAAAACTGGGACACTGGTGCATTGTTGGTGGAGTTGTAAAAGAATCCAACCATTCTGGAGAGCAATCTGGAATTATGCCAAAAAGTTATCAAAATATGCATACCCTTTGACCCAGCCATACTACTCCTGGGCTTATATCCCAAGGAAATACTAAAGAAGGGAAAGGGACCTGTATGTGTCAAAATGTTTGTGGCAGCCCTTTTCATAGTGGCTAGAAGCTGGAAAATGAATGGATGTCCATCAATTGGAGAATGATTGGGTAAATTATGGTATATGAATGTTATGGAATATTATTGTTCTGTAAGAAATGACCAACAGGAGGAATACAGAGAGGCTTGGAGAGACTTATATCAACTGATGCTGAGTGAAACGAGCAGAACTAGGGGATCATTATACACTTCAACAATGATACTGTATGAGGATGTATTCTGATGGAAGTGGATATCTTCAACATAGAGAAGAGCTAATCCAATTCCAATTGATCAATGATGGACAGAATCAGCTACATCCAGAAAAGGAACACTGGGAAATGAGTATAAACTGTGAGCATTGTTATTTTTTTTTCGTTTTATTTTGTTTCTCTTCCCAGATTATTTTTACCTTGTGAATACAATCCTTCCTTTGCAACAACAACAACAAAATTCGGTTCTGCACATATATATTGTACCTGGGATATACTATAAGATATTTAATATGTATGGGAATGCCCACCATCCAGGGGAGGGGGTGGAAGGAAGGAGGGGAAAAAACTCAGAACAGAAGGGAGTACAAGGGATAATGTTGTAAAAAAAATTACCTATGCATATGTACTGCCAAAGAAAATGTTATAATTGTAAAAATTAATAAAAAAAAGAAATAATTTCCCAAGGATCACAAAGTTAATGAATAATCCAGACACACAATTGAATAAAGATATCTGATTTCTCTTGATGCTCATTTTATGACTTTTCAAAGAGACTTGTAAGATTTCAGATATATGGTGAATTGAAATCACATAGATAAACTGGCCTTATAAGGACTCTTCTGTGGAACTTGAATAAACATCATACCATTGGCTTCAGTTCATTACATGAAAATTTGGGGAAAAGACACTTCTTGTTCTAAGAGTTTCCTACTTCACTGGTAGGCTGGATATACTGCTAACCTAAGGAATTTTCTTAATAAAACAGAGACAGAGACAGAAATTCACAGAGACAGAGACAAAGTAGAGACAAAATCTTAAAAGGCTGATATAATCCTGACGCCATCTGTTTGGGAAATAGAATGTAATTCTACTGAGAAGCAGAGCATAAATAGGTCCTTTTCTGTACTGGTGTCATGGAAATCCCAACCATGTGGCAGTTAGTGCTTAAGATCTTAAATAGGTGGTCTCATACTGGGAACACTAAGCTAACTTTACCTTTCCTTTGTGTTTCCTGTCCTTGACACACTTTATGAGTTCCAAATGGTCTGAAGGGCTACCTACACCAGTGGAAATTGCATCATTTGCCAGTCAGGCAGCATCATTAATATCCACTTTTGGTGGCAATGGCATCTTCTCTAGCAGCAGTAGCTGACAGCAGGGAAAGCTTCTACATCAAAGAGTTTGGCCATTACCTCAAGAAAGACCAAACCTGGCATATTTCACTAAAAAGCAAGGAGAGTTACTTCTTAGATAATTCCCAGTTGAGGTGAAATGTAATAGCAGAATTGCATAATTGTTTTATGCTCTGGTAAGCATTAATATATTAACCTCCCAACTAAATATAATGGTACTTAAATGTTGGAGTATTGTGTGATGTACTAATCATTCTTTTCATTAATTTTAAAAGTTTCTTATACTTATATTCTTTGTCTGTGAATTAGCTGATTTATACTATACATTGGCTCTCTCTTTTATTTTTCCCTTTTGGGGAAAATCTGAAAGAAGCGATGACTCAAATTTCAGTTAGTTTTGTGTGATAAGAGGTTTGTCATTGTTGAACCAATGACCCTGAGAATAGAGTCCCCAACCTCAAAAAGGAAAGAGAATCTAAAGTACAGTAAACTATGAAATCTTAGAGGCATTAGGTGTTAGATTAATGAATGAATGGTGGAGAATGAAAACTACTGTCAGTCCCAGATGACCAATACCTTTATATTAGAATGGTGTTACAGAGTTGGAGTTGGAAGAAATCTTTCAAATCATTTTGGCTAAGCCCCTCATTTGCCATATGAGGAAACTGAGGCCCAGAGAGTTAAAGTCAAACAGACAGAAAGCAGCAGCCTGAGAATATGTGATATTTCTTTTTTTGAGGGGAAATTTATTATTTTTATTGTGTAATGTTAATGTATTTTATCTTATTTTTATTATAGCTTTTTATTTACAAAATATATGCATGGGTAATTTTACAGCATTGACAATTGCCAAACCTTTGGTTCTAATTTTTCCCCTCCCCCCCCAGATGGCAGGTTGACCAATACATGTTAAATATGTTATAGTATAAATTAAATACCACATATGTATACATGTCCAAACACTTGTTTTGCTATACAAAAAGAATCGGACTTTGAAATAGTGTACAATTAGCCTATAAAGTAAATCAAAAATGCAGGCGGACAAAAATAGAGGGATTGGCAATTCTATGTAGTGGTTCATAGTCATCTCTCACATTTCTTTCACTGGGTGTAGCTGGTTCAGTTCATTACTGCTTTATTGGAATTGATTTGGTTCATCTCATTGTTAAAGAGGACCACATCCATCATAATTGATCATCATATAGTATTGTTGTTGAAGTATACAACGATCTCCTGATCCTGCTCACTTCACTCAGGATCAGTTCATGTAAGTCTCTCGAGGCCTTTCTGAAATCATCCTGTTGGTCATTTCTTACAGAACAATAATATTCATATACCACAATTTATTCAGCCATTCTCCAATTAATGGGCATCTAGTCAGTTTCCAGTATGAACACAATTTCTTCCACAAATAAACTCAGATCTAAACAATGGGAAAAATAACAATACTCTATCATGGGTAGGCCAAGCTAATATAATAAAAATGACATTTCTACCTCAATTGGACTACTTATTCAGTGCTAGAATATGTGATATTTCTAAAACAATTTTAGATTTCTACAGCACTTCAGTTTTCCAAGGACTTTCACATTATTTCCTAACGGGTCCTCATATGATTCTTTCAATATATTTAGATCAGGGATTATCATTCCTACTTTGCAAATGAGGAAACTGAGACTGAAGAACTAAAATTATATGTCTGAAATCAGACTAGTTTTTTCAGTTGCCTATTTTCTTGGAGTCTTGAATTCAAATCTGACCTGGCACTTCCTAGTTGTAGAACCCTGGGTAAGTCACTTAACCCTGTTTGCCCCGTTGTTCTCTAAATACACTGGAGATAGAAATGACAAACTACTTCAGTGTCTTTCCAGGAAACCCCAAATGGAGTCACAAATAGAAACAACTAGGGGGGGGGGGAAGCTCAAGAATAACAAAAATCTCTACTTCACCTTGCCTCTGAAGAAACCCTGAGCCCAGGCATTCTGAAATGCACATATTGACTAGCACATAAATTTAAATGCTTTTCTTCATCACAGATCAGATGTATGAGATCTGGCAAGCAAATCAAAATGAGAGCAGCAAAGCAATCTACACTGATGTAATTAGCCAATAATGCCAACTAGTTAGACAAATAAGCATGACAAACATGATTATGTCTTGTTTATATCTAATGAGCTAGATTCTTATGCATGTAGGTCAACCCCCCAGAAGCAGCGGGCATTTTGGGGAGTGACATTAATTCTCTCAAGGACCACATTCAATAAACTATTTCTTGAACCCCTTTAAGAGTTCTGCTGTCTTCTATTTTTATAATCCCCTCTCTAAAAACACTAATCCATTTGGAAGTATGTCTGCTGTTAACTAGTATCTTCAAAACTCCTGACTGGTTTGCCCAGTGGTCATGAGGGTTTATTCATTAAGAGGTGAAATAGGATGAAGTGGAAACATAAATTATTATTAATTTCCATCCATGGTCATAGATCTAGAAGTGAAACTGGAGTTATCAAAGGTCACTTCAGCTAATTAGTAAATCAACAACTCTATCTGTACCCCTGACATGCTGCCATCAATTTCATTTGCCTAGTTTATGAGCCACTTTACAAAAACCCTGTCTTCTAATCATCTTAATGCTAGTTTCTTCTCCTGCTACCCATTAGTTTATTAGATAGATAGATAGACAGACAGACAGATAGATCTCATTTTTACATATATAGCTGTTTGCATGTTGTCTTTCTTAGTGGATTGTAAAGGATTTGTGAACAGGGAATACCTTTAATATTTCTTTGTATCCTCAGATATTAACATATACTAAACACATGGAAGATTCTTAATAAATGCTTGTTATTAATTGACAAAGAGAGAGTATACAGAGCACAGAGTATTGGGAAGGAGTGGGAGACTTCAGCTCATCAGACTATCAGGATATTGGTATGGATGTTGTCAGAGTCAAAGTACAAGAGCCAGTCCTAGAGCACAGCAATGATGATGTCAGTCTCCTATTCTAAAACTTTTATGTCACCTCCTGCCGACATAAATTACAAGGGATTTAAAACTTCCCACAAAATGCCTCTATTCTATATTTTCAAAAATATTTCCACACTAATCACTACTATCCCCATCCTTCCTCCTCTTAAATGTTTTAGTTAAATCCATACTGAACAAATAGAGAATTATTTTTCTGTCTTGACTTATCCTTACCCACTTCCAAGTTTAAGTGATTTTAACAGACTTCCCCAACCTTAATCTCTCCCTTATGAAATCCTAATTTTCCTTCAAAGTCCATTTCAGATATCTTATCCTTCATGATGTCTTCCCTGATTTCTTTAGAAGCAAAAAAGAGCTTTCTTCTCTAATTTTCCCCTAACGCTACTATTTCTGGATCTTCCCTTTGACCCCAGAAAATTCTACCTTATATAACATTTATTTGTGTACATGTTGTTCATATTGTATATTCCCTCTTTGTAAAAATTTGATTTCCAATCACACACACACACACACACACACACACACACACACACACACACACAATTTTTCCTATACTTAGCATAACATTTTCTATTTATGAAGCATTTAATAGTAATTTAGGGTTAAGGTGAATGAAAAAATCTGAGAGACAGAGTTTCTGGGTTGTTAATAATGCATTTATTAATTTGGATAGTTAATAATCAATAAATTGATTGCCAATGGTTTCTCTCAGTAATCAAAGACCCTAACAGAGACAGTAAATGCCTTCATATAGTGTTAGAATAAGGGAGGGTGCCCCTAAAAGGTGAAAATCACCTCTGATTAATGAACAATTAATGAGGAGCTGAGATAAAAGTCTTCAGGTACTTCTGCTGATAACATGGATAGAAGATGAGATACAGTAGCCTCCAGCAATCTGGGCAAATGAATCTATTTTTGTCCAGACTACTGGGGTTGGTTTTCTTCTTCATAAACTGTTTACTCTAAACTCCAATGGAGGGATGCAAAGACTTGAAATAATGCTTTGGGCCTGAAATTTACCTAGATTAGATTCTGTTTATACCCTAAAGAGAGTAAGTGTCCTAATTATGTGCAGTCCCACTCAAGATTGAGAAGCATGTAATCTGAGGATTAGGTCAGTCTCATCTATCAGCTTTGTACTTCTGAGACTGATTAACTTACTTATAGGAGCTGGTCCCTGAATGAGAGAATAAAAAAACCTTGATCCTAATTTAATATTAAATATCAATATAATAAAAATATTCCTTTAGGATAGAGTCTGTTATTTCATTGCTATAACAATGACAAACTCAAATTGAAATGGAGCCACTAACTTAAATGTAATGATGTCGTCTGTCTGAATATTGACTTAGAAAAACATATTATTATAATCCATGTGCTATAATATTTTAAATTTTAAAAAATATTTTTGTTAAATATTTCTCAATTACTTTTAAACCAGTTCAGATCACATGGGAATGATTCAAACTTCACTGATTTTGTGTTTGACATCTCTAGGGAATAGTAGTAGTAGAGGAGTAGTAGGAGCTGTCCACTTGGGACTCAGCTGCAACTGGCCATTTGGGCAAAATCTCTCCTCTCCTCTCCCCTCCCCTTCCCTTCTCTCCTCTACCCTCCTCTCCTTTCCTCTTCTCTTTTATATCTCTTCTATTTCCTTCCTTGAAAACCTATAAAAAAAAAAGGTATGGTATTTAAATTATGCTCTGATACCCTATTCAAGTATGTCTATGGAAAACTAGCTTGCTCAAATAATTAAACAATGGCATAAGCATCGTTGTCCACATAGCAGCAAATTTCTGATTAACTATTAAAAGACTTGTTTTTTTTTTTTTTTTCTTATTATTACAACTAAGGAACACTGTGAGTTTAGATTCAAACTCTCTAAGACTTTAGACTCACCTATAAAACAAAGGCTTAGATGATTTCTAAGATCTCTTGGATTACTAATAGCCTACAGCCCTATGATAATTCATACTGTTTTAGCCTAATAGTACTGAAACAACTAAAGCTAAAATAGGGAACTCAGATGGCTGATTATTTATTTCCATTATGTAAAATCTAACCATTATATAATGCAAACAAACACACAAAGGCAAAAATTACTGGGACATTTTGAATAGGTTTTGATTGGAGCTTGGGATCCTACATTCCAGATTTATGTTTTCAACTGCCTTCATTTTGCTAGCTCCCTGTTCATGCTTAATGTATTACCAGGTTCTCTGCTTTTCAAGTCTACTGTAATTTATCTTGTTCACAGAAGACTATAAAATAGAAACTAATTAAATTAAAAATACTGAATTAATGGAAAACTAACAGAGAAAACCACTGTAATTTAGAGATTTTATAACTGCTGCATCAGTGACACACTTCTTCCCTCACTTTTCATGCCTTTACTGGATGCCTTTGATTTTCCTAATTATTTATTCTTTTGGGAGTGATTACAAGCATAAGAGGATATTATGTATTCAAGTTATTGTGCTCTCTTTAAACTACAGAACTGAACATCATCTGTGTTCTTGTCTGACAACACTCAGACTCATTTGCTTAGATTATAGTTACATTATTTGGGAATAGGGAGTGGGTAAAGCAAGGAAATGTCAGTGGGAAAAATAAGGAAAGTATCATAATATCTAAATTACAAATTGATAAAAATTATAAAGTTTTCAGACTTCCCTTGAAATTATTCAAGAGTTTATTGTAGTCTGTTTTACTTTTATTCTCAATCATGTAAAGTAAAAAATGACACTACCACCCAACAGAACTAAAGTTTCCATTTACTTCTGCTATCCAAGTACAATCACACATTCAGAAGGAAGTTAAAAGGGACCTCTAAGTAGTACTGAAAGAGAACAGTATAAAGTTTATTTGAAAGACAGAGACAAACTTCACTATAATTCTATATCAAACCATAGATGTCAAACCATAATTCTAATTTAATTTTAAACATTAAATAATAATATTGTACTATTGTATAATAGCACAGAAATTATTATCATTATATTCCTGAAAAATCATGAAAAGACAATATTAGGTAAAAAATTAAATCTAGTAAGATTAGGAAGTATATAATACATTTTTGAACTATATTCATGAAAAATTGTTAAATTCACTTTTTATAGATCATGAATGAATCCATTTCCCATAAATCTAGAATAATCTATAGATCTAGGATTAATTCCATATAAATCATTCCAACTTATGCTAGATAAATAAGGTGTCCTTTAAAGCTTTAACTCTGTTTACTTTCCTATCTCTTGCACTATGCAGAAGAAGCATAGATAGCCTAATGAAAGCTATATTTTTGGAAAATGAAAAATATATTCTGATACCTGTTAAAGAGTATCCATTTTTACATTCAGAGAGAAGACAGTAGGGATTGAGTGTTGATCACAATATAGTATTTTCACTTTTTTGTTGTTGTTAGCTTGCATTTTGTTTTTTTTTCATTTTTTTCCCTTTTTGAACTGATTTTTCTTGTGCAGCATAATAATTTTGAAAATATGTATAGAAGAATTGCATGTTTAACATATATTGGATTACTTACTCCAAATTGGAACACATGATTTTACAATGGTAAATGTTGAAAACTAACTATGCATGTATTTTGAGAATAAAAAGTTTTATATATAAAACAGAATGTCCATTTCAAAATATGATGGTACAACCAAGGATATTAGTTTAATAACACATGTGGATATTCATTCAATTCAACAAATATTTATTGAGAGTCTCCATAATAATTTGCTAGGTGATGACATCTTTGTAATTTCCTTAAGATAGAAAAGTGAATTAAAACTATTAGAGATGGGAGATATTAGGGGAAAAGGAGGTTAAAAATTAAACAATAAAGCTGCATACTTTGATCTTATACACCCTCTAAGGTACAACTAGATTACACATTTAGGATTATTGGAATAGACATTTAAAAGAGAAATCAAGGTCCCATCAATAGTGAAGATTTTATTTTTAACATTTTTAATGGAGATGTTCTCTCTTTTCCTCCTTTAATTGGTGTTTTCTAATATAATTTCCAGAAAAGAGCAGAGATGCTGCTCATGTGTGAGCACTCCATCCTTATTTCAACCCCAACAATTAATTGTGTTACAAGGAACCCTGAAAAACTCACATAGCACTCAGAAATGGGCAGTAGCTCTGTGAGTAAACAAAAATTGCATTATAATGCATTCTTTAGGGACAAGAATCTTGATTGGATTTCTAATTATACTAGACCTGAAAGTAAAAAGAAGCCATATTAAAATAGAGATGGAAGGGATAGAGAAGACATAATTTCTTACTTTCACAACTCATTCATGGTCATCATTTTCTTAGTATATCCTTATCTTAGATCAATCTAGGAAGCCAGATTGTGCTTTTGTATTTATAAATCAAATTTGGATGTTGCCATAGTTTCTGACATGGCACACACATCTATTAGAAGTTTGTTTACTACTTGTTGTTTTTGTTGTTGTTGTTGTTGTTGCTGTTGTTTATCCCCCAGTCTAAAACATTTCTCCCAGTCATGTATTCACTGTCGTAACCAAACTGATTGTTCAGTATGAAAAGTCTCTCATTTCCCAATTCCTTCCCTTTGTACATACAAAATTCATGCTTGGAATGCATTTAGTCCCCAACCCCACTTATTAGATTCTTTTAGCTAGTTTCAAAGCTCAGTTCAAATACTGAGCCTTCTCTGGTTCCCTTAATTTCTAGTGCCAACTCCTACCATCACTATTTATTTAATTGAATATATTATATATTTATTAATGAACATGGTGTATTAACCCAGATAATTTGCTATCAGCTAGTCGTTAATAGCCATCTACACCAATTGAATATAAAGATTGTTGAAAGTAGGAATTGCCAGTTTTATATTTGTGCCCCAAGTATAGGAAATATATATGAGGAACTTTTCCTACTAATGTACTTTGGAACCTATTCTTGTAATTTATAGTCTCAAAGAATTGTTTGTACACAAAGTAGCAAAGTGACTTGGACAGGGCTGCCTCCAAATGTATCAAAGTAGTAAAAAGAATTCTAAAATCCCTGAGGCAACTAATATTTATAGAGTGCTTTAAATTTGCAAATAAGGTTTATAAATGTTATCTTCTTTCATTATTGAACATTTTTAATCCTCAAACTTAATTATATCTCTAAAATATTTGTTACTGTGGCTAACTTGCTTAACTTCAAAAGTACTACTTAATTAGTTTTCCTTCTACATGTTTAACTGTTCCTGACCTGTTTTCTTATCTTTTATTTCTATTCCTACTTTCTGATCATCTCTTCAACAACCACCTTTATGCCAATTCCATGTGTTGGGCTAGATATTTTTTAAGCCTAGGGTCCACAGACTTCTAAGTTGACCATGAATTTGGATGGAGAAAAAAAATTACATTGTTAGCTAATAAACATCATGTGCATCCCGTATACCAGACAGAAAAGAAATGAGAGAAAGAAAAATAAAGGAAAGATGGTAGGAAGGAAGGCAAGAAGGAAGACAGGAAGTTCTGATAAAGGCCTCATTTCCAAAATATATAGAGAATTGACTCTGATTTATAAGAAAGCAAGATATTCCCCAACTGATAAATGATCAAAGGATATGAGCAGACAAATTTGAGATGATGAAATTGAAACTATTTCTATTCATATGAAAGACTGTTCCAAATCACTATTAATCAGAGAAATACAAATTAAGACAACTCTGAGATACTATTACACACCTGTCAGATTGGTTAAGATGACAGGAAAAGATAATGACCAATATTGGAGGGGATGTGGGAAAACAGAGACACTGATACCTTGTTGGTGGAACTGTGAATGAATCCAACCGTTCTGGAGAACAATCTGGAACTATGCTCAAAAAGTTATCAAACTGTGCATACCCTTTGATCCAGCAGTGCTACGACTGGGCTTACATCCCAAAGAGATATTAAAGAAAGGAAAGGGACCCATATGTGTCAAAATGTTTGTGGCAGCCCTCTTGGTAGTGTCTAGAAACTGGAAAATGAATGTATGCATATTAGTTGGAAAATGCTTGGATAAATTGTGGTATATGAATGTTATGGAATATTATTGTTCTGTAAGAAATGACCAGCAGGATGAATACAGATAGTCTTGGAGAGACTAACATGAACTGATGATGAGTGAAATTAGCAGAACCAGGAGATCATTATACATTTCAACAACAATACTATATGAAGATGTATTCTTTTGTAAGTGGGTGTCTTCAACAAAGAGAAGAATGAATTCAGTTCCAATTTATCAATGATGGACAGAATCAGCTATACCCACAGAAGGAACATTGGGAAATGAATGTGAACTGTTTGCATTTTTGTTTTTCTTAGCAGGTTATCTTTATCTTCTGAATCCAATTTTTCTTGTACAACAAGAGAACTGCACACATATAATGTATCTAGGATATACTTTAACATATTTAACATGAATAAGACTTCCTGACATCTAAGGGAAAGGATGGAGGAAAGGAAGGACAAGTTGGAATAGAAGTAAGTGCAAGGAACAATGTTGTAAAAAATTACCCATACATATGTTCTGTCAATAAAAAGTTGTAACTTAAAAAAAAAGAAGGAAGGAAGGAATGAAAAAAGGCAGGAAGGAGGGAAAGAAGGAAGGAAGGAAGGAAGGAAGGAAGGAAGGAAGGAAGGAAGGAAGGAAGGAAGGAAGGAAGGAAGGAAGGAAGGAAGGAAGGAAGGAAGGAAGGAAGGAAGGAAGGAAGGAAGGGGAGGGAAGAAGGGGGAGAGGGAGAAAGGAAGGGAGGGAAAAAGAAAAGGAGGGAGGGAGGGAAAAAGAAAAGGAGGAAGGGAGGGAAAAAGGAAGGAAGGGAGAGAGAAAGAGAAAGATGGCTTTTTCTTCAGGTAATTTATAATCTAATGAGGAAAGATAATGAGCATGAGTTTATGATTGGAGAAATTCAAAAAAGAATAACCAGGTGAGAAATAAAGAGGTGCCTGATTTTTATTTAGAGATTTTGAAAGGAACTCATTATTCCACCTTCCAAATTTTATTTCCCTATTTTTTATTTTCTTATATAATCCTATACATTTTTGTTGTTATATGGGAGACACCTGCTAGTGGCTGCTGGAGGTTTAACTCAGACCTGTAGAATGGATCTCTTCATGTAAAAAGCTGATGACAATGATACAAGGAGCCTGAGAGGCAGTTGCATTGTCTAATCTTTCTCCTCTTCCCTCTTGTCTCCAATTTATTTCATTCCCACTCCACAAGGAATACCTGCATCAGCAAAGGCTGCTTTGCAACTCCTTCAAGTTTATAATCCACAGAAGAGGAGGCCCTCAGAGAATTGACCTGCCCCTTCACCCAAGTATGGTCCTTAATACATTTTATTTTTTGCTTTAATAACATTATGTTGAGAATGGGTCCATTGGCTTCAAAACATTACTCTGTATTCATGGCTTATCATAATCAGGCTCTGCTAGTAAGTATTTCTGTGACTTTGGGTAAATCAATCATCAGACTAGGCAAAAATTGTAAGATGATTGATTTACAGCTGAAAGTTTTCTTTTGAGATTATGTAGTCTTAATTCTTCATTTTACAGAGTAACTGAAATTCAGAGAAATAAAGATGCTTACCCAAATTAAAAGAGTAGCTATTATACCTTCTCCCCCTTATTTGTAAGAGTAGTATTTACTTTCAAAAGTGATATAATGATGACCTTTAGCAAACAACAATATGTTTTCTTTGCTAGGTCATAAGTGTGAAATTAGTAACCTATAAAATGCCAATATACTCTTCTTTTTCAATGTTCTACCTAATCAAAGCAGGAGTCTGTCTCTAAATAATTAGCCTTCCCTTGATTGTTCTTTCTTTGCTTCAGTCTTTAGCCTTTAGTTGCAATATATGTATGTACTCTTCTTCATAGCTGAGATATTAATTTTGTAGCTATAATTTGGACTCTCAAGGTCACAGTCTATAATGAGTCCCATAGGCTTTGAGAAAGATTGGGTTATTTGACTTTTGAACCATAGTTATAATTAATAGTAGTAAAATATTTATAATGCCTTCAGATAAATTAAAAAGTATGAGAATTGAATCATGAAAATCATTGACCCCAGAAGAAGGATTCACATGGACTTTTCATCATTTTTTCAGTGGATAAAAGAGAAATAGGAAAACAGTAAGGTTACTTATAAAGAAATAAGTGATTAATTCATGAAAGATATACTCATAGTACTAAGGTCCTTCATCCTGTCTTTCATACCAAATTATGAAAGCTAAGCCAGAAATTATGAGATTCCTTTTCATTTTGCATGAAAAATATATCTTCATATTCATAATTAATTATATCCGAAAAGCTGTTTTATCCTCCTTTGTCTTATGTCTTCTATTTTCAATTGATTTTTCTCTTTATGTGACTGTCACTCTTTCTGCCATCCTGTTTCCATTCTCAAAATAGCAATCCAACAAATATCTGAGAACACAAATATCTTTTACAATATAGGATTTTGTGAAAATCCACAATGATTACTCTATTCTTGGAAAGTTATTTGGAACTGCATGCCAAATGTCACTAAACTCATATTCTTTGACTCTGTAATGTCAGTGCTAGTTACATACTCCAAAGAGGTCAAGGACAAATGTAAACAGCCCATATGCACACAAAAATGTTAATAAAAGCATATTGAAGCAAGAAATTGAAAAAAAAAAAGTGATTTTTAAATGAAGAATGACTGAACAAATCTTAGCAAAAAAAATGAAATGGAGTAATAATGCTTTATAAAAAATCATGAAACCAAGACAGTTCCTAAAAACTTAATATAAAAATACTATCCACCTCCAGAAAAGGAAATGATGAAGTCTGATAAAAATGTACTATGTTTTTTACTTTAGTATTTCATTTTTTTTTCTGTTTTCTTTCACAATACATTTAATATGGAAATATGTTTTATATGTCCCTGTAATCTATAGCAAATTACTTGCTGCCTTAAGAAGAGAAAAAGGAGGAAGACAGAGCTAAGATGGTGGAGTAAAAGTAGGTACTTACCCAACTTCTGTCCCAAAGCACTCCAAATTCCTTTCAATAATGACTCTAAACACATTTTTGAACATCAGAATACCCCAAAAGATAGACTAGAATATTTTCCAGTCAAAAAGAATGTAATCCGGCCAAGATGGCGGCGTGGAGGCAGACAGCTGCTTGAGCTCCTCGTTTTCTCTCAGAACTTACTTCATGACAAGCCTCTGACTTAATGCTTGACCCAGAAAGAAATCCACAAATTATCACCAAGAGAAGACATCCTTGAAAGTTGCCAGAAAAGGTCTGTGTTTGCTCGGGGGAGGGTTAATCAGACTGGGCGCAGACTGAGGGCAGACAGCCAGAGCAAGACAGGCAGCTCACACAGCTCAGACCGGAGGGGGAGGGGTGTGATCTCTGCCGTTTCTGCGAAAGGGCTTTTGCCCCAGTGTGGATACTCCGTCTTGGCAGCAAGCCAGGAGCAGCAGAGAGGGTGTAAACACCGGAGGTGAAGATTAAAACCCCAGAAAGCCAGCATCTCTCAGAGCCCGGCCACCCCCAACCCCCACCTGGACTGACTCGGTGCGTTCTCAGAGCCTCAGAGTGCAGACTCAGTACAGTCATTGCTGTTCTGTTAGTGGCTCTCTGCTGCCCTACCCCCAGTCTGTAGAGGAAGCCCATTAATACCATCCAGCCCTATCCCCCGCAAAACAGACCAATTGTTTCTCTTGTCAGTTTGTTTTCTTTGATTCCTACTCTGACAAAATGAACAAAAAATTCAAAAGGGCTCTAACCATTGACAGCTTCTGTGTGGAGAGGGAGCAGACTTCAAATGCTGAGGAGACTAGGAACAGAATGTCCCCAGATGTATCCCCTGGGAGGGATATAAGCTGCTCCTCAATACAAAAGAACCTCATAGAGGAAATCAAAAAGGCTCTCACAAGAGAGCTGGAAGAGAAATGGGAAAAGGAAAGGGAAGCTTGGCAAGAGAGCCTGGAGAAGTCATCCCATGCATTCAAAGACAGAATGGATAAAGAAATCAAATCATTGAGAAACAAGATTAGTGAGCTGGAAAAAGTAAACAACTCCAAGGAAAACAGGATTAGTGAGCTGGAAAAGATAAACAACTCCAAGGAAAACAGGATTAGAGAGCTGGAAAAAGAAATCAGCTCTCTAAAAAATAAAATGGATAAAATGGAAAAAAATTCCATAGAGGATAAAAAATCAATTGGACAATTACAAAGAGATATAAAAAAAGTGAGTGAAGAAAATACATCATTGAAAATTAGACTGGAACAAGTAGAAATGAATGACTCAAGGAGAAACCAAGAGGGAGTCAAGCAAAACCAGAGAAATGAAACAATTGAAAAGACTGTCAAGTACCTTACCAGAAAGACAACAGACCTGGAAAACAGATCCAGGAGAGACAATTTGAGAATAATCGGACTCCCTGAAAAATGGGAGGAAAAAAAGAGCTTGGACACCATTTTCAAGGAAATTATCAAAGAGAACTGCCCAGACGTTTTGGAAACAGAGGGTAAAATAGACATTGAGAAAATTCATCGATCACCTACTGAAAGGGACCCTAAAATCAAAACGCCAAGAAATATAGTGGCCAAGTTCAAGAACCATCAGACAAAGGAAAAGATATTGGAAGCTGCTAGAAAAAAACAATTCAGATACGGAGGATCCACGATAAGGATAACACAGGATCTAGCAGCATCCACATTAAAAGAACGCAGGGCCTGGAACATGATATTCCGAAAGGCTAAGGAACTTGGTATGCAGCCAAGAATAACTTACCCAGCAAGAATGAGCATCGTTTTCCAGGGAAGAAGATGGACATTTAACGAAATAAATGAATTCCATCTATTTTTGATGAAAAAACCAGACCTACATAAGAGGTTTGATCTTCAAATACAGAACTCAAGAGACTTCTAAAAAAGGTAAAAAGAAATCTTGAGAACTATACTTCTGTCAAAAAAATATGTAAAGAACATATGTACAATTTGTCTTAGAAACTAGAGGTGGAAAGGAGATTATATCATAAAAAAGTGTAAAGTGGTGGTACTACATCTTATGAAGAGGCAAAGGTAACCTATTATATCTGAGAGAAAGAAAGGAGGGAGATGAACATAGCGTGTATCAATAGACATATTCGATTTATGGTGAAACTTCTTCCACTTCATTGAAAAGTGAAAGGGAAGGAGTGAGCTAAGGGGAAGGGAATACAGTAATTTCGAGGAAAAGGGGTAAAATAAGGGGAGGATCTTTAAGGTGGGGGAGGGATCCTAAAAAGGGAGGGCTGTGAAAAGCAAGTGGTGTTTACCAGTTTAATACTGGATAGGAGGGTAAAAGGGAAGGAAAGGGGAAAAGCATAAGCAGGGGTTAACAGGATGGCAAGCAATATAGAATTAGTCCTTCTAACCATAAATGTGAATGGGGCAAACTGCCTCATAAAGAGGAAGCAGTTAGCAGACTGGATTAAAAGTCAGAATCCTACTATATGTTGTTTACAGGAAACACACCTGAAACAGGATGAGGCATTCAAACTAAAAGTAAAAGGGTGGAGCAGAATCTATTATGCTTCAGGCAAAACCAAAAAAGCAGGAGTAGTCATCCTCATCTCAGATCAAGCAAAAACAAAAATTGATCTAATTAAAAGAGATAAGGAAGGGCATTATATCCTGCTAAAGGGAAGCATCAATAGTGAAGCAGTATCAATATTAAACATGTATGCACCAAGTGGTGCAGCATCTAAATTCTTAAAAGAGAAATTAAGAGAGCTGCAAGAGGAAATAGATAGCAAAACTATAATAGCGGGAGATCTCAACCTTGCACTCTCAGAATTAGATAAATCAAACCACAAAATAAATAAGAAAGAAGTCAAAGAGGTAAATAGAATACTAGAAAAGTTTGATATGATAGATCTTTGGCGAAAGCTAAATGGAGACAGAAAGGAATATACTTTCTTCTCAGCAGTTCATGGAACCTATACAAAAATTGATCATATACTATACTAAAATTGATCAAAATCAAATGCAGTAAGGCAGAAATAGTAAATGCATCCTTTTCAGACCATAATGCAATCAAAATAACATTTAATAAAAAGCCAGGGGAAAATAGACCAAAAAATAATTGGAAACTAAATAATCTTATACTAAAGAATGATTGGGTAAAACAGCAAATCATAGACATAATTAATAACTTCACCCAAGAAAATGACAATAATGAGACATCATACCAAAATGTGTGGGATACAGCCAAAGCAGTAATTAGGGGAAGTTTTATATCTCTACAGGCCTACCTGCATAAAATAGAGAAAGAGAGGGCCAACAAATTGGGTTTACAACTAAAATTGCTAGAAAAGGAACAAATTAAAAACCCCCAGACAAACACAAAACTTGAAATTCAAAAAATAAAAGGTGAGATTAATAAAATTGAAAGTAAAAAAACTATTGAATTAATTAATAAAACTAAGAGTTGGTTTTATGAAAAAACCAACAAAATAGACAAACCCTTAGTAAACCTGATTAAAAAAAGGAAAGAGAAAAAGCAAATTGATAGTCTTGAAAATGAAAAGGGTGAACTCACCACTAATGAAGAGGAAATTAGAACAATAGTTAGGAGCTACTTTGCTCAACTTTATGCCGATAAATTCGATAACTTAAATGAAATGGAAGAATACCTTGAAAAATATAGCTTGCCCAGATTAACAGAGGAAGAAGTAAGTAGTCTAAATAGTCCCATCTCAGAAAAAGAAATAGACCAAGCTATTAACCAACTTCCTAAGAAAAAGTCCCCAGGACCAGATGGATTTACAGGTGAATTCTACCAAACATTTAAAGAACAACTAACTCCAATGCTATATAAACTATTTGAAAAAGTAGGGATTGATGGAGTCCTACCAAATTCCTTCTATGACACAGACATGGTACTGATACCTAAACCACGTAGATCGAAAACTGAGAAAGAAAACTATAGACCAATTTCCTTAATGAATATTGATGCTAAAATCTTAAATAAGATATTAGCAAATAGACTTCAGAAAATCATCCCCAGAATAATACACTATGACCAAGTGGGATTTATACCAGGAATGCAGGGCTGGTTTAATATTAGGAAAACTATTAGTATAATTGACCATATTAATAATCAAATTAATAAAAACCATATGATCATCTCAATAGATGCAGAAAAGGCATTTGATAAAATCCAACATCCATTCCTACTAAAAACGCTTGAGAGTATAGGAATAAATGGACTATTCCTTAAAATAATAAGGAGCATATATTTAAAACCTTCAGTAAACATCATATGTAATGGTGATAAACTAGAACCTTTCCCTGTAAGATCAGGAGTGAAACAAGGTTACCCACTATCACCATTACTATTCAATATAGTACTAGAAACTCTAGCCTTGGCAATAAGAGCCGAGAAAGAGATCCAAGGAATTAGAGTAGGAAATGAAGAAATCAAATTGTCACTTTTCGCAGATGACATGATGGTATACTTAGAGAACCCCAAAGACTCTGCTAAAAAGCTATTAGAAATAATTCAGAATTTTAGCAAAGTCACAGGATACAAAATAAATCCACATAAATCCTCAGGATTTTTATACATTACCAACACAATCCAACAGCAAGAGATACAAAGAGAAATTCCATTCAAAATAACAGTCGATAGTATCAAATATTTGGGAATATATCTACCAAAGGAGAGTCAGGAATTATATGAGCAAAATTACAAAACACTTGCCACAAAAATAAAGTCAGATTTAAATAATTGGAAAGACATTCAGTGTTCTTGGATAGGCCGAGCGAATATAATAAAGATGACAATACTCCCCAAACTAATCTATTTATTTAGTGCTATACCAATCAGACTCCCAATAGTTTCTTGGGAAGAATTCATATGGAAGAATAAAAGGTCGAGAATTGCAAGGGAACTAATGAAAAAAAAGTCAGAGGAAGGTGGTCTAAGTGTACCTGATTTAAAGCTATATTATAAAGCAACAGTCACCAAAACCATTTGGTATTGGCTAAGAAATAGACTAGTTGATCAGTGGCATAGGTTAGGTTCACAGGACAAGATAGTGAATAAAAATAGCAATCTAATCTTTGACAAACCCAAAGATCCCAAATTTTGGGATAAGAATTCATTATTTGACAAAAACTGCTGGGAAAACTGGAAATTAGTATGGCAGAAACTAGGCATGGACCCACATTTAACACCACATACTAAGATAAGATCAAAATGGGTCCAAGATTTAGGCATAAAGAACGAAATCATAAATAAATTGGAGGAACATGGGATGGTTTACCTCTCAGACTTGTGGAGGAGGAAGGAGTTTGTGTCCAAGGGAGAACTAGAGACCATTATTGATCACAAAATAGAACATTTTGAATACACCAAATTAAAAAGTTTCTGCACAAACAAAACTAATGCAAACAAGTTTAGAAGGGAAGTAACAAATTGGGAAAAAATTTTTACAGTTAAAGGTTCTGATAAAGGCCTCATCTCCAAAATATACAGAGAATTGACTTTAATTTATAAGAAATCAAGCCATTCTCCAATTGATAAATGGTCAAAGGATATGAACAGACAATTTTCAGATGATGAAATTAAAACTATTTCCACTCATATGAAAGAGTGTTCCAAATCACTATTGATCAGAGAAATGCAAATTAAGACAACTCTGAGGTATCATTACACACCTGTCAGATTGGCTAAGATGACAGGAACAAATAACGATGAATGTTGGAGGGGCTGTGGGAAAACTGGGACACTGATGCATTGTTGGTGGAGTTGTGAAAGAATCCAACCATTCTGGAGAGCAATCTGGAATTATGCCCAAAAAGTTATCAAAATGTGCATACCCTTTGACCCAGCCATACTACTACTGGGCTTATACCCCAAGGAACTACTAGAGAAGGGAAAGGGTCCTGTATGTGCCAAAATGTTTGTGGCAGCCCTTTTCATAGTGGCTAGAAGCTGGAAGATGAATGGATGTCCATCAATTGGAGAATGGTTGGGTAAACTATGGTATATGAATGTTATGGAATATTATTGTTCTATAAGAAATGACCAACAGGAGAAATACAGAGAGGCTTGGAGAGACTTACATCAACTGATGCTGAGTGAAACGAGCAGAACCAGAAGATCATTATACACTTCAACAATGATACTGTACGAGGATGTATGCTGATGGAAGTGGATTTCTTCAACATAGAGAAGAACTAATCCAATTCCAATTGATTAATGCTGGACAGAACCAGCTACATCCAGAAAAGGAACACTGGGAAATGAATGTAAACTGTTATTTTTACCTTCTGAATCCAATTCTTCCTGTGCAACAAAAAATTCGGTTCTACACACATATATTGTATCTAAATTATACTGTAATATATTTAACATATATAAGACTGCTTGCCATCTGGGGGAGGGGGTTGGGGGAGGAAGGGAAAAAATCTGAATAGAAGTAAGTGCAAGGGATAATGTTGTACAAAATTACCCATGCATATGTACTGTCAAAAAATGTTATAATTATAAAATAAAATAAAAAATTAAAAAAAAAAAAAAAAAAAAAAAAAAGAATGTAATCCAGTGGAAAGCTCTGTGACACCAGGATGGGAGGCCAACGTGCTGTCCCAGTACAGACTGAACTCAATCCCAACCCCATCCGGTTGGTGGCTTCCATTCCTCTCAGCTCAAAGAGGACGTGAAAGGCCAGCAGAAAAGGTCTGTGGAACCAGTGGGAGCCTAGTTTATAATCCCAGCACAGACTGCACCAGTACAGCCTCAGCCGCAGCCTCAGCTAGACCCCAGCATCAGTGAGGTGGGACCAATGAATTAGCAGTACTGCTAGAGGCTTCTGGACCTCTCAGCCTCAGGAACACTAGTGAGGACTCAAAAGGTGAGTAGAAAGGATCTTTGGCAATAGGATGGGAGTCCAAAGTGCAGTCTCAATGCAGCCCCAGTGCAATCCATGCCAGCATACTCTCAGCTCCAATCCCAGGGCCCTAGCACCAGCAAACTCTGTTTGATTCAGTTCACTAGATCTAACAACTTTTATGGGGGAGAGACATTTCTAACAGCTACAGGACAGAAAACAGTGCTTGTGATCAGATTCCTCAAAGGTTCTCTGAAAACAGATGCAGAAAACCCCTGAAACTTGAGACAGAGCACCATCTATTTTAGAAACAAAGCTCTACTTTAAGAAAGAGTTCAAAGTCAAGTAAAAGACTAGGAAAATGAACACGCAACCAAAAAAAAAAAAAAAAAAAAAAAAAGATCCTTGGAAGTTATTATGGTGAGAAAGAAGATACAAAACCAAATTCAGAAGATGATAATAAAGTCAAATCTCCTTTATCCAAAACCTCCAAGAAAAATGAAAATTGGGCTCTAGCCATGGAAGAGCTCAAAAGAAATCAAGTAAGAGAGAGAGGAAAAATTAGGAAAAGAATTGAGAATGGTTCTACAATTGATAAATGGTCAAAGGATATGAACAGACAATTTTCAGATGATGAAATTGAAACTATTTCCACTCATATGAAAGTGTTCCAAATCACTATTGATCAGAGAAATGCAAATTAAGACAACTGTGAGATACCACTACACACCTGTCAGATTGGCTAAGATGACAGGAAAAGATATTGATGAATGTTAGTGGGGATGTGGGGAAACTGGGACACTGATGCATTGTTGGTGGAGTTGTGAAAGAATCCAACCATTCTGGAGAGCAATCTGAAATTATGCTCAAAAAGTCATCAAACTGTGCATACTCTTTGATCCAACAGTGCTACTACTGGGCTTATATCCCAAAGAAATGCTAAAGAAGGGAAAGAGACATGTTTGTGCCAAAATGTTTGTGGCAGCCCATTTTGTAGTGGCTAGAAACTGGAAAATGAATGGATGCCCATCAATTGGAGAATGGTTGGGTAAATTGTGATATATGAATGTCATGGAATATTATTGTTCTGTTTTCCAAATAGTTTACAAAATATTGGAAATAATTGTTCTTTATGTTTGGCAGAATTCACTTAAAAATACTTCTCATCTTGGAGAATTTTTGTTAGGGAGTTCATGAAAGACTTGTTCAATGTCTTTTTTCTCTTTTCTATAAATCATTTATTTCCTCCTGTTAATCTGGGCAATTTATGTTTTGGTAAACATTTATCTATTTCAATTACATTGTCAGATTTGCCTAATTATTGTTTTAATTTATTTTTCTTGGCCATAAATTCAACCTTTACATTTTTGATGCTGGTAATGTTTTTCTTTTCTTTTTCTAATCGAATTAACCAAAGGTTTATCTATTTTTGTTGTTTTTCTGATAAAATAACTTTTGGTCTTATTATTTCAATAGTTTTCTTAGTTTCTTGGTTTGAGATTTGGAAATTTGATATTTAATTGGGAGTTTCTTCATAAAATTTTAGAGATATAAAATTTCCCCTTAGAATTAAATTGGTTATGCTTATAAGTTGTGTTATGTTGTCTCATTATTGTCATTCTCTAGAATGAAGTTATGTATTGTTTGTGTGATTTGTTATTTGATCCATTCATTTTTTACAATTAGATTATTTAATTTCCACTTGATTTTTAGTCTATTTTCCCTGCCTTTTTATTAAATATAACTTTTACATCATGCAATCTGAAAAAACTATTTCTGAAAATCTGAAAAAACGGCTATTTCTGCCTTTTTGCATTTGACTAGACTTTTGTGCCCCAATACATAGTCAATTTTTGTGCCATGTACTGCAGAGAAAGGGTATATTCCTTTCTGTCTCTATCCATTTGTCTCCAAAGGTCTATCATATCTGGATTTTCTAGGATCCTATTAACCTCCCTAGTTTCTTTCTTTTTTATCTTATGGTTAAATATGTCTTATTCTAAGAGGGGATGGTTGAGCTCTCCCACTAATATAGTTTTTGCTGTTTATTTCTTTACATAACTGACTTAATATCTTCTCTAAGAATTTGTATGCTCTACTATTTGGTCATATACATTTAATATCATTGTTACTTTATTATTTATGGTGCCCTTTATCACGATGTACTTTCCTTCCTTATCTATTTTAATTAGATCTGTTTTTACTTTTGCTTTACCAGAATTGCTTAGCCTTCTTTTTTTTAAACTTTAGCTGAAGCATAAATTCTGTTCCATCCTTTTACCTTTGCTATACATGTGTCTCTCCATGTCAAATGTTTTTCTTCTGAATGACATATTGTAGGAGTCTGTTTTTTAACTCTGCTATTCTCTTCTGTTTTATGAGAGAGTTCATCCCATTCACATTCACATTTATGATCACCAGCTGTGGCTTCCTTCCATCCTATTTTTTCCCCCATACATAATTTTAGTTTCTCCACTCATTCTTTAGTCATGTTTTCTATATATATTTTTTTGTCCCTGCCCACCCACCATGTCATCTTCTATAGCCACTCCTCCCTTCCCCTTATCTTTTTTTTCCTAGTGTTTCTGTCCTCCCTTTTTTTTTAAGCCCCTCCCTTCCCCCCCTTTCTAGTCCTACTTCTGTATAGGGTTAGATAAATTTCTATACTCAACAAAGTGATTTAAGTTATTTGAGCTAAAATTGATGAGATCAGCCTTAATGCTCTTTTTCTTCTTTTCTTTCCCTCCATTGTAATATGTCTTTTGTGTCTCCTCATGTGATCTAATTTGTCCATCATATCTCTCCTTTGTTCTTCTCCCAGTACAATCTTTGCTCCACCGCTTAATGTCTTTTTCTTTGATAGCTTCACATCACAGTCCATTCACAACCACATCCTCCAACTATGTAATGCTCCCCTCTTTCTGTCTCAGTAACAGATATCAAGTTATAGATATCATTTTACCATCTAGGGTAAACAGTTTAACTTTTAAATAATATATTTTTTCCTGATTATCTTACCTTAATTGAATTATGCCTTTGAAGATTAAATTTTCTTTTTAATTTTTTTCAATAGATATTATTAATTCTCTTACTTCATTGAAGTTCCATCTCCTCCTCTGAAAAGTGATGCTCAATTTTGTGAATAGTTAATTCTCAGTTGTAAGCCCAGGTCTTTGCTTTCCAGAATACAGGATTCCAGACTTCTGATCCTTTATTGTAGAAGTTGGCAGATCCTGGATTATCCTGAATATTGTTCTTTGATATTTGGATTGTTTTTGTCTGGTAGTTTACAATATTTTTTCCATGAGATTATAGTTATTGAGTTTTGTTTCAGTGTTCTTTGGGATTTTCTTTGTGGGATCTCCTTGCAAAGATGATTGGTGGATTCTTTCAAGAATTATTTTTCTCTGTGTTTCTAGGATATCAGAGAAGTTTTCCCTGATGATCTCTTGAAGGATGTTATCCAAGCTTGTTTTTTGGTCATGGCCTTCAGGTAGACTAGTAACTTTTAAGTCTTCTTCCCTAGGTCTGTTTTCCATTAAGCCTTTTTTGCACTGAGATATTTTGCATTTTCTTCCATTTTTTTTTCATTTTTTTACAGTTTGCTTGACTGATTATTGATGTCTCATAGAGTAATTGGCTTCCATTTCCTTCTTTCAAGTTTTTTTTTCCTATTCTTTTTAAAATTATACCTTTTTTCCCCAAAAATGTATACATGGATAATTTTCAACATTCACCCCTACCAACCCTGTGCTCTATTCCCCCCCTTTCCCCTACCTCTTCTCCCAGGCAGCAAGTGATCAAATAAATGCTAAATATGTGCAATCCTCCCCCCCCCCCTCTCTCTCTCTCTCTCTCTCTCTCTCTCTCTCTCTCTATATATATATATATATATGTGTGTGTGTGTGTGTGTGTGTGTGTGTGTGTGTGTGTGTGTATGTGTGTGTGTGTGCAGCATGATTTATACATACATACACAAATATCATGCTGCACAAGAAAAATCAGATCAAAAGGGGGAAAAAATGAGAAAGAAAACAAAAACAAAATGCTTGATAGTTTTCCCAAGAGATTAGATCTGACTTTATTTGCCTGGAAAGTGTTTTGTAATTATGTTTATATAGTTCTCAACTTTTCCTTGGATAGACTCCCAAATATTTTATATTATCTCCAGTTATTTTAAATGAAATTTCTTTTTGTACCCCTTACTGCTGGACTTTGTTGTTAATATATAAGAATGATGATGATTTATGTGGATTTATTTTGTATCCTACAACTCTGATAGAGTTTTGAATTATTTCTAGTAGTTTTTTAGTTGATTCTCTATGATTCTCTAAGTATACCATCACATCATCTGTAAAAAATGGTAAAATTTGGTTTTCTCCTTACATACTCTAATTACTTTAATCTCTTTTTTTCTCAAGGCTAAAACTAATATTTCTAATACAATATTGAATAGTAATGGTTATAGTGGGGAACCTTGTTTCACCTCTTATCTTATTGGGAATGGTTCTTGTTTATCCCCATTACATCTGATGCTTGAATTTGGCTTTAATATTGGTCATTTTAAGCAAATCTCCATTTATTCCTATACTCTTTAGTGTTTTTAATAGGAATGGGTGTTGGATTTTGACAAATGCTTTTTCTGAAACTATTGAGATAATCATATGATTTTTGTTAGTTTGATTATTAACATTATTATTAATTATTAATATAGTCAATTATGTTACTGATTTTCCTAATCCTGCATTACTAATATAAATCCTTCTTAGTTATAGTGTATTATCCTGGGGATAATTTGCTGTTATCTTTTTGCTAATATTTTATTTAGGATATTTATATCACTATTCAATAGAGAAATTGGTCTATAATTTTATTTCTCTGTTTTGACTATATCTGGTTTAAGTATCAGCACCATGTCTCAGTCATAAAAACAATTTGATAAGATTACTTCTTATCCCATTTTACCAAAGAGATTGAATAATATTGGAATTAATTATTATTTAATTATTTGGTGGAATTTCCATGTAAATTAATTTGGCCAGCCTGAAGAATTTTTTCTTAAGGAATTGATTAATGGCTTACTCTATTTTTTTTCTAAAATGCAACTATTTGAGTAATTTATTTTCTCCTCTGTTAATCTGGGCCATCAATATTTTTGTAAATATTCATCCATTTCACTTACATTATCATATTTATTGGCATGCAGTTGGGCAAAATACTTCCTCATTATTGCTCCAATTTCTTCTTCATCGATGGAAAATTCTCCCTTTTCATTTTTTAAGACTAACAATTTGATTTTCCTCTTTCATTTTTTTTCAAAAGTTCTGAAATTTATCTATGATATTACTTGGCATTTTCATTTTGGGGTTGGTTGGTGATTAGTGAATTCTTTCAATGGCTGTTTTTTCTTCTGATTCTAGGACATCAGAGTAGTTTTCCTTGATAATTTCCTGAAAGATATTGTCTAGGCTCTTTTTTTTTTTTTTTTTTTTTTTTTTTTTATCATGGTTTTCAGGAAGTCCAATAATCCTTAGATTGTCTCTCTTAGATCAATTTTCCTGGTCAGTTATTTTTCTAATGAAATGTTTTACAATTTTTTCTACTTTTTCATTTTTTTGGTTTTTCTTGATTGATTCTTGATGTCCCATTGACTTATTCATTTCCATTTGTTCAGTTCTAATTTTTAGTGAATTATTTTCTTCAGTTACTTTTTTTAGCTCCTTTTGTATTTGGCCAAGTGAATTTTTAAATTAGTTGTTTTGTTCAATGGCTTTTTTCTCATTTCACAAATTCTGTTTTTCAATTTATTTTCCATTTCACAAATTCTATTTTTCAAGGAGTTGTTTTCTTTTTCCATTTTGACAAATCTATTTTGTAAAGACTTATATGCTTTTTCCATTTAACTAAATTTATTTTGTAGTTTTCTTCAGATAATTTCTGTTTCCTTTTCCAAAACCTCTTGCAAAGTTCCCATTTCCTTTCCCTATTTTTCTTCCAGCTCTCTTTTAAGATCCTTTTTAAATTCTTCCAAGAGAGCCTTGTAAGATGGAGACCAATTCATTTACCCTTTGGGACTTCATCTGGAGATGATTTGCTTTTTAGTGTCTTCAGTGTTTGAAATCTGTTCTTGTCTTTCTCCATAAAAACTATCTATTGTAATGCTCTGGCTAGGTTTTTGCAGGTCCTCCAGGCAGAGCTGGATCTCAGCAGGATAGTCACTACAAGGATAGTCAGGAAGAGAGTCTAAAATCTTTATTTTCACAGTCTGTCTCCTTAACAGTTTTTCCCAGTATGACTCAGTCTGTGTCCTTCACAGTCTGTGTCTTGCACAGTCTGTCTCCTTCACAGTCTGTTCACTCTGAATGACTGTGTCCTCAGTTCTCTCAGTCTTTAAATACCCTATTACAATTACATCATTATAGCATTTTGAGTATATGCCAACTAGAGTCATTATATCATTATATCACACTAGCTATATATGAACTAGAGAACAATTATCTAATCAATTCCACTGAGTTAACACCTTGTTGTAAGTTTCATTGTTTCAAGTATACTTCTTTCCAGCCCTCTACAATCTATAGTCAGAATTTTTTTTTTTTTTTTGGCTCATTTTTTGGTCTGCTTTTAGAGCAAAGGGGAAATTATCCAAGCTTCCTCTATTGGTGACAGTGGCTGCACTGGGTCAGTGCAGACTAACTTCCAGTGCTGCGTGGGTGTATCAAGATCCCACATTATTCTGGGGCTCAGGGACTTTCTATTTGCCTTTTGTTTTGGGTGTTTTACACTAATTTACTGATCTACTCCTGGCTTGCAGCCAGTATAGAGTTGCCAACACTGCTGTAGATTCCTCCTGTTATATTCCCCACCCATAGAATGCCTCACCATCCTGGATCCTTGTAATCATCTACTCTTGGCCCTTCCTTCTGTGCCCAATTGAAGCAGACCTTTTATGAAGTTATTCCAAAATATCTTCTGCTGGAAATTTATTACACTCCAAATATTTGTGTGTTCTGTCACTCTAAAACTGTTTAGAGATTTAATTTGGTGTTGTATTTAAGGGAGATCAGGGAAAGTGCAAATAAAGACAAGTCTCTTCTTTGCTATATTGGCTTTGCCCCTTCATCTAATTAATGTGTGATTTTCTTCAATTTGCTATCGTATCTCTTTTTCCAGTTGGTTAATTCTACTATTGAAGATATTGATTTCTTCAGTGAATTATATATATTTTTTGGCCAATTGCATTTTTAAAAAAATTGCCTTTCTCTTCCAATTTGTTGACTCTTGCATACTGTTAAGAGAGCCACCTGCTAATGACTGCTAGTGATCTAATTTAGACCAGCAGAATAGATCCCTTCATGTGAGAGGAAGAAAACATGCAAGGAGACTGACAGGCAGTTGTATTCTCTGACTTCTCTCCTCTTTCTTCTTGCCTTTGATTTATTTCATTCCCAATTCACAAGTCACACAAGTGTCAGTAAAGGCTGACTTTCTGTTCCGTCAAGTGTGTTATTATTCACAGCTGTGGGGGTTTTCTGAGAACTGACCCACCTCTTAATGGTACAGTTCCCTTTAAGCTTTCTGGGAATCACACTTGGGCTTGGTCCTTAACAGTACACCTCTCATTTTGTTTCTCATTTTTCTTCTACATCTCCTATTTGCCTTTTAAAGTCTTTTATAAGCACCTCCAAGAAGTTCTTTCAGTTTAAGAATAATTCATACCACTCTTTCAGATTTCCTCTGTGGACATTTTGTCCTTATCTGAGCTTGTGTTTTGTTTTTTCCTGTCACTATAGTAGCTTTCTATGGTCAAGGTTCTTTTGTGTTTCTTGCTCATTTTCTTTCCTTTACTTTTGTCATTTCCTTTTCTTTTACTTTAATGATTGATATTCTACTCCTGGAGTAAAAGGGGAGCTGTCAAAAGCTTCCTGATTTTTGACTCTGATCACAGGGGTCCCTTGTGTTTGCAAGGCATAGGTTTATCTGTTGTTTCCAGGAACTAGCCTGGTTTTCCAGAATTTTCCTTCTGAATAAAGATTGAGGACAGCTTTACTGGTTTGCTCCACTACTGAGCCAGGACCAAAGGTCTCAGTTGCTAATCTACTAAGACCCTTCTTTTGACTTTCCCAGACTCTGTCTGTGATTGGTTGAACATCCTTATATCCCCAGTGAGACTGACCTTTCTTGAAGTTTTTCCAATCTATCTTGAGCTAAAAAGTGGTTTCATTCAGTCAGACTCTGTTCAGAGGCTTGATTTTATGTGTTTTTGAGGGAAATTGGGAGAGTTCTAGTAGCTTCCTGGTTTCATTCCACAATCTTGGCTCCATCCTTTTACATTTCTACAAGTATTTTCTTAATTGTGAGTAAAGATAAGGGAGAGAACCTAGAGCTCAAAGTTTTAGAAAAAAATGTATTTTTTTAATGTAACAGGGGAAAATATTAAATAAAAAATAACCAAAAAAGAAGAGAAAAAGGGAGGCAATTTGGAATTCAATTTTTTTTTTAAATTTTTTTTATTATATATATATATATATTTTATAATATTATCCCTTGTATTCATTTTTCCAAATTACCCCCCCTCCCTTATTCCCTCCCCCCGACGACAGGCAATACCATACATTTTACATGTGTTACAATATAGTCTAAGTACAATACATGTGTGTGAATATCATTTTCTTGTTGCACAATAAACATTAGAATCCGAAGGTATATGCAACCTGGGCAGACAGATATTAGTGCTAACAATTTACATTCCCCTCCCAGTGTTTCTTCTCTGGGTGTATCTACCTCTGTCCATCATTGATCAACTGGAAGTGAGTTGGATCTTCTTTATGTTGAAGATTTCCACTTCCATCAGAATACATCCTCATACAGTATCGTTGTTGAAGTATACAGTGATCTTCTGGTTCTGCTCATTTCACTCAGCATCAGTTGATTTAAGTCTCTCCAACCCTCTCTGTATTCCTCCTGCTGGTCATTTCTTACTGAGCAATAATATTCCATAACTTTCATATACCACAATTTACCCAACCATTCTCCAACTGATGGACATCCATTCATCTTCCAGTTTCTAGCTACAACAAAAAGAGCTGCCACAAACATTTTGGCACATATATGTCTCTTTCCGCTCTTTAGTATTTCTTTGGGATATAATCCCAGTAGTAGCGCTGCTGGGTCAAAGGGTATGCACAGTTTGATAACTTTTTGGGCATAATTCCAGATTGCTCTCCAGAATGGCTGGATTCTTTCACAACTCCACCAGCAATGTATTAGTGTCCCAATTTCCCCACATCCCCTCCAACATTTGTCATTATTTGTTCCTGTCATCTTAGCCAATCTGACAGGTGTGTAGTGGTATCTCAGAGTGGTCTTAATTTGCATTTCTCTGATCAGTAGTGATTTGGAACACTCTTTCATGTGAGTGGATATAGTTTCAATTTCTTCCTCTGAGAATTGTCTGTTCATATCCTTTGACCATTTATCAATTGGAGAATGGTTTGGTTTCTTATAAATTATGGTCAGTTCTCTATATATTTTGGAAATGAGACCTTTGTCAGAACCTTTGTTTTTAAAAATATTTTCCCAATTTGTTACTTCCCTTCTAATCTTGTTTGCATTAGTATTATTTGTACAGAAACTTTTTAGTTTGATGTAATCAAAATCTTCTATTTTGTGATCAATAATGATCTCTAGTTCTCCTCTGGTCATAAATTCCTTCCTCCTCCACAAGTCTGAGAGGTAGATTATCCTCTGTTCCTCTAATCTATTTATTATCTCCCTCTTTATGCCTAAATCATGGACCCATTTTGATCTTATCTTGGTATATGGTGTTAAGTGTGGATCCATATCTAATTTCTGCCATACTAATTTCCAGTTTTCCCAACAGTTTTTTCCGAATAATGAATTTTTATCCCTAATGTTGGAATCTTTGGGTTTGTCAAAGATTAGATTGCTATAGATGTACCCTTTTTTGTCCTTTGTATCTAATCTGTTCCACTGATCTACCGGTCTATTTCTTAGCCAATACCAAATGGTTTTGATGACTGCTGCTATATAATATAGCTTTAGATCAGGTACACTTAGACCACCTTCCTCTGAGTTTTTTTTCATTAGTTCCCTTGCAATTCTTGACCTTTTATTCTTCCATATGAATTTTGTTGTTATTTTTTCTAGGTCATTAAAATAGTTTCTTGGGAGTCTGATTGGTATAGCACTAAATAAATAGATTAGTTTGGGGAGTATTGTCATCTTTATTATATTCGCTCGGCCTATCCAAGAGCACTGAATGTCTTTCCAATTATTTAAATCTGATTTTATTTTTGTGGCAAGTGTTTTGTAATTTTTCTCATATAATTCCTGACTTTTCTTTGGTAGATGGATTCCCAAATATTTTATACTCTCAACATTTGTTTGGAATGGAATTTCTCTTTGTATCTCTTGCTGTTGCATTTTGTTAGTGATATATAAAAATGCCGAGGATTTATGTGGATTTATTTTGTATCCTGCCACTTTGCTGAAATTTTGAATTATTTCTAGTAGCTTTTTAGCAGAGTCTTTGGGGTTCTCTAAGTATACCATCATGTCATCTGCAAAAAGTGATAGTTTAATTTCCTCATTTCCTACTCTAATTCCTTGAATCTCTTTCTCGGCTCTTATTGCCGAGGCTAGCGTTTCTAGTACTATATTGAATAGTAATGGTGATAGTGGGCAACCTTGTTTCACTCCTGATCTTACTGGGAAAGGTTGCAGTTTATTTCTATTGCATATTATGCTTACTGACGGTCTTAAATATATACTCCTGATTATTCTAAGGAATAATCCGTTTATTCCTATACTCTCAAGAGTTTTTAGTAGGAATGGATGTTGGATTTTGTCAAATGCTTTTTCTGCATCTATTGAGATGATCATATGGTTCTTATTAATTTGATTATTAATATGGTCAATTATATTAATAGTTTTCCTAATATTAAACCAGCCCTGCATTCCTGGAATAAATCCTACTTGATCATAGTGTATTATCTTGGAGATGATTTTCTGAAGTCTTTTTGCTAATATCTTATTTAAGATTTTAGCATCAATATTCATTAAGGAGATTGGTCTATAATTTTCTTTCTCAGTTTTCGATCTACCAGGTTTAGGTATCAGTACCATGTCTGTGTCATAAAAGGAATTTGGTAGGACTCCTTCATCCCCTATTTTTTCAAATAATTTATATAACATTGGGGCTAATTGTTCTTTAAATGTTTGGTAGAATTCACATGTGAATCCATCTGGCCCTGGGGATTTTTTCCTGGGGAGTTGATTAATAGCTTGTTCTATTTCTTTTTCTGAAATGGGACTATTTAAGCAATTTATCTCCTCCTCTGTTAATCTAGGGAGCCTATATTTTTGGAGGAAGTCATCCATTTCACTTAAGTTATCAAATTTATTGGCATAAAGTTGGGCAAAGTAACTCCTTATTATTTCTCTAATTTCCTCTTCATTGGTGGAAAGATCCCCCTTTTCATTTGTAAGACTATCAATTTGATTTTCCTCTTTCTTTTTTTTGATCAAATTTACCAAAGGTTTATCTATTTTATTGGCTTTTTCATAAAACCAACTCTTGGTTTTATTTATTAATTCAATAGTTTTTTTACTTTCAATTTTATTGATTTCTCCTTTTAATTTTTGTATTTCGAGTTTAATTTTTGGTTGGGGGTTTATAATTTGGTCTTTTTCTAGCCTTTTAAGTTGTAAGCCCAATTCGTTAATCTTCTCTTTCTCAATTTTCTTCAAATAAGCCTCTAAAGATATAAAATTTCCCCTTATTACCGCTTTAGCTGCATCCCAAAGATTTTGATATGATGTCTCATCATTATCATTATCTTGGGTGAAATTGTTAATTGTTTCTATAATTTGCTCTTTCACCCAGTCATTCTTTAAGATGAGATTATTCAGTTTCCAATTACTTTTTGGTCTATTTACCCCTAACTTTTTACTGAATGTAGCTTTTATTGCATTGTGATCTGAGAAGAAGGCATTTATTATTTCTGCCTTCCTACATTTAATTTTGAGATCTTTATGTCCTAGTATATGGTCAATTTTTGTATAGGATCCATGAACTGCTGAGAAGAAAGTATATTCCTTCCTATTGCCATTCAGTTTTCTCCAAAGGTCTATCATACCTAGTTTTTCTAATGTTCTATTTACTTTTTTAATTTCTTTCTTGTTTGTTTTGTGGTTTGATTTGTCTAAATCTGAGAGTGCAAGGTTGAGATCTCCCACTATTATAGTTTTACTGTCTATTTCTTCTTGCAGTTCTCTTAACTTTTCCTTTAGAAAGTTAGATGCTATACCACTTGGTGCATATATGTTTAGTATTGATATGGCTTCATTATTTATGCTACCTTTCAGCAGGATATAGTTTCCTTCCTTATCTTTTTTAACGAGATCTACTTCTGCTTTTGCTTGATCTGAGATAAGGATAGCTACCCCTGCTTTTTTGGCTTTACCTGAAGCATAATAGGCTCTGTTCCAACCTTTTACCTTTACTCTGTATGTATCTCCCTGCTTTAAGTGTGTTTCCTGTAGGCAACATATTGTAGGGTTCTGCTTTTTGATCCAATCTACTATCCGTCTCCGTTTGATGGGATCGTTCATCCCATTTACATTTACAGTTAAAATTACTAATTCTGTATTTCCTGCCATCGTATTATCCCCAGATTATGCTTTTTTCCCTTGACCCCCCTGATCCCCCTCCCCGATATTTAATTTACAGACCCCCCTTGTGACGCGCAACCCTCCTCTTTTTTTTTTTTTTTTTTTTTTTTTTTAGGATCCCTCCCCCCTCCCTCCAAGTCCCTTCACTTATTCCCCTTTTCCTTTTCCCTTTTCCTCTCCCCCCTTTTAATGAGGTGAGAGAAAATTCTCTGAAAAACAAATATGTTAATTATTTACTCTTTGAGCCTCTTCTGATGAGAGTAAGATTCACACAATGATTCTCCCCCTCACTAAGTTCCCTCAGATATGCTGTATTTTCTATGTCTCTTCCTGGGATGTAGTTTCCCTCTTTTTATCACTCCTTCCCCTTTTTCTGAACCGACCTCCTTCCCTTTACTACACCCCCCTTTTTTTCTTTTATATCAGTAAAATCAAATTATCCTTGAGTATTTTTTATATACCCACAACAGAGTTACAGTTCTCAAGGGTTCTGTGTACCTTTTTCTGTTTCTCTTCAGTCTTGTGGATGTAGATCAAATTTTTTGTTTAAGTCTGGTTTTTTTCTTAGAAACATATAGAATTCCTCTGTTTCATTGAATGACCATCTTCTTCCGTGGAAAAAGATGCTAAACTTAGCTGGGTAGTTCATTCTTGGTTGCAGTCCTTGATCTTTTGCCTTACGGAATATCAGGTTCCAGGCCCTTCTATCTTTTAATGTGGAGGCAGCCAGATCTTGGGTGACCCTTATTGTGGCACCTTGGTATTTAAATTGTTTTTTTCTAGCTGCTTGCAGGATTTTCTCCTTTGTGTGGTAATTCTGCAGCTTAGCCACAATATTCCGTGGTGTTCTTTTTTTAGGGTCTATTTCAGAAGGAGTTCGATGAATTCTTTCCACATCTACTTTCCCTTCTGTTTCTATTATCTCTGGACAGTTCTCTTTGATAATTTCCTGTAAAATAGAATCTAGGCTCTTTTTTTGGTCATAGTTTTCTGGAAGTCCAATAATCCGCAGATTATCTCTCCTAGATCTATTTTCCAGGTCTATAGATTTTCCCAGTAAGTATTTGACGTTGTTCTCCAGCTTCTCATTTTTTTTGTTTTGTTTGACTGATTCTTGGGTTCTCTGTGAATCATTCATTTCTATTTGTTCCATCCTGACTTTTAAGGAGTTATTTTCTTCTTTCACAGTTTTTAGTTCTTTTTGTAAATGCCCAATTTCGTTTTTAAATGAATTATTTTGCTCTATTGAATTTTTTTCCATTTCCCTAATTTTTTTTTTTTGAGAATTATTTTCTTTTTCCAATTCAGAAATTCTATTTTCTTGAGACTTTTTTATCTTTTCCAATTCAGAAATCCTACTTTCCTGTGTTTTTTTAACCTTTTCTAATTCACTAATTTTGTTTCCCTGCATCTCCTGTGAATTCTTTATTTTTTCCAACTCCAATTTCAGGACGTTGTTATTCTCTATCATAACTTCCCTTTCCTTGCCCCATTTTTCTTCAATCTCCCTCAATTTCTTAAGAGCTTCTTCTAGGAGAGAGTTATGTGATGGGGGGCAGGAATCGTTCCCCTTTAGGTTGTTATCTTCTGAATCTTTGCTGTTAACTTCCTCGGGGTTGGATACCCGCTCTTTCTCTGTATAGAAGGAATCTATAGTTTTTCTAGCTTTTTTGCTCATACTTAAAAAATGTTTTGGGGTCTGTCCCTGGGGTAGGAAATTATTTACTTCTTTACCAGCTTCCTCCCAGACCGGATGGATGCAGCGGCCCCTGCGCCCGCGCTAAGAGAGAGCTCTGGGAGAGAGTTCCCCACCCCCTCCCTGGAAGTGCCTCAGAGGTGAATAGCACTGCTGTGCTTTGAGGGCGTAGAATAGTGAAGACAGCAAGAAGCTCAGCCTATGTGTCCGGGTGGGGAGTGGATGTCTGCAGCAGGTGACGTGAGAAGCCCCTGCGCTCAAACTGGAAGTGTCTGCCAGAAACCGTGGTCCCTAGTTCAAAGGTTCCGCTTCTCTGGGACTTCCTGGAGCTGAGTTCCACTCCCTCCAGCTAAGCTAGGCCGTGTGTGTTGCCTTGGGCCGTATCCACCCACTTGTCAGTCTCTTAACTATTCTCAGGAGGTAGCTGAGGCCACACCCCCTGGTGCCGAGTCTGCCCCAGGGTGGGGGGGGGGGGAAATCTAATCTGAGTTTTAAAATATTTTGGCTTTCTCTTCTGAACTGCTAAATAATTAGCAGAGAAGAGCTAACAGCCTGTGCCAGATTCCTTTACCTCAGTGGCTTCTCTGATCCCAGAGCCCTTCCCAGCGCAATGGGCGCAGTGTGTCCCTACCCCACCGTCTGTGCTGGTCTTTCTTATTCCTCCCCTGAGAACTGACCTTTCCTGTTGAAACTCCAGATTCTCTTCAGCTGGTAAGTCGTGCTTCCAGTCCTTGTGGTATCTATCAGTCCTGAGCTAATTTTGAGACTTAATTTATCTAATTGGTTGTGAGGGAGTGAGGACGTTCACTGAGTAGTGTGTTTCTTCTCCGCCATCTTGGCTCCGCCCCCTGGAATTCAATTTTTTAAACAATGACTTATTTTATATGTACTTGAAAAAATAGAATTTTTTTTAAAATGATGAATACAATGGATTCATAAAAGCCTAGGAAGATTTGCATAACCTGATGCAGAATGAGATGAGATGAACCAAGAACAATGTAAATAATGAGCACAATAATACAAAAGAAAGCAACTCTGAAAAACCTCAGAATTCTGATCCTTATAGTGAAAAACTATGACTTCAGAAGAATGATCTTGAGGAATGGCTTTTACCTGTTAGGATGTAGGTAATAAAGCAGAGGTTTTTGAATAAGACATACATTTTTAGCTACAGCCAATAGGTTGATGTGTTGCTTGACTACTTTTTTTTTTTTTATGGTTGTTGTTATGAAGAAGAGTTTCTATGGGAATAAGTGAATGAGTAATTATGGATATGAAAAAAGTTTGCATCAATTAAAAATAAGATATATGGAAGAGCACAAAAGTTCAGAACAAACAGGACACATTTTAGTGCTGTTTTATGTATGTGTGTGTGCACAAAAAACACATAAAAGTTTACCATTTCATATATAATTATAATAATTTCCTTTTACTAAACCCAATGGCCTTTCACTTTTCATCCTTTTTTAGTTTTCTGAATTATTTGACATTATCAAATTTCCTTTCTTAGAGATTATCTCTTCTCTGAATTATAGTTCTTTCTTGTTTCTCTTTCTTCTTGTCTGACTACTCTCTTTCAGTCTCCTTTGCAGAATCTTCATCCACCTCTCTTCTTTTATGTGTGGATATATTCCAGAACTAGTTAGAAGTATCTGATGAATATGTGTTATTATTATAAAAATGCCTATAGTAGATACTTCATAAACTTATTCTAAGACTAAAAAGAAATCAAGCTCCTGAAAGAGATTTGTAGAGTTTAAATTCCATAGAAATGTCAGCTCTCATGATTCAAAATTTCCATGTATGGGATTAATCTCATTACAACTGTCTATTTGCCAAACCCTGCAAGATACCAGTTGGAAACTTAGAATAAGGACTCCTGAGATCCAAGTCAGACCTTGATTTCATTTTGGAGGAAATACAAAAGAGTTTTTGGAATCTGAATTCAAAATAAGAGATTGTGTTTTGCAATGCCCTTTGTAGGGGGAAAGGCAGTTGGTTAATTATGAACAATGAGGAAAATAATGTATTCTGGCTATTTAGAGAGAACTAATGGTCTAATATGCTAAATATATCAGCCCTGCCTGAAACACATAGTACTGTCTCCTTTTTTGCAAACAGACTGGAAGCTCACTCACTGCAGTGTGAAATAGCTGAGAACAGCTGGAACAAATGTTCTCCTCTCTGCCACTGAATTATAAATCACACCTGTCGAGAGTAAAACATTCAGTTCCAGCACTCAAGCAATGGATTTTTAAGGAGCCTTCCCATTTATCAGTTCTACTATTGATTACTTGTGAAAGATTGTTGAATCGAAGACATAATGAATGGGGGAGTTGATCTCTAACATGCTAGGCTAAGTGTGTTCATAAGTTTACCTCCAGGAACTTGATAATATTTAAAGATGCCCCAAAGCATTAGGGAACTCATAATATATGTAACCACTTAGGTGCTGATTCCTGATTACTAATAACAAGTGTGTTAAATGAGAATGGAAGATAGATTAGGCACAGAAAGTCTAGTTACATATGGAGCTTTCAGTTGAACCTTGGGACACCATGGATTTAAATTAAATGTTGCTTTGTATGGTTATGAATTACCAACACCCCAGAGAAAAGCACAAAACAGTGATGATATTCTCATTTAAGTTCTATTACAGAATCTTGGAGTAAAAATCCATTAGGCTTGAAATGATCTTCTCATTTATTTCTCTGAACTATTAGATTCGCTTCTAACTGGTTATAGATTCACTTCTTAAAGTTTCAGTTTATTTATCTGTAATATGAAAGATTTAAATTAGGTATTAAGTAAGGTTTCTTTCAGCTCTTACATTCTAGGAATATGTTTTTTTTTTTTTTCCTGAGCAAACTTTTTAGTTTGTCATATAATCCTCTTCATAAACTTACTGCAGTCTATCTCTCCTTCCAATCTCACATTCACAAAATTTTTGATAGGCATGCAGATTTACTTGCTGTTTCCCAAACTTGAGGTGCCATCTCCCAACTTTATACATTGATAAACTTATGCCTAATATGTTTTCCCCCTCTTATGTATGGTTAGGAGTCTTTAACTCCTTTAATGTTGATCAGAGCTAACCAATTGTACTAAAATTATTCTTACCAAATACATCCCTGCTCTTTCAAATACATCACTTTTTTCTTCATATTCTGTTCTAGCTGGGCATTTGGATGCCACTTCATCTTGATTTTATTTTTACCTATCTGATGATTTCTCAGTATACCTTTGCTGCCTTCTCAACCAGTTCTTTCTCTCATCAAATATTCAAATGAATTTATGATCTCCTGGTTTTGAATATTCCCTCTAAAAGGGCAGGTCACAAGTCCTTCATGTCAGTCTATCATGTCCAATTCTTATCTTTATTGTCCCATAATAATAAATAATAAATAAACTTCTATAAGTTTATCATTGAGAATTGAAGCAATAGGTTACAGATTTTTAAAATTTCTCCTTATATCAATCATATCAGTAGAAAATTGTACACAAAATATCCCTCATTATTTTACCACATGACTGACCCTTCTTATTTTGTGCCCATATGTTTTTCTAAATGGTATCCTTTATTCTTGTTCTTTTGGAAAGTTCTCTACTGTTATATATTAAAATCTCAAAACATTCATCTTGTACTTCTCTATTATTTTCCAATTGATTCTTTAGAAAAGGTTGTCATAGTTCTAAAAAAAGGCAACTAAAAAATCAAAGGTGTAAACAATAGCAAATAATATTTTAACATGGCCATTTGTAGTGATAATGGCTTTCTTAGAAGATCTGAATCAGCAAATACACTGAGATAATTAACAGGTTCAATTCAATAGAATACAAAATAAACCCACAGAATCATTAGTATTCCTATGTAGTACTAACAAAAGCAAAAAGAAATACTAGAAAGATAAACTTCCTTCCATATAACATGAAAATTCAAGAAATATCTGGGAGTTATACTACCATGAAAAAGAAGAGACTTATAAAAATACAACTACAAAGTTCTGTTAAAAAAAAAAAGACAAATAATTAGGTTGCCATTACATCTCATTAGGCCATATCAATATAATGAAAATTACTATCTATTTTAGTTCACAAATGGGTAAGTAAATCAATTAAATATGCCAAGGGAGTATTTTATAGAATTAGACAAAACAATTATTTTAAAATTTATCTGGGATCTCTGATGCCATACAGCTTACATTCTATTTACAGTGACAATACAAACAGAATAGTTACAAAGAAGGGCTACTTTGATAAGGAAAAGACTGGGGGGTAGTTAGGTAGGGTCATAGGAGCTGATTGGTCATCCTCTGGGGAACAATGGCCAAGATGATTTGATAATGAGTTTTAGAACTAGAAGTGAGAGACTGGATCATAAAGATGACTGTCTAAAAGATAATGACAGAGATGTCCAGAGAAGAAAGTAGTAAAATGAAATGTGACTGAAGTAAAATATATTAGGTTTTCCTGAAATACTGTTTTTTGAAAGGTAGTTCAGAAAGAATGAGAGAGGCTTTTTTTTTTTGTAACAAGCTCCCATATGCTTAGCTACACAGATCTTTCAGAGATAGATAGATTTATATAAGTATAAGTACAATAAGTGCATAATATATGTATATATTATAAAACATAAGTATGTTATATACACATCCATCATCAAATGTTTATTAGGCACTATGTATTAGGGACTCTAATAAGTACTAGGGATATAAAAAGAGGGTGAAAAACAGTCTCTTACCTAAAAGAACTTACTAAGATCTGGTGGGGGAGACAACACAAAAACAAATATATACAAAGTAAGCTCTATACAGTTAAACTAGAAAATAATTAGCTGAGGCAAAGGATTAAAATTAAGAGGGGTTAAATAAAGCTTCCAGTGAAGGATAGGATTTTACTTAAGATATAAAAAAATGTAAGGGAGGTCAAAAGGCAGAAAGGAAGAAGCAGAGTATTCCACACATACATAATAGTCAGGGAAAATGCACAGACCTGAGAGAAAGTGTTTGGATGTCTTGTTTGTGAAATAGTCAAGAAATTAATGTCACTTGATCAAAGAGTACAAGTTGGGCAGTTAGGGGTAAGAAAATGAAAAAAAAAAAATTAGGAAGGTGCTATATTAAGAAGCGCTTTGAATGCCATTTGATAAAGCAGGGCTTCTTCAACTTTTCCTCTCATGATCCTTTTTCATTTGAAATTTTTCTATATGACCTTAGGTATATAGGTTTATTTTAAAAAATAGATATATAAATCAAACATTTATTGGTAATAAATCATAAATAGATTTATTTTAAAATAATTCTTTGGGGACTAGGTGGTACAGTGGATAGAGCACCAGCCCTGAAGTCAGGAGAATTTGAGTTCAATTTGGCCTCAGACATTTAATACTTGCTAGCTGTTTGACCCTAGGCAAGTCACTTAACCTCAATTGCCTCAGCAAAATAAATAAATAGATAAATAATTCTTTGGTTTACATAGACTTTTATCATATAGTAAAGTTAAAAGCAAATTTGCATGCTAATGAAACATATGTACTTGTTTATTTTTACATAAATAATTTAATTTTGATGGAATATTTGTTACATTTTACTGTTGCCAAATTTTTCACCACCCTTATATTCAGTTATGATCTTCAGTTTAAGAAGCTTTGCAATAAAGAACCCATGGAGTTTATTGAATATAGTCTGAGAATAATCATGGGAAACATGACATAATCAGTCTTGTGCTCTAGGAAAAATCATGTGTTTTGGAGTCAAACGATGTGACTTAGGAGAGCTATTGCTAGTTCCGAATGATATATATGGGGTTTAGTACCAAATGATGAGATTGTAGGTACCAAATGTTAGGGTTTCATCATGTAAAGAATTCACAATGGCCATTTTCTTTGGCAAAAGGTAGGTTTTTAGAAGAGGTTACAGACATAATGAAGAGTTACAATAAGTACAAAGTGTGGTAAATATGAAATAGACTTGGAAGGGGCTATAGTAGCAAGGAAAGGGGTTTTTACAATTAATGATGGAAAAGGCAAGTTCTCTAGAGGAACTTACAATCACAGTTTAATACAGGAGAAAGGGAATACTCTATGAAGTTGGTGTATATAATTGGCTGTCAGACTAAATCCTTTTTAAAAAAATTATTAAAGCTTTTTATTTTTAAAACATATAGAAGAACAATTTTTCAACATTGACCCTTGCATAGCTTTGTGTTCCAAATTTCCCTTTCATTCCCTTCACCCTCTCCCCTAGATGGTAAGCAATCCAATATATATTATACACTTTAAAATATATATTAAATCCAATATATGTAAACATATTTATAAATTATCTGGCTGCATAAGAAAAATCAAATAGAGGGGGCGGAGCCAAGAGGGTGGAGAAGATACACAAGAATTTCTAAGCTCCTTTCTTCCCTCAATACCAAGTAGTTAAATCAGCCTCAAAAATAACGCTGGACTGATAAAAACCACAAGGATTAGAAGCACAACTTACCAGCTGAAGAGCATCTGGTATTTCAACAGAAAAGGTCGGTTCCGGAGAGAGGAAAAAAAAGATCAGCATGGACAGGGTTCCCGCTAGTACACTGTGCCAAATGGGCTGGGGAGAACTCTGGGATCAGAGAAAGCACTGAGATAGAGGAATCTGGCACAGGGTGATAGCTCTACTCTGCTTATAAAACAGCAGATCAGAAGAGATATCAAGCCACTTTAAAATATAAAGCCAGATCCTAGATCCAACCCAATCCGGAAGTGGGCTAGCACCAATCTTGGCATGGCTATGCAGCTGCCTTCTGTTGTCCAGGGCTTCTCCTTTGGGTTGAGAGCCTGAACACATAGTGTGGAGCTCAGCCTGAGGCAGTGGAATTCTGGCAGTAGAGAAACTCCAACAGCTGTGGAACTCCCAGAGAAGCAGAACCTCCGCAGCAGGGACCGTGGTTAATGGGCAGGCATTTCCAGTTTGAGCTCAGAGGCTTTTCACATCAGCTGCTAATATCCATGGCCTCATGGGAGGCTTGGGCCAGGATTTGTGATGCTTTCACTGTGTAGCCTTAAAAACTGAAAGCAGTTGCTAAACCACACAGCAGGGGTCCTTCACTGGGCACTCCTCACAGTGCAGCCGTGCTAACCACCTCTGAGACATTTCTGGGGAGAGGGGAAGGGAACACCCTCCCAGAGCTCTCTCTTAGCCCAGCCACAGGATTGCTGCATCCATTTGATCTGGGAGGAAGCTGATAAATAAATTTCTTACCCAAGGGCAGACCCCCTTAAAGAGTGTTAACAATGAGTAAGAAGCTGAGGAGAACAATTGATACTTTCTATACAGAGAAAGAGTGGGTATCCAACCCCAAGAAGGTTAACAGCAGAGAGTCTCCAGATAACACCCTAAAGGGAAATGATACCTGTCCCCCATCATATAACTGTCTCCTAGAAGAGACTATTAAAAAGTTAAGAGAGTTTGAAGGAAAATGAAGAAAGGAAAGACAAGCTATGATAGAGAATAACAATGCCCTGAAATTTGAGTTGGAAAAAATAAAGAATTCACAAGAGGTTCAGGGAAACAAAATTTGTGAATTAGAAAAGGTTAAAAAATCACAGGAAAGTAGGATTTTTGAATTGGAAAAGATAAAAAAATTCTCAAGAAAGTAGGATTTCTGAATTGTAAAAATAAAATAACTCACTAAAAAAAATTAGTGAAATGGAAAAAATTCAACAGAGCAAAATAATTCATTCATTTAAAAACTCAATTGGGCATATACAAAAAGAATTTAAAAATGTGAATGAAGAAAATAACTCATTAAAAATTAGGACTGAAGAAACAGAAATGAATGATTCATTCAGAACCCAAGAATCAGTCAAACAACACAAAACAAAACAAAAATTGAAAAGCTGGAGAATAACATCAAATATTTACTGGGAAAATCTATAGACCTGAAAAATAGATCTAAGAGAGATAATCTGAGGATCATTGGACTTCCCGAGAATTATGATGAAAAAAAAGAGCTTAGATTCTATTTTGTAGGAAATCATCAAAGAGAACTGTCCAGAGATAATAGAAACAGAAGGGAAAATAGGCGTTGAGAGAATTCATTGAACACCTTCTGAAAAAGACCCTAAAAACAGAACTCCACGGAATATACTGGCTAAGCTGCAGAAGTACAAAACTAAAGATAAAATATTGCAAGCAGCTAGGAAAAAAAATTCAAATATGAAGGTGCCACAATATGGGTCACATAACATTTGGCTGCCTCCACAATAAAGGATCAAAGGGTCTGATACCTGATATTATGAAAGGCAAAAGAACAAGGATTGCAAGCAAGAATAAACAACCCAGCTGAGTTTAGCACTTTCTTTCATGGAAGAAGATGATCATTTAATGAAACAGAGGAAATCCATTTGTTTCTAAGAAAAAATCCAGACTTAAACAAAAAATTTGATCTACATCCACAAGACTCAAGAGAAGCAGGAAAAGGTAAAAAGAACTCTTGAGAACTGTATCTCTGTAGTGGATATACAGAAAGTCCACATGGATAATTTGATTTTACTGATATAACATAAAAAGAGAAGTAGTAAAGGGAAGAGGATAGCATCAGAAAAAGGGAAAGAAGAGATAAAAAGAGGGAAACTACATCCCAGGAAGAGGCATAGAAAATCTACCACATCTGAGGGAATTTAAAGAGGGGGGAAAACATTGTTTTAATCTTACTCTAGTCAGAGTAGGCTCAAAGAGTAAATAATTGACATATTTGTTTTTCAGAGAATTCTCTCTCACCTAATTATAAGGGGGAGAGGGAAAGGGAAAAGGAAAAGGGGAATAAGGGAAGGGTACAAGAAAGGGGAAGGGACTTAAAAGAAGGGGGGAGGGATACTAAAAAGGGAAGGCTGTGCATCACAAGTGGGGTCCATAAATTAAATACTGGGGAAAAGGTTCAGGGGGGACAAGGGTAAAAAAGCATAATCAGGGGATAATATGATGGCAGGAAATACAGAATTAGTAAATTTAACTGTAAATGTGAATGGAATGAACTCTCCCATTAAATGGAGGCAGATAGCAGACTGGCTCAAAAGTCAGAACCCTACAATATGTTGTTTACAGGAAACACACTTGAAGCAGGCAGATACATACAGAGTAAAGGTAAAAGGTGGGAGCAGAATATATTATGCTTCAGGTGAAGCCATAAATGCAGGGGTAGCCATCCTTATCTCAGATCAAGCACAGAAATTGATCTAATTAAAAAAGATAAGGGAGGAAACTATATCCTGCTAACAGGTAGCATGGACAATGAAGCCATATCAATACTAAACATATATGCACCAAGTGGTATAGCATCTAACTTCCTAAAGGAAAAGTTAAGAGAGTTGCAAGGAGAAATAGACAGTAAAAGCATAATAGTGGAAGATCTCAACCTTGCACTCTCAGAATTAGATACATCAAACCACAAAACAAATAAGAAAGAAAGTAAACAGGTAAATAGAACATTAGAAAAACTAGGTATGATAGACCTTTGGAGAAAACTGAGTGGTGATAGAAAGGAGTATACTTTCTTCTCAGCAGTTCATGGAACCTATACAAAAATTGACCATATATTAAGACATAAAGATCTCAAAATTAAATGCAGGAAGGCAGAAATAGTAAATGTCTTCTTCTCAGATCACAATGCAATAAAAACTACATTCAATAAGAAATTAAAGGTAAATAGACCAGAAAGTAATTGGAAACTAAATAATCTCATCTTAAAGAATGACTGGGTAAAACAGCAAATTATAGAAACAATTAATAACTTCACACAAGAAAATGACAATGATGAGACATCATAACAAAATTTGTGGGATGCAGTTAAAGTGGTAATAAGAGGAAATTTTATATCTTTAGAGGCTTATTTGAATAAAATAGAGAAAGAGAAGATTAATGAATTGGGCCTGCAACTTAAAAAGCTAGAAAAAGACCAAATTAAAAACCCCCAACCAAAAACTAAACTTGAAATACAAAAATTAAAAGGAGAAATGAATAATATTGAAAGTTAAAAAAAAAAAAAACTATTGAATTAATAAATAAAACCAAGAGTTAGTTTTATGAAAAAGCCAATAAAATAGATAAAACTTTGGTAAATCTGATCAGAAAAAGGAAAGAGGAAAACCAAATTGTTAGTCTTACAAATGAAAAGGGGTATCTTTCCACCAATGAAGATAAAATTAGAGAAATAATGAATTACTTTGCCCAACTTTATGCCAATAAATTTGATAACTTAAGTGAAATGGACGACTACCTCCAAAAATGTAGGCTTCCTAGATTAATAGAGGAGGAGGTAAACTGTTTAAATTGTCCCATTTCAGAAAAAGAAATCGAACAAGCTATTAATCAACTCCCCAGGAAAAAATCCCCAGGACCAGATGGATTCTACCTAACATTTAAAGAAGAATTAGCACCAATGTTATATAAACTATGTGAAAAAATAGGGGATGAAGGAGTCCTACCAAACTCCTTTTATGACACAGACATTGTACTCATAGCTAAACCAGGTAGATTGAAAACTGAAAGAAAACTATAGACCAATCTCCTTAATGAATATTGATACTAAAATCTTAAATAAGATATTAGTAAAAAGACTTCAGAAAATCATCGCCAGGATAATACACTATGATCAAGTAGGTTTTATACCAGGAATGCAGGGCTGGTTTCATATTAGGAAAACTATTAGTATAATTGACCATATTAATAACCAAATTAATAAAAACCATATGATCATCTCAATGGATGCAGAAAAAGCATTTGATAAAATCCAACATCCATTCCTACTAAAAACACTTGAAAGTATAGGAATAAATGGACTATTCCTTAAAATAGTCAGGAGCATATATTTAAGACCGTCAGTAAGCATAATATGTAATGTAGATAAACTGGAACCTTTCCCAGTAAGGTCAGGAGTGAAACAAGATTGCCCACTATCACCATTACTATTCAATATTTTATTAGAAATACTACTTTCGGCAATAAGAGCCAATAAAGAGATTCAAGGAATTAGAGTGGGTAATGAGGAAATCAAACTGTCACTCTTTGCCAATGATATGATGGTATACTTCAAGAACCCCAGAATTTCTAATAAAAATTATTAGAAATAATTCACAACTTTAGCAAAGTTGCTGGATACAAAATAAATCCACATTAATCCTCAGCCTTTTCATACATCACCAACAAAATGCAACAGCAAGAGATACAAAGAGAAATTCCATTCAAAAAAAAAAAAGTTGAGAATATAAAATATTTGGGAATCCACCTACCAAAGAAAAGTCAGGAATTATATGAACAAAATTATAAAACATTTGCTACAAAAATAAAGTCAGATATAAACAATTGGAAAGACATTCAGTGCTTGTGTATAGGCTGAGTAAATATAATAAAGATGACAATACTCTCCAAACTAATCTATTTATTTAGTGCTATACCAATCAGACTGTCAAGAAACTATTTTAATGACCTAGAAAAAATAAAAACAAAATTCATATGGAAGAATAAATGGTCGAGAATTTCAAGGAAATTAATAAAAAAAAAAAAAAAGTCAGATGAAGGTGGTGTAGTTGTACTTGATCTAAAGCTATATTATGAAGCAGCAGTCACCAAAACCATTTGGTATTGGCTAAGAAATAGAACAGTCAATCAGTGGAACAGATTAGGTTCAAAAGACAAAAAAGGGTACAACTATAGCAATCTAGTGTTTGACAAACCTAAAGATACCAATATTTGAGATAAGAATTCATTATTTGAAAAAACTGTTGGGAAAACTGGAAATTAGTATGGCAGAAATTAGATATAGACCCACACTTAACACCATACACCAAGATAAGATCAAAATGCATCCATGATTTAGGCATAAAGAATGAGATCATAAATAGATTAGAGGAAGAGAGGATTGTCTACCTCTTGATCATTATTGATCACAAAATAAAATATTTTGATTACATCAAATCAAACCAAAGTAATGCAAACCAGATTAGAAAGAAAGTAGCAAATTGGAAAAAATATTTTTACAGTTAAAGATTCTAATAAAGGCCTCATTTCCAAAATATATAGAGAACTGACCCTAATTTATAAGAAATAAAACAATTCTTCAATTGATAAATTGTCAAAGGACATGAACAGACAATTACCTTCTTTCTAAATCTAATTTTCCTTGTATAGCAACATAACTATAGAAATAAGTATTCATATGTTATATTTAACATGTGTTTTAACATATTTAACATGTATTGGACTACCTGCCATCTAGGGGAGGGGGTGGAAGAAAGAAGGAGAAAAGTTGGAACAAAGTTTTTGCACGGGTCTATGTTGAAAAATTACACATGCATATGTTTTGTCAATGAAAAGCTATAATAATAATAATAAAACAAATGTGGTTTCCTGTCAGATTGGCTAAGATGACAGGAACAAATAATGACAAATGTTGGAGGGGATGTGGGGAAATTGGGACACTAATACATTGCTGGTGGAGTTGTGAAAGAATCCAGCCATTCTGGAGAGCAATCTGGAATTATGCCCAAAAAGTTATCAAACTGTGCATACCCTTTGACCCAGCAGCGCTACTACTGGGATTATATCCCAAAGAAATACTAAAGAGCGGAAAGAGACATATATGTGCCAAAATGTTTGTGGCAGCTCTTTTTGTAGTAGCTAGAAACTGGAAGATGAATGGATGTCCATCAGTTGGAGAATGGTTGGGTAAATTGTGGTATATGAAGGTTATGGAATATTATTGCTCGGTAAGAAATGACCAGCAGGAGGAATACAGAGAGGCCTGGAGAGACTTAAACCAACTGATGCTGAGTGAAATGAGCAGAACCAGAAGATCACTGTACACTTCAACAACAATACTGTATGAGGATGTATTCTGATGGAAGTGGAAATCTTCAACATAAAGAAGAGCCAACTCACTTCCAGTTGATCAATGATGGACAGAGGTAGCTACACCCAGAGAAGAAACACTGGGAGGGGAATGTAAATTGTTAGCACTGATAGCTGTCTGCCCAGGTTGCATGTACCTTCGGATTCTAATGTTTATTGTGCAACAAGAAAATGATATTCACACACATGTATTGTACCTAGACTATATTGTAACACATGTAAAATGTATGGTATTGCCTGTCGTCGGGGGAAGGGAATAGAGGGAGGGGGGGTAATTTGGAAAAATGAATACAAGGGATAATATTATAAAATATATATATCTATATATCTATATATCTATCTATATATCTATCTATATATCTATCTATATATCTATATATATCTATATATATCTATATATCTATCTATCTATCTATATATATATATATATATATATATATATATATATATATATATATATATAATAAAAAAAAAGAGAAAAAAAAAAAATGTGGTTTGAGTCCTAATTTCTTCCACTCCAGTTTTCAATTTTCCCAGCAGGTTTTGTTCAATAATTAGTTCTCATCCCAAAAGCTAGTGTTTGTGGATTTGTCAAAAAATAAATTACTATAGTTATTGACTATTTTGTCCTGTGAACCTAACCTATTAAAGTGATCAATTACTCTATTTCTTAGCCAGTACCAAATGATTTTGATGACCACTGCTTTGTAATATAGTTTTAGGTCTCTCAGACTAAATTCTAGAAGAGATTTAGCACCTTAAAAGAGCTAATTAAATTAAAATGGAGAAAAGAATAGAAGCACATTGGGGGAATGAAAGAAAAGACACTATGTGGCATGGAGGAGAAGGGAGAAGAAAGATATCATAAGGCAGAGTGCCATGGTAGACTATAATCCCAATGGCCGGACTTCCAGCTAAGATGGTGACGAGGAAGCAGACAACTACTTGGGCTCTGTGTTTTCTCTCAGAATTTACTTCATGACAAGCCTCAGAATTAATGCTTGCCCAGAAAAGAAACCCACAAATAATCACCAACAGAAGACATCCTTGAAATTCACCAGAAAAGATCTTTGTTTGCTCGGGGGATGGGGACAAACAGACTGGGTGCAGACTGAGGGCAAGCAGCAAGATTGAGGTAGGCAGCTCACACAGCTCAGACCCAAGAGGGGAGGGGTGCAATCTCTTCCATTTCTGCAAAACAACGTTTACCCCAGTGTGGATATTCCATCTTGGCAACAAGCCAGGAGGAGCAGAGAATGTGTAAACACCAAGGTAAAGAATAAAACCTTGGAAAGCTAGAATCTCTCAGGACCTGGCCACCCCTACCCCCACTAGGAGTGACTCAGTGTATTAACAGAGCCTCTGAGCACAGACACAGCACAGCCATCACTGTCCTGTTAGTAAAATATATGGGATTGCCTGTCATCTAGGGGAGGGAGTAAAGGGAGGGAGGGGAAAATTTGGAAAAATGAATACAAGGGATAATGTAATAAAAAAAAATTATTCATGCATATATACTGTCAAAAATTATAATTATAAAATTTATTTTAAAAAAGAGAAAAAAAAAGAAACAAAAAAAAGTGAGTGAAGAAAGTACATTATTGAAAATTAGACTCGTACAAGTAGAAATAAATGACTCAAGGAGAAACCAAGAAGTAATCAAGCAAAACCAGAAAAACAAAACACTTGAAAAGAATGTCAAGTACCTTATTGGAAAGGCAACAGACCTGAAAACAGATCCAGAAAAGACAATTTGAGAATAATCAGACTCCCTGAAAAATGTGAGGAAAAAAAGAGCCTGGACACTATTTTCCAGGAAATTATCAAAGAGAACTGCCCAGACGTTTTAGAAAGAGAGGGTAAAATAGACAATGAAAAAATTCATCGATCACCTACTGAAAGGGACCCTAAAATCAAAAGGCCAAGAAATATAGTGGCCAAGTTCAAGAACCATCAGATGAAGGAAAAAAATATTGTTAGCTGGTAGAAAAAAACAATTCAGATATGGAGGAGCCACAATAAGGATAACCCATGATATAGCAGCATCCACATTAAAGAAACAAAGGTCCTGGAATATGATATTCTGAAAGGCTAAGGAACTTGGTGTGCAACCAAGAATAACTTACCCAGCAAAATTGAGCATCCTTTTCCAGGGAAGAAGATGCACATTTAACAAAATAAATGAATTCCATCTATTCTCGATTAAAAAAAAATAAAATAAAACAGATCTACACAAAATGTTTGATCTTGAAATACAGAACTCAAGAGATTTCTAAAAAGGAAAAGAGAAATCTTGAGAACGATATTTCTGTCATGTATAATTTGTCCTAGAAACTAGAGGTAGAAAGGAAATTATATCATAAAAAAGGGTAACGTGGCGATACTACATCTCATGAAGAGGCAAAGGTAACCTATTATATCTGAGAGAAAGAAAGGAAGGGGATGAACATAGTTGTATCAATTGACATATTTGAATTATGGTGAAACTTCTTCCACTTCATTGAAAAGTGGGTGGGAAGAAGTAATCTAAGGGGAAGGGAATACAGAAATTGTGAGGGAAAGGGGTAAAATAGGGGAAGGGACTTTAAGGTGGAGGATGGATACTAAAAAGGGAGGGCTGTGAAAAACAAGTGGTCCTGACATGTTTAATACTGGGGAGGGGGTAAGAGGGAAGGAAAGGAGAAAAGCATAAGCAGGGGTTAACAGGATGGCAAGCAATATAGAATTAATCATTCTAACCATAAATGTGAATGGGGTAAACTCCCCCATAAAGAGGAAGCAGTTAGCAGACTGGATTAAAAGCCAGAATCCTACTATATGCTGTTTACAGGAAACATATCTGAAACAGGGTGATACATTCAGAATAAAAGTAAAAGGGTGGAGCAGAATCTACTATGCTTCAGGTGAAGCCAAAAAAGCAGGGGCAGCCCTCCTCATCTCAGATCAAGCAAAAACAAAAATTGATGTAATTAAAAGAGATAAGCAAGGGCATTATATCCTGCTAAAGAGTAGCATATAATGAAGCAATATCAATATTAAACATATACGCACCAAGTGGTGCTGCATCTAAATTCTTTAAAGAGAAATTAAGAAAGCTGCAAGAAGAAATAGACAGCAAAACTATAATAGTGGGAGATCTCAACCTTGCATTCTCAGAATTAGATAAATCAAACCACAAAATAAATAAGAAAGAAGTCAAAGAGGTAAATAGAATACTAGAAAAGTTTGATATGATAGATCTTTGGCAAAAGCTAAATGGAGACAGAAAGGAATACACTTTCTTCTCAGCAGTTCATGGAGCCTGTACAAAAATTGATCATATACTAGGATATACAAACCTGAAAATCAAATGCAGTAAGGCAAAAATAGTAAATGTATCCTTCTCAGACCACAATGCAATGAAAATTACATTCAATAAAAAGCCAGGGGAAAATAGGCCAAAAAATAACTGGAAACTAAATAATCTCATACTTAAGAATGATTGGGTGAAATAGCAAATCATAGACATAATTAATAACTTCACCCAAGAAAATGACAATAATGAGACATCATACCAAAATGTGTGGTATACAGCCAAAGCAGTAATAAGGGGAAGTTTTATATCTCTAGAAGCCTACTTGCATAAAATAGAGAAAGAGAAGGTCAATGAATTGGGCTTACAACTAAAAATACTAGAAAAGGAACAAATTAAAAACCACAAGACAAACACGTAACTTGAAATTCTTAAAATAAAAGGTGAGATTAATAAAATTGAAATTAAAAAAAATATATTTGAATTAATTAATAAAACTAAGAGTTGGTTCTATGAAAAAACCAACAAAATAGACAAACCCTTAGTAAATCTGATTAAAAAATGAAAGAGGAAAAGCAAATTGATAGTCTTAAAAATAAAAAGGAAAAACTCACCATGAATGAAGAGGAAATTAGAACCATAGTTAGGAGCTTCTTTGCCCAACTTTATGCCAAAACGTTCGATACCTTAAATGAAATTGAAGAATACCTTCAAAAATATAGCTTGCCCAGATTAACAGAGGAAGAAGTAAATAGTCTAAATAGTCCCATTACAGAAAAAGAAATAGAACAAGCTATTAACCAACTCCCTAAGAAAAAAAACCCAGGATCAGATCGATTTACATGTGACTTCTACCTAACATTTAAAGAACAACTAACTCCAATGCTATATAAACTATTTTTAAAAATAGGGATTGAAGGAGTCCTACCAAATTCCTTTTATGACACAGATATTGTACTGATACCCAAACCAGGTAGACTGAAAACAGAGAAAGAAAATTATAGACCAATCTCCATAATGAATATTGATGCTAAAATCTTAAATAAAATATTAGCAAAAAGACTACAGAAAATCATCTCCAGGATAATACACTATGACCAAGTGGGATTTATACCAGGAATGCAGGGCTGGTTCACCATTAGGGAAACTATTAGCATAATCGACTATATCAATAATCAAATTAACAAAAAATATATGATAATCTCAATAGATGCAGAAAAAGCATTTGATAAAATCCAACATTCATTACTACTAAAAACACTTGAAAGTATAGGAATAAATGGACTATTCCTTAAAATAGTCAGGAGCATATATTTAAAGCTGTCAGTAAACATCATATGTAATGGTGATAAATTGGAACCTTTCCCAGTAAGTTCAGGAGTAAAACAAGGTTGCCCTCTATCACTATTTCACTATTACTATTTAATATTGTACTAGAAATGCTAGCCTTGGCAATAAGAGCCGAGAAAGAGATTCAAGGAATAAGAGTACGTAATGAGAAAATCCAACTATTTCTCTTTGCAGATGACATGATGGTATACTTAGAGAACCCCAAAGACTCTGCTAAAAGCTATTAGAAATAATTCACAACTTTAGCAAATTTGCAGGATACAAAATAAATCCACATAAATCCTCAGCATTTTTATTCATTACCAACACAATCTAACAGCTAAAGATACAAAGATAAATTCCATTCAAAATAACTGTTGATAGCATAAAATATTTGGGAATATATCTACCAAAGGAAAGTCAGGAATTATATGAGCAAAATTACAAAACACTTGCCACAAAAATAAAGTCAGATTTAAATAATCGGAAAGACATTAAGTGCTCTTGGATTGGCCAAGCAAATATAATCAAGATGACAGTACTCCCTAAACTAATCTATTTATTTAGTGCTATACCAGTCAGACTCTCAAGAAACTATTTTAATGACCTAGAAAAAATAACAACAAAATTCATATGGAAGAACAAAAGGTCGAGAATTTCAAAGGAAGAAATGAAAAAAAAAAAAAAATCAAATTAAGGTGGCCTAGCTCTACCTGATCTAGAACTATATTATAAATCAGCAGTTACCAAAACCATTTGGTATTGGCTAAGAAATAGACTAGTTGATCAGTGGAATATGTTAGGTTCACAGGGTAAGATAGTGAATAAAAATAGCAATCTAGTGTTTGACAAACCCAAAGATCCCAAATTTTGGGATAAGAATTCATTATTTGACAAAAACTGCTGGGAAAACTGGAAATTAGTATGGCAGAAACTAGGCATGGACCCACACTTAACTGTTGGCCTGTTTGTGCCAAAATATTTGTGGCAGTCCTTTTTGTAGTGGCTAGAAACTGAAAAGTGAATGGATGCCCATCAATTGGAGAATGGTTGGGTAAATTATGGTATATGAATGTTATGGAATATTATTGTTCTGTAAGAAATGACTAACAGGATGAATACAGAGAGGCTTGGAAAGACTTACATGAACTGATCCTGAGTGAAGAATAGAAGAAAAAAGATCCATCATCAGGTTATTGCTATAATAAATCTATAAATTAATGAGGGGAGAACTAGAGTAGTAGCAGGTCAGAGAAGAGAAAGGAGCATACAAAGAGGAAATTTATAGTTCTTCACAATGGATTCAGGATGTAGGGGAAATAGATAGTCAAGAATTTAGGATGACTCCTATGTTGTGAAACAAGGAATTGGGAGGATAGTGTTGTCTTCTGTTGTTTGTTCTTCTTTCTTAAAGAAAACCATGATATCAGGTAGGTAATACCATAACATACAAGTGATTTGTATTTAAGTGAGGAAGGGATGTGCAAAGCCACCAGCCTCACTCTCTCCTCCAAAACTATATGGTTTAAGTGGCAAGATATAGATCAGTATAATTGAACATGACCCCAAAATCAATGTTACCTGCCCTAGAGACAGGGAAGATAGGAAGGGAAAGACTTTAGGGAGAAAGATAATGAGTTTTGTTTTGGATTTATTGTATTTAGGATTTCTACTGAATATTCAACTCAAGATATCTGAAAGTCAGTTGCATCATGAAATTAGAGGTAACAGAAAGATTTTGGATGGATATATTTGTAACCTCCATTTATTCCTTGAGAGAGAATTTCTCTCTCACATCACTAGTTTCTATAAGATATTTCAATGTATGTCTCAAAGACTTCTCAAACTCAGTTTTAAACTCATGCATCTTCCCAATGCCTTTCCTCTTCCAAATTTTCCTGTTGCTTTCTAAGGACCTATTAATCTGCCACCATCACTGGTTCATAAATTCAGCACCATCTTTAACTCCTCATTCTTTCTCATTTATCAAATTACTTGTCAAACATTTGCCATTCTTATCCTTAACAATCTCTGTATTTGATTCCTTCTTTTAAATTATAGAGTTACCACCTTATTTCAGGCTATCATCTCTTCCTTAGATTATTTCAATAGCTTCCTAATTGTATTCACTGCATTCTCTTGCTATTCAAGTTCATCATATACATTGCTGATGAAGTAATTTTTAAGTGGAAGACTGACTATGAACCTTTCTTACTCACCACCAGTGTTTTCCTATGAACAATAAGATGAAATTTAAGCTCTGCTGCTTAACTTTTAAAGTCTTTAATAACCAACCTATATTTCTAAATTTACTGTCATTAATCACCCTCTCTGCACACCTACAAGCTCTAAAATTCAGCCAAACTAACCTCTTCTCTCTTTTTAGATAAAACATCCCACATCCTTTTCTATGTCTTCATACCACAACCCCACATCCTTGGATATACTTTCCTTATCTCTGTTTCACAGATACCTTCTCTTCCTTAAGAACACCATCTTTTTCACAGAATATTTCTTTTCTCCTGCAATTCCTCCTTTCCAAACTAGCTTGTATTTAGCTATTTCACAGTATTATATTTATTCACTTTTTCTGTGTATTTATTTCAGTGTCATCTCCAGTTGTCCTCATCTATATCTTGCCACTGGATCTAGTTGGTGTCAGGGAAAAAGTGAGATTTATGATTTTGCACAGCTCTCCCTCACTTAAATCCCAGTCACTTGCATGCTATGGTATCACCTCTCTGATGTGAAGATCCTTTTCAAGGAAAAAAGAACAAAAACATCAACATTATATATTTACATATTTAAATGCTGTCTCCCCCATTAGAATTGTGGTAAATAAACTCCCTGAAATACAGTTTCCAGTTAATTACTGATCAATTTATTAATTATGCTGGCCTATAATCAATAAATTCATGGTCAATGATTTTCTTCTGTAACCAAAGAAGAAAGACTTAAATATCTCAAATCAAATGTGTGCCTTATGAAAGGGAATTCCCCCAGCAATTGGACCTCATTTAATAAGGAGATAGACTAGCTCTCCTGCTAAGAATGTGGCTTAATCATGAGGTTCTCAAGGCATTGGAGTAGGGAAGCCATTTCCATCCAGACCTTTCTGAATAGTTTCTCCTTCCTGAACTGGATTGCTCTGAATTCCCAAGCAACTAAGAACAAGGCTTCCTTCACCCAGGTAAAGACTAATGCAGCCTGAATGATTCTATTTTTACTCTAAACAGAAATTGGGTTTTCCAGGTAGGTGAGGTCCACTCCTATATAGTTAAGGAGTAATCCTATCAGTCTGCCATGGGACTGATTTTCATTTTCAAGAGCTGAGTCTCAACATGAATAAGAGGAAAAAGGTGGATCACAAAATTAATAATTATGTATTAATGTAATAGTATAATGTTATTTTCTCATGCTTTTTCCAAAAAAAAATCTTTCTTTCCTTGTACTAATAATCCCATCACCTAGGACAATGCCTGAAATCCAGTAAGAACTTTAGAAATGTTTATTGTTTATCCTTCACTACTTTCAATTCTTTGACATAACTGTTTACATTTTCATTTCACTTACTCTTCTCTCTGATTCTCCTTCTACCTTATTACTTTTTTCAGTCTTTTTTACAAGATTATCATCTATCTCCCTCCTTCTACATAAAGGTATAACCCTAGTTCCTCAAGAATAGATGCTGTTATTCTAAAAATTCCTGGAATAGCTCCCTCACATGGTTGTTTTGACTCAAAAGAAATGATGTACACAAAAGAATCCTGTAAACCCTAAAGCCTATTTTAATAAACATATGCACATACATTATATATATTATATTTATTAGAATAAATATAATTAGATAGATAGCTGATAGATAGATACATAGATAGATGAAAGCTCTTATGATTCATAGTTTCCAATGATTGGCTTGACCTCATTTCAATTCCCTGTTTGTCAAACTGTGCAAAGATCTCCCTTGCATAACTTATAATGCCAGCCTGTGTCCTAGATTCCCTTTCCCTGTCATGAAAGCAAAGGGACCTGGTGGCTATTAGACAAGAAATCCCCCTTCCCAGTAGACCTGCCCTTTTGAAGCAATTCACATTGATGTTTTAATACCAAGGTTCAGATTAATATCCACCCTCAGCCCCTTGGTGAGATTTTAATATTTCAGTTACTGGGCGCAGATGGACTAACTTATTTCTCTCAAAGAACCTGAGAAGTAATAAACTGTTGAACTATTTGTCAAAAAATCTGTTGAACTTAATGAAATTTAGAGAAAAATCTTACAAATCAAAAAATTTTAAAAGCTATGATTAATATAACTATTAATGATTCTGGAAGAGTGATGATTTAAAAATGTGAGAGAGATAATTGATTTAGGGAACAGAATGAAATATATATTTTTGTATGTAGTCATAAAAGGAATTTGCTTTGTTCACTATGCATATTTCTTACAAAGAATTTTTTTTTTGTGTGTTCTTTTGTTTCTTCTATTTTTCTTTTTATCCCCTGGAATACAGAGTGAGGGAGAGCAAAGAGATTTCTGTGCCTTAAAAAATAAAGAAATACAGTGGGGTGCTAAAGGTATAGAATGACATGGATTTTCAGATAAGATCAAAGAATTATTAATATTGATTAATTGGTTTATTTTGTTGTAAGAGATCTTTCCTAGAGTGTGGGTAAGCCTGTAATGATTTATTTTGTAAAAACAAAACACAACAATAAAATTCACCTTAGAGAATTGAAGGCTAAGATTACAAAATGTGGGATACATTCTTAGCAAATTTCATTATCAATTGACTTCTCTTTAACCTTTTTGTTTTTTTTTTTTCATTTTCTTGTGACAAAAAAACCAATAATGGTGAGAATAGATTTGGGGAAAAAATGACTAGTTCCAATAATAGAGAAACAAAATAATATAATGTAATTCTATGGGCCAAAGGAATAAATTTGAGTTTAGAATTATTTTCAATTTCATTTTGTATATCCACCAATACTTACTCAATAACTGAAAACTTACTAGAATTTGAATAAATTATTTGATGTTATCGTTGTTGATCAAATGAACTTATAAAATAATGCAACTGAAACACATAGACTCTATAACAAGTCAATATATAATAAAGTACTTAACCATGTGTTGATCAAACCAAAAGAACTACATGAATTTAGAAAATGGATAAGTTCCTGGGGACTTGAGGAAAGAGGGTAAATTTCATGGAGAAAGTAATACTAGAAGGACTTTGAAGAATGGAATGGATAGGCTTGGAGAGAGGGAGACAACAAAGTACTAAAATGTTGGTTGTGGTCATTTGAGAGTTTTTCTAATTCCTACAAAATTATCCAAAAGGCCAGAGTGAAGTTCTCATTCCCTGTTCTTCAATTTTGAAGTTATTTATGTGAACTTTCTCTTGTAATGAGGGCACAATGCCAAACCTACTGGATGTTTCCAAAGCCAAACCCAAATCATATTGACTCAATTTCACTTGTTCATAATATGCTGTTTCCCAAAACAGGATGATTGGAGACTCCCTCCCTCCATCCCCCCAAAAATATCACCTACCACTAGAGTTTTTTGCTGAGATTTATATAAAAATCTTTCAGCAAGAATGACCTTTCAGGACCATTTTCCAAAATCATTTTTCTCCTTTGGGAGAATGAGATGCAGAAAGCACCAGCAATTATAGAATATGTTAAAGTGAAAAATTATCCTAACTGACCTATCTACCAGGAGAAAAATGTAGACTCTGTGATATTCCATTTTTGGGGTAATATTTATATCACCTTTGGCTTCCATCAAAAATATAAAGACATTAAGGACAAGGGCCACAGAATTTTATAGATCCATTTTCCAAGCAATTTTAAAATTTTAATATGAACACTCCCTCTAAGGCTGATTCCCTAACTCTCACTGGTAGACAGAGACCTCAGGGAACAGTTTACTACTTTTTCCTCATGGTTCTAATATCAATAGATCCCTAAAAGCTTGAGGTCTTTTAAGGTCTGTTGTTCATGAGTCTATAACTCATTTCACCTCTAAATAATATCAGTTAACCCACTGGTGCCAATTAAATTGATGCTTTTTATAAAACTTTAATGAAAAACTTAACAAAGACCAGAGTTATAAAAACATCTATCCAACCCAGGATCACATTTGAATACATTCACTCTCTGAAAGAATGAACTCGAACATAAAGCACAAAGGTAATAATGAGGAACTCAGATAGAGAATACCTTTGGCCAAAGGTCATTTCTTTACCATAAGAATATTTAGCATTTTACAGGGTCCCTACCACTTCCGAAGGTTGCATAGCTAATGGATGAATTTTGCTTTTGCTCTTCTAGACTGTGTAGAATGTTGTATTTCAATACATTGTTGAACTGTGCTAAGGAATTTGCTCCTCGGGGCTTGGTCTTTATTACAATCAATAACTGCTTCAACCAACTCTAGTAAAAATAAAAGTTGGTTGCCAAATTGTCCTTCAATTCAATTTTTGAATTTTGAAGCTTTCAACTTGGTCCATTCTTTCATGAGAAATTTATTTACTCAAAATTGAGAAAGAAATAATACAAAAAGACAAAAGGAACAGAGATGTTATTCATTCATAGACACAAGGAGGCAAGGTAGAAGAGAAATCCTACTTTCCATCTGCTAAAGAATAATATAGTAGAAATAATTCTCACTCTGCAATAACTAGGGACAAAAGGACTGGAGTGGGAGGAAGTGGTTCCTAAAAATCATTTTTATTCAAATTCAGATTCGGCTTCTTCATTAGAGTTTATATCAATGAAACCATTAACACAAAACTCCAAACATTCAATTGTTCATAGTGTGAAATAAACTATTTATATGGAATTGAAAGAAGGAGGGAATATTCTCCTCTAAAGAGCAGATCTTTATTGCTAATCATCAATTAGTTAGATAAATGGGATTTTGATGGAATTATTTATAAACATTACCTATTCAATAAATTATCCTAGGAAATTCTAAGCTTTACACGATTTGGAAAAATAGACAAAGAAGAAATCTTGCCAAATTCCTTTTATGACACAGATATGGTGCTGATATTTAAACCAGGAAGAATTACAGAGAAAATTATAGATCAATTTCCCTAATGAAAATGAATGCAAAACATTTAATTAAAATATTATCAAATAGATCACAATTTATTGACAGAGAAATGGACTATGATAAAATGAGATTTATACCAGGGATGAAGGACTGATTCAATATCAGAAAAAACTATTGGTATAATTGACCAGATAAATAACCAAACTAACAGAAGTCATATGATTGTCTTAATAGAAGCAGAAAAAGTTTTTGACAAAATGCAGCACCTATTCCTAATAAAGACATTAGAGAGTATAGAAATAAATGGCGTTTTCCTTAAAATGAAAAGTTTGCTTTAGCAATAAAAGGGGGGGGAGGGGAAGAAACTGAAAAAAATTAGAGTAGACAATGAGGAAATAAAATTATCATTCTTTGCTGATGATCTGATGATATACCCAGAAAATGCTAGATAATCAACTAAAAAGCCTCTTGAAATAATTAACATCTTTACCAAAGTTGCAGGATATAAAATGAACCCACACAAATAATCATTTCTATATGTCATCAACAAAACCCAACAAAAATAAAAATTTCGTTTAAAATAACTGTAGACAATATAAACTAATTGAGTGTCTATCTGCCAAGACAGGAACTATATGGATACAATTACAAAACACTTTTCACACAAATAAATTCAGATCTAAACGAATGATGCCATATAAACTGTTCATGGGTAGGCCAAGCTAATATAATAAAAAAAAATGACAATTCTACCCAAATTAGTCTACCTGAATCATTATTTCAAGTAGGATCTAGCCATGTTACACTCCACTTCCTATTGCAACCCCATACTCTGAATAGAATTCTTACAGCCAACTCCAATTCTTATCACAAAGTTTAGCATAAAGTAAACACTGAAGAAATACTATTTCTTTAATTCCTCTTTTTCAGCTGAAAATCTTGTGCTCCTCTGACTTGAATTTGTGGTCTTGTTCCACTATATTTACCAACTGTGTTATCTTAAGTGAGTCATTTAATCAGTTTCAATTTTATCTGTAATCTAATTCAGAGAATATTCTGAATAAGGGAGTAGTTTGTAAATTCATCAACTGTATTTAATTTTTAGGTTTCTATTACCAAATTTTCAAATAGATATTGATTACTTTATTAATCATCAGCACTTTAGAGAAAATTTACATTTCACAAGCTTAAGTAAATATACTTTCAAGTGTTAATGATGCTAATCAAGGGAGAAGGCATCTACCTTAGCCTGAGGAATATAAAATAGAGGTAAAAGCACAAATTAAATTGTTACCCATTATAAATTTACAGAATACAATCTCAAATAGACCCTTACTACTGTTTAGCAGTATTTCTCTTTCTTTTGTTGACTCCCTATTTTTATCTCCTTAATCCCCTAAACAGCTTTATACTTACCCAATCTTTAAGCAGATGATTTAGTATCCTAAACCACTGAGAAGATTGAAACTACCTGACAAGAGCTACTTCAACCTTTTTACCTTACTCCTAAAACTTTCTTAGTAACATCATTGATCTATTTTGCTTTTTTTTTTTTTTTTTTTTTTTTTTTGTCTCAGAGGAAAAGCTATCTTTATCTCTTGCTAAGAATAAGTCCTTACCTCTGCCAATATGATACTATTCTATTTCTTCCAAAACCCTATTCCAATTCATATGTGCAAACATATTTGTAGCAGTTCTTTTTGTGGTAACAAAAAAATTGGAAAATTAATAGATACCCATTAATTGGGGAATGGCTGAATGAGTTATGGTATATGAAAGTAATGTAATATTACTATTCTATTGAAAAGTGATGAACAAGCTGATGTTAAAAAGGCCTGGAAAGATTTACATTAATTGATGTTGAGCAAAACAAGTAGAACCAGGAATACATTGTACACAATAATAGCAAGACTGTGCAATGATCACCTATGACAAACTAGGTTCTTCTCAGCAGTTTAGTGATCCAAGGCAATCCTAATACACTTTGGATGAAAAATGTCACCTGAATTTAGATCTCTATGGAGATTGAATATAAACCAACACAAGACAACAAGTAATCACCAGGATTATATGCTATAACCATGTGGGATTTATACCAGGAATGAAAAGCTGGTTCAATATCAGGAAAATGATTGGGATAATTTTCCATATCAATAATCAAACTAAAATAAATCATATGATTATCTCAATAGATACAGAAAAAGCTTTTGACAAAATGAAGGACTCATTCCTAATAAAAACACTAGTGGGCATAGAAATAAATGAAGTTTTCCTTAAAATGATAAGCAACATTTTTTTCTCTTTGTCATCTGTTTTTTGTGTGTGTGTGTGTGTGTGTGTGTGTGTGTGTGTGATTTTCCACCTTTTGTTCTCATTTTTCTCTCCCAAAATGATTCATCAGGAAATGTGTAAAGAAAATGAATATATATATATATATATATAAAACTATTTTTTTTTTTACATGGAACTGAGTAAAATTTTAAAAATTAAGTATATTTTAAAAACACCTTACTCCTATGGTTATATTCTTTTACACATATATCTTCAAACTTCCCTTTGCTGCTATCTCCTTCCTCTGTGCTTATCACCCTGTATTTCCCTTTTCTTAGCTTGAGTTCTGTTTTAGAATTAGGTTGTGCAAAAATGATCAGTCACATCTTTTTGGTTCTATCTATCCTATCTTAGACCCTTAAGCAAATGACACACGAGTAGGTTACTTTCCCCTACTGGGGAATAAAAAGAAAAGAAACTTCCCCAAAGGCATGAGGCTGACCAGTTATGAAGCAGCATGGTTAAATTCTCTGCATACTATAAATACCTGTAAGAAATGGCCACTATTCAAACTGACTTGCACTGTAGAAATTCGTCTTCTCAAGGGACTAGTCGATGCTTCATTGTGCACTAGCTTTTAACAATGACAAATGTTTCTTTAATTGACATAGCCTATATAAATGTATTTTCCCATTATAAAACATAGCATATATCTCTAAAATTAAATTAATTCTCTTAAATGTTTCATTACATTCAGTAAGCATTCCATCTTTCCATCCCTTCTTTCACTGTAAAAAAAAAAAAAAAAAAGACTAAGGTGTCTGAAGAAATCAAAACTATCTACATATATACAAAATGTATTCAAACAAAAAATTCTCTAAATTACTATTGATTAAAGAAATGCAAATTAAAACAGCTTTAAGATACCACTTTAGACCTCTCAGAATAGCTGACAATCCAAAAAATAAGGGAATAAGAACAATTGGAATACTAAGGCACTGTTGTGAAGTGGTCCAACTATTCAGAAGAATAAATTGGAACTGTTGAAGAATTATCTATGCATAATGGATAATTTTGAAAAATAAAAGGCTTTAATAAAGAAAAAAGTTAAATTATCTTACATGTAATTAAATAGTTCTTAATTACATGTAAGATAATTTAACATTCATTGTGAATGAAGTAAATTTAAAACATACAGTTTTAAAAGATAAAATAATCTCAGAAAAAAACAAAAGCAAAAAAAAATGAATTAAAAGAGAAAATTAGGGAAACTATATCTTGTTAAAAGGCACTCTAAACAGTGAAGTAAAAAGAACATTAAACATATATGCATCAAATGTCATAGCATCCAAATTCTTAAAGGAAAAGTTAAATGAAGTACAGGAGGAAATAGGAAGTAAATCTCTACCAGTTGAATATAACAACTTTGTTCTTTGGGGACTAGAAAATCTAATCATAAAATAAATAAAAAAGAAGGAAATTAATAGAATTTTTGAGAAGTTAGATGTAATATAGCTAAGGAAAAAATTGAATGGCAATAGAAAGGACTATATGCTTTTTTCAGCCACACATACCCCCTTCACAAATATTGACTATATATTAGGATATAAATCCTCACAGATAAAAATCAGAAATGAAGAAATATTAAATATATTTTGTCAGGTTAAAATGTAAAAAAAAATAAATAAATTCAATACAAGGCTGAGGAAGCATTGTTTAAAAATTAATTAGAGTGAGGTAGAGCCAAGATGGTGTAGAGTAGATAGATCTTTGTCTGAGCTCTTCCTGATGTCTCTCAGAATCAACACTATCAAGTTGTTCTGAATGGGTTTTCAAGTGATAGAATAGACAGATATTTGGAGTGTAATAAATTTCCAGAAGAAGATATTTTGGAAGAACTTCAGGAAAAGTCTGTCTCAATCAGACTGGGAAGTGGGGAGGTGGGGAGGTGGCCCAGCTCAGGTACAGCTCAGGGAGACCCTGAACAGAGAGGCCTATGTATGTCAGGATAATTTACTGGGAGATTCTTAAACAAAATATAGCAGCATTTGCTATCTGTCCTGATTCAGAAGCCAGTGGATCAGCATATTAGCCATGAGAGTTCCAACACAATTACAGAAAGCAAAGAGTCCTTAAACCCCAGCATAACAAGGCAGGTCTTGGCCATACCCAACCAGCATAGGAAGGAAGCCACCATCACTGGTCCCAGGGCAGTGAAGTCACACTTGTAGAGGAAGCTTGGAACAATCTCCCCTTTGCCCTAAGAGCAGATATTAAACTTTAAAAATGAGTGAAAAAGGATAATGAACTCTGACCATAGATAACTATTCTAGAGATAGGAAAGAACAGAACTCAAATCTTGAAGATACTAAAGGCAAAACATCTCCAGAAGAAGCCTCAAAGAGTAATATGAATTGCTTTCCAACTTGAAAAGCTAATGTGGAAGAATTAAAAAAAAAAAAAAAAAAAAAAAAAAAAAAAGGATCTTAAAAGAGAGTTAGAAGAAAAATGAGGAAAAGATATGAGAGCTTTGGAAAAGGAAAAACAGAAATTTCCTGAAGAAAACTATTCCTTAAAAAAGAGATTGGACAAAATGGAAAAAGAAAACAACTCCTTGAAAAGCAGTATGGATAAAATGGAAAAAGCGATCAATTCCCTAAAAAACAGAATTGCTGAAAAAGAAATTATAAATTCAATGAATGAAACAACTCATTCAGAAATTCAGTTGGTCAAATTGAAAAGGATGTTAAAAAAGCTAACTAAAAAAAATTCACTAAAAACTAGAATTGAAGAAATGGAAGTGAACGATTGAATGAGACATCAAGAATCAGTCAAACAAAATCTAAAAGAAAAAAAAATAGAAGAAAATGTAAAATACTTCACTGAAAATAGAACATAACCTGGAAAATTGATTCAGGAGAGACGGTCTGAGAATTACAGAACTACCTGAAAATCAAGATGAAAAAAAAAAAAAAAAAAAAAAAAAAGCCTAGACAACACCTTTCAAGACATTATCAAGGAAAACTTTTCACCTTCTGAAGATCAACTCCACCTCCACCAAAATAAAAACTCCAAAGAATCTTGTAGCTAAATTTCAGAATTATCAGATTATGATGAAAATACTGCAAGCAGCCAGAAAGGAAAAATTCAAATAGCAAAGAGCCACAATGAGGATTACTAAGGACCTAGCACTTCTATTTAAAAAAAATCAAAGAGTCTGGAATATGATAGTCCAGAGAACAGATGAGTTTGGACTTCAGCCAAGAGTCAACTATCTATCAAAATTAGGCATTATCTTTTAGGAAAAAGAGATGAACATTCAATGAAATGGGCAATTTTGATGAAAATTGATGAACAAAAAAAATTGATTTTCAAATACAGAATTGAATAGAAGAATTAAAAAGGAAAAAGAAAATTTTAAATGTTCTAAAAAGTATTTTTACATTTCTACATAGGAAGATGATATGGTTAGCACTTGAGAATTGTATCTTATTTATGGGTATACTTAAAGGGTGTAGGTGTGTGACATTAGATGACATAAAAAATAATCTGGGGTGGAAAAAGGATTGTACTGGAAGATGAAGAAAGTGAAAGTAAAATGAGATGAATTATATCACATGAGAAGGCAAAAAAGACCTATTACAGTTAGCGAAAAGAAGAGGCGTGTATGAGCATTGTTTGAAAATTAATTTCATCATTTTTGGTTCAAAGAGAGAATATCAGACATATTTCGTTTGATATAAAAACTTGTCCCAACTTATAGGGAAGTAGGAGGACAAAGGAGAAAAAAAAGGTAGAATCTAATAGAAGTGAGAAGAGAAATAGAGGGGAAAAGAGATAATAAATGGGCAAGGGCTTGTAAAAGAAGATGGCAAATTGAGGAAGGTGGTGGTCAAAAGGAAAACACTTGTAAATAAGGAAAGGGGAAAAGAAAAGATAAAATTATAACTCGGAGAAAATAAAATGGTGAGAAATACAAAATTAGTAATTTTGGCTATGAATGTGAATGGGATGAACTCTCCATGAAATGGAAGCAGATAGAAAATTGGACTGAAAGCCAGAATCCTACAATATAAAGGTAAAAGGCTGGAGCAAAATCTATTATGCTTCAGCTGAAGTTAAAAAAAAAAAAAAAAAAAAAAAGTTTTAAAAATCTGAAAAAAAAAAAAAGCTTGATCTCAGATCAAGCAAAAGCAAAAATAGATCTGATTAAAAGAGATAAGGAAGGAAACTACATCTTGCTAAAGGATACCATAGATAATGAAGTACTATCAATATTAAACATATATACACAAAGTTGTTTAGCATCTAAATTTCTAGAAAAAAAATTAAGAGAGCTGCAAGAAGAAACAGACAACAAAAGTATACTGGCAGGGGAATCTCAACTTTGTTCTGTCAGAACTAAATAAATTGAACCACAAAATAAACAAGAAAAATGTTAAGGAAGTAAATAGAACTTTTAAAAAGTTTGGTATGATAGCCCTTTGGAGAACATTGAAGGGGGACAGAAAGGAATATACATTTTACTTAGTGGTACATAGAACCTACATGAAAATTGATCATGTATTAGGGAATAAAAGCCTCAAAATCAAATGCAGAAAGGCAGAAATAGTAAATTAATCTTTTTTCAGATTATGATGCAATAAAAATACACATATAAAGGCTTGGAGCAAAATAGATTAAAAAAATTAAGTGAAAGCTAAATATTCTAACCATAAAGAGTGGATGAAACAGTAAATTTTATCCAAGAATTTTATCCAAGAAAATGATAATGATGCAACAACAAATCAAAATGTATGTGATGCAACCAAAGCAGTTAGAGGAAATTTTATATCTCTATATGCTACTTGAATACAATAAAGAAAAAGTCAATGAATTGGATATGCCATTAAAAAATCTTTTAAAAAAAGAACCAATTAAAAACCCCTAATTAAATACCAAAATTAAAATTCTGAAAATAAAAGGGCAGATTAATAAAACTGAAAGTAAGAAAGAAAACTATTGAACTACTAAATAAGACTAAGAGTTGGTTCTATAAAAAACAACAACAATAAAATAGATAAACCTTTAGTTAATTTGATTAGAAAAAAGATAAGAAGTAAATCAAATTATTAGCATCAAAAATTAAAAGAATGAACTTTCCACCCAATAGGAAATTAGAGGCAAAGTTAGGAATTATTTTGCCTAATTGCATTCCAATAAATCTGATAATCTATGTGAAATGTATACATGCTTACAAAAATATAGATTACTCAAATTAACAGAGGAGGACATTAATTAAACAGTCCAATTTTAGAAAAAAAAAAAAAAAAGAAATTGAATAAGCTATTAATCAACTCTCTAAGAAAATATCTACAGGGCCAGATGAATTTACAAGTGAATTCTACTAAATATATTAAGACTAATTGATTCCAATACTATGCAACTATTTGAAAAAAAAAAAAAAAAGGAAAAAAGGAATCCTACAAAATTCTTTTTATGATGCTAGTTAAACCAGATAGGATCAAAACAGAGGAACAAAATTATAGATCAATTTCCCTCATGAATATTGTTGCAAAAATCTTAAATAAAATATCAGCATAGAGATTACACCAAGTTATCCTCAGGATAATACACGATGACCAAGTAGCATTAATACCAGAAATACAGGCTGGTTCAATATTAGGAAAACCATTAGTATATCTGACTCTGTCAATAATCAAAATAATATAAACCATATCATAACAATAGATGCAGAAAAAGCATTTGACAAAATCGAAAACCTATTCCTATTAAAAACACTATTTAAATTTTTTTGAGGTTTTTATGCTTTAATAATAAATGGAGTTTTCCTTAAAATGATCAGTAGCATTTATTTAAAACTCTCAGCAAGCATCATATGTAATAAGGATAAACTAGAAGCATTCCCAAGAAGATCAGGGATGAAACAAAGTTTCCCACTATCACCATTACTATTAAATATCATATTAAAATATTAGCTTTAACAATAAGAGAAGAAGGGGGGGGTAGAGCCAAGATGGGAAAGAGGATATACGCGAATTTGTAAGCTCCCTTCTTCCCTCATTACCAATTAGTTAAATAAGCCTCAAAAATAACACTGGACTGATAAAAAACACAAGGATTAGAAGCACAACTTATCAGCTGAAGAGAATCTGGAATTTCAACAGAAAAGGTCTGTTCCAAGGGGAGGAAAAAAAAACACCAGCACAGACAGGGTTAGGTGCTAGCACACTGTGCCAATCATGCTGGGGAGAACTCTGGGATCAGAGAAGCCACTGAAATAGAGGAATCTGACACAGGCTGTTAGCTCTTCTCTGCTTATAAAACAGCAGAAAAGAAGAGAAATCAAGTCACTTTAACATATAAAGCCAGATCCTAAATCCACCCCACTCTGGAAGTGGCCTAATAGATCTCAGTATGGCTGTCTGTGCAGACACCTTCTGCTGCCTGGGGCTTCTCCTTGGAGTAGTTGAGAGACTGAACAATAGGGGACACAGCCCGAGGCAGCCTCTAATCCATATAGTGCGGGGCTCAGCCTGAGGCAGTGGAATTCTAGCAGCAGCAGAATTCCCAGAGAAGAGGAACTCCTAGAGTAGCAGAACATTTGAAGTAGGGACCGTGGTTTCTGGGCAGACACTTAAGGTTTGAGTGCAGGGGCTTTTCACATCAGCTGCTGATATCCACGGCCCCACAGAGGCATTGCTTGGGGTTTGTGAGGCTTTCACTATTCAGCCTTAAACCTCAGATCAGTAGCTAGGCCACACAATGGGGTCCTTCACTGGGCACTCTTCACAGGGCAGCCATGCTAACCACCTCTGAGGCATTTCCAGGGAGGGGGGAGGGGAAATCTCCCAGAGCTCTCTCTTAGCTCAGGCACAGGGTTCTTGCATTCTACCTGTGGTCTGGGAGGAAGCTGGTAAATAAATAAACTTCTTACCCCAAGGGCAAACCCCAACAGATTTTTAAGAAGCTGAAGAGAATGATTAACACCTTCTACACGGAGAAAGAATGGGTATCCAACCCCGAGGAAGCTAACACCAGACAGTCTCCAGATAACAGCCTAAAGGGAAATGATACCTGCCCCCCATCACATAACTCTCTCCTAGAAGAGACTATTAAAAAGTTAAGAGAGTTTGAAGAAAAATGGGGAAAGGGAAGAGAAGCTATGATAGAGAATAACAATGTCCTGAAATTTGAGTTGGAAAAAATGAAGAATTCACAGGACGTGCAGGGAAAAAAAAATTGTGAATTAGAAAAAATTAAAACATCATAGGAAAGTAGGATTTCTCAATTGGAAAAAGAAAATAACTCACTAAAAAAATTAATGAAATAGAAAAAAATTCAACACAGCAAAATAATTCATTTAAAAACTCAATTGGGTTTATACAAAAAGAACTAAAAATGTGAATGAAGAAAATAACTCATTAAAAATCAGGACGGAACAAACAGAAATGAATGATTCACTGAGAAACCAAGAAACAGTCAAACAAAACAAACAAACAAACAAACAAAAAAAATGTAAAGCTGGAGAATAACGTGAAATACTTACTGGGAAAATCTAGAGACCAGGAAAATAGATCTAGGAGAGATAATCTGAGGATCATTGGATTTCTCAAAAACTATGATCAAAAAAAGAGCCTAGATTCTATTTTACAGGGAATCATCAAAGAGAACTGTCCAGAGATGATAAAAACAGAAGAGAAAATAGGCGTTGAAAGAATTCATTGAACACCTTCTGAAAAAGACCCTAAAAAAAGAACTCCAAGAGAACATGGTGGCTAAGCTGCAGAACTACCAAACTCATGAAAAAATATTGCAAGCAGGGAGGAAAAAAATAATTGAAATATCAAGGTGCCACAATAAGGGTCACACAAGATCTGGCTGCCTCCACATTAAAGGATTGAAGGGTCTGGAACCTGATATTCTGAAAGGCAAAAGAACAAGAACTGCAACCAAGAATAAACTACACTGCTAAGTTTAGAATTTTATTCTGTGGAAGAAGATGGTCATTTAATGAAACAGAGGAATTCCATTTATTTCTAAGAAAAAAAACAGATATAAACAAAAAGTTTGATCTACATGCACAAGACTGAAGAGAAGCAGAAAAAGGTAAAAAGAACTCTTGAGAACTGTAAATCTGTAGTGGATATACAGAAAGTCCACATGGATAATTTGATTTTACTGATATAACATAAAAAAGGGAAGCAGTAAACGGAAGGGGATAGTATCAGAAAAGGGAAATGAGAGATAAAAAGAGGGAAACTACATCCCAGGAAGCGGCATAGAAAATCTACCACATCTGAGGGAATTTAAAGAGGGGGAGAAACATTGTGTGAATCTTACTCTTGTCAGAGTAGGCTCAAAGAGTAAATAATTGACATATTTGTTTTTCAGAGAATTCTCTCTCACCTCATTATAAGGGGGAGAGGGAAAGGGAAAAGGAAAAGGGGAATAAGGGAAGGGTACAAGAAAGGGGAAGGGACTTAAAAGAAGGGGGGAGGGATACTAAAAAGGGAAGGCTGTGCATCACAAGTGGGGTCCATAAATTAAATACTGGGGAAAAAAGCATAATCAGGGGATAATATGATGGCAGGAAATACAGAATTAGTAAATTTAACTGTAAATGTGAATGGAATGAACTCTCCCATTAAATGGAGGCAGATAGCAGACTGGATCAAAAGTCAGAACCCTACAATATGTTGCTTACAGGAAATACACTTGAAGCAGGGAGATATATACAGAGTAAAGGTAAAAGATTGGAGCAGAATACATTATGCTTCAGGTGAAGCCAAAAATGCAGGGGTAGCCATCCTTATCTCAGATCAAGCACAGAAATTGATCTAATTAAAAGAGATAAGGGAGGAAATTATATCCTGCTAACAGGTAGCATGGACAATGAAGCCATATCAATACTAAACATATGTGCACCAAGTGGTATAGCATCTAACTTCCTAAAGGAAAAGTTAAGAGAGTTGCAAGAAGAAATAGACAGCAAAAGCATAATAGTGGAAGATCTCAACCTTGCACTCTCAGAATTAGATACATCAAACCACAAAACAAATAAGAAAGAAAGTAAACAGGTAAATAGAACATTAGAAAAACTAGGTATGATAGACCTTTGGAGAAAACTTATTGGTGATAGAAAGGAGTATACTTTCTTCTCAGCAGTTCATGGAACCTATACAAAAATTGACCATATACTGGGACATAAAGATCTCAAAATTAAATGCAGGAAGGCAGAAATAGTAAATGCCTTCTTCTCAGATCACAATGCAATAAAAACTACATTCTATAAGAAGTTAGGAGTAAATAGACCAAGAAGTAATTGGAAACTAAATAATCTCATCTTAAAGAATGACTGGGTGAAACAGCAAACTATAGGAACAATTAATAACTTCACACAAGAAAATGACAATGATGAGACATCATACCAAAATTTGTGGGATGAAGCTAAAATGGTAATAAGGGGAATTTTTATATCTTTAGAGGTTTATTTGAACAAAATACAGAAAGAGAAGATTAATGAATTGGGCCTGCAATTTAAAAAGCTAGAAAAAGACCAAATTAAAACCCCCAACCAAAAACTAAACTTGAAATACTAAAATTAAAAGGAGAAATAAATAATATTGAAAGTTAAAAAAAAAAACTATTGAATTAATAAATAAAACCAAGAGTTGGTTTTATGAAAAAGCCAATAAAATAGATAAACCTTTGGTAAATCTGATCAGAAAAAGGAAAGAGGAAAATCAAATTGTTAGTCTTACAAATGAAAAGGGGTAACCCTCCACCAATGAAGAGGAAATTAGAGAAATAATGAGTTACTTTGCCCAACTTTATGCCAATAAATTTGATAACTTAAGTGAAATGGATGACTACCCCCAAAAATATAGGCTTCCTAGATTAACAGAGGAGGAGGTAAACTGTTTAAATAGTCCCATTTCAGAAAAAGAAATCGAACAAGCTATTAATCAACTCCCCAGGAAAAAATCCCCAGGGCCAGATGGATTTACATGTGAATTCTATCAAACATTTAAAGAACAACTGACTCCATTGCTATATAAACTATTTGAAAAAATAGGGGATGAAGGAGTGCTACCAAACTCCTTTTATGACACAGACATGGTACTGATAGCTAAACCAGGTAGATTGAAAACCGAGAAAGAAAACTATAGACCAATCTCCTTAATGAATATTGATACTAAAATCTTAAATCAGATATTAGCAAAAAGACTTCAGAAAATCATCGCCAGAATAATACATTATGATCAAGTAGGTTTTATACCAGGAATGCAGGGCTGGTTTCATATTAGGAAAACTATTAGTATAATTGACCATATTAATAACCAAATTAATAAAAACCATATGATCATCTCAATAGATGCAGAAAAAGCATTTGATAAAATCCAACATCCATTGCTACTAAAAACACTTGAAAGTATAGGAATAAATGGACTATTCCTTTAAATAGTCAGGAGCATGTATTTAAGACCGTCAGTAAACATAACATGCAATGTAGATAAACTGGAACCTTTCCCAGTAAGATCAGGAGTGAAACAAGATTGCCCACTATCACCATTACTATTCTATATTGTATTAGAAATGCTAGCCTCGGTAATAAGAGTTGAGAAAGAGATTAAAGGAATAAGAGTAGGTAATGAGAAAATCAAACTGTCACTCTTTGCAGATGATATGATGGTATACTTAGAGAATCCCAGAGATTCTAATAAAAATTATTAGAAATAATTCACAACTTTAGTAAAGTTGCTGAACACAAAATAAATCCACATAAATCCTCAGCATTTTTATACATCACCAACAAAATGCAACAGCAAAAGATACAAAGAGAAATTCCATTCCAAATAAATGTTGAGAATATAAAATATTTGGGAATCCATCTACCAAAGAAAAGTCAGGAAGTATATGAGCAAAATTATGAAACACTTGCCACAAAAATAAAGTCAGATTTAAATAATTAGAAAGACATTCAGTGCTTGTGGATAGCCTAGCAAATATAATAAAGATGACAACACTCCCAAACTAATCTATTTATTTAGTGCTATACCAATCATACTGCCAAGAAACTATTTTAATGACCTAGAAAAAATAGCAACAAAATTCATATGGAAAAATAAAAGGTTGAGAATTTCAAGGGAATTATTGAAAAAAAAGTCAGATGAAGGTGATCTAGCTATACCTGAACTAAAGCTATATTTTACAGCAGCAGTCACCAAAACTAACAGTTAAAGTTTTTGATAAAAGTCCCATTTCTAAAATATATAGAGAACTGACCCTAATTTATAAGATATCAAACCATTCTCCAATTGATAAATGGTCAAAGGATATGAACAGATAATCTCAGATGATGAAATTGAACCTATATCCACTCATATGAAAGAGTGTTCCAAATCACTATTGATCAGAGAAATGCAAATTAAGTCAATTGTGTGATACCACTACATACCTGTCAGATTGGCCAAGATGACAGGAACAAATAATGATGATTGTTGGAGGGGATGTGGGACACTCATACATTGTTGGTGGAGTTGTGAAAGAATCCGGCCATTCTGGAGAGGATTTTGGAACTATGCCCAAAAAGCTATCAAACTGTGCATACCCTTTGATCCAGCAGTGCTACTATTGGGTTATATCCCAAAAAAATACTAAAGAGGGGAAAGGACCTGTATGTGCCAAAATGTTTGTGGCAGCTTTTTTTGTAATGACTAGAAACTGGAAGATGAATGGATGTCCATTAATTGGAGAATGGTTGGGTAAATTATGGTATATGAAGATTATGGAATATTATTGTTCTGTAAGAAATGACCAGCAGGATGAATACAGAGTGGTTTGGAGATACTTGCATGAAGTGATGCTGAGTGAAATAAGCAGAACCAGAAGATCACTATCCACTTCAACAACAATACTGTATGAAGATATATTCTGATGTTAATGGATATCTTCAACATGAAGAATATCCAATTCACTTCCACTGATCAATGATGGACAGAAACAAATACACCCAGAGAAGGAACACTGGGAATTGTTTGTAAATTGTTAGCTAACACTACTGTCTATCTACCCTGGTTACTTATACCTTCAGAATCCAATACTTAACGTGCAACAAGAAAATTGGATTTACACACATATATTGTATCTAGGTTATACTGTAGCCCATGTAAAATGTATGGCATTGCCTGTCATCTAGAGGAGGGAGTAGAGGGAAGGAGGGGAAATTTTAGAAAAATGAATACAAGGCATAATGTTATAAAAAATTTATTCATGAATATATACTGTCAAAATTTTATAATTATAAAAGTCATTTAAAGAAAGAGGAAGAAAAAAAAAACAATAAGAGAAGAAAAAGGGGTTAAAGTAATTAGAGTAGGTAATGAGGAAACCAAATTATCACTTTTTGTAGGTAATATGATGGTATACTTTGAGAATCCTAGAGAATCAACTAAAAAACTACTAGAAACACTTAATAAATTTAGGAAAGTTGGAAGATACAAAAAAAATCCATATAAATTATCCGCATTTTTAAATGTTACCAACAAAGTCCAACAACAAGTAATACAAAGAGAAACTTCATTTAAAATAACTGTAAATAATAAAAAAAATATTTGGGAATTTATCTGCCATGAAGTCAGGAAATATATGAACACAATCACTAAATGCTTTCCACAGAAATAACTTCAGAATTAAGTAATTGGAAGAATATCAAGTGCTCATGTGTAAGCCAAGCTAATATAATAAAAATCATAATTCTACCTAAATTAATCTACTTTTTCAGTGCCCAACCAATCAAACTGCCAAGAAATTATTTTACAAAGCTAGAAAAAATAAGAACAAAGTTCATCTGAATTAACAAAACCTCAAGAATTTTAAGGGAATTAATGTTAAAGAAAAAAAAAAGGAAATAAAATTGGCCAAGCTATACTAGATGTAATTATAATATATAGCAGTGATCATCAAAACCATTTGCAATTGCCTAAGAAATAGAATGGTGCATCAATGGAACAGATTAGATACATATTAGATACATAGTAATCTAGTGTTTTAGACACTCAATATTCCTGCTTCTCAGATAAGAACTCACTATTTGACAACATTTCTGAGAACATTGGAAAATAGTATGACAGAAACTAAGCACTGACCAACACCTAACACCCTATATCAAGATAAGATCAAAATGGGTTCATGATTTATACATAAACAGTGATGCTATAAGTGAATCAGAAGAACAAAGGATAGTCTCCCTCTCAGATCTGTGAAGAAAGGAATTTGTGGCCAACAAAGAACTAGAGTACATAATGAAATGCAAAATGTCTAAGTTTGATTATATTACATTAAAAAACATTTGTAGAAACAAAACCAATGCAGACAAGATTAGAAGAGAAGCAGAAAATTGGGGAAAAAAATTCACATCCAAAGATTGTAAAAAAAGGGTTTTTAAATTATATAGATAATTGACTCAAATTTATAAGAATACAAAACATTTTCAAAACAATAACTCATCAAAGCATTTGAACAGACAATTTTCAGGTGAAGAAATCAAAAGGATTCCTCATCATATGACAAAATGCTCTCAATAACTATTGATTAAAGAAATGCAAGTCAAGATAATGCTGAGGTTGATACCTATCAGATTGGCTAAAATGATAGGAAAAGATAATGATAAATGTTGGAAGGGATGTTGGAAAATTGTTTGTTAGTGGAATAGCGAACTGATTCAAACATACTGTAGAGTAATATGCAACTATGGTCAAAGGCCAGCAGTGTCTCTACTGGGTCTGTACCCCAAAGAGATCATAAAAAAGGGAAAGGGATCCACATGTGTAAAATTATTTGTAATAGCCCTTTTTGTATTGGCAATAAACTGGAAACAGAGTGGATGCCCATCATTTGGAGAATGAACAAGTTATGGCATATGAATGGTATAGAATATTATTGTTCTATAGGAATTGATCAGCAGGATGATTTCAGAAAAGCTTGGAGAGACTCACATAAAGTGAGGCTAAGTGAAGTGAGGAGAACCAAGAAAATATTGTACTCAGTGACAACAAAATTATGCAATGTTCAATTCTAATGGACGTGGCTCTTCTCAAAAATGAGTTAATTCAAGCCAATTCCAATAGACTTGTAATGGAGAGAGTCATTTGAATCCAGAGAGAGGGTTGTAGAAAATGAAAGTGGATCACAAATTAATATTTTTTATCATTTTTGTTATTTGTCATTTTCTTCCTCTTTTTTTTTTTTTCTTTTTGCTCTGATTCGCATTGATTATTGTGGAAATATATATGGAAGAATTGCACATGTTTAACATACATTGAATTACTTACTGTTCAGGGGAGGGGAGGGGAGAAAGAGAGGAAGAAAGCTTCAAACAAAAGGTTTTGCAAGAGTAAATTTTAAAATTATATTTTGAAAATAAAAAGGTATTATCTTAAAATTTATTTGAAAATAAATAACTTTATCTTAAGAATAAATAGCTCAAAATAAATCATAGAAACAATCTATTTCATAAATAAATCATGGAAATAATCTATAACTTCATCAGAGAGTTACAACAATGAGACAGTTTACCAGAAATTGTGAAATGCAGTAGTTGAGGGAATTTTAGACCTCTAAAAGCTAATAAAAATAATGGATCAAAGGAGCAAATAAATGAATTAAGATGGCAGTTAAAAGAACTTGAAAAAGTACAATTAGGCATCAAATTAGAAATCCTGAAATTTAAAGGCGATTGTAATAAAATGTAACTTAGAAACTATTTGACTAAACATCAAAAGAAAGAATTGATTTTATGAAAAAGACTATAAAATTGATAAATAATTGGTTAGTTTGATTTTTAAAAAGGATGAAAACAAAATTACCAGTATAAAAAATGAAAGTAGAAATGCTCCAACAATGAACACAAATTTAAGGCAATTATTAGGAATTATTTTGTTCAATTGTATGCCAACAAAAATGTCAATCTATGTGAAATTGATAAATATTTAGAAAAATGTAAACTTAACAATAATAAAGTACTTAATCTTAGGAAAAGAAACTGAAGAAAACATAAATGAACTTTAAGAAAAAACAGCTCCTGAACTAGATATATTTAAAAGTTAATTCTACCAGATAGTTAAAGAAAAATTAAGTCCATTATGTAAATTAATTTTTCAAATAGTCAAAGAAAGAGACCTTCTATGTTATATTTATGACATGTATATATATCTAAATAATTTTAAAAACCAGAAAAAATATAGACCTCTTTTGATAATTAACATTCATGGAAAGTGTTTTTTGTTTTTTTAACTAAAAGATCAGCAAGGGTATTGTAGCAAGAGATCTAAAGGATTACATACTATGCTAAGGTTGAATTTATGCCAGGAATGCAGGGCTGGTTCAATCTGAGAAAAACTATCAACATAATTGATTATATATAACAAAAACAAACAAACAAAAAAGTCATACAATTTTCTCAATATAGGCAAAAAGTATTTTGACAAAATCTAATTATATATCATATAAAATATATTTTATTTCTTTTTTATTCTTTTTTTCTTTGTTTCTTTTTTTCCCCCTGAGGCAATTTAAGTTAAGTGACTTGCCCAGGATCACACAGCTAGGAAATTTTAAGTATCTGAGACCAGTTTTGAACTCAGGTCCTCCTGACTTTAGGGCTGTGCTCTATCCACTGCACCACCTAGCTACTAAAAAGTATATGTTATGAAAGTAAATAATATTTTCTTAAAATGATAAATAACATCTATCTAAAACTATCAGTAACCTTTATTTATCTATAACAGGTAAGAGCTAGAAGCCTTCTCAGTAAGATGAGGGGTGAAGTAAGGATGTTTATTATGACCATTATTATTCAGTATAACAATACAAGTAAACTACAATAATTTACAAGTGCTAGCTATAGCTATCAGACAAGAAAAAGAAAGAATTGGAATAGACAATATGGAAACAAAACTAATACTTTTGCAGATAGCACTATGGTATGTTTAAAGAAGCCTAGAGAATCAACTTTAAAAATAAAACCAACTAGTTCAGCAAATGAACTAGTTTAGCAATTGCATCATATAAAATAAAGCAACATAAATCATCAACATTTTTATCTATTAACAAAAATAAAATCCACTAGAAATAGGAAGAAATATTCTACTTAAAATAATAACAGGCTATATAAAGTATCTGGGAATCCACCTACCAAAACATACTCAGAAACCTTAAGACCACAATTACAAAACTATTTTCACACAAATATAATTCTAAATAGGTAGAATAATATTATTTGTTCATGGATAGATTGAACCAATGTAATAATATAACAATTATATTTAAGTTTATTTACTTATTTAATGCCATAACAAAACTACAAAAGAAATATTTTATGGAACTAGAAAAAGAAGAATAACAAAAATTTACGTGAAAGAACAAAAGGTTAAGGATATTAAAGATTTTTTTTTCTTTAAAGTGAAAGGCAGAAGCTCAGAACTGCCAAATTTTAGGCTAAATTACAAAGTGTTAGTCATCAAAACAATTTGGTGGAGAAAGTCAAGATGGCAGAGTACAAATAGCAACCCAGATGAATTCCCCCAATCTTCCAAACAATTTTAGAATAACTTCTCAAATCAGATTTTGGAATGACAGAGCCACAAAAGAACAGAATAGGACTTTTTTTTGCAATCAAAGAAAACTAAACAGAGTAGGACTTTTTTGCAATCAAAGAAAACTAAAGAACTTAACAAGAGAGGTCTGTGACATAAGGGTGGGAGACAGGAATGTAGTAGCATCACTGGAAATTGGAACTGCAACAGTAGTAGTAGTAGCAACAGCTTCAGGAATTGTCAGCCCAGAGACAATTAGGGATTAAGAATCAGAAAGAGATTATAGAAAACTTTTTGCCAATCCTAGGTAAAGCTGGTCTTGATTATCAACTCTATTGCTCATATGCATTCCTTGGTCATAGTTTCAAGGTGAAGAGGAATGCTTGTGATCTGTCTCAAGTGAGCAGGAATCCTGGTCATAGTTCCAAAGCAGAAAGGAGCACTAGTACCTCAAACTATAGAGGATCAGGGACATTGTTACAGTATCAGAGACAAGAAAAGCACTAGTGTTAGTGGCTTCAGGGGAGCAGAAAAACTGCCTGAGTAAAAGGCAGATTATAGCTGAGGACAGTAGTGACCACGCATCTCTCTGAATCTCAATTAGGGAAAGCACTGAAATCTTGCAGATCCTCACACCTAGCTTTAAAAACAGCAGCATGCAAAAGCTAAGGTTGTGCTTCCCCATCCCTATGTAACCAAAGTCCATCCTTAATATAAAATTCAAGTTAAAAAAATAAACTAGTACTCTAAGTAAACAACAACAGTAAAATCAAGAATTTCTGGAAGGGTTTAAAAACAGAAGAATAATATGGAAAAAATTGAGAAAAGAAATGTAATGCAAGAAAATTATGAAAAGAGAATACGCAAACAGGCAGCTTGATAAAACAGGTACAAAAAATGTTCAAGACAATAACACCTTAAAAAACAGAAATGATCCAATGGTAAAAAAAAAAAATTAAAATTAAAAAATATTAAAAAAAAAAGGTGCGGGAGCAGAAAAGTTCACTGAAAAAAACCCTTAAAAATGCAGAAAAGAACAAGGAAAAGTAGCTTCAAAAATCCACTGAATAAAAGATGTCTTTTAAAAGTACATTTGGTCACATTGGGAGGGGGAAGAAGTACAAATGCTCATTGAAAAAAGTAGTTGCTTAAAAGTTATATTTAGTCAAATGCAAGCTAATGCTCAATGAGATATCATGAAACAATAAAACAAAGTCAATAGAATGGAAAAAAAAAAAGGGAAGGGAGATGAAATCTCAAGGGAAAAACAACTGACCTGGAAAATAGATCAAGGAGAGATAATTATTTAAGAATTATTGGACTACTTAAAAGTCATGTTAAAAAAGAGAGAGAGAGAGCCCATATACCATATTTCAAGAAATTTCAAAGGAAAGCGGCTATCATAACTTATATCCAGAAAGTTAGAAGGAAATTGAAAGAATCCACCAATCATCTCCCCAAATCAAAACTTCCAGAATGTTATAAATAAATTCCAGTGCTACCAGGTCAAAGACAAAATATACAAAGCAACCAGAAAAAAAAAAAAATTAAGATCACACATGATTTAGAAAATTTAACATTTAAAGAATGGAAGCTTTAGGAAATGATATTCCAGAATGTAATGATCTAAGATTATAATTAATATAAACTTCTTTAGCAAATAAGTATAGTCCTTCAGGGAAAAATAAATTGATTTTTACAGAAATAGAAACCATTCCAAGTATCCCTAGTGAAAAGACCAGAACTGAATAGAAAATCAATTTTATACTTTATTTTCAAAATGAAAAAAATCTGGTACTGGCTAAGTGTAATATATTAAATATATCACACACTATGAGAAATGATCAGTGTAATATAAAAGTCTAATAAATGCAAAGATTCAAGTTTTGTGAGACAAAAATCATTATTTGACAAAATTGCTGGTAAAACTGAAAAGCAATTAACCATAAACTAAGTTTAGACCAAAGGTCTCACAACTGACAGCAATATAAAGTCAAAATGGGTATGTTTTATCTATAAATGGTAATATCATAAATCAATTAGGGCGGCATGCAAATATTTAACCTGTCAAATCTATGGATTATGGAAGAATACATGACCAAAAATAAAAAGACAATAAAGAAGACCCAGAGTAAACTAGATCATTTTGATTATATAAAATTAAAAAGGTTTTACTCTAATACATTCATTGCATTCAAATTAGAAAAAATGCAAAAACTGGGAAGAAATATTTTATGCCACTTCACACTGAGTTAAGTTCTGAGCTAAATTAAGTTTTTTTATTTGTTTTGTTTTGTTTTTTTTTAGGTAGGGATATTTTCTAATTGATAAATAATCCAAGTACATAAGCATGAAGTTTTAAGAAGAAATGAAAGCTATTGATAACCACTCAAAATTATTCTAATCACTATTGATTAGAGATATGCAAATTAAACGACTCTTGAGTTATCACTTCATATCTATCACACTGACTTATATGACAGCAAAGGAAAATAACAAATGGTGTAAGGGGTATGGAGATTTGGGGATGCTAATATACTACTGGTGAAATTGTAAACTGGTCAAACCATTCTGGCAAACAATTTGGAATTAGTAAAACTGCACATGTACAAAAATATTTATAACAGCTATTTTTTTTTCTGGTGGCAAAAAATTGAAATTGAAGGGATGCCTATCAAGTAAGGAATGTCTGAACAAGATGGTATATAACTGTAATGGAATACTGTTGCGCTAAAGCAAATAATGAAAAGGATGATTTCAGAAAAACCTGGAAAGACTTTTATGAATTGATGCAAATTGAAGAGATCAGAAACAGTAAAATACTTCATTCTTTTAAAGCAATATTATATTAATGCATATCATACATGTAATATGTTTAGTAATGTATATCATTATTTGCTTTCTTAAATGATAGGGGCCAGGAGCTGGAGAGAGAAAAAATTTTGAAGTAACTTTTTAAATCAATGTTAAACAAAGAACATAATAAAACTTTTAACAAAGAAAAATAAAGTAATAGTGCACTATATCCAATGTTGTCCCTTCTTTTCCCCTCATTATTTCTTCAACCCCTTGTAATCTGACTTGATCACCAATATATTCCATTAGAATGAAAGCTCCTTAAGGACAAGAAATAGACTTCTTTTTATATTTCTTTCTTAGTGCTTAGCTAACAGCTTGAGATAATGTGCTGAATATATACTTTTAATTTATTAATCAATTTCTTCATTGTTTTTTGTTATGGCCAGATAAGAAGCTTCAGTAACCCCTTTTCTTTCTGACTTTTTGTCAGAAGCTTCCTTGTTTGCTGTCCTGGTTTGTTTTAAAGATGAACTTTGATGCTTTTTATTTTCTTTTTGATAACTCTCAGATAAATTTAGCTATAGAGTTCGATCACTGTTCTCTGACTTCATATTCCATGATGTTATGTTTGTTTGATTGAGCAATATTCAACTTATTGGAGAAGCTTATCTTATAAGGAGTTAAAAGAACCCCCCAAATTTCTTTGATTACTTATAATAATCTGATGAACAATGTAATCATAGAATTTTCAAAGATTGGAATATTAATAGATTTCTAGATTGGCAGCTTAATTAATTTAAGTTCTTTCTGAAAAATAAAGATACAATTGGATTTTCTCATAATACTTTAGCTCCACTAGTGTAGTAAATGAGGCCATTTTGGAAGTTTCCTTCACTCTGATATTCCCTTCTCTACTCTGAAACAGTAATTTTTCTTTTTCTTTTTCTTTTTTTCCCCTGAGGCAATTGGGGTTAAGTGACTTGCCCAGGGTCACACACAGCCAGGAAGTGTTAAATGTCTGCAGTCACATTTGAACTGAGGTCTTCCTGACTTTAGGGCTAGTACTTTATCCACTGAACCACGTACCTGTCCCAACAGTAATACTTTCCAACCACCCAAGTAATAACTGCAATGCAGAGTCAAACTTACTATAACCTCTCTAGATGAAGGAGTAAGATTTATCCACATGGTTACAACTATTATGTTAATTCAAATTTCCATATACACTGAATTATTTTTAGTGGGATTATTTATTACTTGCCACAATTACTGAGGCACATTGCAGATTAGTCACAAAACCTGACAAAACATGGACATCATGTTTTTAGAGTCCCAGTGTACCAATTTGTAAACCTGTCAGTTTTGTCACAGCAGCAAGAAATGGTGTTAAAATTGCTTTCAACATCTTAATTAGTGATAACCTTTTGAGTAGGAGCAACTTTTCCAGATTTCTTCATTTTCCTTGATTTGTTTTTAAACAAGATTATTAAAATTTAAGTCATAATGCTCATCAGAAAAGCTTATGAAAAGAAGGTAGAAATTTCATAGTAAATATGGCTAAAGAAGCTCTATTTAAAGCCCCAGAATTTCATCCAGAATAGGTTATCAGAGGGTTCTCTGCTTAGATAGAGTTCTTTGGTTCATGGGAAGAAGTTTGTCTAGAGAGGTGGGTGATAATAAAAACAATGTATAAGATTTGTTTTCTATTGTTTGGATTATGCGATGATATGTGGAGATGAGATGTTTCTGAGAATATCTGTACAGTAATAAAATAATTTGATTACAAGATAGGTGAAGATGCTTTCTTCCTGCAAAGCATTGTATAGGCATTAATTCTCTCTATGAATATTTTTAATTTTTATTTAAAAAACAGAATACAAAAAAACATTGTCCTGTGCCCAGCAGAGTATCAGAGAGGATTTAAAATATATAACAATAAATTACTAGTTCAAGAAAGAATATATAATAAGAGATTATATTCATGAGTGTCTATCTTTACTTTCTTGTAGGTTGTTTTTGTTTTCTGCTGCATAAAATTTTTACTTTATTAATTTCTCCTCTTTCATCTTCCCACCTTTCCCAAGCAGACTACACACACACATACACACACACACATACACACACACACACACACACACACACACACACACACACAAACACACACACACACCTTTTTCTAGCTTTAATAATTGTTTGCTTTAATACTTATACCTTAACTTACCTTGGTATTATTTAATCTCCCCCCCAGAGCCCTCCCTTGTCTTTTTCCCCCATTATTTGCTTCCTCCTCCACCCATTCCTCTCCCTTTATTTATTTATAGATTTTGGAGGGTGCTATACCCTTCATAGTATATCTGTATAGTTGCCTATTGAACCCATCCCCAATGTGAGTAGGTTTTTCAGAACTACAAGCCCTTTCCCCCTTCTAATGCCTCTATGTCAATTCTTATTTTGCACTTCATTTGTATAACATAATTACTATTTTACCTTAACTTTGCCTCAATCTTTCTTTTAAGCTACTTTACTACTGACGTCAATTTTAAACACTCTATTGCTGATGTCAATCTTAAACATAATGGTACACATTTCCATCTAAAAATATAAACTATTTGTCCTTATTAAGCTCCTTGAAATTGATCTTTCATATTGGCTCTTATATGTTAAATTTTCAATTAAGTTTGGATTTGGTTGATAGAAAATCCTAAAAATCTGGAAGTTGGTTGAATGTTCTTTTTTTCTCATTCAATATTATAGATAATTTTGCTGGATATGATATTTTCGGCTGCAGGCCTATGTCTTTTGATTACAGGTAAGTATGATTCCAGGACCTGTGAGGATTTGTATAATTCTAATTGTAGATCCAGCATATCTGAATTGATTTTTTCTTATTACTTGCAAAATTTTCTCTTTGATGTGGGGGTTTTTGGCAATAATATTTCTATGTGTTTTCAATAAAGGATCTTTTTAAGGGGGTGATCAGTTTTTTTCTATTTCTACTTTCCATTCCAGGACAATTTTCTTTGGCTTATTTCTTGCATTTTGTGTCATGGGTCGTTTTATGGTCACAGTTTCAACAACACTTATTCTCATGTTTTCTTTTCTTGATCTGTTCTCCAGGAATGGAATAAATTGAGTGAAGACCTCTCATAAGAATATGGCCTGGACATGGGGTAGAAAAACTTTTTTCATTCCAGTGGCATGCTCTAAAGATGAACCCTGGTCTTCCCTATTTCCATAGTAAGCTTCTACGATTGTGTCTTTTTTTTTTTTTTTTCTGAGACAATTGGGGTTAAGTGTCACACAGTTAGGAAGTGTTAAGAGTCTGAGGGCAAATTTGAACGTGGGTCCTCCTGACTTCAGGGCCAGCAGTGTATTCATTGCACCATCTAGCTGTCCCCTGTTCTTTTTATTTAATGAGTATTTGTGTAAGCACCTCTAACTGTGGAGTGGAGCAATTGTGCTTCTAGTTTCATTTCAGCTCTCCCATTTGATCTAGAATCCCAAACCAAAAAGCTCTACCCTCTTGCAAGTACCTGCAGTCATCAGTGTGGCCTCCCCACTTCTGCATTCACCCACTATGCTTTCCATCAATTCAACAAATTCTTTTCTACAAAATGTTCTTTGATACTATCCAAGTAAAAATCTAATTTAACAAACATTTCTTGACCACCCACTTTAAATCAGAAACTCTCCAGAGCAAGGAAGAAACTGAGACTGAGGTGAAAGAATAGAAAAGAAGACGTTTAAATGATGTGAGGGCAGGAGAAAGAGAGAAAAGGAATTCTAGGAAAATGGTCTCATTTACATAGCAGAGAAATGTTTTCTTTAAAGCCTCCTGTGCTTAGTGATGATTACCTCTTTTATAACATTAACCTTATTCCTAATTCCCTTAACTGCAATAGTTCTAGTATAAATAAACATCATTAAATCAATTCTTTTTTGTTTTCTGAATTGGTATATGTCAATATGCACCACTATTAGTGTATTCACTATTCTTTTAAGTACTCTAGGCCAACATGTTCCTCTTAACATCATTACCTTATGTGTGCTACATATCCCACCCATTAGAATGTAAGCACCTTGAGATCAGAAACTACCTTTCTTTTTTTAAAATTTTTTAAAAATTTTATAATTATACATTCTTTGACAGTACATAAGCATGAGTAATTTTTTTTATAACATTATCCCTTGTATTCATTTTTCCAAATTTACCCGTCCCTCCCTCCCTCTACTTCCTCCCATAGATGACAGGCAATCCCATACATATTAAATGTGTTATAGTATAACCTAGATACAATATATGTGTGTAAAATCAAATTTCTTGTTGCACTTTAAGAATCAGATTTCGAAGGTATAAGTAACCTGGGTAGAAAGACAGTAGTGCTAACAATTTATATTCAATTCCCAGTGCTCCTTCTCTTGATGTAGTTGTTTCTGACCATCATTGGTCAACTGGAACTGAGTTGGATCTTATTTATGTGAAGATATCCACTTCCCTCATACAGTATTATTGTTGAAATGTATAGTGATTTTCTGGTTCTGCTCATTTCACTCAGCATGAGTTCATGCAAGTTATCTCCAAACCTTTCTGAATTCATCCTGCTGGTCATTTCTTACAGAGCAATAATATTCCATAACATTCATATACCATAATTTACCCAACCATTCTCCAATTGATGGACATCCATTCATCTTCCAGTTTCTAGCCACTACAAAAAGGGCTGCCACATACAGGTCCCTTTCCACTCTTTAGTATTTCCTTCAGATATAAGCCCAGCAGTAGCACTGCTGGATCAAAGGACTTTTTAGCATAGTTCCAAATTGCTCTCCAGAATGGCTGGATTCTTTCACAACTCCACGAAGAATGCATTATTGTCCCAGTTTTCCCACATCCCCTCCAACATTCAACATTATTTCTTCCTGTCATCTTAGCCAATCTGAAGGTGTGTAGTGGTATCTCAGAGTTTTCTTAATTTGGATTTCTCTGATCAGACTGCTTTGGACACTTTCATATGAGTGGATGTAGTTTCAATTTCATCATCTGAAAATTGTCTCTTCATATATTTTGACCATTTATCAATTGGAGAATGTTTTGATTTCTTATAAATAAGAGTCAGTTTTCTATGTATTTTGGAAATGAGGCCTTTATCCGAACCTTTCACTGTAAAAATATTTTCCCAATTTGTTACTTCCTTTCTAATCTTGTTTGCATTACTTTTGTTTGTACAAAAGCTTTTATAATTTGATGTAATCAAAATCTTCTATTTTGTGATGAATAATGATCTCTAGTTCTCCTTTGGTCATAAATTCCTTCCTCCTCTACAGGTCTGAGAGGTAGACTATCCTCTGTTCCTCTAATCTATTTGTGATCTCATTATTTATGCCTAAATCATGGACCCATTTTGATCTTATCATGGTATATGGTGTTAAGTATGGGTCGATATCTAATTTCTGCCATACTAATTTCCAGTTTTCCCAACAGTTTTTTTTTTCAAATAATGAATTCTTATCCCAAATGTTGGTATCTTTGGGTTTATCAAACAACTAGATTGCTATAGTTGTACCCTAGTTTGTCCTGTGAATCTAATCTGTTCCACTGATCGACTAGTCAATTTCACTAGTCTATTTCTTAGGCAGTACCAAATGGTTTTGGTGACTGCTGCTTTATAATATAGCTTTAGATCAGGTACAGCTAGATCACCTTCATCTGACTTTTTTTTCAATAATTCCCTTGAAATTCTCAACCTTTTATTTTTCCATATGATTTTTGTTGTTATTTTTTCTAGGTCATTAAAATAGTTTCTTGGCAGTATGATTGGTATAGCACTAAATAAATAGATTAGTTTGGTAGTGTTGTCATCTTTATTATATTTGCTTGGCTATCCACAAGCACTGAATGTCTTTCTAATTATTTAAATCTGACTTTATTTTTGTGGCAAGTGTTTCATAATTTTGCTCATATACTTCCTGACTTTTCTTTGGTAGATGGATTCCCAAATATTTTATACTCTCAACATTTATTTGGAATGGAATTTCTCTTTGTATCTTTTGCTGTTGCATTTTGTTGGTGATGTATAAAAATGCTGAGGATTTATGTGGATTTATTTTGTGTTCAGCAACTTTGCTAAAGTTGTGAATTATTTCTAATAATTTTTATTAGAATCTCTGGGGTTCTCTAAGTATATCATCATATCATCTGCAAAGAGTAACAGTTTGATTTTCTCATTACCTACTCTTATTCCTTTAATCTCTTTCTCAACTCTTATTGCCGAGGCTAGCATTTCTAATAAAATATTGAATAGTAATGGTGATAGTGGGCAATCTTGTTTCACTCCTGACCTTACTGGGAAAGGTTCCAGTTTATCTACATTACATATTATGCTTACTGACGGTCTTAAATACATGCTCCTGACTATTTAAAGGAATAGTCCATTTATTCCTATACTTTCAAGTGTTTTTAGTAGCAATGGATGTTGGATTTTATCAAATGCTTTTTCTGCATCTATTGAGATGATCATATGGTTTTTATTAATTTGGTTATTAATATGGTCAATTATACTAATAGTTTTCCTAATATGAAACCAGCCCTGCATTCCTGGTATAAAACCTACTTGATCATAGTGTATTATTCTGGCGATGATTTTCTGAAGTCTTTTTGCTAATATCTGATTTAAGATTTTAGTATCAATATTCATTAAGGAGATTGGTCTATAGTTTTCTTTCTCAGTTTTCAGTCTACCTGGTTTAGCTATCAATACCATGTCTGTGTCATAAAAGGAGTTTGGTAGCACTCCTTCATCCCCTATTTTTTCACATAGTTTATATAGCAATGGAGTCAGTTGTTCTTTAAATGTTTGATAGAATTCACATGTAAATCCATCTGGTCCTGGGGATTTTTTCCTGGGGAGTTGATTAATAGCTTGTTCTATTTCTTTTTCTGAAATGGGACTATTTAAACAGTTTACCTCCTCCTCTGTTAATCTAGAAAGCCTATATTTTTGGGGGTAGTCATCCATTTCACTTAAGTTATCAAATTTATTGGCATAAAGGTGGGCAAAGTAACTCATTATTTCTCTAATTTCCTCTTCATTGGTGGAAAGATCCCCCTTTTCATTTGTAAGACTATCAATGTGATTTTCCTCTTTCCTTTTTATGATCAGATTTACTAATGTTTTATCTATTTTATTGGCTTTTTCATAAAACCAACTCTTGGTTTTATTTATTAATTCAATATTTTTTTTAACTTTCAATATTATTTATTTCTCCTTTTAATTTTAGTATTTCAAGTTTAGTTTTTGGTTGGGGGGTTTTAATTTGGTCTTTTTCTCGCTTTTTAAATTGCAGGGCCATTTCATTAATCTTCTCTTTCTGTATTTAGTTCAAATAAACCTCTAAAGATATAAAAATTCCCCTTATTACCATTTTAGCTTCATCCCACAAATTTTGGTATGATGTCTCACCGTTGTCATTATCTTGTGTGAAATTATTAATTGTTCCTATAATTTGCTGTTTTACCCAGTCATTCTTTAAGATGAGATTATTTAGTTTCCAATTACTTCTTGGTCTATTTACTCCTAACTTCTTATAGAATGTAGTTTTTATTGCATTGTGATCTGAGAAGAAGGCATTTACTATTTCTGCCTTCCTGCATTTAATTTTGAGATCTTTATGTCCCAATATATGGTCAATTTTTGTATAGGTTCCATGAACTGCTGAGAAGAAAGTATACTCCTTTCTATCACCAATAAGTTTTCTCCAAAGGTCTATCATACCTAGTTTTTCTAATGTTCTATTTACCTGTTTACTTTCTTTCTTATTCGTTTTGTATATTTGTATTGTTTTGATGTATCTAATTCTGAGAGTGCAAGGTTGAGATCTTCCACTATTATGCTTTTGCTGTCTATTTCTTCTTGCAACTCTCTTAACTTTTCCTTTAGGAAGTTAGATGCTATACCACTTGGTGCATATATGTTTAGTATTGATATGGCTTCATTATTTATGCTACCTTTCAGCAGGATATAGTTTCCTCCCTTATCTCTTTTAATTAGATCAATTTCTGTGCTTGATCTGAGATAAGGATGGCTACCCCTGTATTTTTGGCTTCACCTAAAGCATCATATATTCTGCTCCAACCTTTTACCTTTACTCTGTATATATCTGCCTGCTTCAAGTGTGTTTCCTGTAAACAACATATTGTAGGGTTCTGACTTTTGATCCAGTCTGCTATCTGCATTTAATGGGAGAGTTCATTCCATTCACATTTACAGTTAAATTTACTAATTCTGTATTTCCTGCCATCATATTATCCCCTGATTATGCTTTTTTTCCCCCTTTTCCCCAGTATTTAATTTATGGACCCCACTTGTGATGCACAGCCTTCCCTTTTTAGTATCCTTCCCCCCTTCTTTTAAGTCCCTTCCTATTTCTTGTACCCTTCTCTCATTCCTCTTTTCTTTTTCCCTTTCCCTCTCCCCCCCTTATAATGAGGTGAGAGAGAATTCTCTGAAAAACAAATCTGTCAATTATTTACTCTTTGAGCCTCTTCTGATGAGAGTAAGATTCACACAATGTTTCTCCCCCTCTTTAAATTCCCTCAGATGTGGTAGATTTTCTATGCCTCTTCCTTGGATGTAGTTTCCCTCTTTTTATCTCTCATTTCCCTTTTTCTGATACTATCCCCTTCCGTTTACTGCTTCCCTTTTTTATGTTATATCAGTAAAATCAAATTATCCATGTGGACTTTCTGTATATCCACTACAGAGATACAGTTCTCAAGAGTTCTTTTTACCTTTTTCTTCTTCTCTTCAGTCTTGTGCATGTAGATCAAATTGTTTTTTGTTTATGTCTGTTTTTTTTTTTTTTTCTTAGAAACAAATGTAATTCTTCTGTTTCATTAAATGCCCATCTTCTTCCATGGAAGAAAATGCTAAACTTGGCTGGGCAGTTTATTCTTGGTTGCAGTCCTAGTTCTTTTTGCCTTTCAGAATATCAGGTTCCAGGCCCTTCAGTCCTTTAATGTGGAGGCAGCCAGATCTTGTGTGACCCTTATTATGGCACCTTGATATTTCAATTATTTTTTCCTCCCTGCTTGCAATATTTTTTCCTGAGTTTGGTAGTTCTGCAGCTTAGCCACCATGTTCTCTTGGAGTTCTTTTTTTAGGGTCTTTTTCAGAAGGTGTTCAATGAATTCTTTCAACGCCTCTTTTCCTTTCTGTTTCTATTATCTCTGGATAGTTCTCTTTGATGATTCCCTGTAAAATAGAATCTAGGTTCTTTTTTCATCATAATTTTCAGGAAGTCCAATGATGCTCAGATTATCTCTTCTCGATCTATTTTCCAGGTGTAACGATTTTCCCAGTAAGTATTTGACGTTATTCTCCAGCTTTACATTTTTTTTTTGTTTGTTTGTTTGTTTGTTTGTTTTGTTTGACTGTTTCTTGGTTTCTCAGTGAATCATTCATTTCTGTTTGTTCCGTCCTGATTTTTAATGAGTTATTTTCTTCATTCACATTTTTAGTTCTTTTTGTATAAACCCAATTGAGTTTTTAAATGAATGAATTATTTTGCTCTGTTGAAATTTTTTTCATTTCATTAATTTTTTTTAGTGAGTTATTTTATTTTTCCAATTCAGAAATCCTACTTTCTTGAAAATTTTTTCTTTTGCAATTCAGAAATCCCACTTTCCTGTGATTTTTAAACCTTTTCTAATTCACAAATTTTGTTTCCCTGCACCTCCTGTGAATTCTTTATTTTTTCCAACTCAAATTTCAGGGCGTTGTTATTCTCTATCATAGCTTCTCTTTCCTTTCTTCATTTTCCTTCAATCTCTTAACTTTTTAATAGTCTCATCTAGGAGAGAGTTATGTGATCGGGGGCAAGTATCATTCCCCTTTAGGGTGTTATCTGGAGACTCTCTGCTGTTAGCCTCCTTGGAGTTGGATATCTGCTCTTTCTCTGTACAGAAGGTGTCAATCGTTCTCTTCAGCTTCTTACTCATTGTTAATACTCTGTGTGGCATCTGCCCTTTGGGTAGGAAATTTATCAGCTTCCTCCTAGATAGGGATAGGTTGCTGTTACCCTGTGTTTAGACTAAGAGAGAGCTCTGGGAGAGAAATCCCCTCCCCCTGGAAGTGACTTAGAGATGGTTAGCACAGCTGGGTTGCAAGGAGTGCCCAGTGAAGGACCCTTATTTTGCGGCCTAGTGACTGCCCTGAGACTAGAGGCTGAACAGTAAAAGCAACACAAACCCCAGCCAAAGCCTCCTGTGGAGCTGTGGATATTGGCAGCTGATGTGAAAAGCCCCTGCGTTCAAACCGGAATTGTCTGCCTGGAAAGCACAGTCCCTGCTACAAAGGTTCTGCTGTTATGGGAGTTCCACTGCTTCTGAAATTTTGCTTACAGGGAGAATTCCACTGCTTCAGCCTGAGCCCTGCACTATGTGGATTAGTGGCTGCCTCAAGCTGTGTCCCTTGCTGTTTAGGTTCTTAACTGCCCCAAGGAAAAGCCCCAGACAGCAGCAGGCAGCTGCACAGACTTGCCGAGATCTGTTAGGTCGCTTCTGGTTTGGGGTAATTATATTTTCTGGCTATTGCTTTAACGTGGCTTTGATTTCTCTTCTGATCTGCTATTTTATAAACTGAGTAGAGCTATCAGCCTATGCCAGATTCTTTTATCTCAGTGGCTTCTCTGATCCCAGAGTTCTCCCCAGCCCATTTGGCACAGTGTGTTAGCTCCAATCCAACACTGTCTGTGCTGATCTTTTTTTTCCTCCCCTTGGAACCGACTTTTTCTGTTGAAATTCCAGAATGTCTTTGGCTGGTAAGTTGTGCTTCTAATCCTTGTGGTTTTTATCAGTCTGGTGTTATTTTTGAGGCTGATTTAACTAGTTGGTATTGAGGGAAGAAAGGAGCTTAGAAATATGCATATATTTTCTCCACCATCTTGGCTCTGCTCCCTCCAGACACTACTTTTCTATTAATATTTTTATATCTGTAATTAACCATATTGGATACAGAGCAAATGCTTTTTCATTCATAAATACATTACTTGAATCAGGGAATAGAAGTGAAAAGATGAAACCAGATGTAGTCTTCAAGCTCAAAAAATTTGTAATAACACAAATGTATAGAAACATAAGGAATGTGTATAAGCAACCACTATATTTTATTTTCTTTTAAACTTCCAATTTCATCAGTGAAGGATGGAAAATACTTTTATTAATGCAAATTAGTCATTGAGTCTCAGTGAATGTCTTAGATCTTTGAAGCATTAAAAGATTGTGACAATGACAAAGATAATATATGTCTAAGGCAGGAATTATTCTCAGATTTTTCTAAAGCCAAGGTTGGGTATATATCTACTACACTATACTGTCTTTCATATGAATTTGTGAGACACAACTGTGTAAGACTAACTACTCTAATCAATACAATGATCCAAGACAATTTCAAAGGAGTCATCATGAAAAAATACATCTATTTTTAATAAAAAAGTTAAGTCATATTAATTGATGAAGAATAAAGTAAGCCTGTGACAGCTAAATGGCACAGGGGATAGAGTATGAGGTCTGAAATCAGAACAATTCTTTTTCCTTAGTTGAAATATGCTCTTGAGATCCTAAAACAGGATCATAAATAAAATATTTCAGATTTTTGAATGGCTCCCCCTAAACTGATATCCACTTCAATACATATCCCAAAAGAATTCTCAGGCAAAATGCTAAACAATTTTTTAGCCAAACACTGCTTGAATATTTTCATTTGAGAAAGACGTAGTACTTGTTAAAGCAGAAAGCTTACAAAAGATGGGAATGATTTATAATGCATGTGGTGGAGGTGAAATCAACAAAGCTTATCAGTTGATTGGGTAGAACATGAAGGATATAGGAGAACAAAGAACAATTTCAGATTTGTGAAACTGAATGTCTTAAGCTATAGTGGTACCATGAATAGAAAACTTTAGAACAGAATATGTTTAAGGGGAAAAAAAGGGGGTAATGCTTTGGACATGTTGAATATAAAATATTTATGGGAACATCCACTTGGAGAGTTCCAAATAGTAGTTAGTTTATGATATACACTGGGTTTCAGAGGTAACTTTAGGACTAACTAAATTATATCTAGATCACCAAGAGAGGTTATAGAAAGAAGATAAGAAGGACCAAGACAGAGAATGGGGGAAGGGATACCTGCATTTGTTTATGTTTAGATTCTATTTTCTTTATTATTTTTAATTTTTTAAGATTCATTTTTAAGTTCCAGATTATCTTTCTTCCACAAAATATTACCCCACAGTTTGAGAAGACAAACAACATGATATATTATATATATATATATATGTGAAGTCAAGCAAAATAGATTTATATTTTAATCAGTTTGAAAACAAAGCAAGTAAAATAAAGCAAAAAGGATTTAACCACTCTGATCAATATAATCGTCTATAATAATTCCAAAGAACTCAATGAAAAATGCTTTTTACCTTAAGAGAAAGAACTGATGAACTGAGTGAAGTTTGAAGTGTATTTTTTGCTTTATTTTACTTGCTTTGTTTTCAAACTAGAAAAAACTTGCTATAAATATTCCTTCAGTTTCTTGTTTTTCTTTTAATTTTGACTGTGAAAAAACTTTTTAATTATATGAAATCAAAATTATCCATCTTACCTCCTCTGATACTTCCTATCTCTTAGTGTGGTCATGAATTATTACCCTATATGTATATCTGACAAATAATTATTTTTTCCATTGTCCCCTAATTTATTCATAAAATCACCATTGATGTTTATATCTTCTTTTTGTTTGTTTGTTTGTCCATTCTTTCAGGGCCTTGACATTTTATGGCACTTCTGGAAAGAGTTCTGTGCTACTTTCTTCGGGTTATTGTATAATTCCAAGATCTCAAGGACAGGCTGGGGACTCTTGCATTTTCAATGGTTTTAAGTAGTCTGTTATAGGACAAAGTATGATGGATGACCCTTTGGTCTACACTTTGAAAGTTCCTGAATTCAACATCTGTGTAAAAGCAGACTATTTTTTGTTATTGTTTTGATGAGGCAATTGGGCTTATGTGACTTTTCCAGGGTCACACAGCTCACAAATGTTAAGTGCTTGAAGCTGCATTTTACTCAGGTTCTCCTCACTTCAGTGCTGGTGTTCTATCTAGTGTGCCATCTTGCTACTCATAAAAAAGTAGACTATTTTTGAACTCAGTTCCTATTAGCCATCCAAAAACTCTGTTGGTTCAACTCAGAGCAAAAGAATCAGAGATAAATTTGTTGATTTAAGATTCTTTTGCTAGTTTTTATTTTTAGGCTGGATTAGATGATGGAAGACCCTGCTTTGCTACTGAACCATGCTATGCCTGATGCCACAGTTGCTGATGGCTTCTGAACTTCTTCCTTTCTCAATACTTCCCAGGGTCTTCCTATCCAAGAATATTACTGCTGGTGTACAAATTCCCTTCTCATACTACCCTGTATTTGAGGGTTTGGATGGGGTAATAAACATCAAAACATCTAATTGGCCATGATTGTCACATTGTGGATCTAAGATGCCTCAGTATAGATTTGAAGTCTCCTTTTGTCTTTGTACCAAGTCTCTGCTAAGTTGCTGAAGAGCTTTAGAAGCAGCACCCTTATTTCCCTGTCCAAAGACATATCTCTTTGTGTTGTTCTGGGTTGGACAAAGATGTCACTATGATATTTTTTCTATATTTTCCTATTAGGATTCAGTCTGGAACATTTGGTTCCATTTCCCTCGACTATATAATTTAGCAACAAAAAAATATTATTGGTAACCTGGTAGAAGCTTTACACTAGATTTTATATCACAGTCTGTTTTGCATCGGATAGGAAGGTGAGGAGGAGACAAAAAGGAGGCAACAAATATTGAGGGTTTTTCTAGGTGTTAGAATATGAAAGTGAAAGGATATACAGAATGGTAGGGACAAGTAAATGGATTTGTATTTGTTTTGTTCTAGGATAGATCTGTTTATATTTGTAGTCATTAGCGAAGGAGCCAGTGGCAAAGAGAACTAAGATTAGAGAGGCAAGGTGATTAAAGAGGCAAATTGTCAAAGGAAATAATGAGATGATAAAAGATGAGATAAAAAATATAGATTATGGGTGAATATAGTAGATGGAAGCTGCTTCCTAGCAGATTATACCAAGAGATCAGAGAATGAGTTATGATACTGAAAAGTTTTAAGACATAGAATGAGGGAGAGGTGGCATCTTATTTGAAAATTCACCTCAGGTAGGAAGATAGTATTCTAAATCTAAATCTAGATCTTCCACACTCCACTGGGATTCAAACATGTATGTTTTCTGCTAAACCCATAAAAAAATCACCTCTAAACTTCCATATTCAAATGAGAAATTTACAGAAGGATTGCTTGGGTGCTCAGAAATTATAGAATAGGCAAGTTGGTGGCCTAAAGCAGGTCCCTATTAAGGAAGAGGTCTCTTATGGAAGAGGAGCAGCACCCACAGTACCAACCATGAGAGCACTGGCCACTGCCCTTATCTGAGCTCAGGGGCTGCCCAGCATTCTGGCAACTTATTTTGGTACTCACTGTGTCGGGTTCATTATCAGGCAAAGGAAGAGCAATAGTCACCATATCATGGTCAGTCTGTCAATTTGTAATAATTAAAATAGTTAAAGCAAAGTAAAGTAACTGCAGAGGGAAAATAAGTGCTGAAGAATGTGAGATGTAGGATAGTTAGTGGGAGAGATACACCATTCCTAGCTGTTCCAAAAGTTGTCTGAGTGTCTACAGGAATCCAATCCTTTCATAGCTTAGTGGAGAGTATCATCTCAGGGCACACAGAGAAATAAGAGGGGACAGAGGCAAAGGAAAAATAGAGAGGGATAAATAATTAGGAGAATGGTCATAAGCAGAATAATCTCAAATGTTGGAGAGAAACATGAAAAAATCAAAAGGAAAAAGAAGAAAGTACATACCTTGGATAAAAATGGGGTAATGAAAAGAACAATATTATAAAGGAAACTGGATGTTTCACATGTAAGATCACAAGGAAAAGGCAATTTCTCTTTCTTCTACATTTTTTTCTTTTTTTTTTTTTTTAAAGTGAAGTGATGTTAATTAGAAAAAAATGCAAGAGTATACTCTGGAAGAAAATACATGATTTACAATTCTAAAAATGAATGGGATAAACTAGCCCATAAAACAGATAAAACAGATAAAGTAAAAGACAAGAATGGATTAGTAAACACAATACTGCAATGTGTTGTTTAAAAGAAATATACTTAAACCATAAAATATAGAATTTAAAAGGGGAAAAAGAATTTATTATGTTTTGGATGACCACAAAAAGGCAGGGATAAAAATTGTAATTTTAGGAAAAACAATAATAAATATAAAAAAGATTATATGAGGTAAATAGGGAAATTGTAGAAAAGGCTTTTTAGAAAAATCAATATAATAATAAAAATCAACATACACAAACACACACACATACATACACATACCCTAATAGAATGCATAGTATCATAGCATTTAAAACTTTAAGGGAAAGTTAATCAAAGTGGAGAGAGAAAAGATAGTAAAATCATTATACTGGGAAACATTTAATGAATTCCTTTCAGCTTAGACAAATCTAACCAAAGGATAAACAACAAAGAACTTGAATGGAATTATAGATAAATTAGAAATGCTAGTTTTTAGCATTAGAAGTTACTGAATATGTATAAAAAGGGATTTTAATACCTCTCAATTGTACATGGCATCTTTATAAAAATTACACCTTTACTGTTGTATAACAATCTCCCCAAGAAAATTGCATAGTAGAGGAAATATAAAATAAATGATTTACTGATAATAATGCAAACAAAGAGATTTTAATAAAGAATTTAATCCTTCAGAAAAACCAACAAGCTTTATATGATTTTGCATATATATATATATATATATATATATATATATATATGTGTGTGTGTGTGTGTGTGTGCATTTATGAATATAGATATATGTGCATTCACACATGTAAGTTTGTGTGTGTGTGTGTAAATGTAGCTATGCTTCATTGTGGTTTTCTTGGGGGCAGGAAAGAAAGAAAGGGAATAAAATAAAATAAAAAGTACAAAGCAGAGAAGATAAAAAAAATCTACAAGGCAGCAAAGGAAAAAATGGACTGCTTTGAACGCAATGTGTAATATTTATTACATATGCTTTCTTGAAATGGAAATTTATTGCTTTGCATTTTGAATTCTCTATTTTTTCTGTTGTGCAAATGGCAGTGCTTTTTTTCTTTTTCTATTTTGTATTTACATTTTAATAAATTAATTAATTTTTAAATAATTTTAAAGTGATTGGACACTAAATAGCAATTTTAAAGAACTATTGGGCCAATAACAAATTATTGAGACAAAAACTTGATAAACAAAAATGACAATAATGAAACAATGTAGCAAAATTTACAGAGTGCAGCAAAATAGTTCTGAAGAAAAAAAATTATTGTTAAGCATTTTCTTAACAAAAGAAACAAATAAATCAAAGAATTGGACATGCAAATTTAAAATAAAAAAATTGAATTAACAAATCAAAAATTCCAACTAAGAAACAATGTAGAAATTCTAAAAATTCAACCAAAGATAAATAAAATTGAAAGCAAAAAGTCCATTTAAATAATGTAGTAACTATTTAAAAATCTAATTAATATTCAAAATATTTTAAAAAGAGAGATTGAAAGAAGAAAAACAAATTTCAAAAAGGAAAAAAGGAAGTTATGACAGTTCAATAGGAACCAAGGTAAATTATGAGAAACTATTTTCCTGATAGATAAGATATGTTAACAATACTAATGACTTAGAAGAAATAGATGGATAACTTAAAAACAACATACCTAAGTGAAAAATAAAAATAACATAAATAACTCAGTCTTAGAAATCCTAATTGAATAAGCCATAAAATCACTCTCAAAGAAAATAAATTTGATCCAAGGATGGATTTATAGATGAATTCTATCAAATATCCATAGAATAATTCATTATAATAAATAAGCTGGTAGAAATAAGACAAGGATTTATCCTTTCAGTTCCTTTTTATGATAGCAATACAGCCTTGATATACAAACTACAAATCAAGAAAAGACTATAAACCAATATTCCAAATAAATATTGATGCAAAAAAATTTAATAAAATATTTGCTTCTGTGTTAAAAATGAGAAACAATAACCATTATATACTATAGCAAGATTGAGTTTATATAGAGTCTAGTGTTGGTTCAATGTAAAGAAGACTAAAAAAAACAATAAGCCATATTAATAATATAAATAACCAAAATATGTGATTATATCAATAGATGCTTTAAAAGTTTTTGACAAAATACAAAAACTCATTTCTATTTAAAAATTTATGAATTGTAGGAATAAATGAACCTTTTAAAAATATATATATTGTAAATAGCATTTACCAAAACCCAAAAGCCAACATTATATATAATGGAAGAAAAGAAAAATTCCTTTCCAATAAACTCAGATGAAACAAGTATTTCTCTTATCACCACTATTACTCAATATAAGTAGCAAATATTAGAGATAAAAATGAGGTATTTTAATTAATTCCAATTAATTTTTTAAAACCTACTAAAATTATGACATGATACTATGTGCTAAGGATATTAAAGGCAAAATTAAAAGTAGCCCTTTTACCTCAAAGAACTTGTGTTCTCCTGGGAACATCAGTTATACAGAAAAGTAACTTAAAAGACCATTTGAGAGGGAGAATACAACCAAATAGTCTTCTCAGTATGAGCTACAGTGTTTATCTTGCACGCCCCCATCCTCCCTCTGCTACTTTTCCATCCCACCCCCCCCCCAATCCAAATTGACTACTTGGTGACTTCTCCAGATATAAACAGAAAGCATTTATTTGGTTATTATAAGAAGCAATCCAAGCACATCAACTGGACAGTTCAGAGTGGTGTATAGTATATGGCGAAAACAGAAAATGGATTATATAGCAGAAAATATGCTTGTATATCCCTCACTTCTTGTTAATTTTTAAATTCATTAGATGAATTGAAAAGGAGGTAACTATTGACCAATGGTCAACAGTGCTGTCTATTTCCTGTGGGTCATGAGGCTTTCTGAAATTTAGACCTAGGGTTTGACCTTTTCTGCCCTAAAGCCCTCTGAGAAGAGGGATCACATGACTTCCTGAAACTTAGGCCTAAGGTCCTTTAGCCTCTGAGAAATCTTCACCTGGTCCTATTCATCAGGTTTCCTGCATATGATGTTAAGTGGAAAATTTAGCCCTCCTCTAAGATCACATAGAGAATAATCAGAAAATGTGCCAAATAATACAAAAGCAAAATATACAGATAAAGAAAATTATAATAAAGATCTTTCTTAAAAAAAAATCATACTACATGTCATCTGATTTGCTCTGATCCAGTTTGGATGGAAGAGGGGCAACACCCACAGTAACAACCTTGAGAGCACTGGCCACTGCCCTTATCTGAGCTCAGGGGCTGCCCAGCATTCTGGCAATTTATTTTGGTACTCACTGTTTTGGGTGCATTATCAGGCAAAGGAAGAGCAATAGTCACCATATCACGGTCAGTCTGGGAATTTGTAATAATTAAAATAATTAAAGCAAAGTAAAGTAACTGCAGAGGGAAAATAAGTGCTGAATAATGTGAGAAGTAGGATACACCATTCCTAGCTGTTCTAAGAGGAGATAGAGAAAAAAACACCATAAAATCACTACCATAACCACAAAACTCTCTAATACAATGAAGAGACATTGTAAATTAAAAGACCTTAGGGAAATAGAGCACAATTCTAGAAAATGTAAACAACTTGGTGATAATTACAAATCAGAACAAACAACAGTTTGCCCATAAGAATTCTGATACAGGATGATTGGATAGAAGAGATAAGAGGTGAGTCAAAATGGAGTCCTAGACGAAAAACTTGGAATAAGAATAGCTGATGGCTAGCAATTGGCAGAAAAATTGTTGCAGATGACAGGTCAACAAAAATACCATTAGAAAGCAATACAATTAGATGGAGTCAAGATGGCAGAGTGAAGACAGGAAATGGCCTGACCTCTCCTCCAAATCACTCCAAATTCCTTTAAATAATGACTCTAAACAAATTTTGGAACATCAGGACTCCTAAAAAGACCGAGAACATTTTCCAGCTGAAGTTAACTTAGAAACTCAGAAGAAAAGGTTTGGGATACCAGGGTGGGAGCCTAGTGTACAGTACTTGTGCAGGCCATGCTAGCACAGCTCTGGACCCAGCCCCAGTCCTGGATGTGGCCCAAGCCCCAGCCTGCCTTCTGAATCAGAATCACTACTGGTAGTTTCAGATGTTTCAGCCCAGAGGCACCAAAGCAGCCGTGGAGGGTCAGCAGAACAGGTCTGTGGAACCAGGGCAGGAGCCTAGCACACAATCCCAGAGCAGACTGCACCAGCACAGCTCCAGCCCCAGTCAGGGGATGCAGTTTCAGAGAGGTGAGACCTCTGAATTAGCAGCAGTGCTGAAGGCTTCAGGGGACCTACATATGGAAAGACATGGTTTGAGTGCTAAATATAGTCTTTTAACCATTATACTCTTTAAATATCAAGACACCAATAAACTAAGGAGGGGACTTGAATATTATCAGGAATTTTAAAGAAGTCGAAGACACACAATCAATGTCTTGAAGGAAGAAGGCTGATTGTTCCTTAGAAGTAAAGTAGATTAGGAAAGAGAAAAATCAAAAATGGGGAAAAGGCCAGTTAGAAAATTATTGTAATAGTTGGGGTGAGATGTTAAGTGAGAATGATTATATTTTCTACAAGTATTTAAATGTTTACAACCAGATGGTAACAATGCTTTTACAGAATTTGAATGCCCCAGTCTGGGAACAGTTGTTATAAGTATGCAAAATAAACAGTCAATTGTATGATTTTGTTTCAGAGACATTGAGAAGGCCCTTCTACCCAAAAGAGATTTCTTTTAGAGGTAACTGAAATTCCAACATTATACAAGAATTCTTTTGAGTTTAATTTATAAAAGAGCAGGTAAATGGCACGGTGAAGAAAGTACCAAACCTGGAGTCAGGAACATTCCTCTTCCTGAGCTTAAATATGGCCTTAGACACTTACTAACTGTGTGACTATGAGTAGGTTACCTTAGCCTGTTCACTTATCTTTATCTATAAAATGAACTCTAGAAGAAAATGGCAAAGTATTCCAATATCTTTGCCAAGAAAACATTAAATGGGGGTACAAAGAGACAGACATAACTGAAATGACTGAATAACAACAAAACTATAACAATTTTCTAAACTCCTATGCCCTGGGAAGTATAGAGCTTCAAGACATTATTTCCTTTTTCCTATGTTTGAAAGCAAGTTGAGAAACAGACCTTGAGAAATAGGAAAAAGAAAGAAGAAATTAAAAAAAAAGTTAGGAAGGGGATAAGGAATGTTTCCCTGACATCAAAGTTAAATTTGCCTCTTTAAAATTTTAACCAGTCATTCCTAGTTCTGTCCTCTAAGTAAACAGACAGACAAAACAAGTCTAACATCTTCCATATAACCTTTCTTCAGATATGTGAGCACAAGCACATTTCTTGGTTTTTTTCTTCAGATAAAATATTCCTAATTACTTTAATGACTCCAAAAGTGGCCCATGACATATTAGGCCATTTCTGTCTTGAGATCTGTACTTTTAAAATCATTCTTGACCTCTCATAAACTTTAGATATCATTGACAACAGATAAACCTTTTCCCTGCTTGACTTTAATGATAAAGCTCTCATGTGGGTTTCTCCTTAAATAATTGACCATTATTTCAGTTTCCTTCTTTGAGTCATCTATTTTCCTCCATATAACTGTGGCTATTTATGAGAGTTTCTCTCTCTCTCTCTCTCTCTCTCTCTCTCTCTCTCTCTCTCTCTCTCTTATATATATATATATATATATATATATATATATATATATATATATAACCTTTTTGTAAGGAAACTAGGTGACATAGTGGATAGGATGATGGATCTGAAATTAGAATCAACTTTCTGAGTTCAAAACTAGTCTTGGATACATCCTAGTTATGTGACCTTAAGCAAATCACTTAACTTGTTTACCTCAGTTACCTCATTTGTAAAATGATCTGATGAAAGAAATAACAAACCATATTATTATCTTTGCTAAGAAAACTCCAAATGGGGTTATGAAGAGTTGGGCATGAGTGGAAAAAAAGAACAATGACATATATCTTCTTCCTTGGTGCTTTTAACAATATTCATAGAGTCAACTCTCGTCTTTTTGCAGATAACTACATTTCTATGAAGGAGTCCTAGAGTTTGATTAGGTTTGAACTAACTCAAGTGATAGATACAATGAGAGAAAGTGGAATGGTAACTGGTGAGTGATAATGGATGAAAAAAGTAGTATAGTTGTATTGAAGTGAGGTCACTAGCTCTCATGGAGAACATGGGATTCAATTAATCTTTTTTACCATTTAAATAGTTGGATCACATGCATTTAAAAATCATGTTATGGGTCTCTAAAAATATATGGCCCACCTTTGGAGATAACTAGCACCTCAAAGGATGCCCACAATTATATATACCTGAATGGTGTCAGGTATTTAATTAACAGGAGAGTAGTAACAGTTATTCATAAAAGAGTACATAAGAATCCAGAAGGAAGGGGAATGGGGAAAGTATATGACATTAAATAAGTACTTTGCAAAGGTAATTTCTTCAGGGGAAAACAGAATACACTGTTCCTATGTCACTATATTATTTCTTCCAAGTAAGTATTGTTTCCATACCTTTGAACATGTTCTTAGTATACTCTAAATTTCAGTCTGTTAGTCATATCTGACTCATAATGACTTTATTTGGGATATTCTTGGCAAAGATACCAGAATGGTTTTGCCGTTTCCTTTTCTGGCTCAGTTTACAGATAAGAAAACTGAGGCAAAAGAGGGTTAAATGATTTACTTAGGACCACATGTAGCATAATTCTAGTTCAATTGCCCTGATATTGATTCTACATTCCTTCATGGATTATGAATTTGGTTGAACCAAGATATTCACCTATGAAAATTTGTGTAAAAATAAAAGGCAGAATATGCCGATAGCCAAGTGAGGGATACAAACTCAAAAGACCATAAAATTCAGAGAGAAGATAGATAAATAATCACAGAGAAAAAGAGAAACAAAGACACACAGAGAGAGACAGAGACACAGAGAGACAGAGACAGACTGAGATAGAGAAATCAATGCGGACTAAAATTTATTTAAGAATTTATTCATAGAGGTAATAAAATTCAAATAAGGTCTTAAGAATATGATATTTAAAATTTTTTATTAAAGCTTTTTCTTTACAAAACATATACATGGGTAATTTTTCAACAGTGACCCTTGCAAAAATTTCTGTTCCAAATTTCCCCTTCCTTCCTCCTACCTTCTCCCCTAGATAGCAAGTAGTTCAATACATGTTAAATATATTAAAATATATATTAAGTCCAATATATGTATACATTTTTATACAGTTGTCCTGCTGCACAAGAACAATCGGATCAAGAAGGGAAAAAAAAACTGAGAAAGAAAACAAAATGCAATCAAAGAACAACAAAAAGAGTGAAAATGCTATGTTGTAATCAGTTCCCACAGTCCTCTCTCTGGGTATAGATGACTCTCTTCACTGAACAATTGGAATTAGTTTGAATTAACTCATTCAAATGAGAGCCAAGTACATCAGAATTGATAATTGTATATTCTTGTTGTTGCCATGTATAATGATCTCCTGGTTCTGCTCATTTCGCTTAGTATCAGTTCATGTAACTCTCTAGGCCTCTCTGAAACCATCCTGTTGGTTGGAAGAATATGGTATTTTTAAAGTAGAACAGAAGAGTATGAGTAAGGAAATGTACGGAACCAATAATGTGCATAGGCTCAAAGGATATATTTAGGTGGAAGGGACTTTTGAGATGACTTGGTTAAACTCTCTAGTTTCACAAATGAGAAAAAAAAAAGAGGTGAGTCTGCCTAGTTTAGAAATTTTCCTTGTGAATTAGGTAGAGATAAGACTGGAAATGAAGTATACAAGTATCTGATTTTGGTGGACTTTGAACTTATCATCATGTTCTCAGGGCAGTTCAAACAGAACTATAAAAATGTGTTTCCCTACCTTCAAGGGGGATAACAATCCAAGAAAAAGAAGTTGTCACAAAGCCAAGCTGAGTTTAGGACAGACAAATATGCATATAAAAATGATAATGAAAAATCACACAATCTTGTGAAAGAGTGATGAGAATTTCTTCCTGGGATATAGAATTTTTTTTTTTGCATTTATAGTCTTTATTTTTAATCCCAAGCACATGTTATACTTAAACCTTCTTAAATCCTAGGTTATTGGAGGTGGGTTTGTGCTAGAGGCATCTATCTAGGAAGGGCCATTGAGGCATAGCCAAGGTTATAAAGCAGATCTTATTTGCCTTTCTCTCTCTCTCTCTCTCTCTCTCTCTCTCTCTCTCTCTCTCTCTCTCTCTCTCTCTCTCTATATATATATATATATATATATATATATATATATATATATATATATACATATATATATATATATATATATATATATATATAAATATCTATCACACAGAATAAATACAAAACAAATACATTGTAGTTGAATGATGATAGACAAGACCAGGAAAGAACTCATACAGAAAATGTCATTTGTGTATTAAAGTTAGGGATTCTCTATGAAGCAACAGTTAGGAAGGGATGTATTTATAGTCATGGAGGGCCAAGGTACAAAGCAAAGATATAGGAGGCAGGTTATTATTTGTAAGGAACAGAGAAGACAGTATGTTTGGAATATCATCTTAGGAGAGCAGTGATATAAAATAAACCAAAAAAGAAAAGCTGGGTATATATAATGCCTCAACTTTAATGTCATGATGAGGAGGGGATATATAATGTCTCAACATTAATGCTATGATGGGGAGATGATTTGTTCTTTTTTACTTTATCTTAGAGAGTAATAAAGGAATCATTGGGGTTTTCATTATAATATAGATAGTCTATGTTCTAGAAAGATTATTTTGACAACTTGAGTGAAAAATGATTTGAAAAAGGGAGACACGAAATTATAGAGCAATTGTGAGACTTTTAAAATGAATTCTGGTGGTCGATATGAGTGTACAGAAAGGGACAGAAGAAAAATATTAATCAACAAATTTTCTTCCTCTTGGTAAAGAGGCATATAAGAACTTTGCTACAAGGCAAAGGGTGCTAGATTTTTGAGTCAGTGAATCTCAGTTCAAACCATGGTTTTTCCACTAAATTGTGTGAATTTTGGCAAATCACTTTGCCTCCATGGGCCTCAATTTCCCATTTGTAAAATGAGAGGGTTAAGCTAGATGACTTCTAAGATTGTTTCTAGTTCTAAATGCATGTTCCTATGAACTTACATGGGGAAAGAGGTCAAGAGGAAGGGCAAAAAAAGTAAGGGGAGGCAAATTAATCTATTTATTTAATGCTATACCAATCAGACTCCCAAGAAACTATTTTAATGACCTAGAAAAAATAACAACAAAATTCATATGGAAGAATAAAAGGTCAAGAATTTCAAGGGAACTAATGAAAAAAAAGTCAGAGGAAGGTGGTCTAAGTGTACCTGATCTAAAGCTATATTATATAGCAGCAGTCACCAAAACCATTTGGTACTGGCTAAGAAATAGACCGGTAGATCAGTGGAACAGATTAGGTACAAAGGACAAAAAAGGGTACATCTATAGCAATCTAATCTTTGACAAACCCAAAGATACCAACATTAGGGACAAAAATTCATTATTCAGAAAAAAACTGTTGGGAAAACTGGAAATTAGTATGGCAGAAATTAGATATGGATCCACACTTAACACCATATACCAAGATAAGATCAAAATGGGTCCATGATTTAGGCATAAAGAATGAGATAATAAATAGATTAGAGGAACAGAGAATAGTCTACCTCTCAGACCTGTGGAGGAGGAAGGAATTTATGACCAGAGGAGAACTAGAGATCATTATTGATCACAAAATAGAAGAGTTTGATTACATCAAACTAAAAAGTTTCTGTACAAACAATACTAATGCAAACAAGATTAGAAGGGAAGTAACAAATTGGGAAAATATTTTTAAAAGTAAAGGTTCTGACAAAGGTCTCATTTCCAAAATATATAGAGAACTGACCCTAATTTATAGGAAACCAAACCATTCTCCAATTGATAAATGGTCAAGGGATATGAACAGACAATTCTCAGATGATGAAATTGAAACTATTTCCACTCATATGAAAGAGTGTTCCAAATCACTACTGATCAGAGAAATGCAAATTAAGACCACTCTGAGATACCACTACACACCTGTCAGATTGACTAAGATGACAGGAACAAATAATGATGAATGTTGGAGGGGATGTAGGAAAACTGGGACACTGATATATTGTTGGTGGAGTTGTGAAAGAATCCAGCCATTCTGGAGAGCAATTTGGAACTATGCCCAAAAAGTTATCAAACTGTGCATACCCTTTGACCCAGCATTGCTGTTATTGGGATTATATCCCAAAGAAATACTAAAGAGCGGAAAGGGACCTGTATGTGCCAAAATGTTTGTGGCAGCTCTTTTTGTTGTAGCTAGAAACTGGAAGTTGAATGGATGTCCATCAATTGGAGAATGGTTGGGTAAATTGTGGTATATGAAGGTTATGGAATATTATTGCTCTGTAAGAAATGACCAGCAGGAGGAATACAGAGAGGCTTGGAGAGACTTACATCAACTGATGCTGAGTGAAAAGAACAGAACCAGAAGATCCTGTACACTTCAACAACAATACTGTATGAGGATGTATTCTGATGGAAGTGGAAATCTTCAACATAAAGAAGATCCAACTCACTTCCAGTTGATCAATGATGGACAGAAACAACTACACCCAGAGAAGGAACACTGGGAAGTGAATGTAAATTGTTAGCACTACTGTCTATCTACCCAGGTTACTTATACCTTCGGAAGCTAATACTTAATGTGCAACAAGAAAATGGTATTTACACACATATATTGTATCTAGGTTATATTGTAACACATGTAAAATGTATGGGATTACCTGTCATGGGGGGGAGGGAGTGGAGGGAGGGAGGGGATAATTTGGAAAAATGAATAAAAAATTAAAAAAAAAAAGTAAGGGGAGGGAAAAAAGAGATGAGAGGGAAAATGAGAAAATGAGAGAGACAGACAAACACACATGCAAACGCAGAGAGACAGAAAGAGAAAGAAAGACAGAGAGACAGAGAAAGAGAGAAAGAAAGTTAGAGGGAGGAGAGAGAGAGGAAGAAAAAGGGGGTAAGAGAGGGAGGGAGGAAGAGAGAGACAGACTGAGAGACAGAGAGAGAGAGAGAGAGAGAGAGAGAGAGAGAGAGAGAGAGAGAGAGAGAGAGAGAGAGAGAGAGAGAGAGAGAGAGAGAGAGAGAGAGAGAGAGAGAGAGAGAGAGAGAGAGAGAGAGAGATGAGGGGGGCAAGGAGGGAAGGAGGGAGAAGAAAGAGGGAGGAGAAGAGAGAGAGGAGTCCTGAGATAAAATACTGCCTTTATATAAATGGTACATGTAGTAGGATGTATCTTTTGAAATATTTTTGTAGTTCCAGTTCTGCCTCAATTTGCTGTGGTTGTTTAGGAGGTCTTAGTAGTCGTTGACACAATGTTTCTCACATTCTAACAACAATAAAAAAAGATTTTTATTTTTTTTTTGGTCATGCTTTAATTTAAACAATGTAGGTTTACATTATGAGGACACCCACTGGCAGGAGCAGAGAGCAAGAAAAAAGGGCAACAAAGGCATAATACAATCTGAATGGTTGCTGGGTCATAGATGCAGTATTTTTTTCAGCCCATGTTAAGAAGAGAAAAGGACTTCAGTGATTGTTCTGGAAATGATGAGTATCATCCAATGAGTAAGGGAAATATTTCCAGATGACTCCAGATGAGTCATAAATATAAACACACAAACAGATATGAATGGCACATCTATTTTTTTTTACATTTAATTTTTCACTTTTTTATAATTATTATAACTTTTTGTTGATAGATCATATGCATGGGTAATTTTTTTTACAACATTATCTCATGCATTCACTTCTGTTTCGACTTTTCCCTTCCCTCCCTCCACCCCCTCCCCTAGATGGCAGGTAGTCTTATACATGTTAAAAATAGTATATCCTAGATATACTATATGAGTGCAGAACCGAATAGTTCTCTTGTTGCACAGGAAGAATTGGATTCAGAAAGTAAAAATAACCTGGGAAGAAAAGCAAGAATGCAAACAGTTCACACTCATACAGGGTATTCATAATATATAAATATATATATATATATATATATATATATATATATATATATATATATATATAGAGAGAGAGAGAGAGAGAGAGAGAGAGAGAGAGAGAGAGAGAGAGAGAGAGAGAGATACGTGATCACACAAAAATGAATTCTAAACTACTGTTTTTACCACTTGAAATTTTGGATTGTAGGATAGATTTTAAATATGTAGAATTCAATTCTTAAAAATGCTTTCCCCGAATTTGTAGGAAGGTTGTTTTGTTTTGTTTTAAATTGAAGTAGGGAGTTTTTTTTTTTTTTTTTTTTTAATGTTTTAGTTTATTTTTGTGAAATAAAACAAAAAAAATCAGCAAATTTGTTGTGATTTCTATTTATCTGTTATTCATGTCTTGGTAAATTGTTTGTTAAATAAAACATTAAACAAATCTTAAATCCAGCCACCTTCAAGGGGAAAGATTGATGATTAACCTTCTGTCTTAATATAGGTTGAATGACAGGAATATGTTTGGGGAAGGCTATTTATCATATCCCTAGTGTAGGGGAAAATGTGGGAAATTCTATTATTGGGGAATAGGATTCATCAGGCAGACCTTGTATTATATATTGCCTAAACTGTGGCTTGGGATGTAAGGCAGCTGCCAAGACTATTAGTTCTAGGCCTGGATGACAGCTGACATTGCTAAAAGAGATTGCTGAGAGACAGAATTCCACAAGAACACAGCAGAGCGCAAGACAGGAGCTAGCAGAGAAAGGGAAGCAATCCGATTTTACTTAGAAAAATAAAATAAAAAGAGACAGTCAGAAAGCTTGGAAACAGGCCAAATTTTCTGGCATTTCTGATGGAATATGGCACTCAATCCAATAAAAGTCTAGTTTTGCACTTAGCACAGTGCCTGGAATGTATTAGGTGCTTAATAAATGTTTATTGATTGACTGATTTGTTTAAATAGAACCAGACAGCTTCAGGAACTGGTGCTGATTTGAGTTAGGAAGTGGGAGGGAAGACTAGAGAACTGGAGAATAGTTAATATTCACACTCCCTAGTGAACAGCAAAAAGACTTTAAGCCATTACTAAATGCCTCACTATGGCTAGCTGATCTGAGCTTCCTTAACAATTTCTTGTTTTAGTGGGGTAGGAAAAACAATTAAAGTCCTTATATCTTCTTAATTTTCCCGTAGTACATCAGTTTTGTACGTGAACTTTGCACATGAATAATCCAAGAGACATGTCCATAAAGGGTCCTCTAATTAAATTAAAAATGGCCTTTATGATATATAGGAACAATATTCTCTAGTTAATTGATTAATAAAATTTCTTACTACTCATAGACTTAGAACTATTCATAGCATTCAACTAGGTCTTGGTAGGCCTCTATACATACATCCCAATAATAATATTGGGAATTGTTTTCCTGGGTTAATGATAGGTGAATTTTTTCTCCAAGATTAGCAATATATGCAGGTATACCCTCACTCAATTCAAGGAGCATAATAGGTCAATCATGTGAATGAACGTTTTCTAAGGAGAATATAATCTTCAGAAGAATACTACCACTACTTTTTCAAAATATCAATCCACAATCATAAAATGACTTTTACAAATGAATGAATGAATGAATGAATGAGAATAAATTTATTAATCAAAATTTGTGTTCCAAAAATTGTGCTAAATACTTGGATGCAAATACAAAAATAAGTTTTCAAGGAACTTAGATCATTATAGAGGAAAACATTATATCTAAAGAGATGATTTCATTGATAACAGGGAACATATGGAAGTAGATTGTCATATTTCTTTTAGGAGATTCTAGGCAGTTGATATAATGTTGCTTCAAAACTGTCAAACATTGTAGAAAAGAATAATATGAATTCAAGAAGAATATGAATGGAAAAAGTTTAAAAAGTTCTGGGCTCATTGTTGGCCCCAGAGTAGGGAGTGTCAGACACTAGTAATACTGGGAATATAGAAAATGAAATTATCTCTTGTCTCTTGTCATATTTTAAGACCCCTTAGCTTCCTACTTCTCCTATCTAGCCATCTGGGACTGATTCATATTCAGATGTGCCATTCATAGCCATCATTAGGTTTTAATGTGTCATCCAGGAACACTCAGTAAACAGTCATCTGATAAGTTCTCCTTGTTAATGAGAAGGGATGCTGCTGATCAATCATCAGTATACCACTCTCCAATATGACACCAATTCAATCTCCTTCTTTAGTGAAATACTATATGTGTCCAATTCAATGTATGAGACTAAAATCTTAAGATAATCATAAACATATCATCTGTTTAGATATCATGCAGCCCTTTACATCAGTACTAGCAAGTGTCCCACAATTTGGAGTAGTTAGGGAGTTATCTTATAAATAATTTTTCAAGCAGTACCAGGAAAATTTTAAAAGTATCTGAAACTAAATGTTTCAAGAAGCATTCCTCATTCAAACACACAAATCTCATATCAAAGTATAACAGCTTTTTTCCAGCCAAAAGATTCAGAAAATTATTTAAGGTAGATTTCAATTCACATTGATATTATGGTCAACTCCTTCAGAAACTTTGTTCCAAAGGTCAAAATCTGAATTCACCTTATTAATTGCTCTTTTGAGTGAAAAAATATGAAATTCATTAACAATACAAACTACTCTGCAACATCATTTCGCAAGTGTTAGATATAACTGCTGTTGTTGTTTTCTTTTCTTTTTCCTGCCAAATGAAAATTCTTTTGCCATCTCAACATTCAAGCCGAATTAAAAGATAAGGAGGGAAAATCACACAGAATAATTTCAACGAGGCATATATTAAACAGATCATGTTAAACTATGCAGTGCATAGAGTCCCCAGCCCTGGAGTCAGGAAAAGCTGAGTTCAAATTCAGCCTCACATTTACTATGTTATCCATTTACTATTATCCTGTGTTTCTTCATCTATAAAATGAAGTGGAGAAGAAAATGGCAAACCAATATGATATTTTTGCCAAGAAAATCCCAAATGGGTTCACTAGTATAAGAAACAAAAGGCCTCAACAGGAGCTCTGCAGATTCACTTATAAAGCCAGAAAAATATTTTTATTCAAAACTTTGTACAAACAGGTATCCAAAAGGAAAGGCCCACAGTTAAAATGCCCAAGTATAACTTTTTGTACCCTATCCTGAAATCCAAGTCCTTCTTCTTATTCCTTATTGGTTAGATATGACAGAAGTTACAGCCTATCTGGAGTGCTTAATTACCCCAGGTGAGTCCTCTTTCCTAATCATATCTCCCATCATCTTTTGCTTTCTTTGATCATAGTTCCCCACAAGTGACCATATTAGCAAAAACCAGTTAGATATTTTCTGTCATATAGGTATTTACAAGTGGGTTACTATGTATGTGTTTCCCCATTCATACTTCACTCCCAACTTCCATGTATAGCTAAGACTTTAAAATGAAAAACAATAGCTTGGTTCTCTTTTCCATAAAGAAACCAATCATGGCAGCCTTAAAATCTCCTCCAAAGGAATCAAGAGCTTATAACTCTAAAACTAGAGAGTTGATTCACATACCACACCTTCAGAACATTCCATATAACAGGGAAACAAGATAAATGATGAAACAGGTTAAGTAATTTTGTAAGGACGGTCAGAATTGTATTATTCTACTTCTGATGGAAGTGGACACATCAGGACAGAAGTTGCAAATGTCATGGGTCATGGAAGTTCCTAGTATGGATTTGAGATATGGAGTGTTCTCATAAGAGTAGGCCAGGATTATACTACTAATGATGGGAATTAGGTCTAGAAATAAAACAAGTGGTCATGATAAAATATGGTCCAGAAAAAAAAAAAAAGAGAGAGATGGATGTGAACAGGGATGATTTCTGAACTAATATCTAGATCTAGGATCCTGTCACTCTATAATTTTAACAGTGCAAGGGGAATATATACATAATATTGGTTTGAAGAAATTGTGGGGAAGATTTGGAAATTGTTCTCAGAGAACAGGATATTTAAATAATTAGAAAGGTTTAAAAGGATTATCTTGCCTCAGTAAATGCTCATTGCTTTACCAGTTTGTAGTGAATGGTAGGAGTAATCTAAGGCTGGTATTTATGAAGATAAATTCTAAGAGAAGGATTTAAGCGGGGAAGGGAGTGGGAAGACAATATAAAGTAACCTGTTTAACCTAGGTATAAAATGAGATAGCCTGATCAAGATAGCCCGGAAAAGAAATTAGGAGTGAAAAGATTGGAGGGTGAGATAAGAATCAACAGGATTCATTGTTGCCAGCAAGAAGAAGAGGTGGATTGATAATTCATTATGATTGATAAGGGAGTTTCAGGATCCATAAGCATAGATGTAGAACACGTTTGATGGTTAAGAATAAGTGCATAATATTTTTTGCATTTAGCTATGGTGGGGTAGAAGAGTAGATCATATGAAATGAGTAAGTTGATAGAGTATTGATATTTATGTTGAAGTCCCTTATTTTTACAGTAAAAGTTGGTAAGGAGGAAAAGACTGTGAGTGAGGCTCTGAAATACTTGAAGAAAGGAGAACATGTCTTGGAAATCTATAGACCACAGCTTCCACCATTTTAGTTGGGTGATAAATGTGAATAGAATTAATTTTGAAAGAGGAAAGATTATGGATTGATGGTAATTGAGGAAGGACCTTAAAGAGACAATAGGAACTAAAGAATATCCTAACTCTTTTACCTTGATGAATAAATAATGTAGGTCTTAAGGTGGAAAGATGAGTGAAAATTCTGGAAAAAGTAATCAAGGAAGCTGATTTAATATGAAATATAATTTATTATCCACCAGGAAAACACAGTGAAAGAGATAGTTTTAGAGTTAATGGTTGGAAGGAATGATGGAGAGGATGGATTGAGGAAATAGAAATAAAGAAGTGGTCAGTGAACTAAGGAGAACCCAGTTTAAGCAATTTAAACAGGTTTGTCACTTAAGTCTGTGCTTTTCCCTCTGGCATCTTGTTTCCCATGTTTAAGAATAGCATACTGTTCACAGACTTTGGTAGGAGAGGGACAGGACATGCAACTCCAAATCAACATACAAGAATATAAGTGAGATTTTTAAAAGAACTGTTCTAATATTACTTGGGAGTATCATCCTTTGGTTCCCAACCAAACCAAATAAGCTACACCTCCATTTCCATTCAACTGGAACTACTGAACTGTTTAATCTTTAAAACAAACAAACAAACAAAAAACATAAATGACTGCTTTTTATACAGCCAGTTCACTCTTTAGAACTTTCTAGTTTCTGGAAAATATTCAGCAAGTCATGAAACTTCCTTTAGTTCATCCTGATAATGAATGCCACTTGGCCAAGCACCTCCCTGCTTTGCTGATTGTATTTGGAGCCTGGAGGCATTAATGCACTGCTAATGGGCTTCTGCAGGAAATTACTTTTAAAGCTCTCTCTGTCACTTGCAGATTGCAAATCAAGTCCTTGGAGGAGATGGCAGACTTCACTTGTGACAGGGGCATCCCACCCAGCCAAATGATGTTCAGCAGCAGCATCTATAAAAACCAAGTGGCTCAGGAGAGACTTGGATAGAGCATTAATAATTCCTTGTGAATGCAAATAATATGGCTGACTATTGATTCAATCCTCCCCTTCTTCTGTTAATGAACTCATTAGTGGGAAACTGTTGGAAAGAGAATTGCATGACAAAACCTTTGCAGGCCAGTTTCTAGTATTTGGTCATTTTTGGAAATGTTGATAGTGGGACTGTGAACCTGGGGGGTAATGACTCATGAGGATGTAAAGTACTAGATGCTATTTCATTTAATCCTTTCTTACCAAAAGGCCTCTCTCCACCATATTGGGCCCTGATCCCAAAGGCAGATTGTTGTGTGTCTGCTGTATCCCCCAGCCATCTGGTCTCTCTGGATCTAAGAGGGTTGTTTTGAGACCATCTCTAGCTCAGCATGTTAATTGTTTAATAGTCCCTAGTCCTGCAGAAATTCAATTATCCCAGTCTTCAGTTGACTTAGTACCCACACAGCTAAAACCTTAGAGAAAAATTAAAGCTATGCCCATGTTGATTCTTTCATATCACCTTTTTTCATGAGGAGGATAAGCTGTGTTAAGATTTCAGAGTACCTGATGATAGGGAAGTTTAGCATTTGAATAAATCGATAAAAGAAGTGGATTCAAAGGTTAAATTCTATTGTAGATGAATGACAAATCTTCATATCAAGGAGAGAAACAGCAATAGGAACTTTAGGAATACAAGGTAGTTGATATACTTAGGATGTTGATTTACAATTGAGACAAATGAATATGGAGTATGAAAATCTTTAAGAAGGAAAGAACAATGCAATTAATTGAAAGTTCAAATGTGCTTATTGTAGCCATGTGTTTTTCATGTCATATCATATTGCTGTTTTTTTGGGGTTTTTTCTCTGTAACTTAAAAGAGAAATATCTTCAGAATGGTTGGTCTTCGTAGTGCCCATAGACTCATTTTCTTCCTCCTACTCCTAAAAGTATACCATATGAGCAAAATAGCCCTTGCTGGTCTTTGTGACAGCCAATTATTATAATTAAGATTTCCATATGGATTTGCAAAAATTGTTCTATATATTCAGACTATTTCCTCTAAGTATTTTGATCCTGTAAATCTATTAGCAGTCAGAGAAATAAGGGTATACTGGTCTCGGGTTCTATGGTTGGTTGCTGATTGTTATTGCTGGCTTCCAAAATTTCCTCAGACATTAATAACTGAGAGAAGTGATTAGCAGACTATTTGGGTCATGCCCTGATATATGTGTGTGTGTGTGTGTGTGTGTGTGTGTGTGTGTGTGTGTGTGTGTGTGTGTGTGTATGTGGTGGTGTTTTATGCTAAAAAACATAAATCTCATTTTTATTAATTACAAGTAGAAACAATGATATAGAATTCTGAGCAAGACTTAAAGAAACACAGCACCAAGGTATCATATTATAAGAGTTCAAGAATCCTTTATTTTGCCAAGAGGACAAAATCTACTCTTTCCAACATTGCAGATCACAACAACTCCTTTAGATTTTACTATTAGAGTTCATTAGGTACTATGCTTTTAAAAATCACTTTTGGGCTAACAAAGATGATAAAATGCAATTTTTTTTCACTTCAAATATTATCAAATGAAAAGTAAACAAAGCTTGGAGAACTAGAATTTATTTTTCACTATGAGTTACAGTAAGTTTCTGAAGTAGATTTCAAACTTATTCTGGACAAAGACTTAATTTTGATCTTTTAAAGAAAAGTATTCTTAGTCAAATGTAAGCTCCTAGATGTTTGAAATATTTGTTTGTTTGTTTGTTTATTCATTTACTCATTTTTATATTACTTGACATCTTGTTGGAGCTGTTGCTAGAACATCTTGCACTTAAAATGGGATTAATTAATTCTCATTGATGATCACTGTTGGTCTGATTATTATTTCTTTAATACATTATTCCTACTTCTGCCTTTTGGGATCGACCAGAAAAAAAAAAAATTGTCCCTGTTCCATTTGGCAGCTCTACAAATATTCAAAAACAGCCATCATGTTCTCTAGAAGTGTAATTAAGCAATTGAACAACTGGAATTAAGGTACTGAAAGTAATAGTAAAGTCACCTGGGATTCAGTTTTGGTCGGGAGGAAGATGTGATCCTGGGTTATTTCAAAGTTACACCTTCCTCTCACCTGTGGTGCTAAAAAGCTGTAGCATATGAACCAGCTATACCATAGAGAATGGTATTATTATCTTAAAGACAGTCTAACCCAGGTTGGATGTTAGCTTGTAGCCAAAAAGCTTTAAATGTAGTAGTGAGTTAAGGGGTTACTTCCCTGAAACATGTTAAGACCTCTCCCAGGTTAATGGACAGATAAGAAGTTTACACCAATATCCATGAAAGTGGATAAAGCAAGCTGTGTGGAGTCCTTAGAACTTGGTAAGACCTGAAAGATCCTTTGGTCATACACTGCATCCTGGGCTGTTACCAGTATTGCTGAACAACAAATCTGGTTGATGGTTCTTTAAAACATAATGTAGAATGGATAACTATTGGGGATAAGAACTACTGTTAGTACAAGAGCAGTGTGGAAATGGGCCAGATTTCAAGGAGCTTAGCTGAAATGGGAGGACAATTGGATAGAGTGGAAGAACTATGCTTCAGGAAACTGCTATCTGGACCTTCTGTCCCCATGGCAAACCTCCAATCACATAGTTCTTGTTACAAATCTGATATTTTTTTTTTTTTCCTAAGCCTTATCCAATCCCCCAAATATTTTCTTCTTGGTGCTAAGCATCAATCTTTCTAATGACTATGATATGATATCTCTAGTTCATTGTCTAATTCTTGATTTATTCTGACTTTAAAATGGCATCCCTAAAATGTTATACCTCCAAAATGAGCAACTATTTTAGATGTAGAATGACCAGGATAGAGTACAGTGTGATTATAACTCTCTTTCTTCTGGAAACTTTGACTCTTAATGTGACCTACGATTATACCAACTCTTTTGTTTATTCTTTCTTTATTTATTGTTTATCCTTGCTATATCACAAAGTTAACACACATTGAGCTTATAGTGCCTAAATCACCCAGGTCTCTCCAACTTGGCTATCTCTCTCTATTTCGTATTTATAAATTTAATTTCTCAATTCTAATTTTCAAGAAATTATTTTCCTCTGAGATTTGGTACCTCTTTCCCATTTGACCAATTGTGCTTTTTAAAGCATTCTTCTCCACATTAGCTTTTTCTATTTCCTTTTGCAGCATTCTCAGTTTTTTCCCCTAATTTTTCCTCTCTCTCTCTCTTACTTGATTTTTTTTTTTTTTTTTTTTTTTTTTTTTGCTAAGGCAATTGAGGTTAAGGAACTTGCCCAGGGTCACACAGCTAGGGAGTATTAAGTGTTTGAGGCAAGATTTGAAGTCAAATCCTCCTGACTTCAGGGTTGGTGCTCTCTTACTTTTTTTTTTTTCAAAATCCTTTTAAAGCTCTTCTATAACCTGACACCAATTCTTATTTTTCTTGGAGGCTTTTAATGTAGAAGCTTTTACTTTTCTTCTTCTGAGTGTGTGTACATATTTTCACTATAGTAACTTTCAGAAACTTGTTCTTATCTACTCACTTTTCCAGGCCATTACTCACCTTTTAACTCATTATTAAAATAAGGCTCTTTTTCCAGGCTAGAGTATTACAGGGTATTGAAATAGGGCTTTTTTTCTACTGTCCCAAGCTTTAAGAGTTTTTTGTGAAGTTGTGGAGATCCTTTTAGGGACCTAACCACAAGGACTCTTTTCTGCCCTGGAATTAGTAGGAGTGTCCTTACCTTATAGCTACATAAGATCTAGTGTACAAAAGCAGCAGAATCTTTCCTCAATGCTAATAAAAGGACCTCTTGTGAGCTGAAGCCTCTGGAAGCTGTCACTGCCACCACTGTTCACAGCCACTCTCAATTTGCTGGTCTCCCAAGACCCTTTTACCCCACTGAGAAATCTTGTCTTCTGACCTTCCATGTCTTCTTTTCTTTTTTTTTTTTTAAAGGCTTACAGAAATTTTATTGGATTATTGCTACTAGTACAAAATCCTTTTTTATTAGGCTTTATCTAGTAGGCAACAGAATGAATGTCCTTCTGTAGGAAGAATAAGTGTTTATAACTTGATATTTTTTTTCTTCTCTTTTTTTAAATTAATTTTTATAATTATAACATTTTCTTTGACAGTACATATGCATAGGTAATTTTTTTTACAACATTATCGCTTGTACTCCCTTCTGTTCTGAGTTTTTCCCCTCCTTCCCTCCACCCCCTGCCCATATATGGCAAGCATTCCCATACATATTAAATATCTTATAGTATATCCTAGGTAAAATATATATAGATAGATATATATATATATATATATATATATATATATATATATATATATATATATGTGCAGAACAGAATTTTGTTGTTGTTGTTGCAAAGGAAGAATTGTATTCGCAAGGTAAAAATAATCAGGGAAGAGAAACAAAACAAAACAAAACAAAACAAAACAAAACAAAACAAAACAAAACAAAACCCAATGCTATCAGTTTACACTCATTTCCCAGTGTTCCTTTTCTGGGTGTAGCTGATTCTGTCCATCATTGATCAATTGGAATTGGATTAGCTCTTCTCTATGTTGAAGATATCCACTTCCATCAGAATACATCCTCAGACAGTATCATTGTTGAAGTGTATAATGATCCCCTACTCGTTTCACTCAGCATCAGTTGATATAAGTCTCTCCAAGCCTCTCTGTATTCCTCCAGTTGGTCATTTCTTACAGAGCAATAATATTCCATAACCTTCATATACCATAATTTACCCAACCATTCTCCAATTGATGGACATCCATTCATTTTCCAATTTCAAGCCACTACAAAAAGGGCTGCCACAAACATTGTGGCACATACAGATTCCTTTCCCTTCTTTAGTATTTCCTTGGGATATAAGCCCAGTAGTAGCACTGCTGGGTCAAAGGGTATGCACAGTTTGATAACTTTTTGGGCATAATTCCAGATTGCTCTCCAGAATGGTTGTATTCTTTCACAACTCCACCAACAATGCATCAGTGTCCCAGTTTTCCCACAGCCCCTCCAATATTCATCCTTATTAGTTCCTGTCATCTTAGCCAATCTGACAGGTGTGTAATGATATCTCAGAGTTGTCTCAATTTGCATTTCTCTGATCAATAGTGATTTAGAACACTCTTTCATATGAGCAGAAATAGTTTTAATTTCATCATCTGAAAATTGTCTGTTCATATCCTTTGACCATTTATCAATTGGAGAATGGCTTGATTTCTTATAAATTAAAGTCAATTCTCTGTATATTTTGGAGATGAGGCCTTTATCAGAACCTTTAACTGTAAAAATGTTTTCCCAATTTGTTTCTTCCTTTCTAATCTTGTATCTTGTTTGCATTAGTTTTGTTTGTGCAGAAACTTTTTAATTTGATGTAATCAAAATTTTCTATTTTGTGATCAATAATGGTCTCTAGTTCTCCTTGGACACAAACTCCTTCCTCCTCCACAAGTCTGAGAGGTAAACCATCCCATGTTCCTCCAATTTATTTATGATTTCGTTCTTTATGCCTAAATCTTGGACCCATTTTGATCTTATCTTAATATGTGGTGTTAAATGTGGGTCCATGCCTAGTTTCTGCCATATTAATTTCCAGTTTTCCCAGCAGTTTTTGTCAAATAATGAATTCTTATCCCAAGATTTAGGATCTTTGGGTTTATCAAACACTAGATTGCTATTTTTATTCACTATCTTGCCCTGTAAACCTAACCTATGCCACTGATCAACTAGTCTATTTCTTAATCAATACCAAATGATTTTGGTGACTGTTGCTTTATAATACAGTTCTAGATCAGGTACAGCTAGACCACCTTCATTTAATTTTTTTTTCATTACTTCCCTTGAAATTCTCGACCTTTTGTTCTTCCATATGAATTCTGTTGTTATTTTTTCTAGGTCATTAAAATAGTTTCTTGGGAGTGTGATTGGTATAGCACTAAATAAATAGATTAGTTTAGGGAGTATTGTCATCTTAATTATATTTGCTCGGCCTATCCAAGAACACTGAATGTCTTTCCAATTATTTAAATCTGACTTTAATTTTATGGCAAGTGTTTTATAATTTTGCTCATATAATTCCTGACTCTCCTTTGGTAGATATATTCCCAAATATTTTATACTATCGACCATTATTTTGAATGGAATTTCTCTTTGTATTTCTTGCTGTTGGATTGTATTGGTAATGTATAAAAATGCTGAGGATTTATGTGGATTTATTTTGTATCCTGCAACTTTGCTAAAACTCTGAATTATTTCTAATAGCTTTTTAGCAGAATCTTTGGGGTTCTCTAAGTATACCATCATGTCATCCCATGTCTTCTTTTCTGTTTCTGATCTGAGAGGTCTGTAATACTAATTTTACTAAATATCTATATGTATAACAGAAGTAGCAAACACAGTGCTGAAGCATTCTCAAGTAAACCTGAGCCATATTAATAAATTAAAATGCATTATAACATAGAACATGTTAATCTGTAATTTTTAATAGGATACATGCTGTCCCCCTTTTCTGATGTATAAGTTATTTGAAAAACACTGAATAACAATTTATTGAATGGATAAATAATTCACAAAATATTTAAGATAATTGACTGTTAACATTAATAGTAACTTCCTTGTATTGCACAGTTACAATCTGACATATTAGATAGACTCCCAGATATGAGGGTCAGGAATATTTGAGTTTGAATCCTGTTTCATTTATCAACCAACTGTGAAACTCTGGAAAAGCCATAACCTCTCTCTAATATGATTTTCTTATTAATAAAATGGAAATCAAAGTAGCATTTATCTTGCAAAACTGCTGGAAGCATCTGCAAATGAGAGAATATATATATATATATATGTAAAGCATTTTGTAAACTGTGAAGGCTATATAAATGTGAGATGTGCTTATTATTCACAACAATTCTATCATGGAGACTAGTTCAAGTATGCTTATTTTATAGATAAGGAAAACAATTCATAACTCAATAAGCACTTATTAAGCCAAGAATTGTGTTAAGGTCTGGAGACATAAAGGCAATTCCTACCCTCAAGGATGTTACATTATTTAATGACAGAAAATCTATCTCTGTGTCTGTCTCTCCTGTCTGTCTCACTCTCTCTCCACATACTCATACAAAAAAAACTTACACACACACACACACACACACACACACACACACACACGTGTATGTCCAAAATAACTGCTACATTGCCTAGAAAAGGAGATTAATAGTTGGAGGTAGGGTGGAGATTAGATGATACTCTGTATAGAAGGTAATGCAGCTACAAAATCTTAATTTAGTAAGGAATTTTAGGAGGGAAAGTATGAAGAGAGTATATTCTAGGCATAGGAGCATTTAGTGAAGAGACAAAGAAATGGAATACCTTGTGTAGAAAACCCCAAGAAAACCAGTTTTATCTAGTTCAAAGAGAATTGAAAGAGGAATAATATATAAAGAAGCTGGAAAAACAAGAATTGAAGTTGCATTGTGAAAAGTTATTTATTTATTTTTTTTTAAGTGAAGAGATGGTGGAGAGGACACATGCATCATTCTAAGCTCCCCTTCTTAGCTAATTACTAATTACCAAATTCAGCTTCAGAAATAGTGCTTAACTAGTAAAATCCATGAGTATTGGGAATATAACAAATTACCAGCCAAGGATAATCTGGAAGATTGCCAGAAAAGATTTGTCCTAATTGGGCAGGAGGAGCCCAGCACAAGCAGGGAGGGAGGCAGAACACAGAGGCTAGGACACTGAGCAGACCCGAGGCAGGTGAGTTCTCTGCAGGTGGAGAATTTTCAGGGAGGACTCTACCACAATGTGGATTTGGTTGCAAAGCAGTAGATCAGCAGAGAAGTTACACAAAAGCCAAAGGTAGAGTATACCCCAAAACCCCAGAATTTATCAAGACCTGGCTATACCCACCCAGCACTGGAAGTGACTCAGCACGGACCACAGCACAGCTGTGCAGCCACATTTTGCAGTGCAGAGCTTTTGCCCAGGGCAGCCACACTACCACACAGCAGGGGAGACAGAGCCTGGGGCAGCCACACTTCTGCATGGGAGGTGGGTGGGGGCGGCTCTGCCTGGGGCAGTGGAACTTCCACAGTGAGATGTTAGGATTCTTACAAGGTACTTATGTACTTAGTTCACACCTTTAAAGGAGTTCTGATCATTGGTTCACACATTAAACTTCACACCTTTAGAGAGTACATAAAAGGATGAGCTCACTGGGAGGAGAGAGAGAGCCAGCATTCAGTCAAGGACAGGACTTCCCAGGAGAACTTCAGGGGACTTTGGGGGAGAGGACTTTGGGAGATTCACAACTAGGATTGACTTTTGGGAGCTCCCACAAGCCCACTATAACCCACAATCCCACTCTTGGAGGTGGAGTCTGATTCATTTCCATGTCTACCTTCATGCTAGCTGGAGACATTGGAAGGAAAAGAGACTGAAGCTGGTTGGAGACATTCTGATAAGAGCTCATCGGGGAACCAAAGAGAGAGATAGGCCTCTACTAAAGCTAACAGGGTCAAGATTCAGGATTTTTTTTTTAATTAATAATTTTTTATTATATATATATATTTTTATAATATTATCCCTTGTATTCATTTTTCCAAATTATCCCCCCCTCCCTCTATTCCCTGCCCCCGATGACAGGCAATCCCATACATTTTACATGTGTTACAATATAGTCTAGATACAATACATGTGTATGAATATCATTTTCTTGTTGCACAATAAGCATTAGATTCCGAAGGTACATGTAACCTGGGCAGACAGATATTAGTGCTAACAATTTACATTCACTTCCCAGTGTTTCATCTCTGGGTGTAGCTACCTCTGTCCATCATTGATCAACTGGAAGTGAGTTGGATCTTCTTTATGTTGAAGATTTCCACTTCCATCAGAATACATCCTCATACAGTATAGTTGTTGAAGTGTATAGTGATCTTCTGGTTCTGCTCATTCCACTCAGCATCAGTTGATTTAAGTCTCTCCAAGCCTCTCTGTATTCCTCCTGCTGGTCATTTCTTACAGAACAATAATATTCCATAACCTTCATATACCATAATTTACCCAACCATTCTCCAACTGATGGACATCCATTCATCTTCCAGTTTCTAGCTACAACAAAAAGAGCTGCCACAAACATTTTGGCACATATATGTCTCTTTCCGCTCTTTAGTATTTCTTTGGGATATAATCCCAGTAGTAGCGCTGCTGGGTCAAAGGGTATGAATAGTTTGATAGCTTTTTGGGCATAATTCCAGATTACTCTCCAGAATGGCTGGATTCTTTCGCAACTCCACCAGCAATGTATTAGTGTTCCAGTTTCCCCACATCCCCTCCAACATTCATCATTATTTGTTCCTGTCATCTTAGCCAATCTGACAGGTATGTAGTGGTATCTCAGAGTGGTCTTAATTTGCATTTCTCTGATCAGTAGTGATTTGGAACACTCTTTCATGTGAGTGGATATAGTTTCAATTTCATCATCTGAGAATTGTCTGTTCATATCCCTTGACCATTTATCAATTGGAGAATGGTTCGGTTTCCTATAAATCAGGGTCAGTTCTCTATATATTTTGGAAATGAGACCTTTGTCAGAACCTTTACTTTTAAAAATATTTTCCCAATTTGTTACTTCCCTTCTAATCTTGTTTGCATTAGTATTGTTTGTACAGAAACTTTTTAGTTTGATGTAATCAAAATCTTCTATTTTGTGATCAATAATGATCTCTAATTCTCCTCTGGTCATAAATTCCTTCCTCCTCCACAGGTCTGATAGGTAGACTATTCTCTGTTCCTCTAATCTATTTATGATCTCATTCTTTATGCCTAAATCATGGACCCATTTTGATCTTATCTTGGTATATGGTGTTAAGTGTGGATCCATATCTAATTTCTGCCATACTAATTTCCAGTTTTCCCAACAGTTTCTTCCGAATAATGAATTTTTGTCCCTAATGTTGGTATCTTTGGGTTTGTCAAAGATTAGATTGCTATAAATGTACCCTTTTTTGTCCTTTGTATCTAATCTGTTCCACTGATCTACCGGTCTATTTCTTAGCCAATACCAAATGGTTTTGGTGACTGCTGCTATATAATATAGCTTTAGATCAGGTACACTTAGACCACCTTCCTCTGAGTTTTTTTTTCATTAGTTCCCTTGCAATTCTCGACCTTTTATTGTTCCGTATGAATTTTGTTGTTATTTTTTCTAGGTCATTAAAATAGTTTCTTGGGAGTCTGTTTGGAATAGCAGTAAATAAATAGATTAGTTTGGGGAGTATTGTCATCTTTATTATATTCGCTCGGCCTATCCAAGAGCACTGAATGTCTTTCCAATTATTTAAATCTGACTTTATTTTTGTGGCAAGTGTTTTGTAATTTTTCTCATATAATTCCTGACTATTCTTTGGTAGATGGATTCCCAAATACTTTATACTCTCAACATTTGTTTGGAATGGAATTTCTCTTTGTATCTTTTCTGTTGTATTTTGTTAGTGATATATAAAAATGCTGAGGATTTATGTGGATTTATTTTGTATCCTGCCACTTTGCTAAAATTCCGAATTATTTCTAGTATCTTTTTAGCAGAGTCTTTGGGGTTCTCTAAGTATACCATCATGTCATCTGCAAAAAGTGATAGTTTGATTTCCTTATTTCCTACTCTAATTCCTTGAATCTCTTTCTCGGCTCTTATTGCTGAGGCTAGCGTTTCTAGTACTATATTGAATAGTAATGGTGATAGTGGGCAACCTTGTTTCACTCCTGATCTTACTGGGAAAGGTTGCAGTTTATTTCTATTGCATATTATGCTTTCTGACGGTCTTAAATATATGCTCCTGATTATGCTAAGGAATAGTCCATTTATTCCTATACTCTCAAGAGTTTTTAGTAGGAATGGATGTTGGATTTTGTCAAATGCTTTTTCTGCATCTATTGAGATGATCATATGGTTCTTATTAATTTGATTATTAATATGGTCAATTATATTAATAGTTTTCCTAATGTTAAACCAGCCCTGCATTCCTGGAATAAATCCTACTTGATCATAGTGTATTATCCTGGAGATGATTTTCTGAAGTCTTTTTGCTAATATCTTATTTAAGATTTTAGCATCAATATTCATTAAGGAGATTGGTCTATAATTTTCTTTCTCAGTTTTCGATCTACCTGGTTTAGGTATCAGTACCATGTCTGTGTCATAAAAGGAGTTTGGTAGGACTCCTTCATCCCCTATTTTTTTCAAATAATTTATATAACATTGGGGCTAATTGTTCTTTAAATGTTTGATAGAATTCACATGTAAATCCATCTGGCCCTGGGGATTTTTTCCTGGGGAGTTGATTAATAGCTTGTTCTATTTCTTTTTCTGAAATGGGACTATTTAAGCAATTTATCTCCTCCTCTGTTAATCTAGGGAGCCTATATTTTTGGAGGAAGTCATCCATTTCACTTAAGTTATCAAATTTATTGGCATAAAGTTGGGCAAAGTAACTCCTTATTATTTCTCTAATTTCCTCTTCATTGGTGGAAAGATCCCCCTTTTCATTTGTAAGACTAACAATTTGATTTTCCTCTTTCTTCTTTCTGATCAAATTTACCGAAGGTTTATCTATTTTATTGGCTTTTCCATAAAACCAACCCTTGGTTTTATTTATTAATTCAATAATTTTTTTTTACTTTCAATATTATTGATTTCTCCTTTTAATTTTTGTATTTCAAGTTTAATTTTTGGTTGGGGGTTTACAATTTGGTCTTTCTCTAGCCTTTTAAGTTGTAAGCCCAATTCGTTAATCTTCTCTTTCTCTATTTTCTTCAAATAAGCCTCTAAAGATATAAAATTTCCCCTTATTACTGCTTTAGCTGCATCCCAAAGATTTTGGTATGATGTCTCATCATTGTCATTATCTTGGGTGAAATTACTAATTGTTTCTATAATTTTCTCTTTCACCCAGTCATTCTTTAAGATGAGATTATTTAGTTTCCAATTACTTTTTGGTCTATTTACCCCTAACTTTTTACTGAATGTAGCTTTTATTGCATTGTGATCTGAGAAGAAGGCATTTATTATTTCTGCCTTCCTACATTTAATTTTGAGATCTTTATGTCCTAATATATGGTCTATTTTTGTATAGGATCCATGAACTGCTGAGAAGAAAGTATATTCCTTTCTATTGCCATTCAGTTTTCTCCAAAGGTCTATCATACCTAGTTTTTCTAATGTTCTATTTACTTTTTAAAATTTCTTTCTTGTTTGTTTTGTGGTTTGATTTGTCTAAATCTGAGAGTGCAAGGTTGAGATCTCCCACTATTATAGTTTTACTGTGTATTTCTTCTTGCAATTCTCTTAACTTTTCCTTTAAAAAGTGAGATGCTATACCACTTGGTGCATATATGTTTAGTATTGATATGGTTTCATTATTTATGCTACCTTTCAGCAGGATATCGTTTCCTTCCTTATCTTTTTAAACTAGATCTACTTCTGCTTTTGCTGATCTGAGATAAGGATAGCTACCCCTCCTTTTTTTTTTTTTTTTTTTTTTTTTTTTTACCTGAAGCATAATAGGCTCTGTTCCAACCTTTTACCTTTTACTCTTTAACCTTTATTCTGTATGTATCTCCCTGCTTTAAGTGTGTTTCCTGCAGACAACATATTGTAGGGTTCTGATTTTTGATCCAATCTGCTATCTGTCCCCGCTTGATGGGAGCGTTCATCCCATTCACATTTACAGTTAAAATTACTAATTCTGTATTTCCTGCCATCATATTATCCCCAGATTATGCTTTTTCCCTTGACCCTCCTGATTCCCCTCCCCGATATTTAATTTACAGACCCCTCCTTGTGACGCGCAACCCTCCTTTTTTTTTAGTATCCCTCCCCCCTCCCTGCAAGTCCCTTCACTTATTCTCCTTTTCCTTTTCCCTTTTCCTCTCCCCCCTTTTAATGAGGTGAGAGAAAATTCTCTGTGCTGGCCTCTCTTCTTCCTCCCCTGGGAACTGACCTTTTCTGTTGAAACTCCAGATTCTCTTCAGCTGGTAAGTCGTGCTTCCAGTCCTTGTGGTATCTATCAGTACAGGGCTATTTGTGAGGCTGATTTATCTAATTGGTTGTGAGGGAGTGAGGACGTTCACAGAGTCGTGTGTTTCTTCTCCGCCATCTTGCCTCCACCCCAATATTCAGGATTTTGAAGGACACTATAAAGGATTCGGACTTTAACTCCTGGCTGTATTTTGGGATTATTGGAACTGAACTGAAACTAAGGTTGTCTCCAGAAGTTCCCCAACAAACCTGCCTTCAAGAGAACAATTGCAATTTAGAGAAACAGTACGTTACAGTAGGAGCCCTTCTTTCCATGTCAGTGACACTTCCATTGCAGGGCTCTTCCCAGGGCACTTCTGCATCTCAATGGCTTGTTGCAGCCCCTTTGCAGGACAGCTATTGTCCATCTATCAAATCTCCTTGCCCTGAAGGCAGATCCCAAGGGCTTTTAAAAAATGAGTAAAAAAAGCTAAGTGAACTCTAACTAATGATAGCTTCTATATAGAAAGAGAGCAGGTTTTCAACCCTGAAGAGATTAATAATAGACAATCTCCAGAAAAAAAAACAAACCCAAAGGGGGATGTAATTGGTCCTCATCACACAAGGCTCTCCTAGAAGAAATTATAAAAGATCTTAAAAGAGAGAAGAAAAAAGGGGAAAGGAAAGAGAAGCTCTGCAAGAGTACACTGAAAAGGCATATAATTCACTAAAAGAAGTGTTAAAAAAAAAAACTTCCTTTGGAAAAGGTAAAGAACTCCTAAGGAAACAAAATTTGTAAACTGGAAAAGGTAAAGAACTCCCAGGGAAGTAGGATTTGTGAATTGGAAAAAGAAAATAACTCAGTAAAAAAAAATCACTGAAATGGAAAAAAAATCTTAGAGTAAAACAATTAATTTAAAAACTCAATTGGACATATACAAAAAGAAGTAAAAAAAGCTATTGAAGAAAATAACCCATTACAAATCAGAACTGAATAAATAGAAATGAATGATTTGTTGAGACATCAAGAATCAATCAAGCAAAACCAAAAAAATGAAAAAAAATAGAAAAACATATTAAATATCAACTCAGAAAAACAACAGACCTGGAAAAAAGAACTAGGAGAAATAATCTGATGATTTTTGGACTTCCCAAAAATTATGATGAAAAAAAGAGCCTGGACACTATTTTACATGAAATCATCAAAGGGAACTGCCCACATGTAACAGAATCAGAAGGTAAAATAGGCATTGAAAGAATTCATCAAACACCTTCTGAAAGAGACCCTAAAATAAAAACTCCAAGGAATATTGTGGCTAAATTTCAGAACTATCAGACTAAGGAAAAAATGTTACAAGCAGTCAAGGAAAAAAAAAGATTCAGATACTGAAGAGCCACAATAAGGATCACTCAGGATCTAGCTGCTTCCACATTAAAGGATCGAAGGCCCTGGAATCTGATACTTTGAAAGGCAAAATAACTTGGAATGCAGCCAGGAATAAACTACCCAGCTAAAGTGAACATTTTCTTTCAGGGAAGAAGATGGACATTTAATGAAACAGGCAAATTTCATTTGTTTCTAATGAAAAAACCAGAGCTAAACAAAAAAATTGACCTCAACTGTAGGACTTAAGAGAAGCATAAAAGGGTAAAAAGAATTCTTGAGAACTGTATTTCTCTTATGGACATAAATAAAGAGCACATGAATAATTCAGAAAGGGGATAGTATCAGAAAAAGGGAAAAGTGGAGATAAAAAGAGGGAAGTTATATCCCACTAAGAGGAAAAGGAAACCTATCATATCTGAAGGAAGCTAGGGAGGGGGAGGAATATTGTGTGAAATCTGCTCTCATCAGATTTGGCTCAAAAAGAAAATAATAGACATATTTAGTTTACAAAGAAACTTTTCTCACTTCATTAAAAAGTAGGAGAGGAAAAGGAAAAGAGTAATAAGGGAAAGCTATAAGAAAGGGGAAGGGACTTTAAGGATGTGGGAAAGATTCTAAAGAGGGAGAGTAGTTAATACTGGAGAGGAGGGTAAGAGGGGAAAGAAAAACAAAAGCATAATATGGGGATAATAATATGGCAGGATATACAGAATTAGTAGTTTTAACCATAAACGTGAATGGGATAAATTCTCCCATAAATCAGAGGAGGATAGCAGACTAGATCCAAAGCCAGAATCTTATAATATGTTGTTTACAGGAAACACATTAAAGCAAGATGATACATACAGAGTATCATGTATGCACCAATTGGTATAGAGTCTAACTTCCTAAAGGAGAAGTTAAGAGAGTAGCAAGAAGAAATAGACAACAGAACTATAATAGTGGTTGATCTCAAACTTGCCTTCTTAGAAGTAGATAAATCAAACCACAAAACAAATAAGAAAGAAGTTAAAGAGCTAAATAGAATATTACAAAAGTTAAGTATGATAGATCTTTCAAGAAAACTGAATGGAGACAGAAAGGAGTACACTTTCTTCTCGGGAATTCATGGAATTTATACAAAACCTGACCATATATTAAGACATAAAGACCTCGAAATTAAATATAGAAAGGTAGCAATAGTAAATACATTCTTTTCAGATCACAATATATTAAAAATTACATTCAACCAAAAGCTAGGAGTAAATAGACCAAAAAGTAATTGGAAACTAAATAATCTCATCCTAAAAAAATGAATGAGTGAAACAGCAAATCATAGACACAATTAATAATTTCATCCAAGAGAATGACAACAATGAGACAACATACCAGAATTTTGGGATGCAGCCAAAGCAGTAATAAAGGGAAATTTTATATCTTTAGGGGCTTACTTGAATTAAATAGAGAAAGAGAAGATCAATGAATTGAGCTTGCAACTTAAAAAGCCAGAAAAAGAGCAAATTAAAAACTCCCAATCAAACACTAAACTTTAAATTCTAAAATTAAAAGAAAAAAATCAATAAAATTGAAGTTAAAAAAAATAAAACTAAGAGGGGGTTTTATGAAAAAAACCCTGCAAAATAGAGAAACCTTTGGTAAATCTGATGAGAAAAAGGAAAGAGGAAAATCAAATTGTTAGTCTTAAAAATGAACAGGGAAAACTTTCCACCTATGAAAAGGAAATTAGAGCAATAATTAGGAGTTACTTTGCCCAAAAAATTATGCCAATAAATTTGATAACCTAAGTGAAATGGATGACCACTATCAAAAATAAAGTCTTCTCAGTTTAACAGAGAAGGAAGTAAATTGCTTAAATAGTCCCATTTCAAAAAAAGAAATAGAACAAGCTAGTAATCAACTTCCTAAGAAAAAAATCCCCAGAATCAGATGCATTTACATGTGAATTCTACCAAACATTTAAAGAACAATTAACCCCAATGCTATATAAACTATTTGAAAAAATAGGGAATGAAGGACTCTTACCATATTCCTTTTGTGACACAGACATGGTACTGATACGTAAACCAGATAGATAGATTGAAAGCAGAGGAAGACAATTATAGACCAATCTCCCTAATGAATATTGATGCTAAAATCTTAAATAAGATATTAGCAAAAAGACTATAGAAAATCATGCTCAGGATAATACACCATGATCAAGTTGGATTTATTCCAGGAATGCAGGGCTGGTTCTATATTAGGAAAACTATTAGTATAATTGACCATATTAATAACTTACTTAACAAAACCCAAATGATCATCTCAATAGATGCAGAAAAAGCATTTCATAAAATCCAACATGTATTCCTATTAAAAAACACTTGAGAGTACAGAAATAAATTTGTATTTTCCTTAAAATAGTCAGTAACATCTATTTAAAACCATCAGTAAGCATCATATGTAATGGGAATAAACTTGAACCACACCCAATAAGATCAGGAGTGAAACAAGGTTGCCCACTATCACCATTACTATTCAATATTGTATTAGAAATGCTAGCTTCAGCAATAAGAGTTGAGAAAGAGATTAAAGGAATTAGAGTAGGTAATGAGGAAACCAAATTATCACTCTTTGCTGATGATATGATGGTATACTTAGAGAATCCCAGAGATTCTACTAAAAAGCTATTAGAAATAATCGACACCTTTAGCAAAATTGCAGGATACAAAATAAACCCATATAAATCATCAGCATTCTTATATATCACTAAGAAAATCCAACAGTTAGAGATACAAAGAGAAATTCCATTTAAAGTAACTTCTGATAGTATAAAATATTTGGGAATCTATCTGTCAAGGGAAAGTGAGGAACTATATCAGCAAAACTACAAAACACTTTCCACACAAATAAAGTCAGATCCAACCAACTGGAAAAATATTAAGTGCTCTTGGATAGGTCGAGCAAATATAATAAAGATGAAAATAATATCTAAAGTAATCTATTTCTTTAGTGCTATGCCAATCAGTCTCCCCCCCCCCAAAAAAAAAAAAAAGATTTTAATGACCTAGAAAAATAACAATAAAATTAATATGGAAGAACAAAAGGTCAAGAATTTCAAGGACACTAATGAAAAAAAAATCAAATAAAGGTGGCCTGGCTGTATCAGATCTAAAACTATATTATAAAGCAGAGGTCACCAAAACCATTTGGTATTGGCTAAGAAAAAGACTAGTTGATTGATGGAATAGGTTAGATTCAATAACTTTAATAATCTAGTGTTTGCCGAACCCAGAGATCCCAGCTTTTGGGATAAGAATTCACTGTTTGACAAAAATTGCTGGAAAAATTGGAAATTAGTATGGCAGAAACTAGGCATTTATCCACATTTAATCCGTGATGTACTTGATGTACTTGATGTACCGTGATGCACTTGACCCGTACATCAAGATAATGTCAAAATGGGTTCATGATCTCGGCATAAAGAAGGAGATTATAAATAAATTAGAAGAACTTAGGATAATTTACCTTTCAGACCTGTGGAGGAAGAAGGAATTTGTGACCAAAGAAGAACTAGAGATCATTATCACAAAATAGGAAATTTTGATTATATCAAATTAAAAAACTTTTGTACAAACAAAACTAATTCAGATAAAATTAGAAGGGAAATAATAAACTGGGAAAACATTTTACAGTCAAAGGTTCTGATAAAGGCCTCATTTCCAAAATTTATAAGAAATCAAGCCATTCTCCAGTTGATAAATGGTCAAAGGATAGGAACAGACAATTTTCAGATGAAGAAATTGAAATTATTTCTAGCCATTATTAATCAGATAATGCAAATTAAGACAACTCTGAGATACCATTATACACCTCTCAGATTGGCTGGGATGACAGGAAAATATAATGCTGGATGTTGGAGGGGATGTGGGAAAACTGGGACACTGATACATTGTGGGTGGAATTGTGAATATATCCAGCCATTTGGAGAGCAATTTGGAACTATGCTCAAAAAGTTATCAAACTGTGCCTACCCTTTGACCCAGCAGTGTTACTACTGGGATTATATGCCAAAGAGAGCTTAAAGAAGGGAAAGGGACCTGTATGTGAAAAATGTTTGTGGCAGCCCTCTTTGTATTTGATAGAAACTGGAAACTAAGTGGATGCTCATCAATTGGAGGATGGCTGAATAAATTGTTGTATATGAATTTTACAGGATATTATTGTTTTGTAAGAAATGACCAGCAGGAAGATTTCAGAAAGACCTGGATAGTCTTTCATGAACTGATGCTGAGTGAAATGAGCAAGACCAAGAGATCATTATATACTTCAACAACAATACTGCATGATGGTCAATTTTGATAGATGTAGCTCTCTTCAACAATAAGATGAACCAAATCAGTTCCTTTTGTTCAATAATGAATAGAACTAGCTACACCCAGTGAAAGAACTCTGGGAAATAAGTGTGAACCACTACATAGCATTTCCAATTCCCCTATTTTTTTCTGCTTGCATCTTTGTTTTCCTTGTCAGGTTAGTTTTACATTATTTCAATGTCCAATTCTTGTGCAGCCAAACAACTGTATGAATATGTATACATATAATGTATTTAACATATACTTTAATATATTTAACATGTATTGGTCTATGTGCCATCTGGGGGAGGGTTGGAGAGAAGGAGGAGAAAAGTTGAAAGAGAAGGTTTTGCAAGGGTCAGTGCTGAAAAATTACCCATGAACATATCTTGTAAATAAAAATTCATATGTCTTATAAAAAAAAGCTTTAAAAATAAAAAGGAAAGAAATTTACATTATAGTTTGAGGCAATAGGGAGTCATAGAAATGTCATAGACATTTGTAGAAATGTAGACTTCTGGGAAGAAAATCTTTATTTAATGAAAACTATTAGCAGCTTTGGGGAGGATGGATTGTCATGAAAAGACTTGAGACAAGGAGATTAATTAGCAGACCATTGCAATAGTTCAGGCATTTGGTGATAAGGTCCTCAACCAAGGTCTTAGCTGCATAAACTCTGAGAAAGGAGCTGATGAAGGAGGTTTTGGTAACATAAAGAAGTAAATTGATTGGATATTCTGGGTGAGGGCAAGAATGAGGAGTTGAAGTTTCTAAAGAATGTTCAACTCTAGAAATCTAGAAAAAAATAAGGAAGTCATAAGAATAGGATTTAGGAAGAAAGACAATGAATTCTATTTTGGATGACCTGATAAAAAAAGTTAGTAAACAGACTTAGAAAAAAATGACTTATCCAAACTTACTGAGTCAGTAACTATAGATTGGAAGATTCTTAATCATTCCTGCATGGAAACCTGAAATTACAAAATCAGAAATCTAGAACTACAAAGTACTTCAGATGTCATTTTGTTCAACTCTCTCATTTTGTAAATGAGTCCCAAAAATATGAAATGATTTGCCTAAGGTTATAAGTAGTAGTAATCAATGGAGCTACTAACTCCAAAACTCATTCTTCCCTGCACAATATTGTCTCATGAACAAGGTCTAAATCAATCCAGATACTTTTCCTGGTGTCAAATTATTAACATTAGAATGGTTCTGGATAAATCAAATTCATTCTCATGGTTTTTAGATCCTAACCTAAGTCAGACACTAGCACATCACAATCAATTTTAAATATAAAGTATTGCCAGGCTTATCAAATGTGTCAATTGCTTCTATTTAAATGCATTTGAGACAGAAAAACGCAATCCATTATGGGTTTTACCAAGGTTCTCACTTTCAGAAATATATCAATTTCAAATACACTAACAATTTCAACCAAAATCTAGATGAGATCTGATATCCTTATATTATAATACTACATGGGAATATAAAATAACCTGAGCTTAAGTACAGAAAGCAAGATACTTCTTTTCTTAATTTAATGGGAAAAATTATCAATCTCACAGTCTTGATCATCTCATTATTCTCAAGAGTCTTTTATCTTCAATATGCTAAAAGGAACACCAGAGTACCTAATATTACAACTTTTTTTTTTTTTTTCTTGCAATCTCATTTATCCCAAGCATCTGCCATGCTCTCTGGAGAACATCATATCTGATAGCAACATTTTGACAAATTCTACAGTGTTGGATCTAGGCACAAGGCAAAACCATAGAGTGAACTTGGAAGTAAAATTACTTTCTTCTGATTCCTTAAAATAAACAAAGTGGAGAGGAAGGAAATAGTAGAGGATTCAAGAAGGGTTCTTTCAATGAGAATTTTTTTTTTCTTAAGACTCCCTGCTTTTTTAAAAGCTGGTATTTTGTTGGACTAATTAAGTCATAAAAGTACCCTTTAATTTTATAATTAACTTTTTTATTTGTGTTAATCCCAGGAATATAAAGCAACATTTGCTATCAAAATGGGAATAAAACTTTTATCTCTTTTTGAATCTGAATCTTAAAGGAACCTACCTCCTTGTAAGTATCATTGTTTACATTTTCATCACCTCAAAGATTCTAAACTGTGTAATACTAATTTTTTTTGGCTACAAAGGGTTCCTGCATCTAGAAGGCAAAAGCACAGCAAAAGGACTTCGGGAGAATTTAGGGAAGAGGCTTGGGTCTTGCCATCAGCAATGTCACCTTTTTCCTTTAGAATGAACATGTTATTTGGACAGTGAGAAAGAATATTGCTTGTTTACCAACTTCAAATTATCTTTGCCTTCTATTGGATAAACAAAAAGCACAAAGTAAGACTAAAAATCTGGGAATTATAGTTGGAGTCCGGCGATAAGCATTTCAATGAATTTCTTTGATAACCAATCCCAGATTCAGAATCTAAAAGAGAGCTTATAGGCAACTGGGAAAGTGTCAGGCTTTCTGTTTATGGACCCCTGAAACTCTTCTGGATTTTGTTTTTGTTATTGTTTATTTGTGGATTGATTGAATTGATTGACTGGAGATGGAAGTTCTTATTTTTATTTCTTTGCTCTTACAAAGACTGACAGCTTCCTGGATCAGCAATCTGACCATTACCAACTCATATACTCTAAAATTGTGTTTTAATAGTGGAGGATATAGATTACTCATTTCTAAAATGATTTGTGAACCTGATGATCACAAAAATGTTTTTCAGCTTTAAATCACTGATCCTATGATTCTGTAAAGTAGAAGAAATAGGATTTATAAATACTTTAATTAATGTTATTTGATTATGTGTGTGTGTGTGTGTGTGTGTGTGTGTGTGTGTGTGTGTGTGTGTATTCTCCCTTGTCATATAGGCTATGGAACTAGTTTTTCTCTGTGTGTGTCAACTGTGGAATCAGATTATATATCATATTAGAAGATGGTGAAAAGAGAAGAGAAGAGAAGGCAGGAGCAATGATGAATGTGAAGTAATAAACTCAGCTTGTTATGGAATGCATTTACAATCTGAGCAGGATCTAAAATGTCTGATTAACAGAACTCCCGATGCCTCTAGGGAGAATTTTCAAAGGGAGTAGAGATGTCTTGGGTTTGATGGAAGAAAACTAGTACCCAACTCAGCAGAATTATGTACATATACATTGTAGCACCTGAATCAGGGGAAAAGTTTAATTCTTAATGATTGATGTAGTTTCTAGTTGTATGTTCACATATGTATTTAAAGGAAAGACAATAACAAAAGAAAATTAAGAGGGGAAGATTGTGGTTGGTGAAGGTTAATGCTACCAATTACTATTTCCTAAATGATCTTGAATCATAAATAACTAAGAAATTGTGGTATTTTCAATACTATATTGTAGCTTTGGATAGACATGGAAAATTATACAGTGATACCTAGATTTATGAATATTCTGAGAACAAAAATTTCTTTGTAATGACTTCAATTGAGTAATAACAAAATCATCAGAAATAATGTAAAGTCAATCTGAGAGCTAGCAATCTAGTAGCCAGACACATGATGAAGGTATTTCACAAGGAGGTATTATTTATCCCTGCTCAAGTGAAGAGACAACAAAATCTTCTGTGGTCCAATTTGTGAGGTCTAATAAATGCTTTTTTTGGTTTGTTTTCAATTTATTTCCAGTGTCCTTCCTCCTCAACTTAGACATCTCTCCTGCATCCAAATCCATGTATCCTCTTATTCTTTATTTTGTTCTCCCTAACAGTGTAGTATAGATTTGATATGTCAGATATAACCATACATTGACTTACAAAGGAATCATCATCATACTAGTAATTCATCATTAAAGCACTATTACTGAACAATTTAGTCTAGAGGGGAAAAATCAAGAAAGATAGTGACATCTTCACAAAGTATCTGCATTCTTAAAAATTTAATTATGTCAATTACATATAAACTAAATGCTCCCTCCCCATCTTATTAAATTTTATTCATCTTTGGTAACAAGTTAGATGATGGGCATATACAGAGATATAAGATGAAGTCTCACTCTTCAAATAAAGTTAGGGAGTGAATTGGTCTTTTCTCCATCCTTACCTTTCTTGACATCTTTGTCATTTGTCATAATATTTTTTCTCCTTGGGAAAAAAAAAAAAACGATTCTCTCTGGGTTTTGGAATACTACTCTACCCTACTTCTTTTCACCTTTCTGTGACCATTTCTTCTCAGTCTCTTTTGCTAGATATTTATTCATGTCATGCCCATTAGATATGAATGTCCCTAAGATCTCTGTCTTGAGCTTTTTTTTCCTCTCATCTTATATTATTTCACTTAGTCATCTTATCAGCTTCTGTGCATTCAATTATCATAACTAATTTTATGATTCTCAGATATACTTATCTATCCCTTCTTCCCTATTCTTTAGACTTTTATATCTAACTTCCTATGGAATATCTCCAACTAGATATATTTTATGATTCAACCAATATAAAATGGAAATATTATTATCTTTTCTCCATAACCCTCCCCTTTTTTTAACTTTCCTATTAGTGTCAATGGTATCACTGGGTGCTGGTTCCTTCTTACCCATGGGGCACATCTAAGCAGTATACAATCACCCAAATACACAGCATAAGTATCATTTTTGATTCCTTACTCTCTTTCACACTACATCATATCTAGTCCACTGTCATGGCCTTTCAATTCTATCTTTGTAACAAACAAGTCTCATGAATGCCCCTTTCTCTTTTCTAATACTGCCACCAATCTGTACAGGTTCTCATCATTTCACACTTGTATAAGTGCAACAGACTTTTGGTTGGTGTCCTGTTCACCAGTCCAGTCATAGCTGTCAAGTTGTTATTCCTGTAGCTTGAGTCTGACTATGTCACACCTCCCAGTCACTAAGTTCCAGTAGCTCCTACCTACCCAGTGACTACCCATTACCTGTAGGATCAAACATGATCTACTGCCTGATTTTCAGAGTTTTTCACAACCTGCCCACTTCCTACTTTTTTAGTCACTATTATTCAGTGACTTTGGTTCCTGTGCTGTTGTTCATATAAAACATCCTACCTCCCGACTGTGGACATTTTTCTTTGGCTGTTCCCTATGCTTGGAATATTCCCTATCTTCATTTCTTGCTTTTGCATTGCTGTCTTTCTTCAGGTGTAAGCTAACATCTCTTCATTTCTGAAAAGTTTTTCCTGATCCTTCTTAAATCCCTTTATTAATTGTGTTCATTTTATCCTGTGCATCTTGTTTGTATATATTATGTACATGTTGTTTTTGATAGACCTAGAATACCTCGAGATCAGAGATTGACTTTGGTTTTTCTTTGTATCCCCAGTGCTTAGCACAGTGTCTGGTATAGAGTAGTTGCTTAATAAATGTTTATTAACTGACTAAGATCAAAACACGTTTTCTTGGGGAAGGAGCAGGATAATTATAGAACAAAGGTCATAGACTAGGATAGATAAGGTTAAGCATGCACATCTTAGATAAAAGGAAATAGCATAGCATTGATGTTGGGGAAATTAGTATTGACAAACTAAAAGTAAGGGAGGTAAAAAATGCTAACCATACTTATGCTACAATTGTGAAGGACCAGCACTAACTACCCAGTTAGCTTTATGAAAAATTTTATTCATCAATTACTTTCTTTATTCAGAATTCAGAATTGTTGCAACCCTTTTTCTTGCCCCCGAGTCAGGATATGACCTTGAACAAATGTACACTTGAAGATTACACTGCATTTTTCAAATTAAAGCATCAAGCTCACTTAAAATTCTGTTTGAAGGAATAATTACCATTAAAGAAAATTGTCATACACATTGAAAGTCAGGAGGACAAACACTATCATTAGCAGAATAAAAAGAAAAATTCTGGAGAAACATTACATTGACATGGTTCTCAGCCAAGGATCCAAATGTTTGAGGGAGTCTAGGTGTAGAAAGAAGAAAAGAGAAGAAAAAGTTTGAAAGTCCTTTTATCATTCAGTTATAAAAGACTGGAAAAGGAGAGAGCTGAAAGATTTAGAAGAGTTTGTGTACTTCCTATGACAAGAGAAAAAAATCTGTTATATGGAAATCAGAAAAGGAAGAACTTCAAAGAATATATCATTACACTTTTATAAGATTAGATTATGAAAGATTAGTAACATTTTAGTAGTTTACAATTAGGAGAAGTCGTAAAAACCAGGTATAGAGCAGAGAGAATAAAACAGGAGTTGTTCTCACCCAACTGAACATTATCTTTCTCTTCTCCATTTTTACACATTTTCTCCCTTTATTCACCACTTTCCTCCCGGAATTTGGGGAGCCTTATCTGTGATTTCATTTAGTATAAGGGACTTCTCTTAAAACGCAACTCCCTCTATAATACACACAGAAAATAATTCACAAATTTCTAACATTAGAGAGTTGCCTAGCAGAAGGATTATGAAAAAGCAAAATAATTTCAAGGCCATTTACCATTCACTCACAGAATAATCCGTCAACTAATATTTAAGTGTCTTCTTTATATATATAGTAAAATGATACATGTCAGTGAAAATGCATTATTGAGACAAAACAGGATTTCTGGCCTTCTGAAACTTCTAAATTGACAGAATATATGATTTAAATATTAGTAATAATAAGCATTATGCAACAAATCAGTCAATAAACATTAAAAAAACACAATTATGTGACAGGCAATGTGATAAGCACTAGGAGTACAAAGAAAAGAAAGAAAACATTTCTGTTCTCAACAAGTTCATACTTAAATTAGGGAGGCAATATTTTAACATCTGTGTACAAATAAGATACAAACAGGTAATATTGGAAATAATCAGGAAAGACATGTTGTAAAAAGTAAGATTATGGGTTGGGAACTGAGTAAAGCCATGGAAATCAGGAAATAGAGATGAGAATAAAAGAATATTGGAAAACAAGTAAAAATGTCTAGAATCCAAATATAGATATTCAGTGAAATAAAAGACTTTCAAGAATTGCTGATGAAAACAGCAGAGTTTAGTAGAATTTTTTACTTTCAAATACAAAATGCAAAAAAAAAAATCCTAAGGGTCAATAAGAAATAGAAATCATAAAGGATTTGATAAGATTATCCTATATGGGAAAATGTTATTTACATCTCCTAAAAACTATTTCATTAGGGCAGTTAGGAAAAATGTACAGAGAGAGAGGATTCTGGAAAGATGGGAGAGTTTGTTGGTAAATGTTAAGATCTCCTGATTTCCCCCACAAATAGAATACATTTGTGCCTCAGGGCAAATATAGACAAGAAAAATCAAGAAGATTTGGGGCAAAATGGGGGTCCTTTTGATACAGCCCAAAAATGTCTGAAGAAAAACCCTGAGCTGGAGATTAACCTGTTTGAGGTGCAGCCACCCCTGCATTAGTTCCTCAGAAACATCAAGTGAGGATTCCTTGAACTAGCTGGGTGTGGCTGGAGCCTCAGCAGGAACAACTTGAGAGACTTTCACCTCCTGGACTATTTCTGGAGTTGGGATTTGAGTCTCAGGAGACTGAGCAAATCTCAGCTAATTGGGAATGTCACATTCAGCTGTGATACTTAGATGTGGCCCTGGGTAAGAATGAACCAGCACCCAGTGAGTGTAGCAGCAGTGGGGTAGGGACTTGCAGGAGAGTAGAGCTCTTGATTTAGGGTTCCTGTTCAGAGTGGAGAGCTGAAGGGAGGCTTGATGCACCATCCCCCTACTTCCCAATTAAAGTTGCTTACACTAATACCTCTTATTTAAAAAAAAATAAATTAGTAAAGAAAAAAGTATCACACCATTGAAACCTATTATGGAACAGAGAAGATTAGGGTTTATCTTCAAAGGAGGATACTTTAGTAAAAAAAAAAAAAAAAAAAAAAAAAAAAAAGTAACATAACATGGTTCCCTGTTTATAGAGGAACCCAAAAAGGCATTTAAAATCAAATGAGAGATATTGAGGAAAAAAATAAAATAGAATAAAAACCATCCAGGAAAAACAAGAAACTTATGAAAAAAAGTTAACCAGCTAAAAAAGTTCGTACAGAGATTCAAAGAAGAAAATAATTCTTTGAAAATTAGAATTGGGGAAGAGGAAGCCAGTGAAGCTATGAGACACCAAGAAATAACAAAACAGATTATAAAGAATGAGAAAATAGAACAGAATGTGAAACATAAGAAAAAATGATCAGATATCTGGAAAACAGATCAAGAAGGGAACACATAAGAATAATTGGACTAACTGAAAGTTGTGACCAAAAAAAGAACCTTGACACATTAATGCAGGAAATAATTCAAGAAAATTGTCCTGGAGTAATAGAACATGAGGAGAAGATAAAAATAGAAAACATACACCAATCACTACCTCAAAGATATATTTTGTGGAAAATGCATAGAAATATTATTGCCAAATTTTGAAACCTCTAGATAAAATAGAAAATTTTATAAAAACAAGAAAAAATCAATTCAAATATGTTGGAGCTACAATAGAATTATACAAGATTTATCAGCAACTACCATAAAAGACCATAGGTCCTGGGATTATATCTACCAACAATCAAAAGAACTAGGCCTGCAGCAGAAAATATCATATCCAGCAAAATTATGTATAATTTTCAATAAAAAAAATGGACCTTCAACAAATTTGTAGACTTTTCCAGACTTTCTGTCAATGATACCCAAACTTAACAGAAAATGTAATATATGAGTTAATATGAAAGATTAATTTTAAGGAATTTAACATTGGACAGACCATTTAAACATGGACAATTTATTATTGTTTTTTTATAGTAGGAAAATGTGTATTATATATTTAAGATTCATATCAACAATAGGATAATTCAAAAGCAAGATTGACAGTGTTAAGGTAAAAAATAGTAACCATGTTGTACAAATGAGGTGCAGAGGAAGAAGAGACACAGAGGCATTAGAGGAGGGAGGAGGGCTCATAGTTCTGAAAACTCATTCAAAATCTATAAAGAAATAAGGGGGAAGGAATGGAAGGATGGAGAATCAAAGGGTGAGGGAAGAAGACAGGGATCCTTGGGTAGGGGGAGGTTAAGTAATAGCAAGGCAATTTATGGAACAAAATTTAATTAAAGAGGCAAAGATGTATGTATGTAGGGTGGATGAGGGTGTAAGTGTATGTGTATGTGTGTGTGTGTGTATACACACACACATATGAATACATAAATATATCTTTTTCTTAACTGTAGCTTGCTTGGGCATGGGAGGGGGATGAAAGGAGAAAAAAAAGAATAAAGTAAATAAAATGTACAGTAGAGAACTAAAGAACAATTTGCAAGGAAGTAAAGGGAAAAATGCACATTCATGAATATAATTTCCTCTGCTTACACACTTTCTTCATCTGATAATTTGTAGTTATAAATTTTAAATACTCTCTGGTATTCTGCTGGGTTCATGACAATGTTCTCTTTTGTTCTGATATATTTTGCTTTATATTCCTTCTATGTTTATTTTTTCTTACTGTTTTTAATAAAATATTTTTTAAAAAGAAAAAAATATACAGAGGCTGAAAAGAAGTGTGAGTTCAGTGAGATCATCTAAAAAAACAAAATTAAGGGAAGAGAAAGAACAATGCACTGGGAGAAGAGGAAAGGAAAAGGCAGAATGGGATAAATTATGCGATATAAAAGAAGTCTGAACGATTTTACATCAGAAGAGGGGAGAAAGAAATATATAAACCTTACTCTCTTTGCAATTGGTTCAATGAGGTAATACTATACATACTCAGGTGGGTACAGAAATCTATCTTACCACATAGAAAAGTAGGCATAAAGGAAATAAGAAAGGGGTGGAAGCTAATAGGATAGTCAATCTGGGGACATTAAAGTCAGAAACAAAACTTTTAAGTTTTTAAGTTAAGAACTTTTAAGAATGGACACAGTAAAAGTACAGAGAAAATAAGGTAAATAGGAAGAAAATACAATGGAGAAAATGCATAATTAATTATCATTATTGTGGAAAAAAATTACAGTGAGTTTCTCTGATAAAGACTTCATTTTCTGGCCATATAAAAAACTGAATGAATTTATAGGTGGGGAAAGTGAAGAGAGGGAGAGAATGTGTAAATAAAATTTTGAAAAAAATGAAGATTACAAAATGTTTTTACATGTCAATAAAAAAAAAAACTTCTCAACAAATATTCTATATAAAAGAATGAGAGGGAGAGACTAGATAGGTAGGCAAACTAAAAGAGAGTGGTTATCAGAAAATAGTAAAGATTATCAAGGAAAAAAGATTTAAAGATGTAAAAAGGAAGACTGTGAAAAGATGATTGGATTTTGCAATTAAGAGATCACTGGTAACATTGGAGGGAGAGTTTTACTTGAATGATAAGATCAGAAGTTAGACTGCAGAGAATAAAGAAATTAAAGGGGAGCATCAATTATAGATATCATATATATATATATATATATATTCAATTATAGATAGATGAGTTATGAAAAGGAGAGATATAAGATGATATCTAGCAAGGATGGATATATCAAGTGAAAGCTTTTTGAGGACTGAGGGTGACATAAGCATGTTTGTAGACAGCTGAAGGCATCTAGAAGAGGCAGACTGTAGAATAGAGAGAGCAGCAATGACAGAATCTATAGGAAAGAAGGGGATGCAATGGGATCACATGTAAAATGTGAGACAAGGTTGTAGGAGGAGACAGCAGCAGGAGACATCTGAGAAAATGAAATGGGAAGAAGAGGAATCTTCATATTTAATGACCTTGATTTTTTTATTATTATTATAGCTTTTTATTTACAAAACATATAGATGGGTAATTTTTCAACATTGAATCTTGCAAAAGCTTGTGTTCCAAATTTTCCCTTCCTTCCCCCACCCCCTCCCCTAGATGGCAAGTAGTCCTATACATGTTTAATATGCTAAAGTATATGTTAAATCCAATATATGTATACATATTTATACAGTTATCTTGCTGCAAAGAAAAATCACATCTAGAAAGAAAGATAAAACTTGAGGAGGAAAACAAAAATGTAAGTGGACAATAACAGAAAGAGTGGAAATACTATGTTGTGGTACACACATTTCCCATAGTTCTCTCTCTGGGTGTAGCTGATTCTCTTCATTACTGAACAATTGGAACTGGTTTGAATCATCTCATTGCTGAAGAGAGCCACATCCATCAGAGTTGATCATCATATAATATTTTTGTTGCCATATATAATAATCTCCTGGTTCTGTTCATTTCACTTAGCATGAATTCATGTACGTCTCTCCAAGCTTCTCTGAAATCATCCTGCTGGTCTTTTCTTAGAGAATAATAATATTTCATAACATTCATATGCCACAATTTATTCAGCTATTCTCTAATTGCTGGGCATCCATTAAATTTCCAGTTTCTAGCCACTACGAAAAGGGTTGCCACAAACATTTTTGCATATGTAGGTCCCTTTCCCTTCTTTAAGATCTTTCCTTTTTTTTTTTAACATTGCTGAATCAAAGGGTATGCACAGTTTGATAACTTTTTGAGCACAGTTCCAAATTGCTCTCCAAAATGGTTGGATTCATTCACAATTCCACTAACAATGTATCAGTGTCTCAGTTTTCCCACATCCCCTCCAACATTCACCATTATTTTTTCCTGTCACCTTAGCCAATCTGAAAGGTGTGTAGTAGTATTTTAGAGTTGTCTTAATTTGCATTTGTCTGATCAATAGTGATTTGAAACACCCTTTCAATTTCATAATCTGAAAATTGTCTATTCATATCCTTTGACCATTTGTCAATTCTCCAATTGACAAAGGCTTGATTTCTTATAAATTTGAGTCAATTCTCTATATATTTTGGAAATGATAACCTTTATCATAACCTTTGAATGTAAAAATGTTTTCCAAATTTATTGCTTCCCTTCTAATCTTGTTTGCATTAGTTTTGTTTGTACAAAAACTTTTTAATTTAATATAATCAAAATTTTCTCTTTTGTGATCAATAATGATCTTTAATTATTCTTTGGTCACAAATTCTTTCTTCCTCCACAGGTCTTAGAGGTAGACTATTCTATGTTCTTCTCATTTGTTTATTATCTCATTTTTATGCCTAGATCACGAACCCATTTTGATCTTATCTTAGTTTATGGTAGTAAGTGTGGGTCAATGCCTAATTTCTGTCATACTAATTTCCCATTTTTCCAACACTTTTTGTCAAATGTCAAATCTTATCCCAAAATCTGGAGTCTTTGGGTTTTTTACCTTGATTTTTAAAAAATAATTTGTAGAGCAAGATTCTGAACTGATAGAGTTGGTGTAGGTAAATCCATGGGAGGTATGGAGAAAGATGAAAATGTTTGAAAATGTTCCCATGGTGAGAAGTATAATAAATCAGTTAGAGAACTGAAAATGGATTTGCCTTGTAGCAGTGAGGCTTGTTATGAGATTATGAAACATAGATTAGTAATGAATCCATTCAATTAAGCACTTTTTTCCCATTTAATGGTATTTTTCTTTTTCAATTACATGTAAAAATAGATTTTGACAATCATCTTTGTAAGATACAGAGTTCCAAATTGTTCTTCCTCCCTTTATTCTTTCTCTCCTTCCCAAGACAACAAGCAATTTCATATTAATCATGCCCAATCATATCAATCATATTTCCTTAGTTATGTGGTAAGAATCAGAATGAAAAGGGAAAACCATGAGAAAAGGGGAAAGTGAAAACAGTATGCTTCAATAATATATTCAGACTCCATAGTCTTTGTATGTAGTTAGCATTTCTATCATAAATCTTTGGGGAGATTTATGATCTTATCTTACATGATTGTGATGTTAAGAAGTGCCAAGTCCATCACAGTTTATCAATGCAAATGCTTTACAGTGTACAAGGTTCTTCTGGTTCTGCCTGTTCCATTCATCATCAGTTCATATTAAGTCTTCCAAATTTTTTTTTTCTGAAATCTTCCTGCTTATCATTTCTTATAGAACAAGTATTCCATTACATTCATTTACCATAATTTGTTCAGTCATTCCTCAATTGATGGGTATCCACCCAGTTTTCAATTCTTTATCACCCTAAAATGAAATTGTTATAATGATTTTATACATTTGGGTCCTTTCCCCCTTTTTTATGATCTCTTGGGGATACCGATCTTGGTGGGGGTTACAGCAATATCACTATTGCTGGACAAAAAGGACACAATTTTATAGACCTTTGCTCATAGTTTCAAATTGTTCTCCAAAATGATTGGATTGGTTCATTACTACACCAACAAGGCATTAATGTTCCATTTTTTCCATATTTTCAACATTTTTTTGTTTTCCTTGTCTGTCAATCTGATAGGTGTGAGGTGCATTTTAATCAACATTTCTTTAACCAATAGTGATTTAGAGCATTTTCATAAGGCTGTATATGAACTCCCAAGTACTCACTTGGAAGACTGGTGTGCAAAATCTGACAAAGCCCTAAAGATGGGACCCTGTTTCATCATCTGAAAAGTGTCTGTTTATATCATTTGACTATTTATCAATTGGAGAATGAAACTGGATTTTGTATTGCTAGACAGACAGGACTTACTCTGGTTTGTGCTGATGACTTCCCTCTCCTATCACCCATAAACTGTCATACTAATCTTATCCTATAATGAGAAATAAGGAACTATTTACATCTCAGTAGTTTCTGAGTGCATTAATGCACCAGGATAAGTTATATTAACTAAAAAGTAACTCTTAAGAGTTGAGCAGAGTAAAGATATGTTCAGATAGAGATTCAAATAAATTGTAAGCCAAATCTTAGTTATATGTGATATAGTCTCATACTATAACTCCCAATTATATGGTTCTTCAAGTTTTATAAAGTGCTTTCCTCATGTGGTGAGAATATTCTCACCCATTCATCCAGAACAAGCAGGATACATCTATTTCTCAGTGTTCTAGGGTAAACTGAAAAGTCTCCTCTGATGCTATCAATTCAATCCTTCATTGGCTATGTTCTCCCCAATATTTGAAGCTAATAACTAACATTCAGTTCTATTTAATACTCAACATCAATTAGTTATCAGAAAAAGAAAGTTACTTCAAATATATAGCAATAACAAAAATAAAAACCCACCCCACAAACCATATAAATACACCAGACTTTGGATGGGGAAAGCTCAAACTTAGGCCAGTTTCTTTATATAATTGTATTTATATCGTTCATGTACAAATGCAGTTTTGGTGCTAGAAGGACCCTTGTCTCATCTATTGCTTAGAAAATATGCTAAAGAGCAGTTCTTGTTAATTGAGGCATTAATTCTGAGTCATGTACAAAACATGGACTCTGGGATATTATTCTCCTTTTACCTAAAATAAAAAAAAAATTCTAAAAGTAAGTGAAAATCCCTGTTCTTTATTCACAGGATCACATAGTGGTTTCAGTGAAGCAAGCCCAAGGCCTCTCCTTTTTAAGCATTGTCTCTCACTGGATACCATCAATGAAGAAGTCCAAAGAATTCATAAAGATTCAGCCAAATTATTAGGTTAAGGTTGACTCAGGTCTTTGAAAATACCAACAGTTCTGACTGTTCTCCTAAACACTTCTTTTGCAGATCAGAACCAATTTTAGAATGTTTATTCATGTTTAAGTCTTTCCAAGGCACTTTTCTTACATGTCATAATGACATTCCCAAACATAAGCTTCTCAGACTCTGCATCAAGAAATTGCAGGAGCAGAGTAGCCATATGCACTATGAGCAGGAGTCAGGTCTCATTACAATCACAATGTATTAAGACAAAGAGGAGGCTCTCTCATGCAATAGATTGATTGAAGGCCTTATGATCAAGTAGATGTAAATTCAAATTCTACATCCATGACTTACTGGCTCTGTGACACTATACAAATCAACTTGTGTGTGCCTCAGTTTCCTAATTTGTAAAAAGAGATAATTATAGTATCTATTTCCCAAGGTTGTTACAAGGATCAGCTGAGAGAATGTATATTAAATACATGTTTTCAAAATTTTAAATTCCATATAAATGTAAGATAGTTTTCTGTAGGTATCATAGGCATTATTATTCCCATTTTACAGATGAAAAATTTAAAGAAAAGTGTTCTGCCCAGTGCTGAATAACTTGGAAGTATTATAGTATGGATTAGAACCCAGCATCCCCTGACTGCACCACCTTACCTCTTCTGCATGCCATTTATATGTTCCTTTGATACTGTGCTGATGACTCACCAATCAGTTTTTCCTAGCATTCCTGGGGATACTCACAATACTGCAGTGATAGTCTATGCTAGAGTAATTTGACTACTGTAGTATACATAGGAATATAAACACAAACATGGCATGAGGGTAGATGTAAGTTAGGAGTCAATCTATGATATGAATTTTAAATCTCTTTAGTGACATCTTGTCTAATGTTAATTGAAAAGACTAAGAATTTTTGTAAGGAAATATGGTTGATTAAGCCAGGTGTACTTTATGATGGGTGGTTGGCTTATGCATTTTTAAAAAAAGGCATATATTAAAAGGCAAGAATGATTTGAATAAAACAGCCAAAGAATTATAAACTTGAAGGAGAGTTGTGATCTTTTATAAGGAACCTTATTTTAATACAAAAATTTTACCCCAAATAGTGCTGCCTAAATTTATCTCCTTTGGCAAAGAGATTTCAGTTTTTACCTTTATGGAAGCTTTTGAGTCATTTCCCAGGATTTCAGCAGGATGATTATAAGTTAATTATCATTACATTTGTAAAGTTACCAGCTCCACAGAGGCAGGATTACTTTTCTCATTTCCCTTTTCTCCTGTTTTCCAAAGTACCTCACTGGTTATTCCCTGTGGTGTATCAGAGCCACCTCAGAGGAAGATGGGAACGAAAAGAAAAGAACATTAAATTGTTTTCTTGAACTCCTCCCTCAGCAACCCCCCAAATTACTGAGAAGTATTGACTCAAGTAGAAGAATGAAGGGGAGGAGAAGCACCAATTCATGTTAATATGGTGAAGACAAAAAATGAAAATTCTTTGTAACAGATCTAGCAGATGAGAATTACAATTCTTGAAGTCTTTTGTTTGTTATGGTATATTTGTTTAAATAAATAGAAATAACATTATCGGGGTTCTAAAGAAGCCTACAATGGTTAACTATTGGAGATTTGTAATAAATTTCTGGTGAGGAGTCACTGCCAAGAAGCAGTTAAACAAAGGGGAAAAGATCTTAAAATAATGCACTCATGAGGGGCAGAGTGAAGATGGCAGAGAAGACACACGTGATACCCTCAAGACCAATTATTAAATTCAGCTTCAAAAATAGCTCTTGACTCATAAAATTCATGAAGATTAGAAGTACAATTTACCAGCTGAAGATAATCTGGAAGCTTGCCAGAACAAGTTTGTCCTGAGCAGCTGGAGCAGATGAGTGCAAGCACGGAGATAGTAGAGACTAATGTCTGGAGCAGACCAGGGTTGGGGGTGGCCTCTTTGGCTAGAAAACTTATAGAGATGACTCTAACATAGGCTGACTTTCTGCCTTAATTACAAAGCAATAGACAATTAAAGTCAAAGGTAGAGGATACTCTAAAAAACATCAGAACCTAACAAGATCTAGCTATACCCACCCAAAACTGGAAGTGACTCAGCACACACCACAGCACAGCTGTGCAACTGCATTCTGCAGCACAGGCTGGGGCAGTTACAAATCTGTATGACAGGGGGACACACCCTGGGCAGCCTCTAATCTGCACAGTGGGGAGCTTGGCCTGGGGCAATTGAACTTCCATGGGGCAACTGTGCTTCCCTGAGCAGAGCCACTTCTGGTGCCCTGTGGGACTATTTGCTGGGCAAGTACTAAAACTCACAGCCCCACAGTTGGCTTGGGCTAGTGACACTTAAACTGCTCAGCTCTAGCACCAGGGCAGTCACTAATCAACACAGCAGGGTTCTTTGCAGAGCACTTCCACAGCTCAATCCAGACCTAGTCACTTCTGGTGGGGAAATTTTCCCAGAGCACTCCTGTACCTCACAGCTTTTTGCACCCCATTGGCAGGACAGCTACTATCCATACACCTATTCCTGCTTTGCAGAGGAAACTGGAAACCTCCTTGCCCTGAAGGCAGACCCTAAAGGCTTTAAAAACTTGTTTAAAAATGCTTGATAGCTTCTATACAGAAAGAGAGCAGGTTTTCAATCCTGATGAGACTAATAGTAGGCAGTCTACAGACAATTGTTAGTCCCCAATACAAAAGGTTCTCCTAGAAGAGACCATTAAAAAATTTAAAGAGAGCTAGAAGAAAAATGGGGAAGGGAAAGAGAAGCTATGCAAGAGAGTAACAACTTCCTGAAATATGAATTGGAAAAGATAAAAAACTCTCAGGAAGTGCAGGAAAAAAGAATTTGTGAATTGGAAAAGGTAAAGAACTGACAGGAAATTAGGATTTGTGAATTAGAAAAGATAAAGAACTCCCAGAAAAGTAGGATTTGTGAATTGGAAAAAGAATATAACTCACTAAAAAAAATATATATTGAAATGGAAAAAAATTCCATAGAACAAAACAACTCATTTAAAAACTCAATTGGACATATACAAAAAGAAATTTTAAAAAACTAATAAAAAATAACTTATTAAAAATCAGAACTGAAAAAATATGGATGGTTCATTGAGAAATCAAGAATCATTCAAGCAAAACAAAAAAACAAAAAACAAACAAAAAAAATTAGAAAAAAAATATCTACTTGGAAAAACAACAGACCTGGCAAATACATCTAGGAGAGATAATCTGAGGATTATTGGACTTGCCAAAAATTATGATGAAAGAAAGCCTAGATATTATTTTACAGAAAATCATCAAAGATAACTGCCCAGATGTAATAAAACCACAAGGTAAAATAAGCATTGAAAGAATTCATTGAATGCCTTCTGAAAAAGACCCTAAAATAAAGACTCCACAGAATATTGTTGCCAAATTTCAGTACTCTCAGACTAAGGAAAATATTACAAGCAGTCAGGAAAAAACAATTCAAATACTGAGGTGCCACAATAAGGGTCAGTCAAGATCTGGCTGCCTCCATATTAAAGGATCAAAGGACCTGGAATCTGATATTGCAAAAGGCAAAAGAACTTGGAAGAATAAACTACCAGCTAAGCTGAGCTTTTTCTTCCATGGAAGAAGATGGACATTTAATGAAACAGATGAATGCCACTTCTTTCTAAGGAAAAAACCAGATCTAAACAAAACATTTGATCTGCAACCACAAGACTCAAGAGAAGCAGAAAAAAGTAAAAGGAAGTCTTGAGAACTGTATTTCTGTTGTGACATGTATAATTTGATTTTATTTATATAACATAAAAAAGGGAAAGGGGATAGTGTGAGAAAAAGTGAAAAGGCGAGATAAAAAAAGGGAAACTACAACCCATGAAGAGGCAAAAGAGACTTATCCTATCTGAGGGAATTTAGAGAGGGGGAGGAACATTGTATGAATCTTACTCTCATCAGAGTTGGCTCAAAGAGAAAATAATTTACATATTTGTTTTACAGAAAATTCTCTCTCACCTCATTTAAAAAGTGGGAGAGGAAAAGGGAAAAAGGAAAGGAGTAATAAGGGAAGAGTATAAAAAAGGGGAAGGGATTCAAAGGGAAGAATGAGAATTCCTAAAGAGAGAGAGCTGAGTGATGCTAGTGGGCCCCATAAATTTAATACTGGGGAAGGGGAGAAGGGCGGGTAAGAAAAAGAAAAGCATAATTTGGGGAAAATAAGATGGCAGGAAATACAGAATTAATATTTTTAATCGAAAATGTGAATGGGATGAATTCTCCCATAAAGTGGAGATGGATAGCAGACTGGATCAAAAATCAGAACCCTACAATATGTTGTATACAGGAAACACATTTAAAGCAAGGAGATACATACAGAGAAAAGGTAAAAGGCTGAAGCAGAATCTATTATGTTTCAGGTAAAATCAAAAAAGAAGGGGTAGCCATCCTTATCTCAGATCAAGCAAAAGCAAAAATTGATCTAATTAAAAGAGATAAGGACGGAAACTATATCTTACTAAAGGGTAGCATAGACAATGAGGCAATATAAATACTAAACAGAGATGCACCAAGTGGTATAGCATCTAACTTCCTAAAGGAGAAGTTGAGAGTTGCAAGAAGAAGTAGACAGCAAAACTATAACAGTAGGAGATCTCAACCTTGCACTCTCAGAATTAGGTAAATCAAACCACAAAACAAATAAGAAAGTAATTAAAAAGGTAACTAGAATATTAGAAAAATTAGGTATGGAGAAAATTGAATGGTGACAGAAAGGAGTATACATTCTTCTCAGCAGTTCATGGAACCTATACAAAAATTGACCATATGTTAGGACATAAAAACCTCAAAATTAAATGCAAGAAGACAGAAATAGTAAATATTTTCTTTTCAGATCATGATGTAATAAAAACTACATTCAACAAAAAGTTAGGGGTAAATAGACCAAAACGTAATTGGAAACCAAATAATCTCATCTTAAAGAATGATTGGGTGAAACAGCAAACTATGGACACAATTAATAATTTCACTCAAGATAATGACAATGATGAGATATCATACCAATATTTATGGGATACAGCCAAAGAGTTAATAAAGGGAAATTTTATATCTTTAGAGGCTTAATTGAATAAAATAGAGAAAGAGAAGATCAATGAATTGGGCTTGCAACTTAAAAATCTAGAAAATACCAAATTAACCCCCCAATCAAATACTGAATTGAAATTCTAAAATTAAAAAAAGAAATTAATAATATTGAAAGTTTTAAAAACTATCAAAATAGTAAATAAAACTAAGAATTGGTTTTATGAAAAAAAAAAAACAATAAAATAGATAAACCTTTGGTAAATCTGATTAGAAAAAGGAAAATCAAATTGTTAGTCTTAAAATGAAAAGGGAAAACTTTCCAGCATTGAAGAGGAAATTAGAGCAACAATAAAGAGTTACTTTGCCCAAATTTATGCCAATAAATTTGATAACCTAAGTGAAATGGATGACTACCTCCAAAAATATAGACTTCTCGGATTAACAGAAGAGGAAGTAAATTGCTTAAATAGTCCCATTTCAGAAAAAGAAATAGAACAAGCTAGTAATCAACTTCCTAAGAAAAAAATCCCCAGGATCAGATGCATTTACACATGAATTCTACTAAACATTTAAAGAACAATTAACCCTGATGCTATATAAACTATTTGAAAAAATAGGGAAAGAAGGACTCTTACCATATTCTTTTTGTGATACAGACATGGTACTGATATGTAAACCAGATAGGTTGAAAGCAGAGGAAGACAATTATAGACCAATCTCCCTAAAGAATATTGATGCTAAAATCTTAAATAAGATATTAGCAAAAAGACTATAGAAAATCATGCTCAGGATAGTACACCATGATCAAGTTGGATTTATTCCAGGAATGCAGGGCTGGTTCAATATTAGGAAAACTATTAGTATAATTGACCATAGTAATACCTAACTTAACAAAAACCATATGATCATCTCAATAGATGCAGAAAAAAGCATTTCATAAAATCCAACATGTATTCCTATTAAAAACACTTGAGAGTACAGAAATAAATTGTATTTTCCTTAAAATAGTAACATCTATTTAAAACCATCAGTAAGCATCATATGTAATGGGAATAAACTGGAACCACACCCAATAAGATCAGGAGTGAAACAAGGTTGCCCACTATCACCATTACTATTCAATATTGTATTAGAAATGCTAGCTTCAGCAATAAGAGTTGAGAAAGAGATTAAAGGAATTAGAGTAGGTAATGAGGAAGGCAAATTATCACTCTTTGCTGATGATATGATGGTATACTTATAGAACCCCAGAGATTCTACTAAAAAGCTATTAGAAATAATCCACACCTTTAGCAAAGTTGCAAGATACAAAATAAACCCACATAAGTCATCAGCATTCCTATATATCACTTAGAAAATTCAATCGTTAGAGTTACAAAGAGAAATTCCACTTAAAGTAACTAGTAATAGTATAAAATATTTAGGAAAAATCAGAAACTATATGACAAATAAAGTCAGATCTAACCAATTGGAAAAATATTAAGTGCTCTTGGATAGGGCGAGCAAATATAATAAATATAACTATACTACCTAAACTAATCTATTTATTTAGCACTATACCAATCCTATTCCCAAAAAACTAGTTTAATGATCTAAAAAATAACAACAAAGTTCATATGAAAAAATTAAAGGTCAAGAATTTCAAGGGAATTAATGAAAAAAAATCAAATTTCATGTGATTTGGTGGCCTAGGTATACCAAATCTAAAATTATATTATAAAGCAGCAGTTACAAAACCATTTGGTATTGGCTAAGAAATAGATTAGTTGATCAGTGGAATAGGTTAGGTTCAGAGGACCAAGCAGCCAACAACTTTGATAATCTAATGTTGACAAACCCAAAGACCCCAGCTTTTGGGATAAGAATTCACTTCTGTAAGAAATGACCAACAGGATGATTTCAGAAAGGCCTGGAGAGACTTACATGAACTGATGCTGAGTGAAATGAGAAGGATTAGAAGATCATTATATACTTCAAAAACAATACTATATGATGATAAATTCTGATAGATGTGGCCCTTTTCACAATGAGATGAACCAAATCAGTTCCAATAGAACAGTAATAAATTGAACCAGCTACACCCAGTGAAAGAACTCTGGAAGATGACTATGAACCACTACATAAAATCCCCAGTCCCTCTATTTTTCTCCACCTGCATTTTTTATTTCCTACATCATTTCAAAGTCTGATTCTTTTTGTACAGCAAAATAACTGTATGGACCGTATACATATATTCTATTCAACATGTATTGGTCAACCTGCCATCTGGGGGAAGGGGTGGGGGGAAGAAGGGGAAAATTTAGAACAAAAAGTTTTGCAATTGCCAATGCTGAAAAATTACCCATGCATATATCTTGTAAATAAAAAGCTATAATAAAAAATACCTAAAAAATAATGCACTCATGATCAGGAGACAGCCCCTTGGAATGGATGAATATTCCTTAGATTATAATATAATGAGCTGGATTCAGAACTCCTGTCATTAACTTCAAAGTGTGTCTGTTAATGGTTCAAAGTCAATGAGACAGGAGATATCCAGTGGTCTATGCTTTGCTCTGTGCTGTTCAATATTTTTTATCTATGATTGGATAAAGCAATAGATGGTATGCTCATCAAATATTCAGAAGACACACAGCTATACTCAGTCCTTATTTTTTGTAGCTTCAATAAATGATTATTTCACAATCATGAGTTTATTTCAGCTAAGGAGAACTATTCTAAAGATGACCTCAATATGGGGGGAAAAAGAAAGAAAAACAAATGAACAACAACAACAACAACAACATCATCATCAACAACAACAACAACCTGACCCAATGTTCATCCCTGGAAATATTTTATCTTCCTGATTTACATTGTTTTATCATTGGTTAAATGTACTAAAATATTATTCACAGGATAAAGTGTTATTAGAGTAGAAATTTCATTATGGCATTATATAGGGTTTCCTAAAACTTTTATTGTTAAATATATGGGGGGTAATGGATAAAATGTTAGACTTAGAATTTGTAGGACATTGATTTAAGCTTCCTCAGAAATTTTCAAGTGTTCAATATTGGGCAGCCATTGAGGTTCTTTAAACCTCAACTTTCTCACCAATGAAAGCAATTAGGTAAATGATAGTTTAAATACTTTCTGCCTCTAACTCGATCACATTAAGCTTGTGCCAATAATTATCAACAAGCATTTATTGAGCACTTACTTGTTAGCACTAGGCACTGTGAGAAGTGCTGGGGATGCAAATTGAAGCAAAAAGAAAAATAGCCATTGTCCTCAGAAAAATTTGACTAATGGAGGAAAACAAGACTCAACTAATTGGGGTGACAAAACTACTCATTTTCTAGAGCCCCACACCAGGGTGATTAAAATATTCCTTCCTAGTAGAGAAGTGATGAGGCAGGACTCCCAAGGATGGTGGAAAAAATGGAGACCCTTTATTTCAAGGACTTTCCCCTTTATATAATGTAACAAAAACAACACTGATTGTGGAACCACATAAACAATTTACTATTGTATGTAATTTGCCACCTGGTATCTCTGCTTCAATCTCAACACAGCTTGTCACTATCCCTTGACTGCCCAGGAAGGCAAGAGCCCTTAGGGCAGCTGGGGAGCTGAACCAGACATTGTTAGCAGGTTCCCTCTGGGCTGAAGGTCTTATATCTTACCTAGAGTTTCCACATTGACTGTGACCCTCTACAAATATTTCATGATATCATAGAATTGAGTCATATTTTACACTCTATGTGAGAGTCAGTGGGAGATTAAGATAAGTGTAAGCTGGAAAAAATGATGTGTGTGATACATTGGATTAAAAATAAATAATCATGCTATTGTATGTGGCTCAACAAGTCTAAAGTAATGAAGAGCAATAGGGAAAGAAAACATACTTGATCTAGCCAGGAAGCAAACTGACCTGATCACCAAAACTGTTTCCTACAAGCAAGGGAGCAGCTTTTTTGTGGGTTCCACCATACCTAGAAGTTAACTTGACAGAAAGAATGTTTTAAAACACCTATTTTAAATTTGATCATATCTCTTTAAAGACTGGTAGAGGAGAGTCCTCTTAATTTGTGAGAATGGTGTAGTTCAGTCTTGTTTTTTTTTTTTTTTTTTTTCATTTAGGGAGGCTAGATTGAGGTTAAACAACTTGCCCAGAGTCACACAGTTAGAAAGTGTTAAGTGTTGGAACCTGGATTTGAATTCAAATCCTCTTGACTTCAGGGCTGCTGTTCTATTCACTGTGCTGTCTAGCTACCCCTTCTTCAGTTCTTTTAATAACATCTCAGTAAATAATCATGGTAAAATTGAATTGAGGTTAGTGTATTTAAAAAGTATTGATAGGTGACTGACAATGAAGAAAATATATAGGTGTGGAATCATGAGTAATATTATTAGATAATCAAAGTCCTTCAGATTTATCCCTAGAACTCTAAGGGGAGAAATGACTAAACATATTCTGCGAACCCAATTTGCCAACTGTCAATAGAGTTGTGAGAGTACTTCCTAGATTGTGCTACAGTTACTAGGAAGCTTAGAGAACAACTAGTTCTAATTTATTTCAATTTAAGAAAAACCTCTGCAAAAGTATTGTAAGATGATATATAACATACTTCCTTGGAGATCATCCAAGTATACTTGTTTCACTTCACCTTTATGAAAGTATAAATGATCAAAAATTAATGAGACCATGAGGATTTTTTTCAACAAAGCAAGCCTTTTAAAGGCCAATGATTAAACATTCAGTAATTGTTTTCAAACCAATAGCACCTATACAAGAATAATAATTTATATTTATGTAATATGTAAATATTTTTCAATTTAATGTTCATGGCAACAAATAATGTAGTTAATTTCATTTAAAAAAAAAAGAAAAGTTGGAACTTTCGAAAGGTGAAATGATTCATCTGTGTTCACATTTTTCATTAGACCACACTTCTTCAGATCAGATCATATTTATAGTATTGTGTCTATCTTTAAGGTTTTACATTTTAGTATAGATGTTGATAATTCAGAAAAGGTTCAGAAAAAAAAAGTAATGGTGAAGAATGGCCTAAAGATCATGCTCTATAAAATTTTGTTGAAGGAACAACAGTTGTATAGCACAGAGCAAATACATTGATACAGGGAGATATAAATGCTGTGTTCAACTATTTAGTGGATTAAATCTATACAATTAGCATCAGTAAAGAATGAGAATAATGGACTGAGGCAGGAGAAATATTTATATTTGATATGGGACAATTTCTTTTTCTAATACTTAAGGTATTCCAAAGTAGAAGAGATTTTTTTTTAAATTCGAGTATTTAATTTTCAAAATATATGCATGGATAATTTTTCAACATTAAGTTTTGCAGCACCTTGTGTTTCAATTTCCCCTCTTCCCCCTACCTGCTCCCCTAGATGGCAAGTGATCTCATATATGTTAAAATGATAAAAATATATGTTAAATCCAATATATGCATATATATTTGTACTATTGTCTTGCTGCACAAGAAAAATCAAATCAAAAAGAAAAAAAAAAGAGAGAAGCAAAATAAAATGCAAGCAAACAGCAAAAAGAATGAAAATGCTAAATGTTGTGATCCACAATCATTTCCCACAGTCCTCTCCTGGGTATAGATGGTTCACTTTATCACAAGATCACTAGAACTGGCCTGGATCATCTCATTGTTGAAAAGAGCCACATATAGGGACTTCCAGCCAAGATGACGGCATGGAGGCAGACAGATGCTTGAGCTCCATGTTTTCTCTCAGAACTTACTTCATGACAAGCCTCAGAATTAATGCTTGGCCAGAAAAGAAATCCACAAATAATCACCAACAGAACACCACCTTGAAATTCACCAGAAAAGGTCTGTGTTTGCTCAGGGGAGGGTCAAACAGACTGGGCAGAGACTGAGGGCAGGCAGCAAGAGGAGGGCAGGCAGCTCACACAGCTCAGACCAGAGGGGGGTGCAATTTCTTCAATTTCTGCAAAAAGACTTTTACCCCAGTGTGGATGTTCCATCTTGGCAGCAAACCGGGAGCAGTGGAGAGGGTGTAAACACCAGAGGTGAAGAATAAAACCCCAGAAAGCTAGCATCTCTAGGGCCCCGGCCACCCCCACCTCCACCAGGAGTGACTTAGCATATTCTTAGAGCCTCAGAGCACAGACACAGCATAGCCATCACTGTCCTGTTAGTACCTCGCTGCTATCTCCCACAGTCTGTAGAGGAAGCCCAGTAATACCATCCAGCCTCATCCCACCCCTCAAAACAGACCAATTGTTTCTCTTGTCAATTTGTTTTCTTACATTCCTGCTCTGACAAAAATGAACAAAAAATTTAAAAGGTCTCTAACCATTGACAGCTTCTGTATATAGAGAGAGCAGACTTTAAACTAGGAGGAGACTAAAAGCAGATTGTCTCCACTGGAATCCCCTAAGGGGGATATGATCTGCTCCTCAATAAATAAGACTCTCATAGAGGAAATCAAAAAGGCTCTCACAAGAGAGCTAAAAGAGAAATGTGAAAAGAAAAGAGAAGATTGGCAAGAGAGTCTGAGAAGTCATCTGAAACATTTAAAGACAGAGTAGATAAAGAAATCAAATCATTGAGAAATAAAATTAGTGACTTGGAAAAAGAAAACAACTCTCTAAAAAATAAAATGGATGAAATGGAAAAAAGTTCATAGAAGATAAAACTTAATCAGACAGTTACAAAAAGATATAAAAAAAGTGAGTGAAGAAAATACATCATTGAAAATTGGACTCAAACAAGTAGAAATGAATGACTCAAGGAGAAACCAAGAAATAGTTAAGCAAAACCAGAAAAATGAAACAATTTAAAAGAATATCAAGTACCTTATTGGAAAGACAACAAACCTGGAAAACAGATCCAGGAGAGACAATTTGGGAATAATTGGACTCACTGAAAAATGTGAGGAAAAAAGAGCCTGGGCACTATTTTCCAGGTAATTATCAAAGAGAACTGCCCAGACGTTTTGGGAACAGAGGGTAAAATAGACATTGAAAAAATTCATCGATCACCTACTGAAAGGGACCCTAAAATCAAAACCCCAAGAAATGTAGTGGCCAAGTTCAAGAACCATCAGACTAAGGAAAAAATATTGTAAGCTGCTAGAAAAAAGCAATTCAGATATGGAGGAGCCACAATAAGGATAACCCAGGATCTAGCAGTGTCCACATTAAAAGAATGAAGGGCCCGGAATATGATATTCTGAAAGGCTAAGGAACTTGGTATGCAGCCAAGAATAACTTACCCAGTAAAAATGAGCATCATTTTCCAGGGAAGAAGATGGACATTTAACGAAATAAATAAATTCCATCTATTCTTGATGAAAAAAACAGATCTACACAAAATGTTTGATCTTCAAATACAGAACTGAAGAAATTTCTAAAAAGATAAAAAGAAATCTTGAGAACTATATTTCTGCCACAAAGATATGTAAAGAACACATGTATAATTTGTCCTAGAAACTAGAGGTGGAAAGGAAATTGTATCATAAAAAAGGGTAAAGTGGTGGTACTACATCTTATGAAGAGGCAAAGGTAACCTATTATATCTGAGAGAAAGAAAGGAGGGGGATGAACATAGTGTGTATCAAGAGACATATTTTATTATGGTGAAACTTCTTCCACTTCAGTGAAAAGTGAGAGGGAAGGAGTAAGCTAAGGGGAAGGGAAAACAGAAATTGTGAGAAAAAGGGGTAAAATAGGAAGAGGAACTTTAAGGTGGGGGAGGAATACTAAAAAGGGAGGGGTGTGAAAAGCAAGTGATGCTGACAAATTTAATACTTGGGAGGGGGGGTAAGAGGGAAGGAAAGAAGATAAGCATAAGCAGGGGTTAACAAGATGGCAAGCAATATAGAATTAGTCATTCTAACTATAAATGTGAATGGGTTAAATTCCCTCATAAAAAAGAAGCATTTAGAAGACTAGATTAAAAGCCAGAATCCTACCATATGTTGTTTACAGGAAACACACCTGAAACTGGGTGATACATTCAAAATAAAAGTAAAAGGGTGGAGCAGAATCTACTATGCTTCAGGTGAAGCCAAAAAACCAGAGGTATCCATCCTCATCTCAGATCAAGCAAAAACCAAAACTGATCTAATTAAAAGAGATAAGGAATGGCATTATACCCTGCTAAAGGGAAGCATTGATAATGAAACAGTATCATTATTAAACATATATGCACCAAGTGGTGCAGCATCTAAATTCTTAAAAGAGAAATTAAGAGAGCTGCAAAAAGAAATAGACAGCAAAACTATAATAGTGGGAGATCTCAACCTTGCACTCTCAGAATTAGATAAATCAAACCACAAAATAAATAAGAAAGAAGTCAAAGAGGTAAATAGAATACTAGAAAAGTTTGATATGATAGATCTTTGGCGAAAGCTAAGTGGAGACTGAAAGGAGTACACTTTCTTTTCAGCAGTACGCAAAAATTGATCATATACTAGGACATAAAAATCTCAAAATCAAATGCAGTAAGACACAAATAGTAAATGCATCCTTTTCAGACCACAATGCAATGAAGATTACATTTAATAAAAAGCCAGGGGAAAATAGAGCAAAAAATAATTGGAAACTAAATTATCTTATACTAAAGAATGATCGGGTAAAACAGCAAATCATAGACATAATTAATAACTTCACCCAAGAAAATGACAATAATGAGACATCATATCAAAATGTGTGGGATACAGCCAAAGCACTAATAAGGATAAGTTTTATATCTCTAGAGGTCTACTTGCATAAAATAGAGAAAGAGAAGGGCAATGAATTGAGCTTACATCTAAAAATGCTAGAAAATGAACAAATTAAAAACCCCCAATCAAACATGAAACTTGAAATTCTACAAATAAAAGGTGAGATTACTAAAATTGAAAGTAAAAAAAAACACTATTTAATTAATTAATTAAACTAGGGGAAACTAGGTGGTGCAGTGTATAGAGCACCAGCCTTGAATTCAGGAGGACCCAAGTTCAAATCTGGTCTCAGACACTTACCACTTCCTAGCTGTATGACCCTGAGCATGTCACTTAACCCCAGCTCAGAAAAACAAAAGTAATAATAAAACTAAGAGTTTATTCTATGAAAAAAAATAACAAAATAGACAACCTTAGTAAATCTGATTAAAAAAAGGAAATAGGAAAAGCAAATTGTTAGTCTTAAAAATGAAAAGGGAGAACTCACCAATACTGAAGAGGAAATTAGAACAATAGTGAGGAGCTACTTTGCTCAACTTTATGCCAATAAATTTAATAACTTAAATGAAATGGAAGAATACCTTCAAAAATATTGCTTGCCCAGATTAACAGAGGAAGAAGTAAGTAGTCTAAATAGTCCCATTATAGAAAAAGAAATAGAACAAGCTATTAACCAACTCCCTAAGAAAAATTCCCCAGAACCAGATGGATTTACATGTGAATTCTATCAAACATTTAAAGAACAACTGACTCCATTGCTATATAAACTATTTGAAAAAATAGGGATTGAAGGAGTCCTACCAAATTCCTTTTATGACACAGACATGGTACTGAAACCTAAACAAGATAGGCTGAAAACAGAGAAAAAATTATAGACCAATCTCCTTAATAAATATTGATGCTAAAATCTTAAATAAAATATTAGAAAAAAGACTACAGAAAATCATCCCCAGGATAATACATTATCACCAAGTGGGATTTATACCAGGAATGCAGGGCTGCTTCAATATTAGGAAAACTATTAGCATAACTGACTTTATCAATAACCAAATTAACAAAAAACATATGATTATCTCAATAGATGCAGAAAAAGCATTTGATAAAATCCAACATCCATTCCTACTAAAAACACTTGAGAGTATAGGAATAAATGGACTATTCCTTAAAATAATAATGAGAATATATTTAAAACTGTCAGTAAACGTCATATGTAATGGAGATAAACTAGAACCTTTCCCTGTAAGATCAGGAGTGAAACAAGGTTGCCTACTATCACCATTACTATTCAACACTGCACTAGAAACGCTAGCCTCAGCAATAAGAGCTGAGAAAGAGATTCAAGGAATTAGAGTAGGAAATGAGGAAATCAAACTCTCACTCTTTGTAGATGACATGATGATATACTTAGAGAACCCCAAAGACTCTGATAAAAAGCTATTAGAAGTAATTCAGAATTTTAGCAAAGTTGCAGGATACAAAATAAATCCACATAAATCCTCAGCATTTTTATACATTACCAACACAATCCAATAGCAAGAGACACAAAGAGAAATTCCATTCAAAATAACGGTCGATAGTATAAAATATTTGGGAATATATCTACCAAAGGAAAGTCAGGAATTATATGAGCAAAATTACAAAACACTTGCCACAAAAATAAAGTCAGGTTTAAATAATTGGAAAGACATTGAGTGCTCTTGGACAGGTCAAGTGAATATAATCAAGATGATAATACTCCCTAAACTAATGTATTTATTTAGTGCTATACCAATCAGACACCCAAGAAACTATTTTAATGACCTAGAAAAATAACAACAAAATTCATATTGAAGAAGAAAAGGTCGAGAATTTCAAGGGAAGTAATGAAAAAAAAATCAAATTATGGTGGCCTAGCTGTACCTGATCTAGAACTATATTATAAAGCAGCAGTCACCAAAACCATTTGGTATTGGCTATGAAATAGACTACTTGATCAGTGGGATATGTTAGATTCACATGGCAAGATAGTGATTAAAAATAGCAATCTAATGTTTGACAAACCCAAAGATCCCAAATTTTGGGATAAGAATTCATTATTTGACAAAAACTGCTGGGAAAACTGTTAATTAATATGGCAGAAACTAGGCATGGACCCACATTTAACACCACATATTAAGATAAGATCAAAATGGGTCCAAGATTTAGGCATAAAGAACGAAATCATAAATAAGTTAGAGGAACATAGGATAGTTTACTTCTCAGACTTGTGGAGGAGGAAGGAATTTGTGAACAAAGGAGAACTAGAGATCATTATTGATCACAAAAAAGAAAATTTTGATTACATCAAATTAAAAAGCTTTTGTACAAACAAAACTAATGCAAACAAATTAGAAGGGAAGTAACAAATTGGGAAAACGTTTTTATAGTTAAAGGTTCTGATAAAGGCCTCAACTCCAAAATATACAGAGAATTGACTTTAATTCATAAGAAATCAAGCCTTTCTCCAATTAATAAATGGTCAAATGATATGAACAGACAATTTTCAGATGATGAAATTAAAGCTATTTCCACTCATATGAAAGAGTGTTCCAAATTACTATTGATCAGAGAAATGCAAATTAAGACAACTCTGATATACAACTGCACACCTGTCAGATTGGCTAAGATGAGAGAAACCAATAATTATGAATGTTGGAGGGGATGTGGGAAAACTGGGACACTGATGCATTGTTGGTGGAGTTGTCAAAGAATCCAATCATTCTGGAGAGCAATCTGGAATTATGCCCCAAAAGTTATCAAACTGTGCATACCCTTTGATCCAGCAGTGATTCTACTGGGCTTATATCCCAAGGAGATACTAAAGAAGGGAAAGGGACCTGTATGTGCCAAAATGTTTGTGGAAGCCCTTTTTGTGGTGGCTAGAAACTGGAAAATGAATAGATGCCATCATTTGGAGAATGGTTGGGTAAATTACGGTGTATGAATATTATGGAATATTATTGTTCCTTAAGAAATGACCAACAAGATGAATAGAAAGAGGCTTGGAGAGACTTACACCAACTGATGCTGAGTGAAACGAGCAGAACTAGGAGATCATTATACACTTCAACAATGATACTGTATGAGGATGTATTCTGATGGAAGTGGATATCTTCAACATAGAGAAGAGCTAATCCAATTCCAATTAATCAATGATGGACAGAATCAACTACACCCAGAAAAGGAACACTGGGAATGAGTGTAAACTGTTAGCATTTTTTCTTTTTCTTCCCAGATTATTTTTACCTTCTGAATCCAATTCTTCCTTTGTAACAACAATAACAACAAAATTCAGTTCTGCACATATATATTGTATGTAGGATATACTATAACATATTTAATATGTATGGGAATGCCTGTCATCTAGGGGAGGGGTGGAGGGAAGGAGGAGAAAAATTTGGAAGAGAAGGAAGTACAAGGCATAATGTTGTAAAAAATTACCTATGCATATCTACTGTCAAAAAAATGTTATAATTATAAAATTAATAAAAAAATAACAGAAAAAAAGAATATATCAGAATTGATCATCATATAATCTTGTTCTTGTGTATAATGATCTCCTTGTTCTGCTCATTTCACTTAACATTAGTTCATGTAAGTGTCTCCAGGCCTCTCTGAAATCATCCTGTTGATCATTTCTTATACAAAAATAATGTTCCATAATATTCATATACCATAACTTATCCAGCCATTCTCCCACTGATAGGCATCCACTCATTTTCCAGATTTTTGCCACTACAAATAATGCTGACACAAACATTTTTGTATATGTGGGCTCCTTTCCCTCCTTTAAGAAGAACAGATTATTTTTAAACATAGTCTTTTCAATTCACTATAGGCTTTCAAGCAAAGGCTGGATAACCACTTTTCAGGATATTATAGAAGTGATTCTAAATCAGATTTGAATTCAGACAGATAGATTTTAGTCTTTTTTTCTTTTGAGATTCAGCAGTTCTGTGAATTAGACACAATTTATTCCCTGTAGCATCTTGCAATCTAGTTGGGGAAACAGGACAATATTATAAGTGCAATATAATTATAACAAGATTATGCATAATTATAGATAAGGCACTATTGTCTGTAATTGATAAAATATATAATGTAGTATTAATTAGTTTATTAATTTGTCTTCCAACCTTGCATACATTTTAAAATATTTCTTTGTATGGAAAAATATGTAAGAGGAAGGTAGAGTTCAATAAAATTATTAGGCACCTGGTCATGTTTTAAATAAATGAGATATTTGAGGAGAAAAACATTATATCAAACAAAAATATATAATTATAGAAGTATTTGATTGATTCCATAATCCTATTAGAATAATCATTCTCTTCACCTTAAAAGTTTCACTCTAGATACATGGAATTAACAGGCTAATGTTATCAAAGAAAGAACTAAGAAAAGCATAATATACAAAATTAAGGAGCCCTTAATATCATAGACACAAAAACAGAATGGCCATATAAATCATGTAATCTAATTCTCTTGTTTTACAAATCACAATCCCATTGCATCTGTGCTGGTCAGGTGACATTTGAAGTAATAATAATAATAACTAACATAAATAAATTTAAAGTTTATGGGAGCAACTAGCTGGTGCAGTAGAAAGAGTGGCAGACTGGGACTGAGACTCATTTTTCAGAGTTCTAATTTGATATCAGATACTTATTAGTTGTGACTCTGGCCAAAATTATTGAACCCTGTTGGACTCAGTTTCCTCCCCTGCAAAATGAGTTGGAGGAAATGGAAAAACACCTCCAGAATTTCTGCTAAGAAAATTCTGATATGACTTAAACATTAAATAACAAAATTTACAAAGCACTTACTATACATTATTTCAATTTCCCCTAAAAATGTTTTTGAGGTTTAAAACATTTTAAAATATTTACTTTTCTTTTCTTCATTTCTTTAACTTGAAGAGTATTAGTGAATTTATTTTAATTTTTTTCCATTTATTACCTATAAAGTTTTCCTACTTAATAGTATTTTATATTTTTCTAATTACTTGCAAAGATAGTTTTCAACACTTACTTTTACAAGATTTTGATTTCTTTGTTTCCCTCCATTTCTTCCTCTCACTATCCTTCTCAATATGGCAAACAATGTGATATAGAGAATGTGAATGGAATTTTCGATCATGAGTCTTTTGGAATTATCTTAGAACATTGTATTGCTGAGAAAAGAGCAAAATCTATCACAGTTGATCATTATACAATATTCCTCTCATTCTGTACAACATTCTTCTTGTTCTGTTCACTTATGACCAGTTCATGAAAGTCTTTTCAGGTTTTTCTGAAATTCACTTACTCATAATTTTTCTTTTATTTTCCTCACTAGTATTTTATTTTCTAAATGCAACTAAAGAATTTCCAACATTCATTTTTGTGACACTTAGAAACTTTCTTTACCTTTCCCCTAGCATGACAACAAGCAATTTGATATAGATTATATGTTCACAATCATTTTAAACATTTCCATATTAGCCATATTATTAAAGAAAATTAAGTACAAAAGGGAACAACTATGAGAAACAAAAGCAAATTAAAAAATGAAAACACTATACTTTTATCCACATTCAACTAGTCACCACAGTTCTCTCTCTCTAGATGAAGATGCATTTTTATTTCCAAGACTATTAAATTTGTTTTGGGTCACTATATTGCTGAGTATTAAGCTTATTCTTGCCTAACTAATTCTAATTGTCCTTTTTCCTTGGCCTAGCAGAAAGAAACTGGAAAATATAATATCGATCTTACCTCTGTTTTGAGGTTCCCAGAATCCTCCAGCTGTTGTCTCATAGGGAAGCAGTCCATACACACAACAGAGCACCCGAGAGTTTAGAGGAACAAGCTTAGACTTTATTCACATGGTTCACATCTACTCTATGACCTCCTGCACCTATTTTGCTAATGCTCTCCCAGGCCAAGCTCCAGATGGTAAAAGAGAGAGAGCTCTTCCTGCCCAGAGCTTAAATAGGGTCAATGACATCACAGACACAAGCCAATCGACAATGAAGGTTACATCCCAAACTTGACCAAGACTTCAGAGCAAGATCTGGGTTCCTGTCATGGGTGGAGGTCCCACCCACGAAGGAAGTCCCTACATACTCAACTCCTAATTACATCCGGGGATCTCAGAGACCACTGGCCCATTTACATCTCAATTGCGCTTGCCTGACCTTTCTGGGACCCTTACAGCTGAGAAAAGCTAAGTCTTTCATAGGTGAGGATCACATATTCTTGTGGTTACTGTAAAATATTTTCCTGGTACTGCTCACTTCACTCAGCAGTAGTTCATGTAAACCTTTTCGGGATTAGTCTGCTCACTATTTCTTATAGAACAGTTATATTCCATTACATATATACTATTACTTATTCAGCCATTTCCCAACTGAGAGGCATTCACTCAATTTCCATTCCTTGCCACTACAAAAAAGAGCTGCTAGAAAAATTTTTGCATATATGAGTCTTTCTCACTCTTTTATGTTCACTTTGGGATATAGACCAAGTAGTAATGCTACTGAATCAAAGGCTATGCAGAATTTATAGTCATTTGGGCATAGCTCCAAATTGACTTCAGGAATGGTTGGATTAGTTCACAATTCCACCAACAATGCATTAATGTCCCTGTTTTCCCTCATGCTCTAGAATTCATTATGAATTTTTCCTGAAATTTTAGCCAATCTGATGTGTGAAATGGTCCCTCAGAATTATTTAATTTTCATTTATTTAAGCAATAGTGATTTAGAGCATTTTTCACATTGTTATAGATGGCTTTAGTTTTTTTTTTATCAAAATTTTGTCTATTCATATCTTTTGACCATTTATCAACTAGAGAATTAGCTATATTCTTTTAAATTTTTTATTATAGCTTTTTATTTACAAGACATATACATGAGTAATTTTTCAGCACTGATGCTTGCGAAACTTTCTGTTCCAATTTTTCCTCTCTTTCCCCCACCATCCTCCTCTAGGTGGCAGGTAGTCCAATACATGTTAAATATGTTAGAGTATATTTTAAATCTAATATATGCATACATATTTATTGTTCTCTTGCTGCACAAGAAAAATTGGATTTAAAAATAAGGTAATGAGAAGGAAAACAAAAACGTAAGCAGACAATAACAGAAGGAGTAAAAATGTTATATTGTGGTCCACACTCATTTCCCATAGTTCTTTAGCTGGGTGTAGCTAGTTCAATTCATTACAGAACAATTGGAACTGATTTGGATTATTTCATTCTTGAAGAGAGCCACGTGCATCAGGATTGATCATCATATACTGTTGTTGTTGAAATGTATAATGATATTTTGGTTCTGCTCATTTAACTTAGCATCAATTCATGTAAGTCTCTCCAAGCCTCTCTGAAAACATCCTGCTGGTCGTTTCTAACAGAACAATAATATTCCATACTATTCATATACCACAATTTATTCAGCCATTCTCCAATTGATTTGCATCCATTCAATTACCAGTTTCTAGTCACTACAAAACAGGCTCCCACAAACATTTTTGCACATACAGGTACCTTTCCCTTCTTTAAGCTCTCTTTGGGATGTAAGCCCAATAGTAACACTGTTGGATAAAAGGGTATGCACAGTTTGACACCTTTTTGATCATAGTTACAAATTCTTCTCCAGAATGGTTGGATGCATTCACAATTCCACCAACAATGTATCATTGTCCCAGTTTTCTCACATTCCCTTCAACATTCGTAATTATCTTTTCCTGTCATCCTCGCTAATCAAAAAGGTGTGCAGTCTTATCTGAGAGTTTTCTTAATTTGCATTTCTTTGATCAATAATGTTTTGGAGCACTTTTTCATATGACTAGAAATAGTTTCAATTTCTTCATCTGAAAACTATCTGTTCATAATCTTTGACCATTTATCAATTGGAGAATGGCTTGACTTCTTATAAATTTGAATTAATTATCTATTAGAGAATTCTATATATATTATTTGAAATGAGGCCTTTTACAGAATCTTTGAATGTAAAAATGTTTTTTTCCCAGTTTATTGTTTCCCTTCAAATCTTGTCTGCATTAGTTTTGTTTGTATTAAAACTTCTTAACTTGATATAATCAAATTTTTCTATTTTGTGATCAATAATGATCTCTAGTTCTTCTTTGGTCACAAATTCCTTCATCCTCCACAGGTCTGAGAGGCAAACTATCCTATGTTCTTCTAATTTATTTATAATCTCATTCTTTATTCTTACATCATGAACCCATTTTGACTTTATCTTGGTGTATGGGGTTAAGTGTGGGTCAATGTCTAGTTTTTTAAAGCAATAATGATTTAGAGCATTTTTCATATTGCTATAGATGGCTTTAATTTTTTTTATCAAAAATTTGTCTATTCATATCTTTTGACCATTTATCAACTACACAATTAGCTATATTCTTCTTTTTTTTTTTAATTATAGCCTTTTATTTACAAGACACATATAAGATTTCCATGTATATGTCTTATTTCCAATTTTCCCAGGAGGTTTTGTCAAACAGTGAATTCTTATCCCAAAAGCTAGGGTCTTTGCATTTCTAAAACACTAGATTGGTATAGTTATTGACTATTTTGTCAATTTTGATTGACTATTTTGATCAACTAGTCTATTTCTTAGCCAATACTAAATGGTTTTGGTGACTGCTGCTTTATAATATAGTTTTAGTTCTGGTACAAATAGGCCAACTTAATTTGAATTTTTTTTTTTCATTAGTTTCTTTAAAAGTCCTGACTTTGTGTTCTTTCAGATAAATTTTGTTGTAATTTTTTCTAGGTCATTAAAATATTTTGGGGGGGCAATCTTATTGATATAGCACTAAATATATTATTTTAGATACTATTGTCATCTTTATTATATTCACTTCACCTAAGAGCACTTAATATTTTTTTTCCAATTGTTTAGATATGATTTTATTTGTGTGGAAACTCTTTTGTGTTTTGCTCATATAGTTCCTGACTTTACTTTGACAGATAGATTCCTAAATATTTTATTCTATCGGCAGTTATTTTAAATGGAATTTCTCTTTGTATCTTGCTGTTGGATTTTGTTAGTGATGTATAAAATGTTGATGATTTATGTAGATTTATTTTGTATCCTGCAACTTTGCTAAAGTTGAGTATTATTTCTAATAGATTTTTAGTAGAATCTCTTGGGATCTTTAAGTATACCATCATATCATCTTTATCCAATGCTTCTTCTGCATCTATTGAAATAATCATATATATATATTTTAAATTTTGTTATTGATATAGTTAATTATGCTAATAATTTTATTAATATTGAACCAGCCATGCATTCCTGGTATAAATTGTACTTGGTCATGTTATATTATCCTGGGAATGATTTTCTGTAATCTTTTTGCTGATATTTTATTTAAGATTTTTCCATCAATATTCATTAAGGAGATTGGTCTATAATATTCTTTCTCTGTTTTCATCCTACCTGGTTTAGGTAACAGTACCATGTCTGTGTCACAAAAGGAAATTTGTAGGAGTCCTTCATTTCCTATTTTTTCAAATAGTTTATATAGCATTGGAGTTATTTGTTCTTTAAATGTTTGGTAGAATTCACTACTAAATCTATCTGGTCTCAGGGATTTTTTCTTAGGGAGTTGATTAATAGCTTGTTCTCTTTCTTTCTCTAAAATGGGACTATTTAATAAATTTAAGCAATTTAATTTCTCCTCTGTTAATCTGGGAAGTCTATATTTTTGAAGGTAGTCATCCATTTCACTTACATTATTAAATTTATTGGCATAAACTTGGGCAAAGTTACTCCTAATTATTACTCTAATTTCCTCTTCATTAGTGGAGAATTCTTCCTTTTCATTTTTAACTCTAACAATTTGATTTTTTTTCTATTCTTTATTTCTATTCTTTTTTGTCTATTTTCCCCTAGCTTTTTATTGAATGTAGTATTTATTGCTTCATGATCTGAAAATAATGAATTTATTATTTCTGCCTTTCTGCATTTGATTTTGAGGTCCTTATGTCCTAAGATATAATCAATTTTTGTATTGATTCCATGAACCGCAGGGAAGTAAGTTCACTCCTTTCTGTCTCCATTCAGTTTTCTCCAAAGATCTATTTTCTAATATTCTAATTTACTGCTTTAACTTCTTTCTTATTTGTTTTTGTGGTTTGATTTATCTAATTCTGAGACTGCAAATGAGATTTCCCATTATTATAGTTTTACTATCTATTTCTTCTTGCAGCTCTCTTAATTTTTTCTTTAGGAATTTCGATGCTACACTACTTTGTGCTTAATATTGATATTGCTATATCTGTTTAGTATAGATGTTTAGTATTAATATTGCTTTATTATCTATGCTACTCTTTAGCAAGATATAGTTTGCTTCCCTATCTCTTTTGATTAGATCAGTTTTTGCTTTTGCTTGATCTGAGATAAGGATGGCTACCCCTGCTTTTTTTTTTTTTTTTTTTTTTTTTTACTTCACTTGAAGCATAGTAGATTATACTCTAGCCCTTTACCTTTACTCTGTATGCATGGACCTGCTTCAAGTGTGTTTCCTGAAAACAACATATCATAGGATTATGGCTTTTAATCCAGTCTGCTATCCACCTCCACATTATAGGGGAGTTTACCCCATTCACATTTATGGTGAAAACTACTAATTCTGTATTTCCTGCCATGTTATCCCCAAATTGTTTTTTTTTTTCTTTTCTCCCTTATCCCCCTCCCCAGTATTAAACTTATGAATACCACTTGCCTCACACAGCTCTCCTTCTTTAGAATCCCTCCCTTCCCCTTAGAATCTTTCCCTCTTTCTTATACCTTCCCCCTACTATTTCTATATTCCTATCTATTTATCCTTTTCCTTTTCCTTTTAGCTTTTCCCCTCCCACTTTTCAATGAGGTGAGAAAAGTTTCTCTGTAAACCAAACATATCTAATATTTTCTCTTTGAGTCAAATCTGATGAGAGTAAGGTTCACACAATATTCCTCTCTCTCCTTTCATTCCCTCAGATAAGATAGGTTTCTTTTGCCTCTTTGTGAGATGTAATTTCCCCTTTTTTCCCTCCACTTTTCCCTGTATCCCAAAGAAGTCATAAAAAAAGGAAAAACATCCACATATGCAAAAATGTTTGTAGCAGCTATTTTTGTAATGGATGACCATCAGTTGGCAAATGGCTGAAGAAGTTATTGTGTGTGTGTATCTATATCTATAAACATAGATATAGATATAGCTATATAGATATAGACATATATACACAGACACAATATTTTCTTGGTTCTACTCACTTCACTTAGCATATATATATGTACATTATGGAATAATATGAATACATACATATACATATATATACATATACATATATACATATACATATATATATATATGTATATGTATATATATGTAATTGTTCAATAAGAAATGATTAGCAGGATGATTTTAGAAAGGCCTGGAGAGACTTACATGAACTCATGCTAAATGAAGTGAGTAGAACCAAGGAAATATTGTACACAGTGGCAACAAAATTATGGGATGTTCAGCTCTGATGGTTTTGGTTCTTTCAACAATGAGGTGATTCAGGCCAGTTGCTATGAACTTATTATGGAGAGAGCCATCTGCATCCATAGAGAATACTGTAGATACTGAATATGAATCATAACACAATATTTTCACCTTTTTGGTGTTGTTTGCTTCCTGATTTTCTTTCTCAGTTTTTCAATCATTGTTTTTTCTTGCAGCATGATAATTCTGTAACTGTGTACTGAATAATTGCACATGTTTAATGTGTTTTGTTATCTAGGAAAGGGTTATGGGGAGAAGGAGGGAGAAAAACTTGGGTTTTGCAAAGGTTTTGCAGGGGTAAATGTTGAAAACTATCTTTGCATGTATTCTAAAAATAAAAGGCTATTATTAAAAAAAAAAAACTCAAAAAAAGAAAAGAAATAGTGATCAAGCTGATTTCAGAAAGCCTGAAAAATGTTCATGAACTGATGCTAAGAGAGCAGAACCAAGAGAATATTGTACACAATAGCAGCAAGATTATATGATGATCAAGTGTAATAGGCTTTGCTCTTTTCAACAATGAGGTGATTTTAAAAAATATTCCAAATGACTTATGATGGAAAGTGCCTTCCAAATCCAAAGAGAGAAGTGTGGAATAAGAAGTGTATCAAAAAATATTTCACCTTTGTTGTTGTTTGCTTGTTTTTTCTTACTGATGTTTTATTTTCATTTTGATCTGATTATTTTTATTTTTTTTATTTTTAAAACATATGCATAGATAATTTTCAACATTCAACCTTGTATAACCTTGTGTTCCATTTTTTTCTCCTTTCCTTCCTCCTACACACTTCCTTAGATGGCAAGTAATCCAATATATACTAAACATGTGCAATTCTTCTATACACTTCCACAATTGCATGCTGCACACAAAAAAAATCAAATCAAAAATGAAAAAAAAATTAGGAAAAAAATGCAAATAAACAACCACCAAAAAATGAAAATACTATGCTGTGATCCACACTCAGTTCTCACAGTCCTCTTTCTTGGTGTAGATGGTTTTCTCTATCACAAGACGATTGAAACTGGACTGAATCACTTCTCTGTCAAAAAGAGCCATGCCACTGTATATTTTTCCTGTTGCTGTGTACATTGTTCTCCTGGTTCTACTCACTTCACTTAGCATCAGTTCGTGTAAGTTTCTCCAGGTGTTTCTGAAATCATCTTGTTTATTATTTCTTATAGAACAATGATATTCCATAATATTCATCTACCATAACTAATTCAGCCATTCTCTGACTGATGGGCATTCACTCAGTTTATAATTACTTGCTGCTACAAAAAGGGATGCTACAAACAGCATTTTTACACATGTGGGATCATTTCCCTTTTTAATGATCTCTTTGGGACATAGGCTCAGTAGAGACACTGCTGGATCAAAGAGTATATACAATTTGATAGCCCTTTGAGCATAGTTTGATATTGTTCTCCAGAACAGTTGAATCAGTTCACAGCTCTACCAGCAATATATTAGTGTCTCACTTTTCATGCATCCCTTCCAACATTCATCATTATCTTTTTCTGTCATCTTAGTCAATCTGAGAGTTATGTAGTGGTATCTCAGAGTTGTATTAATTTGCATTTCTTTGATCAATATTGGTTTATGGCATTTTTTCATATGACTAGAAATGGTTTTAATTTCTTTGTCTGAAAATAGTCTGTTCATATCCTTTTACCATTTATCATTTGGAGAATTGTCTTGTATTCTTATACATTTCAACCAATACTCTATATATTTAGAAATGAGGTCTTTATCGGAAGCCTTGGATATAATTTTTTATCTCCCATTACTGCTTCCCTTCTAATTTTATCTGCATGGTTTTGTTTGTGCAAAAACTTAATAACTGAATATAATCAAAATTATCCATTTTGTATTCCATAATGTACTCTAGTACATTTTGCTCACAATTCCTTTCTTCTCCACAGATCTGAGAGATAGACTATCCTTTGTTCTTTCTAATTTGCTTATAGTATCACTTTTTATGTCTAAATCATGAATTCAGTTCAACCTTAACTTGGAATAGGCTGTCAATGCCTAGTTTCTTCCATATTAATTTCCAATTTTTGTAAAAATTTTTGTCAAATAGTAAGTTTTTATCCAAGAAGCTGCAATTTTTAGATTACTATAGTTATTGACTATTGTGTTTTGTGAACCTAAAGTATTCCACTGATAAACTATTCTTTTTCTTAGCCATTACCAAATGTTTTTGATAACCACTGCTTTATAACATAGTTTTAGGTCTGATGCAGCTATGCCACCTTCATTTGCATTTTTTGAACTGATCATTCTTGTGCAGCATGACAAATATGAAGATATGTTTGGAAGAATTGTTCATCTTTAATCCATATCATAATATTTGCTGTCTTGGGGAGGGGGTGGAAAGAGGGAGAAAACAGGTTTTGCAAAGATGAATGTTGAAAACTATATTTAAATTTATTTGGAAAAATAAAATACTATTAAAAAGGAAAAAAGGAACCAATTGTTTTTAAATGTTTGGTATAATTCACTGTATATACATCCAGACCTGGAGATTTTTTCCTAGGGAGTTTCAAGATGGCTTGTTCAATTTATATTATTTTATTTCCTCTTCTCTCAATCTCTGCAATTTATATATATTTAAAATATTCATCAGTTCCTATCACTTTATCAGATTTATTGGAATATAATTGCACATAATGCTTCTTAAGTATTGCTTTAATTTTCTCTTTATTGGTGATAAGTTCAGCCTTTCATTTTTGAGACTGATAATTTGGTTTTCTTCTTTCGTTTTTCTAATCAAATTAACTAAAGGTTTGTCTCTGTTAGTTTTTTTCACAAAGTCAACTCAATTTTATTTATTGGTTCACTTTCTCATTTTCAATTTTATTAATCTCTCCTTTTACTTTCAAATTTTCTATTTTGGTATTTAATGGGGGTTTTTGATTTGTTCTTTTTTTAGTTTTGTTTTGTTTTTGTTTTTAGTCGTATGCTCAGTATATTGATTCTCTCCTTCTTAATTTTATTCATATAAACAGATAGACATATAAAATTTCACTTAAGAAGTGTTTGGCTGCATCCCATACTATTTTGTATTTTTTTCCCTCATTATTGTTATTCTCTTAGATGAAATTGATTATTTCTGTGATTTGTTGTTTGATTTGCCATTCTTCAGGATTAGATTACTTTGTTTTCAATTAATTTTTATTTATTATTCCATGACACTTTCTTACACATAATTTGTATTACAATATGATTTCAAAAGGATACATTTAATATTTCTGCCTTTCTGCATTTGATTGTGAAGTTTTTGTGCCCTAATATAAATTTTGTGTAGGTGCTAGATACCACTGAGAGAAAGATATATTTCTTTCAATCCCCATTCATTTTCTTCCAGAAGTTTATTATATGCAACTTTTTAAAATTCTCTTCACTTCCTTAATTTTTTCCCCTTTTTTGAAGTTTACTTATCTAGTTGATTTTGTCAGACTGATTCCTGATGTTTCATTAGGTCTTTCTCTTCCATTTGTCCAGTTCTAATTTTTAATTAATCATTCCTTCTGTTAGATTTGTTTAACTTCCTTTTTGTAGATCCCCCACCAGTGTAGTTTTGCTATTTTTTCTTATAATATCTGCTCTTAGAATTCAGGTGTTATACCATCTAATGCATATTATTTGATATTGATATTATTTACTTATCTATGATATCCTTTAGGGAGATGTAATTTCTTTCCTTATGTCTTTTAATTAGATCTGTTTTTTCTTTTCCATTGTCTATCATAATCACTACCTTGCTTTTTTTTTTTTTTAAAATTGAGCTTAAGCATAATATATTCTGCTGTAGCTTTATATCTTTATTCTGTGTGTATCTCTTGGCTTTCAAATATTTCTTGTAAACCATGAACTATAGAGTCCTGGCTATTAATTAATCTATCTACTTTTGTTTTATGCAAGATTTCATCCCATTCATATTTGCAATTTTGATCATCAATTCATCAATTATATATTTCCTTCTCTTATTCTTTCCTTCTTTAGTGGTATTTTATTTCTGACTTCAACCTCCCTTAATCTGTTTTCCTTGGTGATTTCTTCAAAGGTGTTGTTCAGGCTTTCTTTCTTTCTTTTGTTTGATCACAACTTTCAGCAAGTCCAATAATTCTTAAATTGTCTCTTCTGGCTCTATTTTCCAGGTCAGTTTGTTTTTTCAATTAGATATTTTACGTTTAATTCTATTTTCTCATTTTTGTTTGACTGATTCTTGATGTTTTATTGTGCTATTCACTTCCACTTGCCCAATTCCAATTTTTAATGAATTATTTACCAATTCTATTTTTAAAGTAATTGTTTTGTTTAATGGATTTTTCCCTGTTTAGATAATTTTATTTTTTAAAGAAGTTAATTTGTTTAGTATATATATTTTTCCACTTCATCAAATCTGTTTTTTAATGAATTGGGTTTTCAGTATATTTCCTCCTTTTTGCCAAATCTATTTTTAAAAAGTGTTTTCTTCAGTTTTTGTGCTTTCTTTTTCCAAAATTTTACTTTTTTTTCATGATTTTCCTATATGGCTTTCATTTCTTTTTCTGTTTTTTTCTTCTACCTCTCTTACTTGATTTTTAAAATCCTTTTTGAACTCTTGTAAGAGAATCTTTTGAGCTTGAGATTAATTCATATCCCTTTTTGAAGCTTCATATGTAGGCATTTTACTATTGCTGTTCCCTTATGGATATGTCTTTTGATCTTCCTCATTGCCCTAGTAACTTTCCATGATCAGAACTTTTTTTCTTTTCCTTTTTAAAAAAAAATTGAACTCTGCTTCTATGGCACAGAAGAGACTTTCCCAAGATTATTTTTCAGGGGAACAAGGTTCTCTCTCACTGCCTTACCACATTGGGCAAGAACTGCTGCAAGCTTTCCAACTGAGCTGGATTGCACTGGCCTAATTCCATCTCTTGTGCCAGTATTCAGGGGCTCATAATTTACCTCCTGCACTTTGGTTGGAGGTCTCATAGCTAGCCTGCTGAGCTACTGGCCCACTGAGCTAGAACCAAGGGCCTCCTTTCCTGAACTGTCTTTTGGCTACAAGCCTCATATTAGGTTTCCTAAAACTCACCTATCCTGGGTTGCTATCCTCCTTTTTGTGAATGAGACAAACCTTTCCTGAAGTCTTTCCAAGATATCATAAGCTGGAAAATTGTTTCACTCCAATTTTCTTGTGGGTTCTGTCACTCCAGAATTCATTTATTTAGAAGCTTTATTTAGCATTGTTTATGAGGGAAATTAGGGTGACTTCATGCAACTTCTTGGCTTTATTCTGCAATTTTGGCTCCCAAATCTGCATTTTTCAAGTAGGCAAACTAAGACTAAGGGAGGTAGTGATGTATCTGTGGTCACATAGCTAATAAATGCCATTGATGATATCTCAATCTAGGTCATTCCTGTGTGGCCCCATACTCATCACCTTTTTTTGATACTCTCACTGCTTTCCATTGCATTTACTTAAAAGTCCAAATGTTAGGAAGGAAATTATCAACTAGATTGTAGAAACTGTTTCTGCTATACATAAGTGTTAGGTTTTTACTAAGTGCTAATGAAACAATGAGATATTAGGTTCTTACTAAGTGTTAAGTCAGTACTTAACAATTCTCTAGTTCTGGTCTTTACTAGGAGTTTAACCCTTTTGAACTCCTGGGGAGGAGCTTGCATGCTTAGGAGGAGCAAGTTCATTGGTTGAAGCATTTCTTCCCAGAAGCCCTTGTGTTATCCCATGCCCATTCTCTGGGAGGATAAAAGAGGGCAACACTTGAGAGATAGAGAGTCTTGTGTGGGCCAGACCTGGAGCAGCTCTCTGGAGGAAGAAGAATCTACTCTAGGTCAGAGTTGGCAGCAGCTGACACAGCAGATCTCCTCCCCGAGAGTGATCGGCAGTTGCTGGAGACTACAGCACATTACATATTTGAAAAGGCAAAGAAACAGGAGGAAGATGGAGTGTTATGTGTGAAGAACATCAGAAAGTCTGATTTGGTTGGACCGTATTCTTCAAGAAAAGAGTACTATAGGGGTGGAGCCAAGATGGCACAGAAGATACACGTGATTTTGTGAGCTCCCTTCTTCCCTCAATGCCAATTAGTTGAATCAGCCTCAAAAATAACGTCGGACTGATAGAAATCACAAGGACTGGAAGCACAACTTACCAGCTGAAGAGAATCTGGAGTTTCAAGAGAAAAGGTTGGTTCCCAGGGGAGGAAAAAAAAAAAAGGCCAGCACAGACAGGGTTAGGTGCTAATACACTGCGCCAATCGAGCTGGGGAGAATTCTGGGATCAGAGAAGCCACTGAGATAGAAGAATCTGGCACAGGCTGTTAGCTCTTATCTGCTTATAAAACAGCAGTACAGAAGAGAAATCAAGCCACTTTAAAATATAAAGCCAGATACTAGAACCACCCCAATCGGGAAGTTACCTAACAGATCTCGGCATGGCTGTGAAGCCTCCATCTGCTGTCCGGGGTTTCACCTTGGGATAGTTAAGAGCTTGAAAAGTGGGGACACAGCCCAAGGCAACATATAATTCACATAGTGCCTGGCTTGGCTGGAGGCTGTGGAACTCATCCGCAGAAGTCCCAGAGAAGTGGAACCTTAGAAATAGGGACTGCGGTTTCTGGGCAGACACTTCCAGTTTGAGCACAGGGGCTTTTCATTTCAGCTGCTGATATCTACGCCCCATGGGACGCATTGGCTGGGCTTTGTGCAAATCGCCTTTACTGTTCAGTCTTAAACCTCAGAGAAGTCTCTAGGACACACAGCAAGGTCCTTCACTGGGCAACCCTCATAGCGCAACCACAACCGTACTAATCACCTCTGAGGCACTCTCAGGGAGGGGGAGGAGAACTCTATCCCAGAGCTCTCTCTTAGCTCAGGCACAGGAGCCGCTGCATCCATCTGGTCTGAGAGGAAGCTGGTAAATAAATAAATAAAGAATTTCTTACCCCAAGAACTGACCCCAAAATATTTTTAAATATAAGTAAAAAGCTAAAGAGAACTATTGATTCCTTCTACACAGAGAAAGAGTGGGTATCCAACCCCAAGGAAGTTAATAGCAGAGAGTCAGCAGATAACAGCCTAAAGGGGAATGATACCTGCCCCCCATTGCATAACTCTCTCCCAGAAGAGACTATTAAAAAATTAAGAGAGTTTGAAGAAAAATGGGGAAAGGAAAGAGAAGCTATGATAGAGAATAACAATGTTCTGAAATTTGAGTTGGAAAAAAATAAAGAATTCACAGGAGATTCAGGGAAACAAAATTTGTGAATTAGAAAAGGTTAAAAAATCACAGGAAAGTAGGATTTCTGAATTGGAAAAGATAAAAAAGTCTCAAGAAAGTAGGATTTCTGAATTGGAAAAAGAAAATAATTCTATAAAAATAAAAATTAGGGAAATGGAAAAAATTCAATAGAGCAAAATAATTCATTTAAAAACTCAATTGGGCATATACAAAAAGAACTAAAAATTGTGAATGAAGAAAATAATTCCTTAAAAATCAGGACGGAACAAATAGAAATGAATGATTCATTGAGAACCCAAGAATCAGTCAAAAAAAAAAAATGAAAAGTTGGAGAATAACATCAAATACTTACTGGAAAAATCTATAGACCTGGAAAAGAGATCTAGGAGAGATAATCTGAGGATCATTGGACTTCCTGAAAACTATGACCAAAAAAAGAGCCTAGATTCTATTTTACAGGAAATCATCAAAGAGAACTGTCCAGATGTAATAGAAACACAAGGGAGAATAGGCGTGGAAAGAATTAATCAAATACCTTCTGAAAAAGACACTAAAAACAACAACAACAACAACAAAAAAAAAAAAAAACTCCGTGGAATATTGTGACTAAGCTGCAGAATTACCACACAAAGGAAAGAATATAGCAAGCAGCTAAAAAAAAGCAAATCAAATATCAAGGGGCCACAATAAGGGTCACTCAAGATCTGGCTGCCTCCACATTAAACGATTGAAGGGCCTGGAACTTGATATTCTGAAATGCAAAAGATCAAGGATTGCAACCCAGAATAAACTACCCAGCTAAGTTTAGCATTTTCTTCCATGGAAGAAGATGGTCATTCAATGAAACAGAGGAATTCCATTTGTTTCTAAGAAAAAACCAGACTTAAACAAAAAATTTGATCCACATCCACAAGACTGAAGAGAAATAGAAAAAGGTACACAGAATCCTTGAGAACTGTATCTCTGTTGTGGATATATAGAAAGTCCACATAGATAATTTGATTTTACTCATATTAAAAAAAAGGAGGAGTAGTAAAGGGAATGGGGTAGTATCAGAAAAAGGGAAAGGAGTGATAAAAAGAGGGAAACTACATCCCAGGAAGAGGCATAGAAAATATACCATATCTGAGGGAATTTAGAGAGGGGGAGAAACATTGTGTGAATCTCACTCTCATCAGAAGAGGCTCAAAGAGGAAATGATTGACATATTTGTTTTTCAGAGAATTCTCTCTCACCTCATTAAAAGGAGGGAGAGGAAAAGGGAAAAGGAAAAGGGGAATAAGGGAAGGGACTTGGAAGGAGGAGGTAGGGATACTAAAAAAGGGAGGGCTGCGCGTCACAAGTGGGGTCTATAAATTAAATATCGGGGAAGGGGTTCAGGGGGTCAAGTGAAAAAGCACAATCTGGGGATAATATGATGGCAGGAAATACAGAATTAGTAATATTAACTGTAAATGTGAATGGGATGAACTCTTCCATCAAACAGAGACGGATAGCAGACTGGATAAAAAGTCAGAACCCCACAATATATTGTTTACAAGAAACACACTTAAAGCAGGGAGATACATACAGAGTAAAGGTAAAAAGTTGGAGCAGAATCTATTATGCTTCAGGTAAAGCCAAAAAAGCAGGGGTAGCCATCCTTAACTCAGATCAAGCAAAATCAGAAGTTGATCTAATTAAAAGAAATAAAGAAGGAAACTATATCCTGCTAAAAGGTAGCACAAACAATGAAGCCATATCAATACTAAACATATATGCACCAAGTGGTATAGCATATAACTTTCTAAAGGAAAAGTTAAGAGAATTGCAAGAAGAAATAGACAGTAAAACTGTAATACTGGGAGATCTTAACCTTGCACTCTCAGATTTAGACAAATCAAACCACAAAACAAATAAGAAAGAAATTTAAAAAGTAAATAGAATATTATAAAAACTAGGTATGATAGACCTTTGGAGAAAACTGAATGGTGATAGAAAGGAGTATACTTTCTTCTCAGCAGTTCATGGATCCTATACAAAAATTGACCATATATTAGGACATAAAGATCTCAAAATTAAATGTAGGAAGGCAGAAATAATAAATGCCTTCTACTCAGATCACAATGCAATAAAAGCTACATTCAGTAAAAAGTTAGGGGTAAATAAACCAAAAAGTAATTGGAAACTAAATAATCTCATCTTAAAGAATGACTGGGTGAAACAGCAAATTATAGAAACAATTAATAATTTCACCCAAGATAATGACAATGATGAGCCATCATACCAAAATCTGTGGGATGCAGCTAAAGTGGTAATAAGGGGAAATTTTATATCTTTAGAGGCTTATTTGAAGAAAATAGAGAAAGAATAGATTAACGAATTGGGCCTGCAACTGAAAAAGCTAGAAAAAGACCAAATTAAAAACCCCCAGCCAAATATTAAACTGGAAATACAAAAATTAAAAGGAGAAATCAATAATATTAAAAGTAAAAAAAACTATTGAATTAATAAATAAAACCAAGAGTTGGTTTTATGAAAAAGCTAATAAAATAGATAAACCTTTGGTAAATCTGATCAGAAAAAAGAAAGGAAAATCAAATTGTTAGTCTTACAAATGAAAAGAGGGATCTTTCCACCAATGAAGAGGAAATTAGAGAAATAATAAGGAGTTACTTTGCCCAACTTTATGCCAATAAATTTAATAACTTAAGTGAAATGGATGACTTCCTCCAAAAATATAGGCTTCCTAGATTAACAGAGGAGGAGATAAATTGCTTAAATAGTCCCATTTCAGAAAAAGAAATAGAACAAGCTATTAATCAACTCCCCAGGAAAAAAATTCCCAGGACCAGATGGATTTACATGTGAATTCTACCAAACATTTAAAGAACAATTAGCCCCAATGCTGTATAAACTATTTGAAAAAATAGGGGATGAAGGAGTCCCACCAAACTCCTTTTATGACACAGACATGGTACTGATATCTAAACTAGGTAGATCGAAAACTAAGAAAGAAAATTATAGACCAATTTCCTTAATGAATATTGATGCTAAAATCTTAAATAAGATATTAGCAAAAAGACTACAGAAAATCATCCCCAGGATAATACACTATGATCAAGTAGGACTTATACAAGGAATGCAGGGCTGGTTTAATATTAGGAAAACTAGTAGTATAATTGACCATATTAATAATCAAATTAATAAAAACCATATGATCATCTCAATAGATGCAGAAAAAGCATTTGATAAAATCCAACATCCATTGCTACTAAAAACGCTTGAGAGTATAGGAATAAATGGACTATTCCTTAGAATAATCAGGAGCATATATTAACAACCATCAGTAAGCATAATATGCAATAGAAATAAACTGGAACCTCTCCCAGTAAGATCAGAAGTAAAACAAGGTTGCCCACTATCACTATTACTATTCAATATAGTACTAGAAACTCTAGCCTCGGCAATAAGAGCTGAGAAAGAGATTCAAGGAATTAGAGTAGGAAATGAGGAAATCAAACTCTCTCTCTTTGCAGATGACATAATGATATACTTAGAGAACCCCAAAGACTCTGCTAAAAAGCTATTAGAAATAATACAGAATTTTAGCAAAGTTGCAGGATACAAAATAAATCCACATAAATCTTCAGCATTTTTATATATCACCAACAAAATGCAACAGCAAGAGATACAAAGAGAAATTCCATTCCAAACAAATGTTGAGAGTATAAAATATTTGGGAATCCATCTACCAAAGAATAGTGAGGAATTATATGAGAAAAATTACAAAACACTTGCCACAAAAATAAAGTCAAATTTAAATAATTGGAAAGACATTCAGTACTCTTGGACAGGTAATAAAGATGACAATACTCCCCAAACTAATCTATTTATTTAGTGCTATACCAATCAGACTCCCAAGAAACTATTTTAATGACCTAGAAAAAATAACAACAAAATTCATATGGCAGAATAAAAGGTCGAGATTTGCAAGGGAACTAATGAAAAAAAAGTCAGATGAAAGTGGTCTAGTTGTACCTGATCTAAAGCTATATTATATAGCAGCAGTCACCAAAACCATATGGTATTGGCTAAGAAATAGACCAGTTGATCAGTGGAACAGATTAGATACAAAGGATAAAAAAGGATACATCTATAGCAATCTAGTCTTTGACAAACCCAAAGATACCAACATTAGGGATAAAAATTCATTAGTTGGAAAAACCTGTTGGGAAAACTGGAAATTAGTATGGCAGAAATTAGATATGGATCCACACTTAACACCATATGCCAAGATAAGATCAAAATGGGTCCATGATTTAGACATAAAGAATGAGATAATAAATAGATTAGAGGAACAGAGAATAGTCTACCTCTCACACCTGTGGAGGAGGAAGGAATTTATGACCAGAGGAGAACTAAAGATCATTATTGATCACAAAATAGAAGATTTTGATTACATCAAACTAAAAAGTTTCTGACAAACAATACTAATGCAAACAAGGTTAGAAGGGAAGTAACAAATTGGGAAAATATTTTTAAAGTTAAAGGTTCTGACAAAGTTCTCATTTCCAAAATGAACTGACCCTAATTTATAAGAAATCAAACCATTCTCCAATTGATAAATGGTCAAAGGATATGAACAGATAATTCTCAGATGATGAAATTGAAACTATATCCACTCATATGAAAGAGTGTTCCAAATCACTACTGATCAGAGAAATGCAAATTAAGACAACTCTGAGATACCACTACACACCTGTCAGATTGGCTAAGATGACAGGAACAAATAATGATGAATGTTGGAGGGGATGTGGGAAAACTGGGTCACTGATACATTGTTGGTGGAGTTGTGAAAGAATTCAGCCATTCTGGAGAGCAATTTGGAACTATGCCCAAAAAGTTATCAAACTGTGCATACCCTTTGACTCAGCATTGCTGTTATTGGGCTTATATCCCAAAGAAATACTAAAGAGCAGAAAGGGACCTGTATGTGCCAAAATGTTTGTGGCAGCTCTTTTTGTTGTAGCTAGAAACTGGAAGATGAATGGGTGTCCATCAATTGGAGAATGATTGGGTAAATGATGGTATATGAAGGTTATGGAATATTATTGCACTGTAAGAAATGACCAGCTGGAGGAATACAGAGAGGCTTGGAGAGACTTACATCAACGGATTCTGTGTGAAATGAATAGAACCAGAAGAGCGCTGTACACTTCAATGCTGTATGAAGATGTATTCTGATGGAAGTGGCTATCTTCAACATAAAGAAGATCCAACTCACTTCCAGTTGATCAATGATGGACAGAAACAACTATACCCAGAGAAGGAACACTGGGAAGTGAATGTAAATTGTTAGCACTACTGTCTATCTACCCAGGTTACTTATATCTCCGGAATGTAATACTTAATGTGCAACAAGAAAGTGGTATTTACACACATATATTGTATCTAGGTTATATTGTAACACATGCAAAATGTATGGGATTGCCTGTCATCAAGGGGAGGGAGTAGAGGGAGGGAGGGGATAATTTGGATAAATGAATACAAGGGATAATGTTATAAAAAATAATTATTCATGAATATATACTGTCAAAAAAGTATAAATAAAATTTTTAAAAAAGAGTACAATATAGCGAGACTAAAAAGGTAGGTTGGGGCCCAGGTTGTGAAGAATTTACATGCCAGAGGACAACATAGAACAACATATAGTTTACATTTAGTAAACTATAATACAATAAAAAATAGTACTTAAAACTTGAAAAACAAAAGATACAGAGCTAAATTTAAAAGTTCTCTAGGGCTACCTGTGGCCTATATGTAATGTGCTGCCATCTCCAGAAACTGCCAATGACTCTCTGGGATATCTGCTGTGTCAACTGCTGCCAACTCTGACCTAGAGTAGAGACTTCTCCAGAGAGCCGCTCCAGGTCTGGCCCAGATAAGACTATCTCTGGAGTGCTGCCCTCTTTTATCCTCCCAGAGAATGGGAGTGGGATAATGCAAGGACTTCTGGGAAGCAATACTTCAACCAATGAACTTGCTCCTCCTAAGCATTCAAGCTCCTCTCTAGGAGTTTGAAGGGGTTAAACTCCTAGTAAAGACCAGAACTAGAAAATTGTTAAGTAGGGATTTAGCACTTAGTAAGAACCTAACACATAAGAAATGTATAATTATGCCATATGGTTATCAGTTGAAGTAATTGGAAACATATCTAATTGAGAATTGGTAGATGACTTCAAGTAATGAAAGAATTGTAAAAAAGAATTATTAGATATTTTTACTTAAGCCTCATCAGGCAGAACTAGGAAGACTAAGTGGAAATATCATGGAGGAATATTTGGGGCTCAAAATAATGTACGGTTTGTAAAAATTCTATAGTAAGAAATGATGAAACAGGTGCTTTCAAGAAGACATGAAATGATGCTAAGTGTGCAAAACAAAAAGCATCCTTAATCCTATAGCATTAATGTTAACAAAAATGAACTACTTTTAGAACATTAACAAACTAATGAAGAAGGAAAAACAGAACCATGAAAACAATTTATATAATAACAGTGCAGTTTTGACAACAATAACTTTGATAACTATAAGAACTATAAGCAACAAAATAACCATTCATGATTTTAGAGTGCCTATGATAAAACATACTATCTATCATAGAGAGGTAATATATTTAGGATGCAGAATGGTAGACACATATATAGATACACACATATATAATTTATATCTTTGCATATATACAACTTTGTATATATACATATATAATTATTGGGTGCATTTGTTTTTTTTTTTCTTGACATATTATAAAACACATTTGTCTTAAGAACATCTTTTAACATATTTGTTGCAAGAAATTTATTTTTCCATTTCTAATGCAGTAGGGAAGAAAGAAAAATAGTTGTTAATTAAAAAAAAATTGGGAGGCGGGTTTGAAATGTTTAATGATCTTCAACATGAAATCACTGAATTAGTCAGTTTTCCTTAATTGTTTGGCTTTGTTATAAGGTGCTTCATACAAAGTATCTACAAAAATAATTTACAAATTTGGGTAAGTAATGGGAAACCATATCAATAAAACTTAAAGGGACCTTCCACAAAAGAAAGAAGCATACACAATCCAGTAGAACTAATATCAATAGCTCTTAATATTTTATTTTTGAATCTTTAGTGCTTAGCATAATACCCTATGTGGTATTTATATAAGTGTTTAGCAAACTGAATTGAACAATTATGAAATTCATTAAAATTCATTAAAAGAGACATTCAAAGCCCTTTGGCTACCTCCTGTGGAAGGTAAAATAGAAGTTTCTCTTTGATGAATATTTACAAATACAGGCTAGATGACAACTTTTCTGGGAAATTGTAGAACAGTATGGTTTGTACTGGTCATTTGATCCTTTCCAACTCTTAGATCTTAATTGTTATTCTTTAGACACTTTTCAGTTTATCAATATATTTTTTTAACTATAGCCTCCAACACTAAATATAGTTCACCAGAAATGGTCTAAGCAGAGATGGCCTGGGCAATTACCAAGCATGATTCTGAGAACCTTTGATGAAGCCTACTACCCTAATTTCCTAATAGGGAGGTGATAGACTCAGATTGAAGAGCCATATGATTTTTCACCATCACTAATGTGGGAATTTGTTTCACTCGTGTATTTTTTTTTTTGTTGTTGTAATAATTTTGTTTTTGTCTTTTCTTGGGGGAGGAGTAATAGAAGGGAGAAAAATGTATTGCTAAATAAAATATTAATTTTAATTCAAATGGTTGATTTGAAAAACCTTTTTTTTTTTTTTTACATTGCAAAAGAGCTGATAGACATATTCCTTTCTCTCTTATTATACCTGTTCTAGTGAGTCATTTTCTTTCTCTTTACTAATCAGTAAAGTTATAATGCTCTTGTGCTCTGTCAGCATTTTTCAATTGCTGCTCCCTGGAACATTTTTCCAGGTCTGTAAAACTATCACCACCAAAGCAAATTTAACCTGTAAATTGAAAAATCTGACGTTTCCTTTCCATCTCCTTTATATTATCCCACTCATGGGTTCTTTTCCCTCCCTTGCTCCAAATCACCACCCTTTAGGCTACCAAGGATCATTAGAACAGAGCTATTATGTCTTATGTGGTGGAGTAGCATAACAATTCTAAGTTAACAAAAAAAAATGAGTCTCAGATTTGGCAGAGGATCTTTCAATTAAATTAGTAAAGGGAAGTGAATAAATCCTTTGTATTATAGACTTAGTAGGATTTGTTTTCTTGGGGACTTTGGATCTGATATTAATCATGATTTGAATAGTCTTTTATAGAGAATTTAAATATTTTTTGTCTTCAACATAGTTTGGGCTGGGAAAATATAAGTGATTTCTAAATTGCACATTTTTCTCAAGTCCTCAAATACCACAGATCAGGAGGTAAACAGGTAAAAAGGAGATGAGAATGAGACTCCTTAGGGGAAAAAAGCCATAGTGTGGAAAATGATTTCACCAACCCACACATAATTGATGGAAATATCTCCTTTTTCCTGGGGGAAGTAAATTACTTCCATTTACTCCAAATCTCATTGACTTTCTAAGCTTCTAAACAATGCTCCAGGCCACTGGAGAATAGGACATCATTTGGCATCCACTGCCTCAAATTTCCTGTTAGAATGATCTATTGAACTGAGGGATTTCAAGGTGAGATCTCCAACTTTTTAGAGCAGTGATCCTCCAACTTTTTAAATGGGGGACCAGTTCACTGTCTCTCAGACTGTTGGAGGGCTGGACTACAGTAAAAACAAAAATTCACACTATGTCTCTGCCTCTCAGCCCATTTGCCATAACCCATCAGGCCACATAAACGTCCTCACCTGCTGCATCTGGCCCATGGGCTGTAGTTTGAAAATCCCTGTTAGAGAATACTAAGTTGTTCAAAATTGAAGAATGCTAAGTCAGAAATCCATCACAAGACTATGCTCATGAGAAATAATATGGCAGATGAGCTCTAGTATGAGCAGTGGGTAAAAGAATCTTAATGTATCCTAGGGATATAAGCAAATATCCATGCAGCAATTCTGGGGGGTGAGAAATTTGGGAGAGAATGCAGATCAAGAACATTTTAAAATGGATTAAATCCTACCAAGTCTAAAATATTAGTGTTGAATTCCCCAATCCAACTAATTTTGTTAAAAGATATCCTCAATACTAGATCATGGACCTCTTTTTGGTTAGCTGGGAATTAGCATGCTACCAATAACATAGGTTTATAAGATTTATGGCTGCAAGGTGCCTTAAAAACCACTTTGATCAAGTCTTTTATTTTACCGAAGAGAAAATGAGAGAGGTGAAATAACTTGCCCATAGCAAAACACATGATTGAAATTAATATTCTCCTCTGATCCTTAATCTGATCCTCTTTGTATATCATATTGTATATTGTAGGATTATTGTAAGAAAACATTTTATAAATATTTAATATATTATTATTATTATTATTATTATTATTATTATTATTATTATTATTATTATTATTATATTTTAAAATGTATTCTTTCTTGCTGATGATCAGGACCTAACTAGGACTTTTCTTGTAGGATTTAACCCTAGAAATTGTTTTATCTTCCCACTGAACATAAGATAATTTGAAAAATCCCATTCCCTAATCAAAAGTAAGAATGAAAATACAAATTACCCAGAGAAAGAAAATATAGTGATTTAAACTGAGACTAAAATGTGAATTACTGGTACTAGCCAAGGCTTTAGTTCATAAGTATGTATAAGATAACTTCTATTTGCAATATTTCTGATCAATTATAGAAATATAAAAAGAATTATTACAAGGTTCTTGGCCTCAAAAAGTTCTCCCATACCATCCTCCCATACACTATATTTATGCATTAGGAGAATAATGGGCACCAGATAGGATTAATAGGTATGCCATAGAAAGATCACAAAAAGGGAGGGGACAAAATAATGAAGAAACAAATTTAAGATTTTTCTTTGGGTACAGGATATGGTTTCTTGACAAGAATGGAGTAAAGTGGATTTCTTTTCAAGGACAGGTCAGAATAAATGCCCTTGAAGTCCCTATCAGTTCTTAGACTCTGATTCTGTGAATGAAAATAGGTCATGCTTGACATATACCCCAAACTTCCCCATCTATGTTTATATTTATATATCTAATTGTTATTTGGGAATCACTTGGGAAATTCAACAAAAAATTTAAAATAACCAGTTCACACAAAGGACATGAAAGATCTAAATAAAAGTAGTTTGTCAAAGAAATAGAATATACAGAATATCAGAAATTATCACCTTGATGAGAAATAAGGTCTTACAAATTAATCAAGATAGAATGAGTTGATGGAATTTCATCCCTTACTCTGCTCATACTCATGTCACCAAGGCAAGGATCCAATTAAGAGACAATTTAGAATAATTAGAAGCACCTAATGAGTAAAAGGTAATGAGACATGAGGTATGCCAGTGTCTTAACTGAACATGTGCCCTTGCTAATTAGGAAGTAAAGTACTCTCCAAGAACTCAGAAATTTACCCTTAATGTGCCTGTTCTGAGATAGAAGCATTGCCAGAGGGGGAAATACTGGAGCTTTCAAACAAAGAGAGCTTTAACTTCCTAGATTCTACTTTGCAATAAGGCATCTCCTGGCTCAATATGCCAAAGGGCTTGGACAGTATTAATCAATATCATTAATATTGAGAGACTTAATATTGTGCTTTGTCCATACCCTGATGTTGTTTCCCTAATTAGATAATTATTGACTGATTAATTGAGATTTACAACTGTGAGAATGACTCTATAAGACTATCTTATCTTCATTAACCCCCCTTCTCCCCAGGGAAATTTTCTCTCCTTTTATGGAAATAGCTATATGAATATGAATTTTTATCAAAATTTGAGCACTCTCATTTTGTCTATTAAAGGAAATGTGTGTTCTTTCCCTTATATTAAAATGCCAGTAAGGATCAGCTATGATTTAAAGAAGAATCTATGATTATTAAAGATTACATGCTATAACTGAGAAGAAAACTTAGGGGTCATGTCATTCAATATCTGATAATGCATGTATGATATTATTGTTTCAGATTAAATACTACAGATATAAGCCATCTCCTTGTATAAAAACAAGGAATTTAAAGAGAGTATTTGGAAGATATATCTTTTGTGTAAACTCAGTTTTACAATCAATTGAAATACTATTTTTTTGATTGGGTTCCATGAGTCTTCTAGATAGAACTAGAAGGAATGTGGGTAGATAACACAGCAAGTATTATTTATTATCCAACCTTGCCTTTGTCTAAGGTACTGAAGTTAAAGAAAATTTCCACCAGATAAAACCAGACATGAGAGAACAGTTTCAATTTCTAAAAGTTCCCAGCCTAAGAAAACCTATATTAGATCCCTTTTCCAAGATGTTTATGTCCTACAAGTCCCTCTAAGTGGCTTTTAATAGCAAACTTGATTACAGCCCTACAAGGAAAGAATTTCAGAGCTTCAAAATATTTATTATTTACATATATGGTGGGGATCTTGAGTTTTCTCCAAGTCCTATGAAATATATGTATAGGACATAACACTTATCTTTTGAAATTATAAATATCTATTCAGTTTTCTCCATTTTAAGAAATTAGGGATCTTATCACCTCTCCTTCTATTAAATGTTTGGCTTAACTTTAAAATTTTAAGTATCTATGTTTTATCAGTGATAATCTTTTATTCATGCAGATTTCATCAGATTTTTACAATGGTTGAAAGTCCATCACTCTGAAACCAATCTATAGCTGACCTCTCTTGGTTAGGTATGCTGGTCTTCAGATGACAAACATGAAGCACAATGTAATATCAGGCTGATTCTCAACAGTTTTCCAGTTCAACTATATTTCTATTTATAACTTATATTCTTTTAAATAAGCTTCAAGAGTTTAGCAAATGCTGTGCCACATTGGGGCATGAAAGGAAGAGCTTAATTGAGAAAGGATGGTTAATCATGAAACAAAACAGTAGGTAAAGGAAAAACAAATCATAATAAGAAGTTATTTTCTCTTCCTAGATACCTTCTCTGATATAAAAAGACAGAGGGAGACTCAAAATCATAAAATCACATAACTTTATACAGATTAAATGGACCCAAATTTCATCATTAACTGCCACGTTCAATTTTTAAATTAGCCTTGGACCTGATTCCCTTAGAGTCACCATACAGGCACACATAGATCCTTGGAAGGTAAACAATGATTCTAGTTCATTCTAGTTAAACTGTCTTGGAACTCTCTTAGAGCAAAGCTCTTCCCTCCCCCCCTCACCCATTTCAACCAAACTCTGCCTAGAGATATCATTAGGTCCTGACATTGAAATTACTGCTGGACTACTTCTACAATGTCACTAAACCCCAACCATTTAAATCCCACTGCATTTCCCATACCAAAGGGTGCAAACTAAAGATTTCTATTCTTTGCCACTAGCTGTGTAAATGAATATGTGTTATTTCCCCTCAAATAAGAATGCAAATGTCATGACAACAGCTACTATCCAAATTGTATTTTAATGGTTAGTACAGTACTTAGTTCATAGCAAACATATGATACTTAAAAACCCAGGGCTGACTGCACTGCACTGGACCAAACTAGACTAAAATGCAATTGGGATGTGCTTAACAAAGTAAATAAAAATACAACATAATATAGATAATGTTGCTCTGTAGTTTTCTGAGTTAATATGTGGCCTCCAAGTATCCACTATTTTTTAAAAAAAATTGTTTGACATTACTGATAGTACAAAGGTTTTTATGCCATGTAGGCAACTCAGTGATCCTTCTATGATCATTGATCTGAGGGTAGGGTCAGAAATAGCTATATTTAAGCACAAAATTTAAAAAAAGGTAGGGAAAAACTTAGTCTAATGCCTGAAGTTCCTTAGTAAAATAGGTCTCACTCCAGGTCCCTATTATGGTTTTGGTCAGTTATGTTGCTCTAAAAATAACTTTTCAGTGGATCTGGGAAGCAATTAGGTGAAAAGTAAATAGTAAAGAGAGAATCTCAATTTTTGTTTTTTAAAACTGTATGACATAAGAATTCCTGAATGTATGGTCAGCTGCAAAAATGGATGCACTTATTGGGAATATGTCCAAAACAATACTTACACAGAATCTGAGAGAAGAAGAGCTGTAACTGAAAAATCCTAAATGACATTGCTTTGAACTAACAGAGCTGCATGATACAAATCATCAGTTATTTATAATGATGGTTTTATATAGTGTATTGAGATTTTCTTTTTTTAAAATTATTTTATAATTATAACTTTTTTTTTGACAGTACATATGCATAGGTAATATTTTTTTTTTACAACATTAACCCTTGTACTCCCTTTTGTTCCGAAGTTTTCCCCTCCTTCCCTCCACTCCCTCCCCATGATGGCAGGCATGACCATATATATTAAATATCTTATAGTATATCCTAGGTACAATATATATGTGCAGAACTGAATTTTGTTGTTGTTGTTGTTGTTGCAAAGGAAGAATTGGATTCGGAAGGTAAAAATAATCTAGGGAGAAAAACAAAAAATGCTAACAGTTTACACTCATTTCCCAGTGTTCCTTTTCTGGGTGTAGCTGATTCTGTCCATCATTGATCAATTGGAAATGGATTAGCTCTTCTCTATGTTGAAGATATCCACTTCCATCAGAATACATCCTCATACAGTATCATTGTTGAAGTGTATAATGATCTCCTAGTTCTGCTCATTTCACTCAGCATCAGTTGGTGTAAGTCTCTCCAAGCCTCTTTGTATTCATCCTGTTGGTCATTTCTTAAGGAACAATAATATTCCATAATATTCATATATATAATTTACCCAACCATTCTCCAATTGATCGGCATCCGTTCATTTTCCAGTTTCTAGCCACTACAGAAAGGGCTGACACAAACATTTTGGCATATACAGGTCCCTTTCCCCTTTTTAGTATTCCCTTGGGATATAAGCCCAGTAGTACTACTGCTGGATCAAAGGGTATGCACAATTTGATAACTTTTTGGGCATAATTGCTCTCCAGAATGGTTGGATTATTTCACAACTCCACCAACAATGCATCAGTGTCCCAGTTTTTCCACATCCCCTCCAACATTCGTTATTTGTTCCTGTCATCTTAGCCAATCTGACAAGTGTGTAGTTGTATATCAGAGTTGTCTTAATTTGCATTTCTCTGATCAATAGTGATTTGGAACACTCTTTCATATGAGTGGAAATAGTTTTAATTTCATCATCTGAAAATTGTCTATTCATATCCTTTGACCATTTATCAATTGGAGAAAGGCTTGATTTTTTATCAATTAAAGTCAATTCTCTGTATATTTTGGAGATGAGGCCTTTATCAGAACCTTTAACTGTAAAAATGTTTTCCCAATTTGTTTCTTCCTTTCTAATCTTGTATCTTGTTTGCATTAGTTTTGTTTGTGCAGAAACTTTTTAATTTGATGTAATCAAAATTTTCTATTTTGTGATCAATAATGGTCTCTAGTTCTCCCTTGGACGCAAACTCCTTCCTCCTCCACAAGTCCGAAAGGTAAACCATCCCATGTTCTTGCAATTTATTTATCATTTCATTCTTTATGCCTAAATCTTGGACCCATTTTGATCTTATCTTAGTATGTGGTGTTAAATGTGGCTCCATGCCTAGTTTTTGCGATACTAATTTCCAGTTTTCCCAGCAGTTTTTGTCAAACAATGAATTCTTATCCCAAAATTTGGGATCTTTGGGTTTGTCAAACACTAGATTGCTATTTTTATTCACTATCTTGCCCTGTAAACCTAACCTATGCCACTGATCAACTGGTCTATTTCTTAACCAATACCAAATGGTTTTGGTGACTGTTGCTTTATAATACAGTTCTAGATCAGGTACAGCTAGACCACCTTCATTTATTTTTTTTTTCATTACTTCCCTTGAAATTCTCGACCTTTTGTTGTTCCATATGAATTCTGTTGTTATTTTTTCTAGGTCATTAAAATAGTTTCTTTGGAGTCTGATTGGTATAGCACTAAATAAATAGATTAGTTTAGGGAGTATTGTCATCTTAATTATATTTGCTCGGCCTATCCAAAGGCACTGAATGTCTTTCCAATTATTTAAATCTGACTTTATTTTTGTGGCAAGTGTTTTGTAATTTTACTCATATAATTTCTGATTCTCCTTTGATAGATATATTCCCAAATATTTTATACTATCGACCATTATTTTGAATGGAATTTTTCTTTGTATCTCTAGCTGTTGGATTGTGTTGGTAATGTATTAAAAATGCTGAGGACTTATGTGGATTTATTTTGTATCCTGCAACTTTGCTAAAATTTTGAATTATTTCTAATAACTTTTTAATAGAGTCTTTGGGGTTCTCTAAGTATACCATTATGTCATCTGCAAAGAGTGATAATTTGATTTCCTCATTTCCTACTGTAATTCCTTGAATCTCTTTCTTGGCTCTTATTGCCGAGGCTAGAGTTTCTAGTACTATGTTGAATAGTAATAGTGATAGTGGGCAACCTTGTTTCACTCCTGATCTTACAGGGAAAGGTTCTAGTTTATTGCCATTACATATGATGTTTACTGAAGATTTTAAATATATTCTCGTTATTATTTTAAGGAATAGTCCATTTATTCCTATACTCTCATGCATTTTTAGTAGGAATGGATATTGGATTTTATCAAATGTTTTTTCTGCATCTATTGAGATGATCATATGGTTTTTTTTTATTAATTTGATTATTAATATGGTCAATTATACTAATAGTTTTCCTAATATTAAACCAGCCCTGCATTCCTGGTATAAATCCCACTTGGTCATAGTGTATTATCCTGGGGATGATTTTCTGAAGTCTTTTTGCTAATATCTTATTTAAGATTTTAGCATCAATGTTCATTAAGGAAATTGGTCTATAGTTTTCTTTCTCAGTTTTCAGCCTACCTGGTGTAGGTATCAGTAACATGTTTGTGTCATAAAAGGAATTTGGTAGGACTCCTCCAATACCTATTTTTTCAAATAGTTTATATAGCATTGGAGTTAGTTGTTCTTTAAATGTTTGGTAGAATTCACATGTAAATCCATCTGGTCCTGGGGATTTTTTCTTAGGGAGTTGTTTAATAGCTTGTTCTATTTCTTTTTCTGATATGGGACTATTTAGACTGCTTACTTCTTCCTCTGTTAATCTGGGCAAGCTATATTTTTGAAGTTATTCTTCCATTTCATTTAAGTTATCGAATTTATTGGCATAAAGTTGAGCAAAGTAGCTCCTAACTATTGTTCTAATTTCCTCTTGATTAGTGGTGAATTCTCCCTTTTCATTTTCAAGAGTAACAATTTGATTTTTCTCTTTCCTTTTTTTAATCAGGTTTACTAAGGGTTTGTCTATTTTGGTGGTTTTTTCATAGAACCAACTCTTAGTTTAATAATTAATTCAATAGTTTTTTTTTTTTTTTTTTAACTTTCAATTTTATTAATCTCACCTTTTATTTTTTGAATTTCAAGTTTTGTGTTTCTCTGGGGGTTTTTAATTTGTTCCTTTTCTAGTAATTTTAGTTGTAAGCCCAATTAATTGGCCCTCTCTTTCTCTATTTTATGCAAGTAGGTCTGTAGAGATATAAAACTTCCCCTTATTACCGTTTTGGCTGTATCCCACACATTTTGGTATGGTATCTCATTATTGCCATTTTCTTGGGTGAAGTTATTAATTATGTCTATGATTTGCTGTTTTACCCAATCATTTTTAGTATAAGATTATTTAGTTTCCAATTATTTTTTGGTCTCTTTTCCCCTGGCTTTTTATTAAATGTAATTTTGATTGCATTGTGGTCTGAAAAGGATGCATTTACTATTTCTGTCTTACTGCATTTGATTTTGAGGTTTTTATGCCCTAGTATATGATCAATTTTTGTATAGGTTCCATGAACTGCTGAGAAGAAAGTATACTCCTTTCTGTCTACATTTAGCTTGTGCCAAAGATCTATCATATCAAACTTTTCTAGTATTCTATTTACCTGTTTGACTTCTTTCTTATTTATTTTGTGGTTTAATTTATCTAATTCTGAGAGTGCAAGGTTGAGATCTCCCACTATTATAGTTTTGCTGTCTATTTCTTTTTGCAGCTCTCTTAATTTCTCTTTTAAGAATTTAGATGCTGCACCACTTGGTGTGTATATGCTTCATATTGATACTGCTTCATTATTGATGCTACCCTTTTGCAGGATATAATGCACTTCCTTATCGCTTTTAATTAAATCAATTTTTGTTTTTGCTTGATCTCAGATGAGGATGGCTACCCCTGCTTTTTTGGCTTCACCTGAAGCATAGTAGATTCTGCTTCACCCTTTTACTTTTATTTTGAATGTATCTCCCTGTTTTAGGTGTGTTTCCTGTAAACAACATATAGTAGAATTCTGGCTTTTAATCCAGTCTACTAACTGCTTCCTCTTTATGAGGGAGTTTACCCCATTCACATTTATAGTTAGAATGACTAATTCTATATTGCTTGCCATCTTGTTAACCCCTGCTTATGCTTATCTTCTTTCCTTCCCTCTTACCCCCCTACCCAGTATTAAACTTATGAACACCACTTGCTTTTTACAGCCCTCCATTTTTAGTATCCCTCCCTCACCTTAAAGTCCCTCTCCCTATTTTACCCCTTTTTCTCACAATTTCTGTATTCCCTTCCCCTTAGCTTACTCCTTCCCTCTCACTTTTCAATGAAGTGGAAGAAGTTTCCCCATAAATTGAATTTGTCTTTTGATACACACTATGTTCATCCCCCTCCTTTCTTTCTATCAAATATAATAGGTTACCTTTGCCTCTTCATGAAATGTAGTACCACCACTTTACCCTTTTTATGATATAATTCCTTTCCACCTCTAATTTCTAGGATAGATTATACATGTGTTCTTTACATATCTTTATGGCAGAAGCATAGTCTCAAGATTTCTTTTTACCTTTTTAAAAATCTCTTGAGGTCTGTATTTGAAGATTAAACATTTTGTTTAAATCTGCTTTTTTCATCAAGAATAGATGGAATTTATTTATTTCGTTAAATGTCCATCTTCTTCCCTAGAAAACGATGCTCATTTTTACTGAGTAAGTTATTCTTGGCTGCATACCAAATTCCTTAGCCTTTCAGAATATCATCTTCCAGGCCCTTTGTTCTTTTAATGTGGATGCTTCTAGCTCCTGAATTATCCTTATTGTGGCTCCTCCATATCTGAATTTTTTTTTCTAGCAGCTTCCAATATTTTTTCCTTCATCTGATGATTCTTGAACTTGGCCACTATATTTCTTGGCGTTTTGATTTTAGGGTTTCTTTCAGTAGGTGATCACTGAATTTTTTCAATGTCTATTTTACCCTCTGTTTCCAAAACGGCTGGGCAGTTCTCTTTGAAAATTTCCTGGAAAAAAGTGTCCAAGCTCTTTTTTTCCTCACATTTTTCAGGGAGTCTAATTATTCTCAAATTGTCTCTCCTGGATCTGTTTTCCAGGTCTGTTGTCTTTCCAATAAAGTACTTGACATTCTTTTAAATTGTTTCATTTTTCTGGTTTTGCTTGACTACTTCTTGGTTTCTCCTTGAGTCATTCATTTCTAATTGTTTGAGTCCAATTTTCAACGATGTATTTTCTTCACTCACTTTTTTATATCTTTTTGTAATTGTGTGATTAAGTTTTATCTTCTATGGAATTTTTTTTCCATTTCATCAATTTTATTTTTTAGAGAGTTGTTTTCTTTTTCCGAGTCACTAATTTTGTTTCTCAATGATTTGATTTCTTTATCTACTCTGTCTTTACATGTTTCAGATGACTTCTCCAGATTCTCTTGCCAAGCTTCTCTTTTCTTTTCCCATTTCTCTTTTAGCTCTCTTGTGAGAGCCTTTTTGATTTCCTCTATGAGAGTCTTATTTATTGAGGAGCAGATCATATCACCCTTAGGGGATTCCTCTGGAGACAATCTGCTTTTAGTCTCCTCAGTATTTGAAGTCTGCTCTCTCTCCATACAGAAGCCTGTATGGAGACCTTTTAAATTTTTTGTTCATTTTGTCAGAGCAGGAATGGAAGAAAACAAATTGACAAGAGAAACAATTGGTCTGTTTTGAGGGGTGGGATGGGGCTGGATTGTAATCCGGGCTTCCTCTACAGACTGTGGGAGATAGCAGCAAGGCACTAACAGGACAGTGATGGCTGTGCTGTGTCTGTGCTCTGAGGCTCTAAGAACACACTGAGTCACTCCGTGTGGGGGTGGGGATGGCTGGGGCCCTAGAGATGCTAGCTTTCTGGGGTTTTATTCTTCACCTCCGGTGTTTACACCCTCTCCACTGCTCCTGGCTTGCTGCCAAGATGGAACATCCACACTGGGGTAAAAGTCTTTTTGCAGAAATTGAAGAGATTACACCCCTCTCCGTTCTGGGTTGAACTGTGTGAGCTGCCTGTCTCTCTCTAGCTGCCAGCCCTCAGTCTGTGCCCAGTCTGTTTGACCCTCCCCCAAGCAAACACAGACCTTTTCTGGCGAATTTCAAGGATGTCTTCTGTTGGTGATTATTTTTGGGTTTCTTTTCTCGTCAAGCATTAATTCTGAGGCTTGTCATGAAGTAAGTCCTGAGAGAAAAAGCAGAGCTCAAGCAGCTGTCTGCCTCCATGCTGCCATCTTGGCTGCAAGTCCATGTATTAAGATTTTCGATAAATAAATGGACTTACAACTCGTTACCTCATTTTTGAAGTGCTATTATTATTACTGTTTTAAAGTTGAGAAACTTTAGGACTGAAGACACTAAAGTCTATAGAAATAACTAATGTGTCCATGGTAAGATTAGTATCCTGACCTTTTGATGTAAAGATTAGTATTATTTCCACCATGGCATGCTAAATATTTTTTCACTCATTTTATATTTTTTCTCTCATTCCCCCATCTTATTTTTCTTGCCCTCCTCTTTGTAGTTTGCTTCTGGTTTTGAACCTAGTGAATCCTTCCTCAGACCATATTTTTCGTCTAGTTTTCTGTATTTCTGACTTTTTCCTATTAAGAGTTAACTGGCTCTTCTTTTGATCTCTAGAGTAGGATACTCAATCAGTATCATACATTTTTCTACCTGTGTTAATTACATATTTCCCCAAACATTTATCTAGGATGGGATTACAAGAACTTTTGGTCAGACCAAATGGGGAAAGAAACCATGAGAAAGAAAAAAAATAAACAAAATCGTGAAAATACTATGATTTGATCCACATTCAGTCTTCATAGTTCTCTCTCTGGATGCAGATAACATTTTCCACCTTAAGTCTATTGGAATTCCCTGTAATCATCTCTTTTTTGTGAAAAACCAAGTCACATAATATTGTTGTTACTTTGTATATTGTTTCTTTAGTTCCGCTCACTTCACTCAAAACTACTTCATGTAAGTCTTTCCAGGCTTTTCTGAAATCAGCCCATTCATCATTTCTTATAAAACAATAACATTCCATTATATTCAAATACTATAACTTATTCAGCCATTCCCCATTCAATTTCCATTTCCTTGCCACTCTAAAAGGAGCTGCAACAAACACATTTGCAAATATTAGTCCTTTTCCCTTTTTTAGGTAAACCTTGTCCTTTAGAAGCACAAGGAAGGAAGGAAGGTAGGAAGGAAGGAAGGAAAGTAGGAAGGAAGGAAGGAAGGAAGGAAGGAAGGAAGGAAGGAAGGAAGGAAGGAAGGAAGGAAGGAAGGAAGATGATACTCTATCTCAGAGGAGCTTATATTCTAAATGGAAAAAACACAAAAGGGAGCTAGAAAGAGTGGAGTAGATATCCTTAAGGAGGTAAAGGTGATGGAGTGAATGTTACAGTCACACATGAGAGAGAGAGAGCTCTATCCCTCACATATTCAGTTTTGCTTTCTAAAATAAATTTCTTCATCCTAGGAATTTGCTTTTTCTAGCTTCTTTCTCCCCTGGAGAGTACAAGGCTTTTTCTGAACTATGAGGCAAGAAAAAAAAAAGCCTGCAATCAAGGTCATGAAGTAATGTCACTAGTACTTTTCCAGCCAAGCCCTTTGAGGAATTTAAAATGCATCATCAGCAAAGAAAGGTGGACTGTTTAATACTTGCATATGGATTCCAAATATAACCAAGCATTTCTGATGGACTTAATAGGACTACCCGGTACCCCAGTGATTGGGAATCTGAATAGCAAAGAATGATTGCCTAAATAAGAAGGCTGTCATCCAGGTACTCCTATATCTATATCCCATACTTGCTTCCATGTATATTTAAAATTTAAAAAAAAAGATTTAGAATTGTAAGCCATAAATTGTGAAATCACTTCTTATAATTCTTAACAGCAACCTGAACACTAAGTATTAGTCTGACTGTATAGTAATTGTACTGATATATGAATCATGAGAGTACTGCCTCTTTTCTGAAACTTTTTCTATCAGTAAGCAAAGAGGACCCAGGGGAACTTATAGACATGAGTCCCATACACTAGTAAAAATATTTGCAAAAATTGAGAAGCACAGGAAAGTGTTGTGATACAGGAGCCACCTGGCAGTGGCTGCTGGTGGTCTAACTCAGACCTGTAGGATGGATCTCTTCATATGAGCAGATGATGATGATACAAAGAGACTGAGAGGTAGTTGCTGTTCTCTGACCTCTCCACTGAGAGGCAGTTGCATTGCCTGACCTCTCTTCTCTTCCCTCTGCCTCCAATCTATTTCATTCCTCATGTACAAGGAGCATCTGCATCAGCAAAGGCTGCTTTGCAACGCTTTCAGATGTTATGATTCACAGCTGTGGAGGCTGTCAGAGAATTGACCTGTCCCTTCACCTAGGCATGTTCCTTAAAAATTTCCCATATTTTGTTTTATGGATATTTCCCCCTGACAGCATGGTCAGTAAGTTTGTGCATTTGCTGTTATCTGAGTCCACACATTGAGCAATGCAAGCAGCACTATCACCTCTGGATGTTTTAGAGTAAAATATTATAGCAGGTGTTGATCTTGTGAGATATCATGGAGGCAAACTTTCAAATGGAGAAGAGGACTATAGTCAGAAAGACATTTAAGTCTCTCGTCAGTCTACTGGCTTGGCTTTTTGATGTGTTTGCCCATTTAATTATTCCAATTAAAAAAGTCTTCCAAGATCTCTTCTCCCTTTCCTTCCCCCTGGGGGAACTGAAGGAACTCTGGGAGGATCCTATTCATGAACAGCTTTTGAATGCTGCTGCTTCTTCTTGTCTTATTCCCCACATTCAGGCACCATATATTGTGATACAGGAGTCACCTGCCAGTGGCTGCTGGAGGTCTAACTCAGACCACTAGAATGGATCTCTTCATATGAGCAGATGATAATACAAGGAGACTTAGAGGCAGTTACTGTTCTCTGATCCCTCCACTGAGAGGCAGTTGTGTTGTCTGACCTCTCTCTTCTTCCCTCTGCCTCCAATTTATTTCATTCCCCATCCATAACAAAAATCTGCATCAGCAAATGCTGCTTTGTAACTCCTTCAGATGTTATGATTCACAGTATGGAGGCTCTTGGAGCCTCCCTTCATCTAGGCATGGTTAACAGAAAAGGAACCTGGAAAATGTTCATTTTCAACATTCCTATTTTAAGATACTGATGTTTGAGACAATGTGGCTTTGTGGAACTGATGGTCAATGTCAATGAATTCAATATTCATCATGTTCTTAACTCTAATAAGAATGCTATGGCATATCTTGAAGAAAACAACACAATCCATGATCTTAGCAAAGTTATAAGTTATTTGCAAAGAAAGTAAGATCTAAAAATCTTTAGAATATAAGTACCACTATAGAAATCCTTTCTCCTTACTTCCTTTTTATCACCTATTTTTATTTTTCATATATTTTCAATTCCTTAAATATTTCCGAATTAATATTTTTATAATTTCAACATTCATTTTTAATATATAATTTGAGTTCCAAATTCTCTCCATTCCTCCAGTCCCTCGACTTTTCTTGAGAATTCAGTCAATCTGATACTGAAAGGCATTTGAAACATGTATGTAAAGGCATTTGAAACATGTTTTTATATTAACCAAATTGAAAAAGAAAACACAGATAAAAAGATGAAATTATGCTATAATCAGCTTTCAGAATTAATAATTCTCTTTCTGAAAGTGGGAAGCATTTTTCATTATGCATTTTTGGAAATTCTCTGGCATCATCATTTTGATTGGAGTAACTAAGTCACAGTTGATCATCTTTACAACTATTATTGTAACACAACAAAGAGCCAATTATAATTATTATTACTGTGTAAAATTTTCTTCTGATTCTTCTCACTTCACTTTGTATGAGTTCATATAAGTCTTCCCAATGTGTGAAAAAGTGTCCTGCTCCTTATTTCTTGTAGTAAATAGAATTTCATTACAATCATATGCCACAACTTGTACACCAATTCCAAATTGATGAAGAGCCTCTCAATGTTCAATTCTTTGTCACTACAAAAAAGAGCTTACATAAATATCTATCCAAATAGCTACTCTTCCCCTTTATTTGATCTGTTTAGGATAGAGATCAAATAATGATATCATTTGGTCAAAAGGTATGAACAGTTTAAAACACTTTGGAAATAATTATATATTATTCTCTAGAAAGATCGATCAGTTCACAACTCTACAATACATTATTTTGTGTGGGAATTACAAGGTGATAACTCAGGTTGACTAAACAATTCTCTTGCTCAGAGTTCACACCTTAGGAGTTTATAAAGAAGTTTACACATTTAAAAGAGTTCACAACTTTAAAAGGAGTTTTGAAAAGGAGTTTATACAACCTTTAAAAGGAGCAAGTTCATTGGCTGTGGGAGTTCCCACAGGTGCCTGGGAATTCTCACAGGCCCGTTCTCTTTGAGGATAAAAGAGGGCAGCATTGGGGCTGAAGAGCAGTCTAGTCTGGGCGATTGAGTTTATACGGCAGTCTGGAAGGAGACAGTCTAGACTGGGAGAAGAACAAGACTTCCCTAGAGAACTTCAGGGAAGCTCAAGGAGATTCAGAGCCAGGATTCAGGAAGAAGAGGATTCGAGATTCTACCTTTGCTCTGGCTTGAGGCTCCAGAAGCCTCTCAAGAAACCTGCACACAAAGGAAAGAAACCTCCTCCCAGAGAAGGATTACAACTGAGAGATGATCAGAACGTTACAATTTTGTTTATTCTTCCATTTCCTTTTTGGAATTTCTTATTTTCTTTTTTGTCATGTCAACTAGTCCAATATCTCTGATGTAGTATCTCAGAACTATTTTAATTTGAATTTCTCTCATTAGTAATAACTTATCATACCTTTTCTACATCATTATTATAAGTTTTATTTCTTCTGAAAATGACCTGTTCATATTCTTTGACCATTAATCAACTGGGGAATAGTTATTATTCATTTTGTTCTATAAACTTGACTTGGTTCCCTATTTGTTTGATAATTAGGGTATTTATCAGGGAAATTTGCTATAATTCTCCCCATCCCCAGTTTGCTGATACCCTAATCTTGGCTGCAAAAATTTTGTTCGTCCAAAACTTTTTTAATTTTGTATAACTAACATTTTCACATTATCCATTGTGCTTCCTGTGATCACCTCTATTTCTTGTTTGATTATAAAGATTTCCTTTATCTATAAAAAGGTGTATTTTTCCATGTTCTCTTAATTTACCTATTACATTATCTTTTATGTCTAAATCATTTATCCTTTTTAACCTCAGTTTAATAGACAGTATAAATTGGTGGTCAATTCCTAGTTTTTTCCAACCTGTTTTCCAGTTTTCCCAGGAATTATTGTCAAGTGGAGAGTTTTTACACCCAAAGGTTGGATCTTTTATTTATCAAATACAAGGTTACTATGATCATTTACTGCTATGTGAGGCTTGCCTAATGTATTCTTCTGACTTATCACTTCACCTTTTAGCCAATAGTAGATTGTTTTGATAATTACCATTTTGTAATATAAATTCAAATATCATAGAACTAAATTGACTTTACAATTTTTCATCAACTGCCTAAATTTTCTTAAACTTTTATGTTTCTAGATGAATGTTATTTTTTAAGCTTTATAAAACATTTTGGTTATTTAATTACATTGACACTGAACTAGTCAATTAACAGGTAGAATTGACATTGTTATTATATTGGCTCAGCCTACCCATGAGAAATTAATATTTCTTCAGTTATTTGGATTTGTCTTTGTGTGAAAAGTGTTTTGTAATTGTGTTCATATAATCCCACAGTTTATCTTCCTGCTTAGACTCTCAACTCTTTTATATAGTCTGCAGTTATCTAAAATTGAATTTTTCTTTTTATTTCTTGCTGCTGGGTTTTATTGATAGATTTAGAAATACTGATGATTTATGGGGGAGTTATTTTATATCCTCCAACTTTACTGACAATATCAATTGTTTCAACTAGTTCTTCAGCTAATTCTCTAGAGTTTTCTAGGTATACCATATATAATCTGCAAAGAGTTAATTTACTCATTGTCTACTGTTATTTATTCAATTTATTTTTCTTGTCTTAGTGTTATAGCTAGCATTTCTAGTGCAAAACTGAATAATAATAATAATTAATATATATATACACACACACACACACACACATATATATATATATATATTTAGACTTCTAGTTTCTTTACAGATAATATATACTCTTGGATTTAGATCCAATTTATCATTTGAGAAAGAACCCATTTATTCCTTTCCTTTTTTCTTTTTTTCTTTTTTTTCTTTCTTTTTTTTTTTTTTGTAAATAGTAATGGGTGTTATAATTTGTCAAAGACTCTGCATCTCTTGATATATACACATGATTTTGTTTTTATTCCTAATATGGTCAATTAGAGTGATTATGTATTTGTATGTGTACACATGAATATACATGTACATGTTTCTTTAACAAATCTCGATGCAAAATTTTAAATTAAATACAATCAAGGAGATCACAATGATATATCAAAAAGTTTTTATACTATGATTTATTGGGCTTTATACCAAGAATGCAGAGATTATGAGATACACACACATATACAAGCAAATGTATCACATATATGTAATAGATACATGTGCATATGTATCTGTGTTTTGTATGCATGTGTATATGTGCGTGTTTGTGTGTGTGTGTCTGTGCATATATATAGATAGATAGATATAGATATATAGATATATATATATATCACAATCTCCTTATTCTTGGATCATAGTAGATGATTTGGTCAATATATTATAATCTCATTGTTAGTGTTTCACTTAAAATTTTTGCATTGATTTTTTTTTTTAAGGAAATTGGTCTCTGTTTTGGCTCTTATTGCTTTAGATATGAAAAGCTTATTTGCGTCATGGAAAGAATTTGGTAGACTTTCTTTTTCAAATACTTTATATAAATTTATATAGATATTATATAAAATTAGGCTTATTCAGTTCTTTAAATATTTAGTAGAATTTGTTGTCTTTCTAGGCCTGTGAATTTTTTTTTGTTAAAAACCTCATTAATTTCTTGTTCAACTTTTATTTCTTATATAAGGTTATTTTAATTATTTTATTTCCTCCTTTGTTAATTGGTAGTTTAAGTTTTTTATATAAAAATTCACCTTTTTTTTCTTAGATTGTTGGTTTTTTCTGCCATATAATTGCTTGGGTAAAAAAAAAATACACTTTTCATAATAACTTTAACTAGATTTTCATTGGTGATACATTTAATTTTTTCATTTATGATACAGGAGTTTTTTTCATCTTCCTTTTAAAATTAATAACAAATAGTACTAATACATTGTTGGTGGAGTTGTAAACTCGTCCAACCATTCTGGAGAGCAGTTTGGAACTATGCCCAAAGGGCTGTCAAACTGCATACCCTTTGATCCAACAATATCTCTACTAGATCTGTAACCCAAAGAGATCATAAAAAAAGAGAAAAGGATCCATGTATGTAAAAAAAAAGCTTGTAGCAACTTTTTTTTTTTTTTGTACAGCTGTACAGCTGAGAAAAAAAAGCTTTTTATATATCATATCTAACTTTTCTAAAATTATTTTAATCTCCTTAATTTATTTCTTATTTATTTTATCACAAGATTCATCCAAATCTGATAGGGTAAAGTTTTTTCCACTATTTTTGTTTAATCCTGTGTCCTTTATTGTCTATATTTTCTTCACTATTATAGTTTTCCAGAATCTCTTCTATTTCCCATACATACTATAATTGTATCTTCCCTACTTCCTCCTATAATTCACTTATCTTTTCCTCTAAGAATTTGGATACTCTTTTATTCATTACATTTTTTTTTCAATTTCTATTTTGCCCTCAGCTTCTAGTATGTTAGGGCAGTTTTATTTGGCAATGTATCAAAAGATTATATCTAGGCTCATCCTTTGCTTATGGCTATTAGGTGGTCTAATAATTCCTCAATGGTATCTCTTTGATTATTTTCCAATCAGATGTTTTTCTGAAGAAATATTTCATATTTCCTTTTATTTTTTTCATTCTTAACTTTTTGTTTCTTGAAGTTTTATAATCATTAGCTTGTAATCATTAGCCTGATCCTATTTTTAAGGAATTATTTTCTTTAACAAGTTTTTGTCCTTTTTTCTATTTATCAAATTAATGTTTTTTTAAAAAAAGTTGTTTTCATCAGTGAAATTTTGTATCTCCTTTTTTCCACTTGGTATATTCTGGTTTTTAGAGTGTTTTTCCCCAGTATTTATTGTGCCTCTTTTCCTAAGTTATTGTCATTTGATATTTTTCTTTCTTTACTCTCATTTCTTTACCTAACTTTTCCTCTACCAATTTTATTTGATTTTGAAAAATATTTTGGGTCTTTCAAGAATTCTTGTTGAGCTTGTTTCTAGCTCACTTTGTTTTTTTTTCCTTTGAAGCCTTGCTTGTTACTGTTTTAATTTCATTGTTTTCTCTTGAGTTTATCTTTCCTGTCCCTATAATAGATCTTTATGGTCAGGTTCCTTTTTTGTTGTTTGCTAGTTTCCAACTTTCTTTTTTAAATTTAAAATATTGGACATTATTCCTGGCATTTGTGGATAGTTCTCAATCCAATATTCTCTTAAGTTTCAAATTTTTTTGCATTGCTACTTTCAGAGTGAATTTTTCTTGGGGGGGGAGTTTGGCAATTTTCAGTACTTTTAAGATGGTGTGATCTGGGGAGATGTAAGGTCACTGCTCTTCTGTTTTGAACTCTAGTCCTTATCCAAGAATGGACTCTTATCCCTCAGGATTGCAATCAAAGCTACTTTTTTTTTTCATTTAAAAATCAGTAAAATTTAATGTATTGTATTTAATTTGCTAAAATAAATTTATTTTAGCAAAGCTACTCTTTAGGAGAATTCAATCCCTCATGATGAAAAATCCTCCTCTTTGTCCTTGAACAAACACAGAAATGGCTAGAGTCAATGGAGTTCCCAACCAGTGAACTCTTCAAGCAGCTATTATTTGTTGCCAATACTTTGTCCTAATACTGTTATTTCATTCACATGTTCTAGGCTAGCCTCCACCCCTTTGTCACAGATCCCTCTTTTGGATCTCTTAAGTTGACTAGCTGGAAAAATGTCTTATTGTGAACTTTTATTGCTTTGAGCCCTCCAGAATTCAATTTGAGGCTTTATTTAAAAGCTGTTTGGAGATAAATGTTGGAAAAGATTGACGCTTTTCTCTTCGTTGACATGTTTCCTTTACCACCTTCCATCTTTTTTTTTTTTTTCCCAAATCCTTTCCTCTTCAAGGATATCCATCCTACCCTTTTCAGCTCCTCTTTTATATGTGCTTTTCTCACTGTAATATACAAATCATTTGAAGGGAATAAATGCCTTATTTGCTTTTATTTGCAGATCCTGTGTTGGCTGGCACATATAAGGCCCTTAATAAATTCTATCCATCCATCCATCCATCTATCCATCCATTCATCCATCCATCTATCCATCAAATCTTCCATCTAACCTTCCATCCATTTGTCCATTTCTCTATCCATCTATCTATGTAGCTATCTATGTATGTATTTACTCACCTATCTAATCTGAAATAGTGAATAACCAACTGCTAAATCTCAAGATATTGCCACCAAATTTCTAGGCTGAAAGAAATTTAGAAATAGGTAATAATTATTAAGTAGAACATCCATTTTCCCCAAAATCTTGTTCTTTGTTGATCTTGCCTCATATATTTTTCTCTCTCACTCCAAAGTTTCTAAAGTAGTATTCCTAAATTGCAGGTCTAATCATATCACCTTTTATTCAATAAACTTTATTGATTTCTTATGGTTTATACAATCAGATTTAATCAGTTCTTTTTGATACTTAAAGACCTTTACTGTATGTAATTTTCCACAATTGTTATACATTCCTCTCTTTCATACATTCATTGGTCTGATCAGATTTTTATTATTTTGTTGTTTTCCAAACATGATGTTCTATCTTCTGTTTTTGAGGTTTTGCCTAATCCATATGTTCATGCCTAGAACGTATTCCCTCCTCACATCAGCTTCTTAAAATTCTTTCTTACTGCTAAAGACCCATCCAAATGTCATCTTCCAAAGAAATCTTTCCTAATATACCCAGCAGCTAGCCCCTCTCACCAGTTACCATGTGTTTATTTAATACATATTTTAACCTGCATAGATGTGTGAATAGGTATTATGTATGCATGTGTATGTGTCTGCAGATAGTAGTCCCTCATAAATATAATCTCTTTGAGGTAAAGTAGCATAACTTTTTGAATGTCTGACATATGATAGAAATTAGCTTCTAGATAAATAAATGCGTGTTGACCCCATGGAATAAAGGCTCTCATGAGCAATAGTGTTATGTGGGTAACATGATAGAAAGGTATAATTGGAACTTGAAAACATATGCCTTGGTATTTCCTTTTTAGGGGTCCTTTTGTTACTAAGCATCACTTGATAGGAGGAGCAAAAGACCCTTTTCTTTGTTGATTAGTCATTTTCAATTGTATTCAATTCTCAGTAATCCCATGGAAGGTTTTTGTGACAAAGATACTAGTATGGTTTGCCATTTCCTTCTATAGCTCATTTTATACATGAGGAAATTGAGACAGGCAAAGTTAAGTGACTTTACCAAAATCACACAGGTAATAAGTGTGAGGAAGAATTTGAACTCAGGGAGAGTTTAAAAACTAGGGGTTTTTAAAAAGCACTATAAAAGTATTTATTATTGTTATTGTTATTATCTAGTTCCAAATGTACCCCTCTTTCCATTATGCTACGGTATAATAATGTTGGTGTTATTAAATGGGTTGATGCATAGCAATCATTTTTGCAATCATAAAATGCTATATAAGTGCAAACTATTTTCCATAATTGCTATTATTTGGGGAATAATGAGGACTAGGATTCTGAGACTGGGTTATATGTTAATACAAAAATTTTCAGAATATTTCACATCATTTTTTTTTCCTCCTGGCCAGTATATACCACTTATATTCCCCAACAGGATGCATTTGCCTAAAATTCTGTGAATTCTAGAATGCTTCAGCACTTACTGCTCTGTCAGGCCTAAGTTCTCTATCTCTGAAGATTGATTTTGTGTCTCAGTTGGTCTAATTAAATGCCTTCTCCATGGCGCCACCAGATGTGAAAGCAATGAACAGTGTCAGTGACGTGGGTAATGCATTATCAGGAGGACTTGCTGTAAAGATATATTTTTCATTCTTGGCTGTTGTAAACAAGAGGGTCAGGTTTTGTTAAGTTGGTTGTGCTATGTAGGCAGCAGGAGGGAGGACGCTGCCCTGCTGAATGTCACCCATATGAAGCCTGACAAAGGGCTCATTTGGCACATGCTTAGCAAGTTAGAGAAACTTCTCAAGAACACTATTGGAAGCAGTCAATTAAATTCCAGATGTCCATGCTTCTCTGGTAATTACTTGAGAACAGTAATGTGGAATTTTAGCTTCTGATTGTGTATGCAAACTTTATCTGATGTTGATTGCTCCTTTACTTTGTGTAAACTCAGCATGTATCCATATACCTGACAATCTTATGTACCTGATGTTTTTGCAGGTATATCTGACATTCCCAGTCATACTGAGAATTCCTTGATGTCAAGAACCATCCACTATATTACATGGATTGACTTTTCCATAATTCTAGTATGGAGCTTGCCACACAGCTAATGCTCAATTCATTTTAAAGTGCTCAATTTATAAATGAATAAAGAAAAACATACACCATATGTGACTTGTTTAGAGTGATCACATTAAGAGTAATCCATTCTTCCAAATTTCATTTTTGGAGTAATATGTTTAAATAATGGCTGTATGAGAGTTCCAATTTTTCAGAGGAAACTAACTTGCTTCAAACTCAGGAATTCTGAATCAGGAAGCCCTCTCAATACTGTGTTAGGATACAAAAGGTAGATGAGCTCCAATGTGTGCAAAGGGTGAATCTTCATATCTCCTATGAATACAGGCCAAGGAGCTCAAATAACAGTGCCAGGAAATGAGTTGGGAAATGAAGATAAATTTTAGCATAAAACATAAAGAGTCTGAAGGAGCAAATAGTAGCAATTTTGCAGAGTAATAAAAAGATTTCTTGTCTCCTTTAATCTATAATAAAGTTTCCCTATATTTCAGACCTTGGACCTCCTAATGTGTGTTTGCTGAATTCTACACAGGAAAGAGAAATTGTTTAATCACCTAGGTTAATAATCTTATTATATAGATAAGGAAACTAAGTCCCAGAAAGTTTTTCTTATCCAAGGTCACAAGAGTAGTGACAATCAGGATTTGAACTCAGCTCCTTCAACTTCAAAGCCACTTCTTCACAGATAATCCAAACCTCTTACTTAACACAAATGTATACATGGTTCCTTAACCTAAATGACATATGTCTATTAAGGCCTCCTGTTATTGCCTTCCATTTTGTTTTCTCTCTTCATTTTTTTTTCATTCTTTCCCAGAAACTAGGGCATTTTTTGATAAAATCCTTCTTAGCATGCTAACATGGCTTTCATCAAAGACTTTACACTAATCAAATTGAAGGGAGAAAAAAATGATAAAAATTGATGTATAAAATAATGATCCAGTGAATATACTATATCTTGTAGGCCATTTGTGGCCCAACTAAAGATCAAAGAAATAGAGATAGCTTCTACCTATCTCCACTGATTTTTGTTAAAGTAAATTTGGTTATAGAAAACAGCATTGGAGTAATTCTGTAAAGAGGGGAAGGTCTGCTGAAGGAAAAACAATTTAAAGAAGCAGTCACAATCATAATATGTAAAGATCAAAGATTATTGTCTCTATTTTTCAGGAAGGAATAGCACTTCAGAACTAACAGCAGACCCCATTAGGTTCATGAAAACAGCAGTATTACTCAAGTCATTTTTATCTACCAAATAAAAGAAATTGCTGTAATATCCTAACATTTATGCACAGCTATTCATTTTGTTGTTAATCTAGGAAATATCCTCAAGGCTGTGGCATAAATTTCACAAAAGAATTTCATCCCTTAGTTTACTCGTTGCTAATAATATTTTCTTTTTTTTTTCAAGTGGGTGAAATTTCAAAGTTATATGTACTGGATTGCATTTCCTTGTTCTATATTCCTTCTTAACAGCTAAATTCTTCATTTCTATAAAAATAACTCTTAAAGACTTCCAACCATTCATTTTTAGAAAAAAACAAAACAAAACACACAAAAGGAAGAAAGAAAGAAAGAAAGAAAGAAAGAAAGAAAGAAAGAAAGAAAGAAAGAAAGAAAGAAAGAAAGAAAGAAAGAAAGAAAGAAAGAAAGAAAGAAAGAAAGAAAGAAAGAAAGAAAGAAAGAAAGAAAGAAAGAAAGAAAGAAAGAAAGAAAGAAGGAAGGAAGGAAGGAAGGAAGGAAGGAAGGAAGGAAGGAAGGAAGGAAGGAAGGAAGGAAGGAAGGAAGGAAGGAAGGAAGGAAGAAGGAAGGAAGGAAGGAAGGAAGGAAGGAAGGAAGGAAGAAGAAAGAAAGAAAGAAAGAAAGAAAGAAAGAAGAAAGAAAGAAAGAAAGAAAGAAAGAAAGAAAGAAAGAAAGAAAGAAAGAAAGAAAGAAAGAAAGAAAGAAAGAAAGAAAGAAAGAAAGAAGAAAAAGAAAGGAAGGAAGGAAGGAAGGAAGGAAGGAAGGAAGGAAGGAAGGAAGGAAGGAAGGAAGAGAAAGAAAAGAAAGAAAGAAAGAAAGAAAGAAAGAAAGAAGAAAGAAAGAAGAAAGAAAGAAAGAAAGAAAGAAAGAAAGAAAGAAAGGAAGGAAGGAAGGAAGGAAGGAAGAAAGAAAGAAAGGAAGGAAGGAAGGAAGGAAGGAAGAAAGAAAGAAAGAAAGAAAGAAAACCCAGGCTATGGCTTTAACAAGAAAACCAACAACCATTTAAGATTATAGGCTCTTTAAAGCTGGGAAGGGACCAGAGAGGTAATCTGTTCTTAATCCTTTAGTTAATAAATGATAAACTTAAAGATAAAAAAGTAAAATGACTTTCTCAGGGTCACATAACTACTCAGTGTAAGAATCAGGTTTAAAACCAGGCCATTCAACTTTTCAACCAATTATTCTTTACGTTAAAAAGTTCTACCACAAATCATGCTGTGATGGAAACAGGAAGGGAAGAAAAGGGAAAGGGAGGGAAGGGGAGAGAAGGGAGGAAAGGAGAGGGAAGGGAAGAGAAGGAGAGGAAAGGGAAAGGAAAAGCAGGGGAAGGAAAGAGAAGGGAGGGGAAATAAAGAAGAGAAGGGAAGAGAAAGAGAGGGGAAGGGAAGAGAGGGGAGAATTTATACCTGTGTAGGCATTCAAGATTGTGAAGTTCTGAAAAGCCATTTTACCAATTTTTCATCGGTATACATGAACCTTGTATCATTAGTTTTATATTTGCCATTTTAAACTCCCTACTTAAAATTCAATGAAGGCAGGGTCTATTCCATAATATTTTTTTCATTCTTCTAAGAACTTAGATTAGTACTGAGAAAATAAGGTGGGGGGGGTCCATGAATTCTTTGAATTGATTCTTTATCTAACTATATTTTTTCTTTTTGACCTTGATTCAATGGTTAGAAAAGGATGACTTGTTATTGCTAGCAATAAAACCATAACATCCTATCTCCCTGAATTTAGTCACTATGATCTTTTTTTCTTCCTTTCTGTGTTCAACCCAAGTCTCTGAGTGATACTGTCTAGGTCCAGGCCATTAAAATGTCAGCAAAACTTTTTGCTGCTTGAATAGATGAAATTTTTCAGTGACATACTGGTGATGATAGATCAATATTTCTTTCACAGAAAGCTACTTTTCTGAGGTTGATATGCCTTTAGTGAGTTAAATTTCCCTGAGAAGAAGAGATATTCCTGCTGTTGATGTAGAAGGAGCACTGTTAATGGAATGAAGCTATCCCCCTTGAAATTCAAAGATCTTAGGTCTGGCCTCTGTTTCCTTAATGGAAAGCAAAAAGATATTGTTGCAAAAGCACTGGACTGGGAGTTAGGAGATCTGACACACACTAAGTGCCTCTGGGAAAATAGTTTCATTTCCCTGGGTTTCAGTTTCCAGATCAGTCAAATTAGGGAGGGGAATTACATAAATCCTTATGCCCCTTTCAGCTCTATCACTGAACAGTTCTGCCCATTTTTCATGACACTATCTAAATTGAACTTAAATTCTTATGTTATTCTACCATAGTAGGTCTTTATCATTACCCTATTGATGGCAGTACTCATATTAAATCCATTGGTCTTTCCTTTCTTGACTGATCTTTGCTACTCAGCATTGTGCCTATGTCTTTGTTCCTTGTTCTCTGACCATTCAGCAACTATGGTCTTTACTGTCTAATCATCTTGATGTGACTTCTGTCTAACTGGACTCTTGCTACCCAACAAGCAATTATTGACATTTCATTCCACCATGAAGTTGCTATACTTATGTATGTAATTTAATTTTCCCCAACTACATGAAAAAGATAATTTTAAACATTCAATTTAAAAATTGGTTCCAAATTTTTCCCTTTTCTCAACTTCCTCTCTCTGAGATGGTAAGCAATATGATGTAGGTTGTATACATATACATATTAAAATGTAAAACATTTCCATATTGGTAATCAGTTATTTCTCGTATTTTTTATCATGAGTCCCTTGGAATTTTCTTGGATCACAATGTTGTTAAGAACAGCTAAGATATATAATGATCTCCTGGTCCTCCTCATTTTATTCAACATCAGTTCATGTAAGTCTTTCCAGGCCTTTCTGAAATCATCCTGCTGGTCATTTCTTACAGAACAGTAATATTCTATAATATTTATATACCACAATTAATTCAGTCATTCTCTAATTCCAGTTTCTGGCCACTACAAAGAGAGTTGCCACAAACATTTTTGCACATACAGATCCCTTTAGCTTTAAGATCTCTTTGGGATATAAGCCTAGTAGTAACAGCAACACTGCTAGATCAAAGGGTCTGCACAGTTTGATAACTTTTTGAGCAAAGTTCCAAATTGCTCTCCAGAATGGCTGGATGTGTTCACAATTCCAGCAACAATGTGTCAGTGTTGTAGTTTTCTCACATCCCCTCCAACATTCTGCATTATCTTTCTCTGTCATTCTAGCCAATCTGGCAGGTGTGTAGTGATATCTCAGAGTTGTCTTAATTTGCATTTCTCTGATTAATAATGACTTAGAGCATCTTTTCATATGGCTAGAAATAGTTTTAATTTCTTCATCTGAAAATTGTCTGTTCCTATCCTTTGACCATTTATCAATTGGAGAATGGCTTGATTTCTTAAAGATTAGAGTCAATTATATATTTTGGAAATGAGGCCTTTATCAAAACCTTTTATTGTAAAAATGTTTTCCCAGTTTATCACTTCCCTTCTAATCTTGTCTGCATTAGTTTTGTTTCTACAAAAAACTTTTTAATTTGATATAATCAAAATTTCCTATTTTGTTATCAGTAATGATCTCTAGTTCTTCTTTGGTCATAAATTCCTTCCTCCCCCACAGGTCTAAGAGGTAAACTATCATATGTTCTTCTAATTTATTTATTATCTCATTCTTTATGCCTAGGTCAGGAACCCATTTTGACCTTATCTTGATGTATGGTGTTAAGTGTGGGTCAATGCCTAATTTCTGCCATACTGATTTCCAAATTCCCTAGCACTTTTTGTCAAACAGTGACTTCTTATCCCAAAAGCTGGGGTCTTTCAGTTTTTCAAACACTAGATTATTAAAGTTATTGACTATTTTGTCCTTTGAAACTAACCTATTCCACTTATCAACTAATCTATTTCTTAGCCAATAACAAATGGCTTTGGAAACTGCTGCTTTCTAATATAATTTTAAATCTGGTACAGCTAAGCCACCTTCATTTAATTTTTTTTACAATAGTTCCCTTGAAATTCTTTTTGTTTTTCCATATGAACTTTCCATATGCACTTTGTTGTTATTTTTTCTAGGTCATTAAAATAGTTTTTTGGGAGTCTGATCATATAAATTCTGAGTTTCTCTTGGCAGGTAGATTTCCAAGATTTTTTTGTTTTTTGTTTGTATTTTCTACATTTATTTTAAATGGAATTTCTCTTTCTATAATTTGCTGCCAATGGGTTTATTTTATGTCCTGCAACTTTGCCAAAGTTGTTCATTCTTTCAACTAGATTTTTAATTGATTCCCTATGATTGTCAAAGTATACAGTTATATCATCTGCAAAGATTCTTGTTTGCTCATTGCCAATTCTAATTCCTTCATTTTTTTTCTTTTTGCTATAGCTAACATTTCTAATATAGTATTAAATAATAATGATGACAATGGGCATATTTGTTTCACCCCTGATCCTATCAGGAAGGCCTCTAACTTATCTCTATTAAAGATAGTGCTTGTAAATGGCTTTAGATAGACACTTCTTATCATTTAAGGAATGCTCCATTTATTCCTATGCTCTCTAGTATTCTTAATATAAATTGGTACTTTAGGACTCCTTTGCCTATTTTTCCAAGTAGTGTCCACTGTGCGGGAATTAATTGTACTTTAAAAGTTTGGTGGACTTTACTTGCAAATACATCTGACTTTGTGCATTTTTTCTTAGTAAGTCCACTGATGGTTTGTCTATTTTCTTTTTCTAATATAGCACTATTTAAATATTCTGTTTCATCTGTTAATCTGATAAATTTAGATTTTTGTAAAAATTATCAATTTCACTTAAATTGTAAGATTTATTGGCATGTAATTGGGCAAATAGTTCCTAATACTTGTATTTCATTAATGGTGAATATACCTACTGTTTCATTTTTTATATTGGCAATTTATATTGGTAATTGTTTTTTTTTTTTCCTTTGTTTTAATGAAATTAACCAATAGTCTATGTATTTGGGGGACTCATTTGTTGTTCAATAGTTTTCTTGCTTTCAACTTTATTAATCTCTCTCTCTTTTTTTTTTTTTTTTTCAGGATATCCAATTTGCTGTTTATTAGAGATTTTAAACTTGCTCTTTTGTAGTTTATTTGGGTTTTATTCGTTGTATGTCCAATTCTTTGATCTGATTTTTTTCTCTTTATTGATGTAAATATTTAGAGATATACATTTCCCCTAAATACTGCTTGTCTATATATTTTATAAATTTTGGTATGATGTTTCATTTAATAAAATAAGTATTTCTGTGATTTTTCTTTGACCTCATCATTCTTTAGGTTGAGATTATTTATTTTCCAACAAATTTTAATCTCTCTTTCCATGGGCCTTTATTAAATGTAATTTTTATTACATTATTACCTGGAAAAGTACATTTAACATTTCTGTCTTTTTACATTTGATTATGAAATTTTATGCCCAATACTTGGTCAATTTTTGTGTAGATGTTATCTACTACTGAGAAAAAGGCATATTCTTTTCTATCCCAACTAATTTTTCTCCAGAGATCTATCATATCTATTTTTTCCCAAAATTATTTTTACCTCCTTAACTTTTTGTTTATTTTATTGATAGATTTATCTACTTTGGAGAGGGGAATATTGAGGTCCCCTAATAATATAGCTTCACTGTCTATTTCCTCCTATAACTCACTTAACTTTTCCTCTAAGAAATAGTCTATGCCATGAGGTACATATATGTTTAATATTACTATTATCTCATTTCCTATGATACCTTTTAGCAAAATATAGTTCCCTTTCCTAACTTTTTAAACTTATATTTACTTTTTTTTTTCGTTTTGTCTTAGACTATGATTGCTAGCCCTGATTTTTTTTTTTTAAATTCAGCTGAAGCACAGCATTCCTTTTTATCCCCTTACCTTTACTCTCTGTATGATCACTACTTTAGGTCTTTCTTTTAAACAACATATTATAGGATTCTGGTTTTTAGTCCACTATACTGTCTGCTTCTGTTTTATGGGTGAGTTTATCCCTTTCACAATCACAGTTATAATTGCTAATCTTGTATTTCCATCCATCCTATTTTTCCTCTCTCTATCTCTGTGTGTGTCTGTATTTCTCTCATCTCCTGTCTATCTCTGTTTCTGTCTCTTTGTCTGGCTGTCTGTCTCTCTTTATCTGTCTATCTCTCTCCCTCATCTTGTGCCTCAACAGTGTTTTCTCCTGATCATAAATCCCTCAGTCTTCCCTCCCTTCTCTCAGTTCCTTCCCCCTTTTCTTAAACCCATCCTCCCTACTTCCCTATAGGATAAGATAGTTTTCTATAACTGTAGTAATCACTTTAGTACCCTGGATATCTTAGAATCAGCCAGAGTCAGGATAAGCAAAAGTCTTTATTCTTGGACTTTTGGGGTCCCCATCAGCGGATTAGATATAGGAATCTCCATACCTCCTTTCTCTCTCTCTCCACCACCAAAAAGTGAATCTGCTTGCCCTACTTCACCCTCTGATCTCTCTCACCCTTTTCTGTCCACACCCACAGATATAGCCAGCACAGCATTGAGTAGGGTCATCCTCCAAGCATATGTTATCTCAGTTAAGTGCATCTACTCAATTCTAGTCCTTTACATTTAACTAAATATTTGTGCATGTAATTTTTTTCTTTAAGTCAATTCTGATGAGAGTAATGTCCAAGTGATGCCCACATATCCCCATCTTTCTCTTCACTGAAATTCATCTTTTGTGTATCTTCATGTGAGATGTTACTGCATTTTATTCCATTCCCTCCACTTCAAATGTAATCTTCTTTCTGTACCTTTGTTTCTGTTATTGTTGTTTGTTGTAGTTTTGGTTTTGGGTTTTTTGTTTTGTATCATCCAATTAAAGTCACCTTACAACCACATCCTATATCAATGAATACTCCTTCAAATAGCTCTAATAGTGATAAATAGTTCTTCCCTTATGTCCTTTCTTTCCTATTTACTTTTTAATGCTTCTCTTGAGAATTTGAAAATTATTTTTGTTGCTCTTTTTGCTCAGCTCTGGACTTTTTATCAGGTGTGCTTCAAAGTCCTCTATTAATTGAAGAAGTATTTTTCCCCTGAGGGATTGTGCTCAGTTTCACTGGAGGAGATTCTTGTATGCAATCCTAGATTCTTTGCCTTTTATAATATCATATTCCGTCACCTCTAATCATTTAATGTAAAAAATGCTAAATCTTGATTAATCATGACTGTGGTTTCACAAATTATTTCTTTCTAGCTGCCTTCAATTTTTTTTCTTTGACTTAGAGGTGATCAAATTTTACTATAATAGTTCTGAGAGTTTTCATTTGGTGGATTCTGTCCATGTCTTTTTTACCTTCTTTTTCTAGCATAGCAGGGAAGTTTTCCTCAAAGTTTTCTTGAAGTATTATGTTCTGGCTCTTTTTTCTGATTATGGCCTTTAAGTAGTCCAATATTATAGTAAGTTTATTTATTTTTAATTATACATTATTTTATGAATCATGTTGGGAGAAAAATCAGAGAAAAAGAGAAAAAAACCCCACGAGAGTGATAAAAAACAGAAAAAAAGAAGTGAACATAGCATTGTTGATTTACATTCAGTCTCCTTAGATCTTTTTTTCTGAATACAGATGACATTTTCTGTCCAAAGTTTATTAGGTTTACTTTGGATCAGTGAATCACTGAGAAAAACCAAGCCTTTCATAACTAATCATTGCATATCTTTTTGTTATTGTGTACAATGTATTCCTGGTTCTGCTTGTTTTGCTCAACATCAGTTCATGTAAATCTTTCCAGGCCTTTCTACAATCAGCTTGTTCATTTTTTTTTTTTATTGAACAATAATATTCCATTACCTTCATGTACCACAGCTTGTTCAGCCATTCCCCAATTTATGGGAATCCACTCTTTTTCCAATTCTTTGGTGCTAAAAAATAAGTGCTGCTACATTTTTGTACATGTGGTTCCTTTTGCTTCCTTTAGGATTTCCTTGGGATACAGATCCAATAATGGCACTGCTGGATCAAAGGGTATACACAGTTTTATAGCCCTTTGGTGAAGATCCTAGAGCACTCTTATTCTCTACTTAACATATATATGTAGCCACAGCTACTTCAAATTAGTGACTCTGGTCCCTTAAATCTTAGGGAGAAAATTTTAAAATGGTCAGATTTAGTCTTGCTCCCATGTAGCCTATATAATCAAGGGACCATACATCATTACTCTTTTCACTTTTTAATTTTTATTTAATTTTTTGAACCACCATTGTAACCTTCTAAGGTCAGTTTCTTTTATTGTTTTATTCTCTCATTTTCCATGACTTTTACAGTTAAATTCTGCTATTTAGTGAGTTGTGGATCCTGGCTGCTCATCTGGTCCAATTATAGGACCAATAAGGAGGGGCTGGAAGTTTGATGCTATGCCAGGACCCCTGGGCAAGGAGCTCGGCCACTCATCTGGTATTGTTTCAGGGCCATGAGCTTTTGGAATCACCAACTGAACTGAAGCACAGAGTCTTCTGCTGGCTTGCTGTGACACAGGTAAATGAAACCTAATGAAATTTTGCAAAATAAAGGATCAATTAACCAAAATCAAAACAATGAATGATGGAAGAAAATGTGAAATATCCCTGTAACGCTTGAATTTACATTGCTCTCCTTCAGAGTCACATTACATCATATCCCTAAACCAAATTTCCCTTGATTTAAGGGACCAGAGTCACTAATTTGAAGTAGCTGTGGCTACATATATATGTTAAGTAGAGAATAAGAGTGCTCTAGGATCTTCACCAGGAATTAATAAAATGGTGCTCAGTGTTCACTGGAGTCTACAAGTAGCAAAAACTTGGCTAGAGAAGGGGAGGGGAGGTGCAGCATTAATGTGAAAGAAAATATATTTCAATAAAATGTCAGTTCCACCAACCCTGGATATGTGGTATCACAAAGTTATTCTTCATGGTCCTTGATAAAACTTAAAACGTGTTCCTTTGTGTTTCCTCTTAGGATAACAGAATTCAGAGCTGAAAGAGCCCTCAGAGATGACCCGACCTAACCTCCCCTGTTTAGAAATAAGAAAATTATTTCCTTATGGCAATGAAGCAAAACCCAGAAAATAAGAGTTCTTTTTTTTCATGAGGACATGAAACTCATTTTCTTATGCTAAATGTAATCATATATTTCTACTCTCTTTCTCTCTTTAGTTTCTTTCTTCGAGCTTGCCACACTATTACTTTCTATTTTTCCATAGTCAGTCTCCAGAATTCTGCTGGGGCATTTTAGCCTGTCTTGAAATTGGTTGTGTTGACCAGATATGATGCCTATGGCACTGACATGTTTTCTAAACTGAAACTTGACGAGTCTTTTCTTCTTGGAGTCTCAATGCTGCTCTGTATTTACATGTGATTCCCAATGCATTTCACCAGGGCACTACACAGTAGCATTCATTACTTCAAAAAGCATTCTGATTTATCTGATGACTTCTATATCTTAGTGGAAAATGTTTACAAGCTTTGATGAATTATACCCTGTGTTATATAAACAAATATACAAACATAGAGATTATGTTGTATACATATATGTATATATAAAATATACATATATATGTATTTATATATAAATAGAAAGATATATGTATATGTATACATAAACACACATACAGTCACAAATGCAGACTTATATATACTATGCACATGCATATTTATATATATATAGGTGTGTGTGTATGTATATTCTTATATGGGTATATGTGCATGTGTATATATATATATATATATATGTATATAAGTGTGCATGTATACATAGAACATATGCTTGTGTGTATACACTATATATGAGTTACATATATACATTTGTGTATAAGTATGTGTGTGTGTATAAACATAACAATGTTTATATTCACAAAACATTTATCTACAGCACATGTTTGGAATATACAAGCCAGAGAACAACATTTGATTTGGGGTTAGGGAATTTTAATCATTTTTCAATAGCTATTTAAGACCAACATAAAGTGTTCCTGAAGTTTTTATAGTTTTGATTTGAATATTTAATCATTGTTAAAGTAATACTGTTTTAGAGCACACCTCTTTGGCTGGTGGCTTGCTGTTTTATTTGGGGGACAATATGCTTGCAACTCTTGTTCTATACAAAATTGCTTCTGTGAAGATATTATGTTGTATTTCATCTAGACAATCCTGAAAGAGGGATCATTAGGATATTTGTTTTAGAAAAAAATTAAATATAGTTTAAAAATATAGACTTATAGAGAGAATTTTTTAATTAAAGCAAATAGTAATTCTTTTCTGACTTTTTTACCTGCACCATAACTCCAAGAGAAAGTTACATCTCTAGTAGAAACTATTAGTTGAAGCAGAAAATCAAAATGTTAAAAAGACTATGCAACAAAAACAGGTTTTTTTAACTGTGGAGACCAAATTTACTTTTCAAGTGGCAATCGAGTAGTAATTTATATTTTTTGCGTAGCCACCTACTGGTTGTTATGGGGCATACTAAAAGAGACTTTAAAGATTTTGTACTCCAATCCTTTTAAATCTTACAGATATGAAAACTGAAATTCAGAGAAGTAAAGCAACTTATTCAGATTCATAATAAAGTAGGAGACCTATGATTTAAATGGTAGGCCTCTAACAACAAATCAAATGGATTTTTGTTGATTTTTGTTGTTGTTGTTGTTTTTTCCCCTACCTTTACCACGTTTCCTCAACAAATGAAGGAAAAAATACATTTCTACTCTTCTCTTTCTGTGGGAGCTAGGAAATGTGGCCTAATATATACATGATATTATTTTTCAAGACAGTGCACAACAAAATTTTAAGTTAGGCCAATGAAAACAAGAGGAGATTAAAAAACAGGAGATAACATTTAATACTGAATAAATGAATGATTTTTTTTCAAGGCTTTGTTTTGAAGACTCATTATATGCCAAACATACTAATCATTGGGAATACGAATAAAAAGTGTGTGACCCTGAATTATAAGACCATAGAATTATTGATGTAGTGTTAGAGGGGATCCCAAAGGCCATTGATCTTTTCATTTTACAGGAAATTGAGGTTTAATGATTTTAAGAGAGGTTTTAAAAAAATTCTGTTATAGTGAGACAACACGCAAAATAGCATTTGACTGAAGAATAGATGAGATGATCAAATAGACTTGGCAGGGTAGATTGTAAGGATTGAGTGTTTGAAAATTGCAGCATTATGGAGAATGACAAATTTTCTCTATTCAGAGGATCCAGAAGCAATTCAAATGGCAGGTCCCAGGGTTCTGGTGACTACAACTGCAAGATGGTAAGAATTGAAGGTCTAGAAGGTCATTGTGTTGGCAACTTTCTGTTCATGAAAACAGTTCAATAGTCCATCAGGGGCTGCATTTATTCCACTGCCTTATGAAAAGCCCAAGGTCATGTCTGCCCCCTCCTGCTATGACTAAGAGTTTATAAGAGCTACAAAAGGATGAGGAGTATCTAAGCATTTAGTTGAAAATTGAGGATCAGAAATTAGCCAGAAGAGGGAAAAGATTAGTAAAAAGAAATTTGAGGAAAATAAATGATAGAAAAGAAGAGATATAAAAAGAACTGTAGAAATCATCTAATTAACTCTTTTACACATAAGGAAAGTGATGGTAGAAGAGTGGGGTGACTTGTCTGGTTTACTCTGAGAGCAAATAGCAGTCATACAGGAATTTTTCTAGGCTTACCAAGGCATACCAAGACATACTCTAATGCCAGCCCCCTAAAAATCCCCACCAGTATTACATGCACTACCTTGTGTCCTTTTCTTCCCTATTGTAAATATGGACTCACTAAGGCAAAGGGGAGTGATTAGGATATTTTTGGACTAGTCTATATGCATAGCTATAAACAAATTATTCCAACTTTCAACCCAAGTTGTTTTACTGTGGCACACTTCAGTAAAAGAAATCTGCTATAGAGAACATAAGTATAAACAGTCAGAAAATGGAGATGGCTGACAGGATCAGGTAAACTTTAGTCCGAGCCATAAACTTGAACTTGAAGAATTTTTAAAATAGACTAATAACTCTCAATTAATGGAGTTGTAATTGTGATATGAGAGGCTGCACAGTATAGCAGATAGAGCTGTCTCAAAGAGAAAGGGGATTCAAATCCTACTCATGCATGCTGTGTGACCCCAGCAAGCCACTTCCTCTTAATGAAAGCTATACTTTAAGAAGAAAGATCACAGGTAAAGATACATCAATTAGGAAAGTGTGTAGCTGGAGGAGGAGGAAAAGGACAAGGAAGAGGGAAATGAGGAGGAAGAGGAGAGAGACAGAAAGACAGACATAGACAGACAGAAACAGAGAAATAGAGAGAGAGAGAGAGACTGAGAGAGACAGAGAAAGACAGAAATTAAAAAAAAAAGAAACATAGGAAAAGAGAATTCACCTATTGTTTAAGTCTGTAAACACAGTCAACACTCCATTATCACTGAACTGCATTTGAGTTAATTTTGAGAATAAATATTAATAAGAGAGGGAGTCAGTGCTGGAGCAGAGTCAGTGCCAGACTCTGACCAAGTTTAGATATATCTTACACTTATCAAACATCCATATCAAACATATGGATGTGCTTAAATAATTTTAGAAGGGATCAAATTTATAGAGAATCAATGTCTGCATCATTGCCCAGTGTTTTATTGAATATTCTCCTGGCTCAAAGCATGGTGTCAATATGGCATAGAGCTGCTTCTCTATTCCTAGACTGACAATATCATTTGGGAAATCCTTAGTTCTTCAGAGTTGACTCTTCACCCTATTCAATTATTTATTTAGAACTTGGATTTTTTTTATTATTATTTAAATGTATCCTCACTAGTATATACTTATAAAGTCAGCCAATAGGAGAACTGATCAGTCATTTATGACATCATGAAATAGGGGCAGGCTCTCTTGGTCTATGAGTACTCACTAGGATTGATTATAATTGTCAAGGCAGGCATTTTATTAACCACAGAAACAAACAGCAACAGGGTTACAAAAGAAGATGCCATGAGAACAAGGTATAGGGCTGAAGGAAAACATGCAGCATAGGGAAGAGAAAGGGAAGGGAACAGGCAGAGAGTAAGGTGTAACCATGCACTAGAGCTGGGAACACTCAACAGCATAGATCACAAGAAAAAGGCTTGGGGAATGAGCAGAAGCTTATATGGCTTCTTCCCAATCTATAAAATATTGGACTAGTTGGCCTTTAAAATTTTTGCTTTCCTAGATCTATGGACCTAAGTAACAGAATCAGTGGTTGTACCTTTATTAAATCCCTCTGCTTCTCTTGATCCCAGTTTTCTCCTTTGGGAAATGAGGACCATTTTATAATAAAGTCCTAAACATCAAGTCTTTTCAGTCCTGAAGAAGAATTAGCAATAACTGACCCTCATAAAATATTCTTCTGGCCTACTGATCACAGCAATGATTCTGTCTAGACTGGAACATCTTTCCACTGAATTCAGATAACTTTAACTAGGAACTAGGAACTATTTGCCCATTCTACAAGTGAAGACTCACTCTCAAAGAATCAGGAATCCACCTGGTATCTGTAGAAAGAAGTACCATAATTATTACTAACAAGATCCTTGTTTTTCCCCCAGGTGGGAAAATCATAAGAAAGAATATCAAGATAAGCTCCAAACTGATATCCAAGCTAGATATTGTTAAATGGCTGAAAGAAAAATTACTCATTACATCTATGAATAGAAGGTAATTTCATAAACAGACAAGTAATAGAATCCCAAAAGATAATATCAATAATTTTATTATAGAAATTATATATTTTACATAAATCTAATGAAGCTAAGATTAAAGAAGAAATAAGTAACTAGAGAAAAATGTGTAGCAAGTTTCTCTAATAAACAGTCCATTTCCACAAGATAAAAAAAACTGAGTCAAATTTTTAATAATAAGAGCAGCTTTTCAGCTGACAACTAGTTGAAGGACATGAACAAGCAGTTCTAAAGGGCAAAAAACACTGCAATATATGGTCACATGAAAAATACTCAAATTACAAGTAATCAATGAAAAGTATATCAAGCCCATTTTGAGGTTCTGCATTACACTCATCAGATTGGCAAAAATGACAAATGGGGGCTTGAGGAAAAACAAAATTATTAGTACACACGTGTATATATATATATATACAGAGAGATGTGTGTGCTTGTGTGTATGTGTGTGTGTTATGTTATATATATATATATATATATATATATATACATACAGAGAGATGTGTGTGCTTGTGTGTATGTGTGTGTGTGTTATGTTCCAAGGAGAATGAGACTGGCATGATGAAAAACAAAAGATATATTTTAATACAGTCCTCGAAAATTGGGCCTTTTGCTATTCCTTAGCCTGTAATGCCTTTGTTAAAAAAATGAAGTTTATGAGAAACACTGAGTTTAAAAATGATTGCAAATACTTTTGCAATTATAAACTGTTTGAGAATTGTTATTTTGAGCGGGGGCTGGGCTGTCAGAGACAGTGAGAAATTAATTCGTGTCAAATATAGTTTCAGAGTACTTTGAAAGAAAGTTAAGATATTACAAATTTAGTGTGTTTCTATTTCCATTTAACTGCAGGATTAAAAAAAAAACATTTTCTCTTTTGCTATTACTGCCCCCTTCCCTTTTCTACCCACCATTCCCAAGAAACCAAATTGAAAAATAGATGAACTACTCCATTCAAGAAAATATGATGTACCAAAATTACGTATGGAATTCTTACAGAGTGTTATAGTCTACTAAAAAACAAAAACAAACTATCAACATAAACTTTGTGCCAACTTTGTCCTGGGGGGAATAATTTCTACTAAATATTTTAAAATATTCAATGACATAATAACTCCATAGTACTTGCATTTCAATAAGTATTATTTTAACTTTAAAATTCATGATAGGCATGGCTTAATCTGTTTTCAAACTCTAACAGTTAAAGATTAGGAATAAAAATACCAAATTGTACTTATGTGTTTATTTTCATAATAATATTAACTAATGTACATATAACTTTAGCATGTTTTATCATTTGGACTTCACAACAATCCTGTGAATTACGTGTATTACAAGTATCCTTCCCTTTTCATAGATAAGGGGGAAAAGATTAAAGAAGTTATGACTTGACCATGAAATTGTTGCATTATAAAAATAAGCACCAGAAGTAGAGTTTGATCTGAGGTATTTCTAATTTCCAGTTCAGCATGTGTCTCCTTTAAAAACATTCTTTATTACTATTTAATTTCCTGCTTGATATTAGTGTGTTGAATATAGGGGGACTGGTGTAAAAGAGGTCTATTAGGAAAGAAAATCTGTGTATCACTATCTCAAGATAACTATTCTGTCTCCTATTTACACCATACAGTCCTAAAATAAATATCACTATTAGAAAATGGCAGCATACCCAAAGTTTACTCAAGACTAAAGTTTGCAAGTAACATAATGTGAGTGTGTGTGTGTGTGTGTGTGTGTGCATGGATAGGAGCCTATATACTACAGTCACTTGATAATAGTATTATAATTTTTGCCTTAAAGCAGAAGGAAGTAGTTATTCCTATACCAAAACTAAAGACACAAATAAATATCTTTAATATCCCTCTTCCCTTTTCCCCAGTCCTAGCTAAACTTCAGAGTGATAAGCTGTGTGTTGGCATATACACACATACACGTATGATACAAATATATGTATATGTAATTATAAAGAATATCTGAATATGCTACATGCATTATATTTGTATGCATAGTATATGTATGCACACATACTTATATATAGTATTATGTATATGCACACATGTATAATTATATATTATATATTACACGTTATACCCTGTATATTAAATGTATATGTATATTTCTGTGTGTGCATTTACATTAATATCTGGAGAGAGAGAGAGACAGAGAGAGAAGTTGAGGTCGACAGAGAGAAATAAAGAGAAATAGAGACAGACAGAGAGACAGAGTGTAGAGGGCTGGAACTCTGAAAAGGTGTACTTAAGATTCAGTATAGTAGATGAGATAATTCTCTAGCTATTGAGTTAAGTACATATACTTAAGTTAGTAGTGTGATGTGGTGGCTTTCCTGACAAGTTGGTGCATGCTCTGTGTGAGGTAGTGATGTGATTGTACTGGAATATTTAAAGGAGTCACAGAGAACGCTTGCTCTCAGCATAGCGATCTCAGCCACATAGAAGACTTCAGCCTCTAAACTCCAGAAGCCAGACTCCATCTTTGACTAGCCACTTGTCTGCTCTCCTGCCTCCTTCACTTTACTCCACAACTAAGCCCTAGGCCTCAGGCTGATCCTGAAGCCCACCAGAGAGCTAGCCCAGATATTACAAGAGAGAACCAACAAGACTCAAATTTGTCAGTGAGTTAAAGGAATGCCTTTTCCAATCATGTGAAGTTTCCCTAGTAAAATGAACAGATGAGAACAATTTGTTCCAATGGCCATGAAAGCACTGAAGAGCTTTTAGAACTTGATCAGACATTAAAGATGCAAGGTCATCCATTAAAACCTGGGCCACAGCTAGTCATCTTGACTTTTGCCCTGAAACTGGACTTCAATAACTCAAAAAGTGAGTAAGACTGATGACTTTGCATAGATCGGTCCTACCTAAATCCTTTTCACACAATCAGAACATCACCTGTGATATTACTGGTTCTCTTCTAAACTGAAGGACGAACAGCAACTTTATATATACTTTTACCATGTGCGTCTCTTCATCACAACTGCATTATATAAATTATATCCATTTATAAGCAGAGCCTATATAAATTTGTCTTAGTTAATATTTTAAAATAATATAATGGAAACCCATTGTAAAAAATTTAACCAATCTTTAGAGATAGCAATGACATGGTTATCAATAAAGTAAACTGAAAGCCTCAGTGGCATTAAATTCTTTGAGTAATAGTCTAGTTACAGTGTGTATTTTTGTTTTCTGTCAATACATAAATATTGTACCTTTTATATTAATTATTCTCTGAAATCTTATTTCACCTGTAATGTTTTTAGTTTACACCAGAATTCTTTGGTACTCTTCATTTTAAATTTGCTTCTTGAAAATCTATTATCCTCCTTTCTTAGATGTAATGACCATGTCTCAGAGAGGTGAATCGATTCTAATTCTACTTGAAAGAATCAAGAAAAGATACCCTTATTTTTGACAACAATGAGATCATGTTACGTTTATTAATTTTAAAACCTAAAATAATAACCCAAAATTGCTTGACATTAAAACAAAAATTTAAAGTTTCCAAAATAATTTACACTGTTTTTATTTGGGTCTCATAATGTCCCTATTACTTAGCTTATGACAATTATTTCCTTCCTTTGATAGATAGAAAAGGACACTGAGAATGTAACAAACAACTTTCAGAGGTGTTATTTGAATCCATGTCTTCCTGATAACAAATCAGCACTGTAACCACTATCCATGTTTAAAGAGTTATCAGGTCCAATACATTGTCAGTTTATGGGTTTGGCCCTCTTTTTTTTTTTTTTTTTTTTTTTTTTTTTTTGGTTTGTTTTGTTTGTTTGTTTTGTTTTGTTTTTTTTTTTGTTTTGTTTTGTTTTTGTTTTAGGATACCTTGAATTATTATACTAGACCATTGGGTATTAAATGCAGTAACTATGCATAAGTAGAGGGTGTACATAGTCTGATTAAGTAGAGGGTGTATGTAGCAGGATGCACTATGCTGCCTCAAGAAGAAATGCTTTCTGAGAAGCCATTATGCTTCAATTAGTTGTGCTATTTACTCCATTGTGTTTCTGATTCCACCATCACAACTTGATTACTCTTTTTGCTCCTATTTTCCAATTCATACATAGCACTCCAGATTTGTTGACAATGATAAACTCTTTCATCTGACCCCAGCTAACTACTCTGGCTGTTGTTTTAATATTATGGCATGGGCTATGTCCCTTTTTTCTACATCTATGCTCATTTTCTCCATGCCTACTAATTGGCATTAACTACACCATTCCTCCAGGAGTGGTTTTATGGCTGTGACTATATTCCCTGATCTGGGAGATAATGGCATTTTATGTGACTCTGGGATTGGTGATGAAGCTTCTTTAAACATCTTAGGATCAACTAGATAAAGCAACAAAACACAGTACATCATATGTTAGTTAGAAAATGAATATCTGGGAAATTACAACTGGCCCTGTTCTCATTATGTGAAACAGAAAATTTCCCTCTGCATAGCTTATACAGAAACATAAAGGAAAATAAATGACCAAAGATTTGTGGGTTTCCCTATAAACAAAACAAGAAATAAAGAAATATCAAAAAAAAAAAAAACGTTGAAAAATCAGAGCAGGAAAGAAACTCAAAAATTGTCTTATTTCAAGAAGTAAAGTAGAAAAAATTAGTGCTTTAAAGTGCCTATGTAAAGAATATTATATTGTTAATAAGGGATAGAGACTGAACAGTGGGAAGGAATAGTATTTTTCTAAACAAATAACAGATGGATTTGAAATTATGGTATAGGAGGGATGCCAAAATTTGGAATCTTAGAATTAAAAAAATACTGTAAATTAAATTTTAGTGGATAGAGATGGTGAAAGAAGCTCTATGTGGGATTAGGGAAAATATATTTCTTTAGTGGTACACAGTAAGAGAAATAACTTGGACAATATAGTTATACCAGGAGTTCAATTCCATTTCATCCTATTTGAATCAAATCTTTCTAACGTTATTCTAATCCATTACAACAAAACTATTTGCCCACCATCCTAACTCATGATAGCTATAATGAGCTCTAAATGGCAGACACTGAACAATAGAATCATTGGAATTTGGAAACAGAAAGAACCTTGGAACAAATGTAATATAATTCCTTCATTATACAGAAAGGAAAATAGACATTAAGAGGGTAAAGTTATTTTCCTAAGGTCACATAACTCATAACTGAAAGTGTCAGGTCAAGAAATTACACATCCTAACTCCCAAACTAGGACTATTTGTATGCCTCTCCATTAGCTACAATAAGACTGTATACTCTGCAAATCACTTAAAAATTAATTCTGCCACTCCATTATGGTCTATCAGGGTAAAATCTTTTAGCTTATTCTGTGAAAAAAAATGAGTTTTCTGTTCTGAGAGCTTCTGGCACATTCAGTGGCTCTGGGATAGATTTTAAAGTCCCTATGTGAACCTTGGGTTTACCTAGATCACCTTTCTGACTTGACAAACTACTTCAGAAAAATTGATTCTTTTGACTGATAATAGGTTCAATAAAATGAAAAGCAAGAATAGGAAAATTGTTGCTAACTTCTAGATGACACCAGTATAAAGAACAAGGAGTAGTGACATATTCTAGCAAAGTAATTAGCTATTTGCATCAGTTTTCTTTGCAGTATTCTCTACCCCCATATTTCTCTAGTTTGCTTTTGGTCTTTAAAACATTTTTTTAAATTTAAGTATGATTCCTATCATCATTATTTACTAATAGGAGGAACATAGGTCAAGCTACTATTTACCCTCAGAAATAATGAACCTCCTTCTTTTGACATGCTACATTCACCCAGTTCTTGCATAAACAGCAAATAGTGTAGCAACCTGCATGGGAAACCCTCTAGACCCCATAAATGAGGTCACTTTAGTCTTTCTTGCATACTCACTTCTGCTCAAGACCCTGGGATAAATGTAGTCTTAAGAACAATAATTATAATGACCTCAGGATTCATAACTGATGGCTCAGAATAATCTGTTTTACCTGATAGTATTATTACCTTTGTACTAATGGAACTTTTGTTCATATTCTGTTAACTTAAAATGCCTTTACTTCTATTAACTAATTTTCCTTCCTTTCTTCCTTTCCATTCTTCTTCATCCCCATTTTTTTCTTCCATACAACCTCTCCATAATCACATTTTATTTTAAAATATTTTATAGCATATCTTTTCACTTAGGTTCAAACTTTAGAGTTAATCTTCACTCTTCTCTCTCCCTTATCCTTTATTCTTTTATTTCCTCAATAGTATTTTATTTTTCCAAATACACATATAGTTTTCAACATTCATTTTGTAAGATTTTGAGTTCCATTTTTCCCTCCCTCCCTTATCTCCTTCTTCCTCCAGATAATAAACAGTCTGATATAGATTATACATGCCTAAAACATTTAAATATATTTCCATAGTTGTCATGTTGTACAAGAAAAATCAGATTAAAAGGAAAAAAAAAAACAAACAAAATGTAAATACTATATTTCAATTCACATCCAGTCTCCACAATTCTCTTTCTAGATGTGGATGGCATTTTTCACCCCAAGTCTTGGATCACCATATTGTTGAGAAGAATTAAATAACTGATTATCACATAATCTTCATGTTACTATGTACAGTGTTCTTTTAGTTCTACTCAGTTCATCCAACATCAGTTCTTGTAAGTTTTTTAGGCTTTTCTGAAATCAGTCAGCTCATAATTTCATATGGAACAATAATACAATGTTCTCTTGGTTCTACTCACTTCACTTAGCATCAGTTCATAGAAGTCTTTCCAGGCTTTTTTAAAAAAATCATCCTGCTGATGATTTCTTATAGAACAACTCCATTACGTGCATATATCATATTTATTCAGCCATTTCCCAATTGATGAGCAGCCACTCAAGTTCCAAATCCTCACCACTACAAAAAGGGTTGCTACAAACATTTTTTGCACATATGGGTCCTTTTCTAAATTTTATAATCTTTTTGGGATACAGACTAAAGAGACATGGCTGAATCAAAGTATATACACAGTTTTAAAACCTTTAGGGCATAGTTTCAAATTGCTTTCCAGAATTCATTCTTTACTTCCTATTAGATTCCATAATCTTTCTCCTAATTATTATACTTGCTTTTAGTTTTTATTTTCTCTGATCTATCCTCCAAATCACTGCCAAATTAAAACATAGCCATGGCATTATCTTCTGTTTTCATTTCTATGTACAGGTTGTTCCTAGGGCCTAAAATCCATTCTCTTGTCAACTCTTTCTTTCTTTCTTTCTTCCTTCCTTCCTTCCTTCCTTTTTTCCTCCCTCCCTCCCTCCCTTTCTTCCTTCCTTCCTTCCTTCCTTCCTTCCTTCCTTCCTTCCTTCCTTCCTTCCTTTCTTTCTTTCTTTCTTTCTTTCTTGATTACTAAGCTTAGGCAATAGCTCTTCTGTGAAGTCTTTCCTTATATTTCCAATCAGATGTTAGTGACTCTTCAATTTTTTAATGTCTCTGTACATGTTTTACATATATATATGTATATATACACACATATATGCACATATATGTGTGTATATATAATTTTAAATTATCTCTGATCACATTATATCTATAACTAATCACATCAGAAGAATGCAAGCTTTTTGAGTTTAAGATTATTTCTGTTTTGTTTTTTTGTTTTTTGTTTTTCTTTTTTAATCCAGGAACTAGTTTAAGATTTTGCATGTAGTCAATTTTTAATAGCATCATCTTCTTTTTTTTTTTTAAATTGAATTCAACCTAGACATAGTTTTAAGGATCTTCATCATTTTATTTGATCTTTCCCAGATGCATTCTAGTTTTTCATGCTCTTCTCAAAATGTATCTGTGTCAATACTGATAGTGTAAATAATTCCTGTATGGAAGTAGAAGAGGGACTAGATGGACCCTGCATGTACCTCTCAACTACAATAATCTGTTATACATGTATAGTCTGACAATCAACAAAACTTTAGTATCTCTTAGGTATTTAGCCCTGAATTAGGCTCTATAGGAGATTCAAAAAAAGAAATACACACATTTTCTACCTTTAAGAAGTTTTTAGTGTAGTTAGGCTTTTAGGAACTATATTTCTAAAGCAATAAAAGAATAATGGGTGTAAAAATATAATAAGGTGTTCAATTTTTAATGTGTCTCACATAAGGAGGATTTTAACCATCCAGTAAATTCTCTAACTAGTATAGTGATATAAACATATTTCTTTCAGATATTTTACATATTTCCCACTTATATGTGGTGAAAAGTGTAATTTTTTTAATTTGGCTTTTTTCTGGTAAGGTTGAATACAACTTTTCATTTTTATTATGTTCATTTATTTGGTAACCCTTAAATTAATTGTCTCATAGAATGTGAGGATTAAGATTTACATGATATTAATGTCTGCTATTTGCTATTTTGAAGAAGAGAATTAAATTCAAATAAAACATCATTTCATGTTCATAATTTTTGGACTCCACATAACAGATATATAGGCACAAGTGATTTTTTTTTTCAGGAAGATAATACATTTTTCAATTCTATCATCAGATACTTCCCAGTCATAAACCAGATATAACTGATATGTGATTTAGGGTCAACAGTATTAGATTTGGAGACAAGAAGACATGTATTCTAATCCTATTATATACTTATTAGCTATGTGATCCCTCAATGAAGTCTTTACTTTTTTCAGGTTGATTTCTTCATCTGTCAAATGGAGAAAATGAGAACAGCCACCTGGCCGGCTCCCTGCACCCTCAGTGTTATTGGGTGGATTAAATGGATCATTGTGTAAAAACTCTTTCTAAGGCTAATATTGCTTATAAATGCTAGATATTTTTATTTGGCATTACCAAACAGTTCCACAAGCTATAAATTGCTTCTTTTTCTTTATGTTTTTTTTTTTTAAAGTTCATTCATATCACTGTGTAGTTATGACTACTAAATCTGAGTATAGTACATTCACCTCATATTAGTAGTAACATTTATGACAAGGACAAATAATCCCTATAATATTTTCTCATATGTTTCTGCTTAAAATTGTTTAACATACTGTCAATTTACTTAGCATATCACTAAATTTCTACAAAGAAAAAGGCATGAAATAGCAAAGCACATGGAAAGTTAAAAAACAGTAATAGACTAAGCATTTTTTCTTCCTTTCACTTTCTCACAGTTAAATTTATTCATAGGCAAAGGAGGCAAGTGTATATGTGGTTTGATTTCAGTGATGACAGGAGGGCCTTACTTCCCCAGAAAAATATCTCCTCACCTCTTTCCTGATCCCACTTGTTCACCATTGCCTATGGAATAAAATAGAAACTCTTTATTCTGATATTCATGGGAGAAGGAAGGAATAAACATTTATTCTGGTCTTGCTGTGTGCCAGATTGTACTAAGCATCTTATAAATATTATCTCATTTGATCATCACAACAACCTTGCAAAGCAGGTGCTGTTAATATCCCCTTTTTATAGTTGAGGAAATTGAGGCAGACAGAGTTTAAATAACTTGCCCAAGGTCATGCATTTAAGTATATGTCTGAAGCCATATTTAAACCCAGGTCTTTCTAACTTCATGCTGAACATCTTATCTACTGTACCACTTTACTGCCTCATTGGCTATCACAGTCTGACTCCAACCTTCTATTTCTGTTTTATTTCACAGTATATGTAGATTCCATTTGAATTTAACTATTTTTATTTTCTCTTTTGTATTGATTTTCCCTAAAATCCTCCATTTCCTCATGTTTGAATCAATTTTTTTCAACATAACTGAGATGAAGTTTCATGGTACACTAGAAAAACTACTGGATTTGTTATCAAAGGTCCTAAGTTCAAAACTTGATTCTGTTACTTATTACCTGCATAACCTCAAGAAAGATATTTAATTTTTCTGAATTTCAGTTTCTTCACCTATAAAATGAGGTGTTTGGATAGAATGATCTTTAAAGTTCCAAAAATGAGAATAACAGAGCCCTTTTTGAGAGCTGAATTTCAATGGGTTGGAAAACTAAAGGGTCCTTAACTCTGGACTTTAAAGGGTAAAAAGGTGCTAGAACAGGGAGTGTGAGACTGTTAGAAGGACAATTGTTTTCTGCCTTAAGAAATTTTATAAAGAACTAGGCCAGAAATCTTCTGTTTCAAGTCTAAACTCAATATTTTTTTCAAATTGAATATTGAAAGCAATTTCCTGGAATTTCCTGATGAGACTGAATCACAGAAAATACTCCTATTGGGCATGAGAGTGACAATATTTAACCAAAAATGATATTCATCAATGTCTCTGGACAGAAGAAAAGACAAATTAAAAAAATAAAAGTGATAAGTTCTGAGAGCTTGCTTTTCCCCAAAATAAGTAGAGATCTGAATGTATTAACTTGATGATTAGGTAAAGGAATAAATGCCTATTGAGAAGGACCAATATGGAAGTTCTATGATAAAATGGAGAATGCTATGCATAGATAAAATTGATGGGGAACTGTCTCATGTAATTTGAGAGTCATTAATAAGCTATACCCCCCAATAATATACTAACTAAAATTCCCCCATTAAAAAATTATTCTAGTATGTTACCTCACTGTACTGCATTAAAATGCAAATGAGTGGGGAAGAAGAGATTTTAAAAGATTAAAAGCCTCTATTGTCAACTTAGTAGGACCTTGCATCTTTATTTTTAGGTTTTTTTGTTTTTTGTTTTGTTTTGTTTTTTCAGTGGGTTTGTTTGTTTGTTTGTTTGTTTCCCCAACTTGAAAGTTACTGTGCAGGTTTAGATAGAGCATAGAGGAGACTACTCTACTAAATGGCACTATCCAGGGAGAAAGAACTCACTAGGAGAGTGGGGGAGAGTAACTTTTAACATATGAAAGGGCCAACATGAGAGAAACTTTTACTGGGAAGACTGAATAGCTGAAGCCACCAATATCAGGGCCCTGGAAAACATACATGAATAAGAGGATTTTGAAATTCTTCCCAAATTTATCCAGTGCCTACCTAACTCAAAAGCATTTGTTACCTATTGTTTTAATGAAAAAGGATACAAGAGAGGTGGACATAGTAAATAGAGGGTGAAAAAATATATTCTGTAGAAACAGAAGGGGTTGACCAGGTAGTAGAAGAATACAAGAAAATAGAGTAAATATGGGAGAAGGGCTTATAATACAGAACTGAGCTCTCCTCAGCTGTGTCTGAGCCATTTAACATGAGGAGCTCTGACCTATATACAGTCCAAGGTCATTAATTCAGCCCCACTAATTCTGAAGTCATGCTATCTCCCAGGAGCAAACTTGAAGTCTCCCTTCACTATGTCTATAAAAAAAAGAATTACTGAACATAAACAAAACATACTATGTTTGGTATTTGACTTAATTATGCCTACACATTTTTTCAGTTAATCTTAGCTTTAATTTTGTATACAAGCAATCAAAATGTCTTATCATTCTACTAAAGTAGCGTTAGACAGAACTCTACCCAGCAACACATTACTAGTTAAAATTTCACTAGAGGACTGAAAATAACAAAATTGTATTTCTTATTAAATAGTGTATGTGTCAGACTTTAGACTAATTCATCTGGGCTTCTCTCCCAAGTAGTACAAATTAATGAGGTTTGACTTGTATTAACAGAGCACATAGATGTATAACAGCTTCATCTGAGTCACAGAAAATCACTAGATAAAGTAAAAGCAGGAAGCCTAATTGAAAATTGCCATTCTTCATTTTTTCTCCCTCTTCTGTACCCTCCTTCTGCTTTTGTATTCTTTTTCACATTTTCTTTTTTTCCTTTCTCCAATCCCTGTTCCTTGACCTTCAAAGAATCTCCACTTTTCTTTTCTCTGATAATTTTCCAGGCTTTCTCTTTCACCAATACATTTTTCCCCCTTGTTGCTTAAATTCACTGTTCTTTTCTCTTTCTTGTCTCTTCAACCTCTGTCCAAGGTCTCTCCCTTTTCTTTTCTATTTTTTTCCTTTCCTTTTCTCCCTTTCTACCTCTTTTCTCCCTCCCTCTCTAATCTACTTACATTTTCAACTTGGGGATACTATAACCTTTCATTATTTCAACTTGCCACATTCTTGTAATACACCAGGGAGCCAAATGACAAGGCAAAATGAGGAAATGTCAGCTCCTGTTGAAAATGTAGGGAGATATGCAGGCACAAAGCTGAAATCACTACCAGTCCCTTAGGGCAGACAGAGAACATGATAATGGAAATAGGAAGAGATTGTGCAGACTCTGCAAACCTCTGGACCAAATTCCTGCAGGAGAAAGGCAACTTTTCAGCTGTTTGTGACTCTTCTACTGTGCTTGGATTTTATCAGCAGAGATGCAACTGGGTCTTTGGGGAGAAAATTTCCCAGCCTGAGGAAGCTAAGTTTATTGAAGCAAAGCAACATTTTGGCTGCTAGAGCATTGCCTCTGATCATAATCAGTAAGAGACTACACAAAAAAAAAAATCCCCTTCATATTATGGATCATAAAAGTGGGGTGCCTTTTCTTGGGATTAGGGGTGGGGATTATGTGTGAGTTTTTCATTGACACAGCAAGCATTTATTAAGTGACAAATGTGTGTCAAGGCCTTTGCTAAAAACTCTGGGGATACAAAGATAGGTAAAAAGGCAGCCCTAGTTCTCAAGGAGCTTATATTCAAATGGCAGAGCCAATCTGCAAATAAGCTATTATGTGCAAATAAGAAAAAATGTAGAGAAAACATTATAAGTATGAAGGGGAATTAGGAAAGACTTCTTATAAAACCTGGCATTTTTAGCTGGAACCTGAAGGAAGCCAAGAAAATTAGGAGTTGCAGATGGAAAGGGAAAAAGTTTCAGATTTGGAGGACAGACAGGAAAATTTCCCTGAATCATTGTAATGAATAGGAAAGAGGACAAGCACTGGATTCCAGCGGATGGAAGAGAGTAAGATAAAAAGATTAAATGGTAGAAAGGGGCCAGGTTAGAAATGACTCTAAAAGTCAAACAGCAGATTCTATTATTTGCTCCTGGAAGTAACAGGGAGCCACTGGGATTAATTGAACAGGGGCTCAGCATGGCCAAACATTTCTCAGGAAGATCAGTTTGGCACGTGAATGGAGGATGGACTAGGGTAGAGAGAAACCTGAGACAATGAAACCAATACTGAGTCTATTACAACAGGGGAAACCTGAGTAATGAGGGTCTATATAACAGGGTGATGATGGTGAGAGGAGAGAGGGAGATATATGCAAAGATATTAAGAAGATAGAAATGATAGAAAATGATAATTGTTGTGGTGGGAGGGGAGGGGTCAAGTTAGAGAAAGTGAGGAGTCAAGAATTACACCTTGGTTGTGAGACTGGGTGACCGAGGGGATAGTGGAACTCTCTACATTATAGGGAAGTTAAAGGGGAAAAATTCTGGAAAGCACATAATGTATTTCATTTGGATCATACTGAGTTTTAAACGTCTCTGAAATTTCCAGTTTGAAAAGTTCAATAGGCAGTTGTACATAGCAGATTGAAGGTCAGGAGTGAGGTTAGGATTAGATAAATGAATCTGAAAATCATTTGCATAGAGATGATAGTTGAAAATATAGGAGCTGATGAGATTACCAAGTAAAATAGTATAGCTGAATGTGAGAGATGGTTTATTTGGACCCATGCTCTATTCTAATTAGTATTAATCAATTTCGTAGAATCATATCAATGTTCTGTATATAAGATCCTACAGGTACAGATTCTAAGTTCTTCTATAGAAGTTAACTAGAGGTCCTCCATCCTTGTTTTGCCTTCTGATGGTGAACAAGCCTAGCTTGGCAGAAGTAATAACTACACGGAAAGTCTCCCAAAGTATTTTTGTGTCTTTGGACTATTCCCTTGTCCAATATGAATAGGTAATAGTCTTATGACCATGTCAGTCACTGTCTATGATAGTTTATACCATTTCCTCTTACTCAATCTAAAGAGAAAGCTACCTATCTTGCAAAGTCATATTCCTTACTTCACTCAACATGCTACCCTAATGACATATTATTTTGCTTTTTTTTTGCTTATGCATCACATGCCAGTAAATAAAATTATTCTGTATTTGATATAGCTGTTCTTAGAATGATGGGACTCCTAGTCCTATAAAAATAGGGCCCTGGAATGAGGAGGCATCTCAGATCACAAGATCTAAGGCCTACTTCATTAGAGAGCACTGAGGTCCCTTCAATAAAGTGCCATTGGCTCAGAGTTTGAATCAACCTCTTCTATTAAAGAAGGAATAATTTTAATATTCACATAAAGAAGAAAAGAGGGCCCAGGAGAGAAACTACCTTGGAGAATACATACAATTAAAGGCTGGAACCTAAAAGAAATTATAGCAAAGGAAACTGAGAAGGAACAGTCACACAGATAAAAGGAGAATGAAGAGAGATCAGTATCAGGAAAACTTAGGAGAAGAGAACAATTGACAGTATCAAAATCTTCAGAGTTGTCAAGCATGATGAACATTGAAAAGAATCCATTAGATTTAGAAAATATTGGTTTGCCTTTTCAAATTCTGACATCTTCCTTTGTCTATGAAATTGGGCAAGAATGATTACTTTCTTAGATGAGTGACCATGGGGAACTTCTTTGACGTCACTGAGTCCCAATTTACTAATAAAAAAGGTTCTTTAATTAGCATAATTATATTATCCATATTTTATAAATGAGGAAAATCACAAAAAAAGAAAGATGAAGCTCATAAAGAAAAACAGCTTGTCTATAATCCCATTATAGTTATAGTTAAAGCAGGATCTCAGGCTCAGGTCTTTTGTTGTTCAGCTGTTTCAGTCTTACTTTTCCACTTCATTGGGGGTTTTTATGGAAGAGATACTGGAGTGGTTTGTTATTTCTTCTCCAGCTTATTTTACAAATGAGAAAACTGAAGCAAACAGTTTAAGTAACTTGTCCAATATCACAAAACTCTATTATAAGTCTCTTGATTGGGATCCTAAGATGTTTTCTGCTATACCAAACTGCATCTCTTTTTGACAGTAATTAGCCAGAATAAGGTTGAAAACTGACTGAAGCCCCATTTCTTCCATAAAACCTTCCTTAAATACTACCCTGGCCTGTAAGGATGTCTCCTTTTTCCTCAGTACCGTTATAGTAGTTATTGTACATACCCTAGTTTTGTTGCCATAAACCACATGTAAAAATCAATTTTGTTGCTTTATAATTATATATCATATGTTATGCTGAATTTCAAGTCATGTTATACATGTGCACATGTATACACACAATTATATGAATTTATTTATCCCTAGGACAGCTAAGTGCCCCAATCAATAGGATGCTGTGTTTAAAATCAGGAAGTTTCATTTTCCTGAGTTCAAATTTGGCCTCAGACATGTACTAGATGTATGATCTTGGGTAAGTCAATTAACCCTATTTGTCTCAGTTTCTTCATCTGTAAAATGAGCATGAGAAAGAAATGCCAAGCAATTCCAGTATTTTTGCAAAGAAAATCTCAAATGGGGTCATGGAGAATAAGATATGTCTGAATGAAAAACAACATGTGGTAAAAATGTGGCTTACCCTTTGATTAAGCAATCTCACTAATGTTGATATCCTAAAGATAATCAAAAAGAAAAATGACCCATATATGAAAAAAATATTTGTAGCAGCCCTTTTCAGAAAAGAACTGAAAATTGAGTGGATGTCCATCAGTTGAGGGATGGCTGAATAAGTTATGGTACATGAATATAATGGAATATTATTGTCTTATAAGAAATAATCAGCAGGATTATTTTTTTTTAAAATTGATGCTGAGTGAAGTGAGTAGAACCAAAAAAACATTGTACACAATACCAAAAAGATGATGTGATGATCAGATGTGATGGACATGTTCTTTTCACTGGTGATTAAAGGCAATTCCAATAGATTTGAGTTGGAAAGAACCATTCTCATCTACAGAGGGAGAGATAGAGACTGAATGTGGATCAAAACTTAATATATTCATCTTTTGCTGTTATTTGCTTGTTTGTTTTCCTTTTTGTTCTGATTTTTGGGGGCACAGCATGATAAATATGAAAATATGTTTAGAAGAACTGCACATGTTTAAAACCTATATCAGATGTCTTCAGGAGTGTTAAGGAGAGGGAGAAAAAATTGTGAACACAAGGTTTTGCAAAAGTGTGAATATGGAAAACTAACTTTGCTTGTATTTTGAAAAACAAAATACTATTAAAATATAAAAAAGTGGCTTCTATTGTGTGACTCTGGTCTAGTTTCTTAATCCTGTTTGTCTTAGTTTCTTCAGTTTGTTAAATGAGCTAGAGAAGGAAAAGGGAATCCACTTTAATATCTTTGTTAGGAAAACCTCAAATGGAATTATAAAGAGTTGTACACTACTGAAATGATTGAACAACAAAAATATCTACATAAATATACAAATACATGCATATATGTTTATATCAGACTAGATTTAGATTATAAACTCATAAACTGTCGAAATAATTTATATAACTATGTATAATACAGTGTGGTATAAGAGATTGATAGATTACTCTCAGAGTGAAAGAAGATGGAGAGAGGATATTTGTAGTTGAAAAGATCAGAAAAAGTTTCATAAAGAAAATGGTACTTTAACTATATCTTACAGAGAATGAAGGATTCTATGAGATTATAATCAGATAGTGAAGGGAGTTAAAACATTTAAATGACACAATCCTTAGTCCAAAATTTACCCTTTTCCTTTCTCATTATCAAAGCTTAGGTATCCCACATGTGCAAAAATGTTTGTAACAATGTTTTTTTTGTAATGCCAAAGAACTAGAAACTGTATGCCCATCATTTGGGAAATGGCCAAATGAATTATGCTATAAGAATGTTATGGAATATTATTGTTCTGTAAGAAATGACCAGCAGGATGAATACAGAGAGGCTTGAAGAGACTTACATGAACTGATGTTGAATGAAGTGAGTAGAACCAGGAGAACATTGTACACAGCAACAGCAAGATTAGACTACAATCAATTCTGATGCACATGGCTCTTTTCAACAGCAAGATGATTCAAGCCAGTTCCAATGGTCTTGTGATGGAGAAAGCCATTTGCACACAAAGAGGTGATTGTGAGAACTGAATGTAGATTACAACATAGTATTTTCACTTTCTTGTTGTACTTAACATTCATTTTCTTTCTCATATTTTTTTTCCTTTTTGATCTGATTTTTCTTGTACAACATGGTAATTGTGGAAATATGTATAGAAGAATTACACATATTTAACATATATATTGGATTATTTGCTGTCTAGGGGAGAAGATAGAGAAAAAATCTGAAACATAGGTTTAGCAAGGGTAAATGTTGAAAATTATCTAAGCATATGTTTTGAAAATAAAAGGCTTTAATAAAAAAAAAAGTCAGATTTCCTGCATTCCATTCCTTTTAAAAGAGCTATTGGTTTGGGATTTAATAAACTGATTCCCTCCAAAGTATGAGGGAATACTAATAGCTTAAGTTACTTTTCATGAAGATAGATGAATTTAAATGGAGGATACTTGAATAAGAACTTTTTCATTCAAAAGAATGCATATCTAATATGTTAGGCATTCTAAAATATCAATGCAAAATTCTGTTGTTATTGTTGTGACAGGAGGGAGCTTAATTTATACCTAAATCTGACTATATAAGTTGTAACCTTACCAGACCTGAGGAATAGTATCCAGGTATCAGATCTCTATTTCTACTAATACCAATATCATATACTATGTAAGTAAAATCAAGCAATTAACCAGAAATTTCAGCTGGAAATATTTTCATTAAGAAAAAAAACACTTAATGGAGCTTAGACAATTATGATTAATCATGGTAATTCATGGTATTAATCAGCTATATCCTGCAGTTCTGAATTTCATTTTAAGTATATAACCATAACTGGAATCTTTTTGGGACAAGGCACATGTCCTTCAGTTACTCCATCTATAAAACAAAGAAAACACTAGTTTCTCTTTTTTTCACTGAAGAGTTCTGGAAAATGAGAGCAGTGTGTGTATTGACTTTTGCGTCTTTAAGATAAATACCAGTTTTTACACACACCAGTGTTAACAGAATTATGGAAAAAAACTAAGTCATTGCTAGATATCCTTATTTTGTTCCCTACCTATCTAACTACCAAATTACCTTTAATTATATTATATTAATTTGGTATTTGTTATGACTTATTAACACTATTTATAAAATTTGCTATGTGTCTTTATTTCATTAGATATGTTTCCCAAAATTTATATACAACTCGCTTTAAAAAACTAACTCTTGGGGAAAGGTATGAAGAAATCTTATCATTAAAGTAATTACATGAGAAATCCTCTTGCCATGTGAAGAAATAACATAATTTCTTTTTTGTTACCCAAGTGATTGTGAGATTAGGAAAGTATTTTAGACATAGAATATCAAGATTTCACCAAGGCATATAGCAAAGTGTTATATTATACTTATAAACAAGATAGAGAAAGTGGGCATAGATGACTAGACTATTAATTGCTTTAATAAATGGAACTAAGGAGTAGTCTGCATTTGATGTGTTTTTGGGAAAAGATACTAGAACAGTTTATCCTTTCCTTCTTCAGCTCAAGTTACACATGAGGAAATTAAAGAAACAAGGTTAAATAACTTGCCCAAGTTAAACAACCAGTAAGTATCTGAAGCCAGAATTAAACTCAAGAAGATGTCTTCCTTATTCCAGGTCATGTGCTCTAACAACTATATCACCTACCTGTCCTTGGGAGGACTTAATTCCTATTCCTCCCGTGATTTTTCCCTAATCCAAATAAATTCCCTACCAATCAACAGTGACTACCATTGTCTGACTGGTCCTTTGTTCCTACTCACATTGTTCCACAGAAGCCTGTGTTAGCATGAATAGCATGAAGGCTTCTGGAGATAAAAGAGTGTTTTGTTTCATTTTGTTTTTTGCCTTTGTATCACTAGCATCATACACATTTATTTGTGCAATGCAAATAGTAATGTATTTGTTAGATTGTTTCAGATGCTATTAGTCCCTCTTCCCTCTCACTTAAGGAGTAGTGGAAATGTGGGAGGAGGACTATTATATTATAATCACTTCAAATGTGTTTGCCTTCACACAAAGATATTCCCTCCATCAAAAACAAATTGTTGATAGTGATTCTTTAAAACACTCAAAGTTGAAAACATTCTTGGGAATAATATATATTATCACTTATATTAAAATGTTGCTGGCATTTTTTTAGTTTATTCTGTATATTTTAATTTTCTATTGTTTTCTTACTGATCATTAATTCTGGAAAATATCTTGCCTCTTATCTAGACTGATGATGGTAGTGGGTAGGGTCCCAGGTCTGAGAAATGAAAAGACAGGGACTGAAACCTTAACTCTGATACTTCTTAGATATATGATATTAGGTAAATTGCTTAATCTTTATGTGTTTTAATTTTCTCATCTGTAAAATCATGATGTCAGAAGAGATGAGCTCTACGGTACCTTCAGTTCTACATCTATGAATAACTTTTCCAAAATAAGTAGCAGAACTCAGATTTCAACTTGTTCTTTGCCTCTGTTTCTAGTGTAATTTCCACTCTGCCATATTATATACACTTGCCAATCCCTTCCTTTCCTAGAGATATGTGCTCTAATGATCTATAAGCCTTTTTGGTGACTACCTTGCTGAGACCATTATTTTAGGAAAGGCTTGGCCATGCTTCATCTCAATCATGATTTGACTCCCTGTCTAAACCTCATCTTTCCCTTCCATTTATTTTCTTCTTTCTTTGTTTTGCCCCTTCTATATTATTGGAATACAATCATAAGGTCAGGGATTGTATGTATTATTAATTTGTATTTTTGTCTTTGTAATTTAGGACAGTGTTTGAAGCATAGTAAACATTTAATAAATATTTTATCTAACTATTTCTATCTATCCATCTATCTGTCTATTAAGGCCTCAAAAGACAGATACAATTTAACTTAATAGAGATACAAGAAGGGGGAATTCTTGGATGCCATAGAAAATAAAGGATAATAAAAATATGGTTATTAAAAATATGATCAAACTAGGTAGAATTTGTATTCATTTGGAGAATGAATGGAGACTTTTTGAAAGATTTGGAGAACAATGATAAATGAAGAAGTTATTATCTACATCATCTGAATTTAATATCTTGTAAATATAACAAGTTTGGGAACCTCAGTTATATTAGTACTTTTGTAAAATTTACTGAAAACCCTCTTCAAAAATCCTTTTTATCATGGCACTAATATTTCTATGTTGCTGTGGTACATGAAACATAACAGTTTCTGAACAAATGAAAATGGATTCCCCCAAAATATAATGAGGAAGTACAACAACATATGGACAGGATAAATTGGGTTTAGTCTTAGAGGGAAGACACCAAGATTAGTGAAGGCTGCCAGATATGCCAAATGAAGAATTTCAGAAAAGAACAGGAAAATAAGTTGTGATAGAAGTAAGGTATGATAGGAAAAGGAAATGAACTCATCATGTAGCAAGGCCAAAGAAGGAGAAACCATCAAGTTGAATGCTCTTGTATTATATTCTATTAAAGTGGACTCTTATGACAAAGTTTTTCCTTTACCTTAGCCATTCTCCATGTCTCATCAGTTGCCAAAAGTTATTGATTCTGCCTTCACAATATCACTCACCTACAACTCTTTTCTATTTACAGAAATCTAGACTTAACATTATCTCTCATTCAGATTATTATAATAGTAACCCATTTGGTTCCTCTACTATCAGTCATACCCTTCTAATTCATCCTCTACTTAGCAGCCAAGTTAATAATCCAAAACTGAAGGAATAATGATGTTATAACTCTCCTCAAACATCTTCAGTGGTTTGCATTTGGGTTAAAACACAAACTTCTCAGGTTGGCATTAAAATTACTAATGCCAAACTATTTTCCAGTCTTGGTTCATAGTGCTTCTTTTCATAAATTCTACTTTCTAGTCAAATTAGTCTGCGAGTTATCCTCTGAAATCAATATTCGAATCCCCCAGTTAGATATATTTACATGAACCATTCCCATACTGACAATGAACTTTTTCCTTATCTTAATTTCTTAACTCCTTGTGCATCTTTTCCTTGAGGTTTTCCTTGATTTCTCTCTCCACCTCACTTCATCTTCTCTCCGTGCTTTTATATCTCTCAGGCAATAGAAAGAATACTGGTTCCAGAGTCAAAGAAGATGGTTTCAAAGGGAAATGACATTCTGTACATTATAGAAAGTCAGTATAAAGATTATTAAATGAGAAAAGGATTTGTAATAATAAGTATAAGAAATAGCAAGGAGGCCAATTGACCTATTTCGCTTATGATTCCATAGCCCAAGAGCACCCATAATAAAAAGTCTGGCTAGGGATTCAGTGTCTTCTGATGAAATTTGGTCAGAGGATTTTTAAATATGTATGGGGTTAAGCATTCTGATTTGAAATAGAATAGACTAAAAAATCTAACAATCCAACTCTTATAGTTGACTTTGAACTGGGGGCATGCAGCACACATTGGTAAGTAGTAGTAGTAGTCATAATAGTAGTTGTTGTAGTAGTGGTGATATTTGTGATGGTGGTGGGAGTAATAATACAACAGTGTTTTCAATGGGCCAAGCAGTATGTTGAGTGCTTCACAATTATTATCACATTTGACCCTGACAACAATGCTACAAGATAGGTAAAATTATCTCCATTTTACAGATTAGAAAACTAAAGTAAATAAAGGTTAAGTGACTTACCCAGGGTCACACTAAGTCTAGGGTTACTAAAGTGTCTGAAGCTAAATATGAACTCAGGTTTTCCTGAGTGTTTTCCATATGCTTTCTCTATTGTTCCATCTAGTTGGTGGACCCTGTTACTGAGAAAACTGAGTGAGTTCAATGATTCTAAACTGAATTGAGCTAATTTTAATCAAATATCCACACCAATTCTAAAACCAATTGATGAATTGCTGGGAATGGGGAACACCCAAGCTTCTTAAGGAGGAGTGAACCAGGCCAGGTCAGGAGATTAAAGCTTGTGTGTCAATAGATATTAAAACAAGGTCTATGAGTGACTGCTATTCTCAACTTCTCTCAAGCAATTGGGGGGAGAGGATTGCCCTACGTGGTGCAATTTCAAAAGCATTAGGCTTGGAATCAGAAGATCTCAGTCTAAATTCCTCTCACCTTTGGCCATGTGACCATGCACAATTTCTACTTATTTTTTATTAGTAGTTTGTTTTTGTTGCAATTATTGTTATTTGTTTGTTTTTGCTTTTATTTTATCTATAAAATTAAGATATACCAGATTGATTTTGATGCCTCTTAGTTTTAGCCCTATGATCCTGTGACCTTGAAGAGTACTCCAGATATAAATCCTATCTATTGTGAGGAATCATGATAAAGCCCTCAACTTTGATGTGAGCATCTTATTTTTGTTCTTAGTGCTTTTCAGGATTAAGTGGTTGACCAATGATGACCATCATCCTCACATTTTGTTTCTTGTTATCTTTCTGATAATGTTGACCTCATTGACCTATCAGCAACTGACCCTGCCCTTCTAAGCAAACATTATATTATAAAATCTTTAGTGCTGAACTGCTGATGCCTTGTAATCAGCCTTACAACAACCATAATTAAGATATTAATATAGTTACAAGGGTACCATCCCTGGAAGCTATATGCACTCCCTCTCAAGTCCTAGTGTCTGAGATCTTCAGGAGCTTTATGAAATATATCATATAAAGGTTTTCTCTAGTACAATACCAGTGTTTACAACATCTATAATCTCCTCTGTGAGCTAAAACAGTGCCACACTCAATGGTCTAATTTCTTCAGTTGTCTTACTTTGCATCTTTCTTTGCTAATTATGGATCTCATTCCTAGTTCAGTTTTCATCACTTACATACTGGTCCTGTAGTAGATGGCTATTTGAGAGAATTCTAAGCTCCCTGAATCATACCATAGACTGCAAAGGCAGCCTACAGTTTTCATTAAATACCAATGAGCTACTATCAGCAGGGGACTTGCTCTGGCTGGCTATAAAGAACTTTTACCCCAATTCCAATAGACTTTGGACAGGAAATGGCATCTGCATTCAGAAAAAGAACTAAGGAATCTGAATGTAAATCAACACATGCTATGTTCCCTTCTTTTTTTATTTTTCTTTTTTTTTTTTTTCCTCTCTCCCCTGGTTCTTCCCTTTTGCTCCAATTTTTCTCTCCCAACATGAATCATAAAGCAATGTATATTAAAAATAAATAAACTTAATATGATAAAAAAGAACTTTCACCCCCTTGACCCTCTAAGAAGTTATCAGCTCCATTTCCCTATCTCATTTGTTAATAGTAGAATTAAGTCTCCTTTCTTCTCAATTAGCCCAATACTATGAGAAGAGTACTTATTACACATGGATTCACAGACTTGACTTCAAATTTTAGTTTTTTCATTTGTTAAAAGTATAATGTTGGATGAGGCAACATTTGTTTTGTCCTAGTTCTGTCATTTGCAAAATGATGTTGATAGCTTTATATAGTAAATATATTTATGTACACACACACACATATATATATATATTCATTATACATAATGTACCTATATGTATATGTTATTTACATACATGTATCTATACATGCATACAATTAAATGTAATATATATATATATATACACACACACACACACACACACATATATATGTGTGTGTGTGTGTGTGTGTGTATGTGTCTGTGTGTATTAAAGATGCTTACTCCACAAGTAAATAAGCAAGTTTTTATTTGAAATAACAAGAAGCTTTTGTGGTAGACCTCTAGTAGTATTGCTTTTACTTTTTGTCATCAATAGAATGTTTATAAGCTTAAAGTCATAGAGAGGAATTGATAATCTTTTTCCTCTATACAACTACATAGGAAGATGGTGGGCTAAAGAGTAGTCTGAGTAAACAGTATTTATCATTGTATCTCAAGTTTTATTGTTTAGTTACAAACAATTTAAAGGCACAAGTAATTGTATTTTTATGTTTCATTGACTGCCTCTGATTACCATGCTAATTATATTGCAAACATACCCTGGGATCCTAACAAAATGGCAAATTTTATGTTATTTCAAGGTAAAGTACTTGTTCAGAGATCAATGAAGCAAGACTCCTTTCTGCTGGATATGGAAAAGCAAAATAGGTTTTCCTTGAAAATCTATGCAAATTAAATGCATTTAATGCTTATTTAAGAAAATGAAGGCTGAATATTTCAGATTTACATGACTAATGGAAGCTTCTTAATATTTAAAGATTATTGTAAATGATATGTTTCTGGTCCATGCATTGTAGATTAGTAATAAAGATGTGTTTGTGTGTGTGTGTGTGTGTGTGTGTGTGTGTGTGTGTGTGTATTTGGAGGTAATTCTTATGAGGTAGCATTTTTAGAAGACTGCAATCTGTCAAGGAAGTAAGCTCTTGTGCAAGGCTGAATTTTGCCTTAAGCCTCTCAAAACCTGTTATTTGTAAATCCCATAAGTGAACCAAATGAATGTTCACAATAAATGGGGCCTTCCAGCAGTTCTAAGAAGGAGAGCCTATCCCAGAATAAAATGACCTATCCTTTCCATTAGCAAGATAGAAAAATAGATGCAGTTTGCAAACCAACTAGCAAAAGATGGCCTGTAAAACTCAGCTGATTCAAGTGGAGTATGGGTAGGTGCAGATAAACATTTATTTAATAGTTCTATTAGTTGCCAGGCACTGTGCTAAATACTTTTTACAAATATTATCTCACTTGATTCTCACAACATCTCTGAGAGATAGGTACTCTTATTCTCCTCTTTTACAATTGAAGAATCTGAGGCAGGCAGAGATTAAGTAAGTTTTACAGCTAATCACATACATATTAAGTTTCTGAAGGAAGAGTAAAATTCATATTTTACTCAATCCAGGTTCAGGATTGTATTATGTCACAGATTGTTACTTTACCACAGGTGAAATTATACACCAATAAATTTCAGCAAATTCTTGCGTTCTCCCTTTTCTTTGTAACCTATTTTTAGTCATTCTCCAAATCAACAAGGCATAGATTTAAAGTTAAATATCTTAACATTAAAAATCATGTATTCTAAATATCTCTTGTTTATGGAAAGTAAAAACAAAACAGAGACTCTAAAAAGCAAATTCATTTACAAAACATCATACTATCTATGATTAGTTAAGCTGGAATTTGACCATGAGCTTCCTGACTCCAAATCCATCATTGTTTTTACCATATGATGCTTACTTCCACTAAATTCTAGCTTCTCTTTTAATTTCTAGTCACCTGTCTTCAAGGACAGTCAAAAAGATCCATGTGAAATTACTAGTATAACCTCCAACATAAGTTTAAACTGAACCTAGCTATTCAATGGACTTGAAGTAAGAAAACATGAGTTTGAGTTGTGACTCTAAAATTTATTAACCATGTTCCTATAGTTATTTTACTCAATCTCAGTTTCTTCACTGATAAAACATATGTTATTATGATGCTACTTCAGCTTTTCTAGAGAAGACTAATAATTAAGAATTTGAACTGAAGGACAAGAAATTAAGAAAATTGGGAGGCATAGCAATTAAACTGTCAAAAATAGTTTATAAAATTAGGAAAAGTAATAACAAAATTCATCTGAAAGAACAAAAGATCAAGAACATCAGAAAATTAATGAAAAAATACAAAGAATGGTGGTCTAGAAGTACTAGACATAAAATTCTATTATAAAACATATTATCAAAACAATTTACAACTAAGAAATATAATAGTGGATTAGTGGAATAGGTTAGATACACATGACACAATAATCAATGACTTTAGTAATTTAGCATTTGGTAAACCTCAAAACTGCAGTTCCTCGACTAAGAACTAGAAAATAGACATATATCTCAAACCCCATACCAAAATGAGATCAAAATAGGTACATGATTTGGGCATAAAGGGTGAAACCATAAGTAAATTAGGAGAGCAAAGGATAATTTACCTACCAGATCTTTGGAGAAGAGAGGAATTTATGATCAAAGAAGAAATAGACAACATTATGAAATGCAAAATGGACAACTGATTATATTGAATTAAAAAGATTTTGAAGAAACCAGATTAAAAGAAAAGAAAATTTTTACAACTACTGCTTCTGCTAAAGTTCTCATTTCTAAAATAAAATACCTTTTTCAATTCACAAATTCTATTTTCCTGGGAGTTGTTTCTCTTTCCACTTTATCTTTTAATGAGTTATATGCCTTATCCTGACTCTCTAGAAAAACTTTCCTTTCTTTATCCATTTTTCTTCTGGCTCTCTTTTAAGATCCTTTTTAATTTCTTCTATGAGAGATGAGGACCAGATCATATCTATGTTTGGATCTAGAGACGAAATGATTTTAGTCTCCTCAAGGTTTGAAGTCTGCTCTATTTCAGTATAAAATTTATCTGTAATTAGAGCCCGCTTTGCCTTTTTGCTGATTAAAACAACAACAACAAAAAGCAAAACAAAAAACTACAGTTTTCTTATGGGGGACAATGGGGTATTTTCAAGCTACCTCTACAGACAAGAGGAAGTAGCAGTAAAGGGGTAGTGAGACAGCATCCATTTGCTGTGTTGGGATTAGCAATTGTGCTGAAATCAGTGGCAGCAGAAAGGCAGCAATTGGAGCCTGTACTGGGAATAGTAACAGTGGCTGTGCCTGGATCATGCTGAGTCACTCCAGGTGTTGGGTGGGTGTGGCCACATCCCCAGAGACTCTAGGATTTTGGGGTTAAAGTCTTTGCCCTTTGTGTTTATAGCTTTTCTGCTGATCTACTGGCTTGCTGTCAGGGAAGAGTATCTGACACTGGTAAAGTTCTCCTTGCATATTTTCCACCAACAGAGACCACACCCCACCCTCCTCCTATCTTCTCAGTGTGAGCTGTTTCCTGTGCTCTCACTGCCTGCCTGAGTCTGCACGTGGCCTATCCCTATTCAGTTCCTGCACTCGAGCAAAATAGACCTTTACTAGCTAATTTTTGAGATTATTTTCCATTGGCAATGTGTAGTGCTACAAATATTTGTGTGTTCTGACAGTCAAGCACTAATTCTGAGGCTGAATTTTGTTAAAATAGTCAAAGATAAAGGAGAGTTTAGGAAGATGTGTGCCCTCTCTGCCATCATGGCTCCACCCTAAATTTATTTTTGAAACACTGGCTGATATTGCCCAGACCTATGTTCTATTTAAAAACAGGATGTCAGGATGCAGAGCAGGATTAAGATAATGTCATTAGGGGCCAGAGCAAAGATGTCTGAGAAGATACATGCGTTTTTGTAAGCTCCCTTCTTCCCTCATTACCAATTAGTTAAATCGGCCTCAAAAATAACAATGGACTGATAAAAACCACAAGGACTGGAAGCCTGACTTACCAGCTGAAGAGAATCTGGAATATCAACAGAAAAGGTCGGTTCTGAGGGGAGGAAGAAAAAAGGCCAGCACAGACAGTTAGGTGCTAACACACTGGGCCGATCGGGCTTGGGAGAACTCTGGGATCAAAGAAGCCACTGAGACAGAGGAATCTGACACAGGCTGTAAGCTATTCTCTGCTTATAAAACAGCAGTTCAGAAAAGAAAGCAAGGCACTTTAAAATATAAAGCCAGATCCTAGAACCACCTCAATCGAAAAGTGACCTAATAGATCTCCACACTGCTGTGCAGTCGCTTTCTGCTGCCCGGGGCTTCACCTTGGGGTAGTTAAGAGCCTGAACAGCAGGGACACAGCCCGAGACAGCCTGTAATCCACATAGTGCAGGGCTCAACCTGAGGGAGTGGAATTCTAGCAGCCTCAGAATTCCCAGAGAAGCAGAAACTTTGAAGTAGGGACTGTGGTTTCCAGGCAGACACTTCTGGTTTGAGCACAGGGACTTTTCACTTCAGCTGCTAATAGCCATGCCCCACGGGAAAAATTGGCTGGGGTTTGTGTTGTTTTTACTGTTCAGCTTTAAACCTCAGGGCAGTCGCTAGGCCACACAGCTAGGTCCTGCACTGGGCACTCCTCACAGCACAGCCATGCTAAACACTTTTGAGGCATTTCCAGGGAGGGGGAGGGGAACTCTCTCCCAGAGCTCTCTCTTAGTTTAAGAACAGGGTTGTTGCATTCTACCTCCAGTCTGGGAGGAAGCTGTTAATAAATAAATAAACTTCTTACCCCAAGGGCAAACCCCAACAGAGTTTTAACAATGAGTAAGAAGCTGAAGAGAATGATTGACACCTTCTACACAGAGAAAGAGCGGGTATCCAACCCCAAGGAAGCTAACAGCAGAGAGTCTGCAGATAACACCCTAAAGGGGAATGATACCTGCCCCCCATCACATAACTCTCTCCTAGAAGAGACTATTAAAAACTTAATAGAGTTTGAAGAAAAATGGGGAAAAGAAAGAGAAGTTATGAAAGAGAATAACAGCGTCCTAAATTTGAGTTGGAAAAAATAAAGAATACACAGGAGGTGCATGCAAACAAAATCTGTGAATTAGAAAAGGTTAAAAAATCACAGGAAAGTAAGATTTCTGAATTGAAAAGGTAAAAATTCTCAAGAAAGTAGTATTTCTGATTTGGAAAAAGAAAATAACTCACTAAAAAATAGTGAAATGGAAAAAAATCAATAGAGCAAAATAATTCATGTAAAAACTCAATTGGGCATATACAAAAAGAACTAAAAAATGTAAATGAAGAAAATAACTCATTAAAAATCAGGAGGGAACAAATAGAAATGAATGATTCATTAAGAAACCAAGAATCAGTCAAACAAAACAAAACAAACAAACAAACAAAAAAAAAAAAAAATGAAAGGCTGGAGAATAACATCAAATACTTACTAGGAAAATCTATAGACCTGGAAAATAGATCTAGGAGAGATAATCTGAGGATCACTGGGCTTCCCGAAAACTATGATCAAAAAAAGAGCATAGATTCTATGTTACAGGAAATCATCAAAGCGAACTGTCCAGAGATAATAGAAACAGAAGGGAAAATAGGCATTAATAGAATTCATCAAACACCTTCTGAAAAAGACCCTAAAAAAAGAACTCCATGGAACATTGTGGCTAAGCTGCAGAACTACCAAACTAAGGAAAAAATATTGTAAGTAGAGAGGAAAAAACAATTCAAATATCAAGGTGCCACAATAAGGGTCACTCAAGATCTGGCTGCTTCCACATTATAGGATCGAAAGGCCTGGAACCTGATATTCCAAAAGGCAAAAGAACAAGTACTGCAACCAAGAATAAACTACCCAGCCAAGTTTAGCATTTTCTCCCATGGAAGAAGATAGTCATTTAATGCAACAGAGGAATTCCATTTGTCTCTAAGTAAAAAATCAGACTTAAACAAAAAAAATTGATCTACATCCAAAGACTCAAGAGAAGCAGAAAAAGGTAAAAAGAATTCTTGAGAACTGTATCTCTGTTGTGGATATACAGAGAGTCCACATGGATAATTTGATTTTACTGATATAATATTTAAAAAAGGAAAGTAGTAAAGGGAAGGGAATAGTGTCAGAAAAAGAGGATGGAGTGATAAAAAGAAGGAAACTACATTCCAGGAAGAGGCATAGAACATCTACCACATCTGAGGGAATTTAGAGAAGGGGAGAATCATTGTGTGAATCTTACTCTCATCAGAGTAGGCTCAAAGAGTAAATAATTGACATATTTGTTTTTCAGAGAATTCTCTCTCACCATTAAAAGGAGGAGAGTAAAAGGGAAAAGAAAAAGGGGAATAAGGGAAGGGTACAAGAAAGGGGAAGTGAGTTAAAAAGAGCAAGGAGGGATAGAAAAAAAAAAAAAATGGAAGCCTGTGTGTCACTAGTGGGGTCTATCAATTAAATATTGTGGAAGGGGTTCAGGGAGTCAAGGGGGAAAAAACATAATCTGGGGATAATATGATGGCAGTAAATACAGAATTAGTAATTTTAATTGTAAATGTGAATGGGATGAACTCTCCCATTAAACGGAGGCAGATAGCAGACTGGATCAAAAGTAAGAACCCTACAATATGTTCTTTACAGGAAACACACTTGAAGCAGGGAGATACATAGAGAGTAAAAGTAAAAGGTTGGAGCAGACTCTATTATGTTTCAGGTAAAGCCAAAAAAGCAGGGGTTGCCATCGTTATCTCAAATCAAGCAAAAGCAGAAATTGATCTAATCAAAAGTGATAAGGAAGGAAACTATATCCTGCTAAAAGTTAGCATAAACAACGAAGCCATACCAATACTAAACATATATGCACCAAGTAGTATAGTATCTAACTTCCTAAAGGAAAAGTTAAGAGAGTTGCAACAAGAAATAAACAGCAAAACTATAATAGTGAGAGATGTCAACTTTGTACTCTCAGAATTAGATAAATCAAACCACAAAACAAATAAGAAAAAAATTAAAAATGTAAATAGAACATTAGAAAAACTAGGTATGATAGACCTTTGGAGAAAACTGAATGGTGATAGAAAGGAGTATACTTTCTTCTCAGCAGTTCATGAAGCCTATACAAAAATTGACCATATATTAGGACATAAAAATCTCAAAATTAAATGCAGGAAGGCAGAAATAGTAAATGCCTTCTTCTCAGATCACAAGGCAATAAAAACTACATCCAATAAGAAGTTAGGGATAAATAGTCCAAAAAGTAATTAGAAACTGAACAATATCATCTTAAAGAATGACGGGGTGAAACAGCAAATTATAGAAACAATTAATAATTTCACCCAAGATAATGACAATGATGAGACATCATACCAAAATTTGTGGGATGCAGCTAAAGCGGTAATAAAGGGAAATTTTATATCTTAAGAGGCTTATTTGAACAAAATAGAGAAAGAGAAGATTAATGAATTGGGCCCGCAACTAAAAAAGCCAGAAAAAGACCGAATTAAAAACCCCCAACCAAAAATCAAATTTGAAATACAAAAATTAAAAGGAGAAATCAATAATATTGAAAGTAAAAAAAAAAAAACTATTGAATTAATAAATAAAATCAAGAGTTGGTTTTATGAAAAAGCCAATAAAATAAATAAACCTTTACTAAATCTGATCAGAAAAAGGAAAGAGGAAAATCAAATTGTTAGTCTTATAAATGAAAAGGGGGATTTTTCCACCAATGAAGAGGAAATTAGAGAAATAATAAGGAGTTACTTTTCCCAACTTTATGCCAATAAATCATATAACTTAAGTGAAATGGATGACTACCTCCAAAAATATAGGCTTCCTAGATTAACAGAGGAGGAGATAAATTGTTTAATAGTCCCATTTCAGAAAAAGAAATAGAACAAGCTATTAATCAACTCCCCAAGAAAAAAATCCCCAGGACCAGATGGATTTACATGTGAATTCTACCAAACATTTAAAGAACCACTAGCCCCAATGTTATATAAACTATTTGAAAAAATAGGGGATGAAGGAGTCCTAGCAAAATCCTTTTTATGACACAGACATGGTACTGATACCTAAACTAGGTAGGTTAAAAACTGAGAAAGAAAACTATAGACCAATTCCCTTAATGAATATTGATGCTAAAATCTTAAATAAGATATTAGCAAAAAGACTTCAGAAAATCATCCGCAGGATAATACACTATGATCAAGTAAGATTTATACCAGGATTGCAGGGCTGGTTTAATATTAGGAAAACTATTAATGTAATTGATCATATTAATAATCAAATTAATAAAAACCATATGATCATCTCAATAGATGCAGAAAAAGCATTTGATAAAATCCAACATCTATTCCTACTAAAAACACTTGCGAGCATAGGAATAAATGGATTATTCCTTAGAATAACCAGGAGCATATATTTGAAACTGTCAGTAAGCATAATATGTAATGGAGATAAACTGAACCTTTCCCAGTAAGATCAGGAGTGAAACAAGGTTGCCCACTATCACCATTACTATTCAATATTGTATTAGAAATGCTATCCTCGGCAATAAGAGTCGAAAAAGAGATTAAAGGAATAAGAGTAGATAATGAGGAAATCAAACTGTCACTCTTTGCAGATGATATGATGGTATATGTAGAAAACCCCAGAGATTCTAATAAAAAGTTATTAGAAATAATTCCCAACTTTAGCAAAGTTGCTGAATACAAAATAAATCCACATAAATTCTCAGCATTTTTATACATCACCAACAAAATTCAACAGCAAGAGATAAAAAGAGAAATTCTATTCTAAACAAATGTTGAGAGTATAAAATATTTGGGAATCCATCTATCAAAGAAAAGTCAGGAATTATATGAGCAAAATTACAAAACACTTGCCACAAAAATAAAGTCAGGTTTAAATAATTGGAAAGACATTCAGTGCACGTGGATAGGCCGAGTGAATATAATAAAGATGCCAATACTCCCCAAACTAATCTATTTATTTAGTGCTATACCAATCAGACTCCCAAGAAACTATTTTAATGACCTAGAAAAAATAACAACAAAATTCATATGAAAGAATAAAAGGTCGAGAATTTCAAGGGAATGAATGAAAAAAAAAAAAGTCAGATGAAGGTAGTCTGGTGTACCTGATCTAAAGCTATATTATATAGCAGCAGTCACCAAAACTATTTGGTTTTGGCTAAAAAATAGACCAGTCGATCAGTGGAACAGATTAGGTACAAAGGACAAAAAAGGGTACATATATAGCAATCTAGTGTTTGACAAGCCAAAGATACCAACATTAGGGATAAAAATTCATTATTTGAAAAAATAACTGTTGGGAAAACTAGAAATTAGTATGGCAGAAATTAGATATGGATCCACACTTAACACCATATACCAATATAAGATCAAAATGGGTCCATGACTTAGGCATAAAGAATGAGATCATAAATAGATTAGAGGAAAAAAGGATAGTCTACCTCTCAGACCTGTGGTGGAGGAAGGAATTTGTGACTTGAGGAGAACTAGAGATCATTATTGATCATAAAATAGAAGATTTTATTTATAACAAATTTAAAAGTTTCTGTAGAAACAAAACTAATGCAAACAAGATTAGAAGGGAAGTAACAAATTGGGAAAATATTTTTAAAAGCAAAGGTTCTTATAAAAGTCTCATTTCCAAAATATATAGAGAACTTACCCTAATTTATAAGAAATCAAACCATTCTCCAGTGGATAAATAGTCAAAGGATATGAACAGACAATTCTCAGATGATGAAATTGAAACTATATCCACTCATATGAAAGTGTTCCAAATCACTACTGATCAGAGAAATGCAATTAAGACAACTCTCAGATACCACTACACACCTGTCAGATTGGCTAAGGTGACAGAAACAAATAATGTTGAATCTTGGAGGGGATGTGGGAAAACTAGGACACTAATACATTGTTGGTGGAGTTGTGAAAGAATCCGGCCATTCTGGAGAGCAATCTGGAACTATGCCCAAAAAGTTATCAAACTGTGCATACCCTTTGATCTAGCAGTGCTGCTATTGCGCTTATATCCCAAAGAAATACTAAAGAGCAGAAAGGGACCTGTATGTGCCAAAATGTTTGTGGCAGCTCTTTTCACAGTGGCTAGAAATTGTAAAATGAATGAATGTCCATCAATCGGAGAATGATTGGGTAAATTATGGTATATGAAAGTTATGGAATATTATTGCTCTGTAAGAAATGACCAGCAGGATGAATTCAGAAAGGCTTGGAGAGACTTGCATGAACTGATGCTGAGTGAAATGAGCAGAACCAGAAGATCACTATACACTTCAACAACAATACCGTATGAAGATATATTCTGATGGAAGTGGATATCTTCAACATAAAGTAGATCCCACTCACTTCCAGTTGATCAATGATGGACAGAAACAACTTCACCCAGAGAAGGAACACTGGGAATTGAATGTAAACTGTTAGCACTACTGTCTATCTAACCAGGTTACTTATACCTTCGGAATCCAATACTTAACGTGCCATAAGAAAATTGGATTTACACACATATATTGTTTCTAGGTTATACTGTAATACATCTAAAATGTATGGGATTGCCTGTCATCTAGGGGAGGGAGTAGAGGGAGGGAGCGGAAATTTTGGAAAAATGAATACAAGGAATGTTATTTAAAAATTACTCATGCATATATGCTGTCATAAAAATTTTATAATTATAAAATTAATAAAAAATATTTTGTAAGAAGTGGAAAAAATAAGTGAGGGAGTTGCATTATTTAAAAAAAAGATAATGTCATTAAGCTAAAGCTTCTTTTTTGACTATTTTTATGGAATAGTGCCATGGAATAGTAGGAAAAAAGTAAGGAATCTAAACACATATTACAGACTCCTCACTAATAGATGCAGGCTTCATAGAAACATATGTTAAAACTACCTTGCTTCTTTGTGTAAAAAGAATCATGTGCATATTTCTGAACCCTGGACTAGGTATAGCTTTAGGAATAAGCTTGTTCCTTCATGGTTTGAGGAGTGATTGTTCTATCAGAATCTACTGCTCTTCAAAATTCTTCTCAAGATAAATTGTACATCCCTTCTCCACTATTGCCTTTTTTCCAATTTAAAAAACTATCTTGTAGGTTCATATATGTATACAAGGTATACAAATAAGTATATGTATATAAGTGAATGTACATATTTTCTTCCCTGAAAGACTGTAAGTTCCTTGAGGATAGAATCAATTTCATTTTTGTCTTTTTATTCCCAGAACCTTTCATCATAGACACTTATTACATTTTTATGACATATTTTGACTACTCGGAAATATTTCTTACCACTAAAGTGCAATTCAAATATTAAATATTCATTTTTTGCCCTCTTTTGTTCCTCTTCCCCTATAAAGTTGTTTAAACAAATATATTCTGAGATGTTAGTGACTCACAAGAATCATCTTCCTGAGAAGAGGAATAGTGTATCTGAAAAGAATAGGGTTTTGAAGTGATGGGAAAGGGAGGAGAGTACCATGAAAGTTATGGAAAGGCATTTTGGTGACCAGAGTTTTGGGGCCAGCTACATTGGCAACTCTTTTCACATTGAAAAAGAAATTTATTTAAAAATTTTCTCCCCGCATTATACTACTATTTATAAGTGCCATGCTAGAACAAGAGTATGCAAATTTTGAAAGGAATTGTTTTTATATCAAAATTGTTTAATGTTATGAGGAAAGGCTTTCTTTCCTATCCATTTATTGACTATAAAGTTAAAAATTGGAGGAAAACGAGCCATGATCTTTCCAGTTTTCAAATTATTTGGAGCCAATCTTTAAAGATATCAAGCAGCTGACATTTTATAGCTGTGAAGTTAAACAAATGTGATTTGCATGTACCTCCAAAAGTCTTAATAATAAAATATAAAATATATCTTTAAATATTATAGTCCCTGAAGGATCCAACCATTCCTGCTTGAATTAAATCAAATAAAAGCATCATGGGTGTCTTATTAATTTTTACGTACCCAGAGACAAGACACCATTTTAGACAAGATCTCTCTTGACATGTCTAAAAGAATTCAATTTCCTATCAGCCATCCTTTCCTGAATTCAAAACGAGTGCTCCCATTTTGTCTAAGATTTCAGACTTGCTCATGCTGACATTACTAATGTCAGAACCTGGCAGGAAGAACTAGATATTGTTGTCTTCTTGGATTTTATTTATCATCACCCTTGAAGATTAATTTAAGCCAAATGTCTGGTGAAATGAATGAAAAGAAAAGAAACTTATCATCAGCAGGTATAAAAAGATTAATCCTGCTAACTCTTCATTTTACATATACAGTTGTCAAAATCATCCTATTCTTCCACCTCACTATATGACAATTCTATTTTTCCCTATTTTTGGAGAAGTTATCTTTCAATCTCTTAGGAAGCCAGTAAGAAACTAGATCATGCTAGGATAAATCTTTTAAATTTCCATTCACATACAACTCTTACAAATTACATATCAACAAGGAAACCTAGCTATTGGAGCATCATAGAGAGATACTTGCTTATTGTGATGTTTTTTAATTTTCCTATCCATTGCCATTTTTTACAAGACTGCCAATAATGAAGGAAGAATTAATTTACTTATTTATTTTTCAAATGGGAGACCTTGAAAGCCTTTTATTTTACTTTTTTATTAAAACTTTTTTTTATTTCCAAAACTTATGTGTAGATAATTTTCAACATTCACCCTAGCAAAACCTTGTATTCCAAATAGATATTAAATGTCCACAATTATTGTGCTGTACAAGAAAAATGATAACGAAAAAAATGCAAGCAAATAATAACAAAAAAAGTGAAAATTCTATGTTGTGATCCATACTCAGATCCCATATTCCTCTTTTTGGCTGCAGATGACTTTCTCCATCACAAGACCATTGGAAAGACCTGAATCACCTCTCTATTAAAAAGATCCATGTCCATCAGAATTGATCATTGTACAATCTTGTTGGTTCTACTCACTTCACTTAACAACAGATCATGTAAGTCTTTCCAGGCCTTTGTAAAATCATCCTGTTGCTATAGAACAATAACATTCCATAACATTCATATATCCTTACTTATCCAGCCATTCTCCAATCGATGAGCATTCACTCAGTTTCCACTTTCTTGTCACTACAAAAAGAGCTGTTAAAAACATTTTTGTACGTGTGGGTCATTTTCCCTTTTTTTAGGATCTCCTTAAGGCACAGGCCCATTAGAGATACTGGGGGACCAAAGGGTATGTACAGTTTTATATCCCTTGGGCACAGTTCCAAATTTCTCTCCAGAATGTTTGGGTCAGTTCACAGTTCAACCAACCATGTATTAGTGTTCCAGTTTTCACATATACCCACCAACATTCATAATTATCTTTTCCTGTCATCGTAGCCAATCTAAGAGGTGTGTAGTAGTACCTCAGGGTTGTCTTAATATGCATTTCTATGATCAATAGTGATCTAAAGCATTCTATGAAGAATGCTAGGATCAGGAGTAGATAATCATTTAAAGAGTAATGCAACACTGTAAAGTGAAACTGTCTTGAAAATTGGGAGAAAGGCTAGTACAATGATCATTCCTGATTTCAGAGGATCAAAGATGAAACTTATAGTATTAATTTCCTGACAAAAGGTAGATACATTTTATGATACAGAATGGGAAATGCATTTTTCTATACACTCAATGAGTATACTTGTTTAATATTTGGACTTTCTTTTCCTTTTCACCCAATAGGGTGCATAATAAGAGCAAAGAAAGGAGATTTCTCTTAATTAAAAATAAAAAAATTAGAAATATAGTGGTGTGAAGTGCTAAAAACTTATAAGGTCTAACCATTAACATAAGATCCCCCGATTTATAATTTTGCTTAATTGTTTTACTTTATTAATAGAGCTGTCTCAACAAATTTGGTTAATCTTTAAATCTTTATAATGTCGACACAAAACACAGCAATACAACTTTTGTGTATGCATATATGAATGTATATGATATCTACAGCAGTCACATAGTGAGTAAATCAAACAAATATATACAGAGTAAAGCAATGGAAACATTGCTACATCAACAATTGGAGGCAAAGGCCGACTTTAGAAATTGTACATTTGAATTCAGAATTGGAGAAAGCTAGGAATTGGAAATAGCATGATGTAAAGTCTCAGTCATACCTTTCCATTTATTATCTTAAAGTGTAGACAAATGTTAAAAATTCCTAAGTCAGTCTTGCATGGGAAGATTATTCTCAATTACAAGTGCCTATCTATCCTGCTATGAGCAGTTATTGTTGTAATAACAGTCATATTTGTTATCCAATAAAATGCTTTATTATTGAGCTTTATGTTTTTATGATGCAGCATAAATATTGTCTTCAAACAAATGTTTCTTCCAGACATTTAAAGAAACAAAGGGAATAAGATATAGTCTCTGACTTTAAGGATACAATAGATAAAAAAAAGATATGGGAAAGTATACACATATATATTCATATATACAAGTTTGAATCCCAATAATATATCAACTGAGAGATCTAGAGTAATATAATATTAGTTTGAATTTATATAACATTTCAATGTTTACAAAGTATTTTACATATTTTAAGTCATTTGACTTAATATAAAAACAAAAACTCTGGAAGATAAGTAATAATACTTCCAGATTTTTTGTTTTTACCTCCACATTAACATGAAAAAAATTGAGACACAGATAGGTTAGTGATTTGCCCAAGAATTTATAGTGATTTTCTGAGGCACAACTTGAACTCAAGTTCTCTTGACTCTAAGTCCTATGCTTTATACATACATCTGATATTCTAGTTATCCTAGATACTAAGATAATAAATTTGCTAAGTGGAATAACTGGAAGCTTTCATGTAGGGACTGACACTAGGTGAATAAGATCATCATCTAAGTTCCTTTAGTTTCTCTCTTAATAGCTCCTATAATTCCCTAGGAGGGAAAGAAATGACCCCTGAACCTGGAACACAAGAAGATGGGATCCATTTCTAAAAAATTCTCCTTGATATTACCAATCTTTTCTGATACACGAGAAATTTATTTCTCCAAGGAACGCTTTCTCTCCCAGACTTCTGGACCCAGGATTCTGGATCTCTGATCACAATAGCACAAACATATAGAAAAAGTACAGCTAGTTCTTCTCTTTCTGAAATTCTTGAAATTTTAGTATTCATGTACCAGATAATGCCATTTGGTATGCACATTTAAAGTCAACCTGATGAGCTGTCATTTTGTAAGGTATATCACAGGTGTAGCCCATGGAGCTATTCCAGAAAGTGAAAGTAGTAGTCTGAATTTCAATGAATCAGCATTTACTAAGTTTTATAAGTTCCTTATATTCCACAAATTCCTAGCATTCATAATATTTATAAGCATAACTAAGTTTCTATATATGTGGATTAATAGCATGCTTTTCCCAGATGATGTTATTTGAATACATTTAGTCTTTCCTTTGTCATGGGAGAAGGAATCTAAGGTCCTTAGATAAGTGATATAGTAAAAAAGCAATGAAACCAAATATGATACTTTAAAAATAACCTGTCTCTGGAGCTTACTACCTCTGTGATTCTGTAAACTCCATTGACCTCAGTTTCTTCATCTTAATTTAGATAAATTGGACTACATGGTCTCTGAAATCTTTTCAAGTTATAGATACATAGTCATATGTCATCCTTTAAGCTCTCATCTTACCACTCTCATCTTACCACTTTTCCTCCCCTCTCTCCACTCCAAAATTAGATAAGTCCTAGTAAAAGTAAGGCTATACTACCTTTCAAATGATACAAGGGAAATAATTCTTCCATAAGAAACCTATTCGTATTCTAGTTAAATTTCCCTTTATTATGTAGCTCCCTATCCATCTTCTGTGAGACTGTAATGTTTTCACAATAAAACAAAAGATAAATTCAATGAAGTATAATATTAATGCTCAGTTTTTACCTGCCCCTTCTTACCATTTTGTTTCTATAGAATGTATGTCTGGCCTTTAGTTTCCTTATCCATAAAATACAGAAATTGTACAAGTTAATCTCTAAGCTCCCTTCTACTTCTATATTCTATGACTTTATGATTTTGTATTTCTTGTTCTCTATTGAAGGAAATATTCTTTAAAAGTTATTCTTTAAAAAAATAAAGCAATCATTAATTCATACAAAGATTTATTAAATATTTATTGTATTTTAGTCCCTGCACTAAGCACTAAAGATACAAAGAAATGGAAAACATTCATAACAGTTCTTGCCTTCAAGGAACATATTAATTTGTAATTTAGAAATAAAACATGTCATATTAGAAAGTTTGTGAACTTTTTGATGTAAGTAATCAGATTATCATGTTCATTTTCCCCACCATTTCCAAGGAAATACTTTCTAAATGGTGATTTATTAATTGATCAAAAACATGGAAGTCCAAGGACTTATATATATGAAGGTAAACTTTTTGGTATGAATTTTAGATGTTTTAATAGGCACTTGATCTCATGGTACATTAAAGAACCTAGCTTTTGATTTGACCCCAGAACATGTAAGGACATTTTCCATTAATGAAACGATACAATAAACATAATTAATCAGTATTATGTAGCAGGCATTGTGTTAACAATATAGAGATATAAATAAGAAAAAATAGATTCTACCCATAAACAGCTTATACTCTAATGAGGAAGATAACAAAAACAATTGCAAAGTATGTGGAATGGAGAGTTGAGTGCTAAAGTATACCAGGTGCAAGGATATGATGAGATTATGGAGTTAAAACCAAGCAAAGCAACTAGCAGCAAATAAAGAAATAGCTGATATTTTGAGTACTCTCTAAAGAGAATCTCTTAGAAGAGTTTCTTTTTCCACTCTTTAGTCCTCCAATCAGAAAGAAAAAACAGGATCCTGATGAGGTTTGAGTAACTAAGCTATCCAAAAGCAATGGTGATGAGTTCTTGGTGAAGAGGTGGTAGGTTCTGGTGATGGTGATTATATGTTCAAGAGGACTCTCATTTGGAGCCTATTTTGGGATATTAACTATGTCAACATTGAAAGGCAGTGCCATGAAGATAACAGCATCACAAATAGTGGAATTTCTGACACTCACTCATAATTGGAAAAACTATCTCCCTAAATAGGCTATGATGATGTTTTGAACAGTTTTTTCTACCTTGCATTTTTGCTTTAGAATTGACATTTCTTTTTAATTAGGTAAGGGTGTTATTTCTTGCCTGCATTCCCAAATCTATAGCTCAGAGTTTCTGAAACAATGATTTACTTAATTTGAAGTGGTCAGATTTACAGCTGGGTACCTTGATTGTTATCTCATGCCAAGTCTATGAGATCTCCTTTTTGGTAGTTACTAAAGTTAAGAGTATCATTACATCATCCAGATAGTCATCATCCATGCAGATATAATTTATGGACATTTTAATAAGAGATTTAGGTAGGCTGGGATAGGAAAGAAAAAAAAACTCTTCTTACAGGATGCTATTAAATCTATTTACCTAAATAAATGTTCAACCTAAATATTGATCTAAATAAATTGATCAATTCTCATAAACTAATATCAAATCAAAATCAAAATGTTAAGCATATTTGAGAAAAAATATTTAATAATATATTATTTATTAACAAGATAAATCAAGTTTTTAAAGAGAGAGATACATTTATAGATAGATAGGACTTGGTGAAACCATTTGGTAAATCACTTTCCTTCTTTGCATCTGAGTTTTTGTAAATGAAGAAGCCATATTAGAGACTTTTTAACATCTACATGCTCTAACATCCTATGAGCCTATCATGTCTATCATTTAAAACATTTGGAAGTATATGAAATGTTTAGTTAATCTTGAGAAGAGCATTTTCCATATTCGCTTTTTCCCCTTTATAATTACATTAGGAGAGAAGACATTTTTGTATTATACCACTGTCTTATTTTCAAACCTAGTAACTAAAACAATCCCAATTAAAACTCTAAATACCAAACTAACAGACATATGCCCATGTCCATTCACTACCTACACATCCTTGGTGAACTTATTCATCTAGTTTTGTTGATCCAGGATATAGCTCAATGTTAAGGCTTTCATTTTAAAATAAATTATGTATTTTATTTCTCCCAACTTCAGAATAAGCTGTGACCTCTAATTTTTAAAAATTACTATATTTTTTGCTGGAACTTTATTTCTGGCTGTTTATTTGGACAGCATAATTCTTTTAACTTTAATATTCTCAGCATCTCCACCAAAATTTCATCTGTTTTCTTGCTATGTATTTTAATTTGGATTTTGGCATAGGTCCAGTTTGGCTCATCTTTTTTCCCCCCAATGCTAATTTACCCCTTTTAGCTCAAATTATATTTGATTGACGTTCGAGACACCTTTTCTTTTTAACAAATATCATCTCTTTAATGAGAATTATAGAAGTAAATCAAGGTTTGGATATGGCTTTAAAAAAAACATTTTCAATATAATTCATTTTCTTTGTAAGCTTATGCATTTTATTTTGGGTATTGAAAAAAATTTGAAAATAAGTCGATAAGTTTCATGAGACTTCTAAAGGGACTTACAACAAAGAAGTTTTTTTTTTTAATTCCTACCAGAATAATTAGCAGCATTTAAATTCAATTTTTTTTGTTGCAAATAAGGAATCTATGCATAATAGCTGAATAATTTTAAAAGAATTCATGAGGTTCAGATAATGCATCTTGAAATGTTATTGGGATTCTAAGGAATATTGATAAATCCAGATCATTTTGGTAAATAGTCATTCAAAAAATATTGCTTTGAGGCCAATGATGCATAATATGGAAGGTCTGTTTATATGTTCCCTGACTGGATTTTAATGGTACAGTCATCTAGATAATAAAGTTATTCATTTTGGCTAAGACCTTGTCTTCAGAAACCTCTATAAAAACATAAAATACAAATTGGGAATGGCATTTAATCTATTAAAAAAGAGATAGTAATGTGTATTATATGTATTAAAAAAAAACAGAAGAAATTACATCTACGTCCATCATTAGCTAGCTGAGAGAACTTGCTCAATGCATTTCAAATTTTATAATTCTAAATTCTGTTAAAATTATAAATATTCGTTGATATCTGGTCTATGATTACTTTATTAGATCAATCACCTGAAATTTTTGGAAAACATGAGGTTTAACATAGAAATGTTAAATTTTGGTAGGGAAATAAGGGAAGGAATTTCTTGAATGAGGGTACTGTAATGGAAGGCAAGAGATCATGCACAGAATCACAGAATGTTAGGTTGTCAAGGGAAAATGACAGTTGCTTATCAAACCCTTTCATTTTCATGAAAAATCTGAGGTCCACAGAAAAATATAGTTTTTACAAGGCTAAACAAGTTATTAGTAGTAGGAATAAGAATAGAAATGGTTTCTTAGATTGTGTTCAGTATTCAGTGATTATCTTTCTTTATCATAACTACTTCTAGATTTTGAACACTTTATGGCTTTAGGAAGGAAGGAAGGATATGCCATGCCATTGAACATTTTTTTTGGGGGGGAAGGAGATTGCAAATATATTATTTCATCTTTGTAAGGAACTCCCAGGGAGAAAACTTGCTTTATAAATAAAGTTGTATATGAAGAATAACTTAATAACAATTAGAGATAAAATCACACACCCAAGGATATCCAGGGTATGTCGGAGATAGGGCTTAAACTCAACCATCCCAAATCCAGTTCTTTATAATTTAGCTATTCACATTTTTTACAATCTGTCCTCAATTCTACCTTCTCCACTGGCAATGGCATCTCTCCCCTTCCCCTACCCTACCATAATCAAATGACCAACAATGGATAGGAATAATCTTGCTTCCAATTGTTTTGGTCCAAATAACAGCTGGAGATTGCTCAGGACCTTTAATTACTAACTCATTGTTTTGGTGAATAAGATTATTCTAGCATTATTTGTTTTGCATTTTGACTGCTGCTAAATTGACATAATTGTATCAATTTGGAACCTTGAAATAAGTCAGATTTATAATTTCTCTGTTTGACATGCTCCATGAACTATACAGACTGAAAATATTGCATGGTTGAAGTACAATGCTGACTTAATTAGTGGTGGAGTAAAAACAACTTAGAACAAAAGGGATCAAAGGATTTTCCTGTCAGAGGTAAATCACTTCCCTGGGGAGGTCAGAAAAGTAATGTTTGATTCCTGGAAAAGGCAATATTCCATATTTGCAAAATCTAAGACATATGACTCTTGCTGATAAAGGCAAAACACAATCAAGGTAAGGGGCCTAATTAGGTTTACAGATAGTCAGAAAGCCTGTGGTGAAGTCAAGTTAATGGGAAGCAAATTTGAGCTTATTTATTGGTGGCTGTCTGTGAGAAGCTAGTTGAATTCTGTTACATGAACATCTCCATAAAAATATTCATATAATCTAATTTCTCTGATTCTTATCTCAACTACTTTCACAGTACATTGCAGATTCATTTTCTACTCTACTCTCTACCAGCATATTATTATAGTTGTTTTCTTCATGAGCTGGCTCTAGGCCTACAGAAACCTAGAAGGAATTAATAGAATGATCCGAAGACCAATACTATCACCCACAATAATTTATTGTTCCATTCTTTGCTTCAATATCTAATCCAATTGCATTATCATCTCTTTTGATTTCTGAACACTGGTTAGTGAATAGTAAATTGCTAGCCCTTAACTTGATCTCTATGTTCATGGACTTCCTCTCTTTTTGACAACTGCCTTTAAATTAAAACCCTGACTCTTATAGTAACCCAGTTCTACCTTTGTCTGGCTTTCTCCTTATATTTGACCAATTAAGTTCTTTCCAATTGTCAATTAAGTCTTATGGTTGTCTCCATTTGAAAAACTTCAATTGAAGAATTGGAGTAGGATGGGAATAGATTTGTAGAACAGACAACTTAAACTTAAAAACTGTCAGGTTCTGTCCTTTTAGAAGCTTGGCCAATAAAAAATGGAAAAATCTTCTAATAAAAGGACACATGAGGTAGAAAAGAGAAGAGAAACATGGAGGACATAAAAATTGCAAATATCAGTAACTAAAAGATTTATAATATCAACAGCAATAATAAGGAATTTCAAAAAAAGAATTAGGTTTGGAATAAAAGATAAATTCTATTTTAAACATTTTGAGACATGTAGATCAAAATTTGTGGTAGAAAAATTTGGTGATGCATAAACTAGAGTTCAAGAGATAAATTAAGTTTAGGCAAATTGATCTCAAATTATGAAAAAAGGAAACCTTTCATGAATACCATGCTTCAAGAAAAAAATAGTAAATTACTTAGAAATACTCAAATTAGAAGGTTAATTATAGCACAACAGTATCTACAGGGTTCTAACAGAAACACCAAGTTTATTTTTTATTAAAGCTTTTTTATTGTCAAAACATATGCATAGATACTTTTAAACATTTATCCTTGTAAAACTTTGTGTTCCAAAATTTCCCCTTCTTCCCCCCACCCCCTCTCTTAGATGACAAATAATCCAATATTTGTTAAACATGTTAAAATATTGTACAGAATGGGCTAGATCCCTGGAGGGATTCAGGGTCAGTAATAATCAGGATGAATTAAAGTCCTTGGTCTTCAGGGAGAAAAGTGAAGGAGGCAGGCAAACTGCCAAGAAGCTTGCCAAAGATCTCTCCTGGATTTTCGATTCCTGAGTCACGAGCCTCTCTCCTCCTTGTCCTGTCACCAAGTAACTCTGCCTACCTCCCTCTCCCTCCAATCCATGCTTTTGATTATCTTAATATCAAATATTCAGCAAGCACCAACTGTGAGAAGAGCTATTTATCCAAATATATGCTAATAGAGCCATTGCCTCACATCAAATAGGTAATTAGCCTTATGTGTTTGGTTGTCTGATTCAAGCATACCTTTTTGAGTTTCAGCTCTCTACAAAATATATGTTAAATCTAATATATGTATACACATTTATATAATTATCTTGCTGCAGAAGAAAAAAATAGATCAAAAAGAAAAAAAAAAGGAAAGAAACAAAATGTAAGCAAAAACTACAAAAAGAGTGAAAATGCTATATTGTGATCCACACTCAGTTCCCACAGTCCTCTCTTTGGATGTAGATGGCTCTCTTCATCACAAGATCATTGGAATATCCTCAATCATTTCATTGTTGGAAAGAATCATGTTCATCAGAACTGATCATTGAATAATCTTATTGCTGTATATAATCTCTTGGTTCTGCTCATTTCACTTAGCATCAGTTCATGTAAGTCTCTCCAGGCCTCTCTAATCTGATCATTTCTTTTGAGCAATATTTCATAACATTCATATACCATAATTTATTCAGCCATTCTCCAACTGATAGGCATCCACTAAGTTTTCAATCTCTTGCCACTACAAAAAGGGCTGGCACAAACATTTTTGCACATTTGGGTCCCTTTCCCTCCTTTAAGATCTTTTTGAGATATAAGCCCAGTACAAACACTGATGGATAAAAGAGTATGCACAGTTTGGTACCTTTTTGAGCATAGTTCCAAATTGCTCTTCAGAATGGCTGTATCCATTCAAAGTTCCATCATTATTCTAGTTTTCCCACATCCCTTCCAACATTTGTCATTATGTTTTCCTTTCATTTTAGCCAATTTGAGAGGTGTGTAGTGGTATCTCAGAATCGTCTTAATTTGCATTTCTCTCATCAATGGGGATTTAGAGCACTTTTTCATATGACTAGAAATGGCTTGAATTTTTTCATTTGAAAATTGTCTGTTCATGTCCTTTGACCATAACACCAAGTTTAGTTTAGCAAGACATATTGTATTCAGACTTTAGAATTACAACATCAGTAAATCAATTTTTTATGGAATGGGGGGTGGGGAACTTCACAATATCAAATTATATCAATGGGGAAATGGAATATGATATGGAAAGGTTCATTGTCTTCCCAAAATAACATCCTGTTATGAGTTTCCAAAGAAAATAAACCAAAGAGAGAAAGAGAGAGAAAGTAACATATATAGTAACAAGAGATAACTTAAATGATTCACTTCTTTATGCTTATTTGGAAGTAAGCAGTATATTCAACAAATAAAAGAAATGTAAATGCTTTCACTTAAACATGAAAAAACAAGGAAATAAAATGTTTATCTGACTGGGTCTAGAAGTAATTAAGAATGCAGATAGGGAGATTATGGAGTTTTGTATTTGTTTGATTACTTGCTTATGCATTGTCTGAGAGACATAGAAAGAGCAAAGGAATATAAGTGCCCCTAAAAATCTAATTCAAAAGATGCAAAAGAAAGTAAGCTAATATTACTGATAATAAACATAATGTCATCATTAGCAAATCAATATTATAAAAATAATAACAATGAAAGTAAACTCAAGGAATATAATTTCTAAATAGATGAGTAAGCTAGGGTCTCTTGTGATTCTGAGTGAAGCCCTTCTTCCATTACCATGCTGCCTCAAACGCTTCATTAAATACATTTCAATATGCCAAAATTGTTCCTGAAATGCATTACTCAGAAGCAGACACAATTCTTCAGATGTGCTCACAAAACAGCAGTTACACCTCTGCTTTCAGCCAACATTGCTAAATAGGTTATTTAGCATCAGATCAAAGATAGATTCCTGGGGAATCACCTGGACATTAACCTATTAATTATTATATTTAGGTCCAGCTATTCAGCAGCTTCCAACAATCACATAGCTAAATTTTATTTTTCCATCTTGTCTACTGAAGACACTTTTAATAATCTTTGCTGACAATTAGATAAACTATATCTGCATGTTCTAATTATCCAATAATTTGAAAATCTGTCAAAATTATTGATAAATGACTGGTATGTTTAAATAATCTATTATTGAATTTAAAAAAAAACATGTTTGTTCTTAATAATCCCTTTCCTTTCTAATTATTTTTATGATTTGAATGATTGGTTATTGATTTTTTTTTCTTATCACCAAGTAGAACATGAAGCAGTACTCTAGATCTGATCAATAAATGATTCAAAAATGTTGATTAAGTTCCTGCTACATGTCTTAACAGAGCTGGGAGCAGTCTTTCCATCAGAGAAGCTTTGTACATGGACACTGAAGACAAGATAAAGTTTCTTTAAAAAAAGAGTTAAGATTTGATCAAGGAACAATTGACAATGAGGAAAAGTTAAAATCAGTGGTGGGCTACTTTTTGTTTCTAGCTAGTTATTCCATTTCTTGATTAAACCTATTTCCATGCTTATTGACCTCTTTAGGTGAATGGTTAAAGATATATAGACATTTAGGAGTGAATATACTATATAGTCTCATTTGTTGATAATTGAATTATAAATGCTATGCTCTCTATGTCAACACTCAATCACTTGGGGACAAACATTAGAATTTTAGTTATCATGTCTAAAAAGGAATAACTAGCCTCTCGAGGATATGATTCTAATTTATGTTACATGCCACACTGCAAATAAATGTTTATTTCAATAGATGATATAGTAATTCATTTTCATCTATTTAGTATTTTATGTTTTAAAAGTACTTTAATATCTATCATATAATATAATTTTTACCATCATAATAAAATCCAAGTAGTGATGAAACAGACCTCACAAGGGAAGAGCAGAACTTGAAATCCAGGCACAACCATAATGATGATGAAGGCTGTCTATTTAAATATGTACATATATCTAAAACTTTGTAATTCTAGTAATAGATATGCTGAGACATCGTCTAAAGGTACAGCTATAATTTCACAGTAGAAACAAAGCTCTGAAATTTAATACTGTTAATAATGCTAATGTCATAGCAATGGCAAGTGAGTTTCTGGACATGCTTCTGAATGAGCTAAGCACCAAGAATGTGGACATATTTGTACCATAGATATTGAAATTAGTTCTTGTAAAAATATTTTTAAAGATTTATTTTTAAGAGCTTTCTGAATTATTTCTCCCTTTAAATTTGTCCCTGCCCACAAAGAAAGATATAAGTTATACACTTGAAAATCATGCAAAACCTATTTCCATATTACTCATTTTGAAAAAAGAAAGCAAGAAAAAAATTATAAAAATGTGCTTCAGTGTATACTCAGAGTTCATGGATTATATCTCTGGAGGTGGATTGCACTTTTTATGATAATTTGTTTGGAATTGTTGTGAATCACTATATTGACCAGAGCAGCTAAGTCATTCACAGATGATCATTATAACAATGCTGCTATTGTTTGCATGATATTCTGCTGGTTCTGCTCATTTCATTTTGTATTAACGAATATAAACTCTTCTCAGATTTAAAAGAAAACCACCCAGTTCATTATTTATTAAAAACATAATAGTATTCGATTTCATTCATATACCACAAATTGTTTATACCACAAACTGAAAGGTATCCTCTCAATTTCCAGTTCTTCACCATCACAAAAGGAGCTACTAGAATTATTTTTGTACAGGTGGGTCCTTGGTATAATGTTTCACTGCTGTCATTCTATTTAATGAAATAATGGTTTCCATGATTTGCTCTTTGACTCTCTCATTCCTTAGCATTGGATTATTTAGTTTACAATTAATTTTTACTCTACATTGTCATGATCCTTCATTGAATATAATTTTTATCGTATAATGATCTGAAAGGGATACATAATATGTTTGTGCCTTTCTGCATTTGGTTGTGAAGATTTTGGGTTTTTTTGTCCAAATAGATGATCAATTTATGTAAAGGTATGTATAGCTGAGAAAAATCATACTCTTCTCTATTTCCATTTAAATGTTTTCTAGGTATCTATCTTATCTAAATTTTCTAAAATTCTATTAATTTCCTTTACTTCTTTCTTATTTATTTTGTGGTTGTCTTTATCTACATCTGAGAGGGGAAGGTTGAGGTCTCTCACTAATGTAATTTTACTCATTCTTTCCTCCTGCATCTTATATATATAATGTTTTCTTTAACAATGTGGATACTATACCATTTGGTGCATATGTTTGGCATTTTTATTACTTTAATGTCTATGGTACTTTTAAATAAAATGAAGTTTCTCTGATTATTTTTTTAAATTAGGTTTAGGTTTATCATTAATATTATTTTTTTTGGCTTTGCCTGAGATCATAATTGCTATCCTTGACTTTTTTTTTTCTTCAGATGAAGTATAATGGATTCTGCCCCAGCAGATTCTGTGTATTAAGTATGTTTCTTATAAATGAGCCATTATTGAATTATTTTTTCTACCTCTATACAATTTATTGAGCATTTGATTGATATGGCACTGAATAAATAGATTAATTTAAGTAGAATTGTCATTTTTATCATATCAGACTATCCTGGAGCACTTGATAGTCTTATAATTGATTACATCTGACATTATTTGTTTGGAAACTGTTTTATAATTGTGTTCATATAGTTCCTGACTTTGCCTCAGCAGGTACACTCCCAATTATTTTATATTATCCATGGTTATTTTTAATTGGAATTTCTTTTTGTATCTTTCGCTGCTGGAATTGGTGGTATTATATAAATATAAAAATGCTGATGATTTATGTAGATTTATTTTATTTTTAATAGTTTTTATTAACCAGATATATGCATGGATAATTTTATAACATTGACAATTGCCAAACCTTTTGTTCTAATTTTTTTCCCTACTTCCCCCCACCCCCACAGATGGCAGGTTGACCAACACATGTTAAATATGTTAAAGTATAAATTAAATACAATATATGTATATATGTCCAAATAGTTGTTTTACTGTACAAAAATAATTGGACTTTGGAAAAGTGTACAATTGGCCTGTGAAGGAAATCCAAAATGCAGGTGGACAAAAATAGAAGGATTGGAAATTCTATATAGTGGCTCATAGTCATCTCCCAGAGTTCTTTCTCTGGGTGTAGCTGGTTCAATTAATTACTGCTCTATTGGAACTGATTTGGTTCATCTCATTGTTGAAAATGGTCACATCCATCAGAATTGATCATCATATAGTATTGTTGTTGAAGTATACAACCAATGGTTCTACTTTATCCTCATTACATATGATGCTTGCTGATAGTTTTAAGTAGATGCTATTGATCATTTTAAAGAAAATTCCATTTATTCCTATGCTTTTGAGTCTTTTTAATAGGAATGAGTATTGAATTTTGTCAAATACTTTTCCTGCATCAGTTTAATTGATATTTAATTGCAAGTTTTTAATTTTATGGCAGGTGACCCAGTGCAGGTGCAGTTCAGGAACCCAGAGTAGAGAGGCCTCTGTGCACCTGGGAAATCTTAGCCAAAATACAGCATATTGATCATTCTGTCTTGGTTCAATGGCAAGTGGATCAGAAGACTAGCTGTGAGATACCAAATACAACTACAAAAGACAAATAGTGAGCTTCTGAACCAAAGATTCATGGGATTTGGCCATGCTCACCTAACACAAGAAGGAAGCCAGCAGCACTGGTCCCAGGGCAGCATCAAGCTCCTGTAAGGTTGGAACAAACTTCCCTTTTTCCTAAGAGCAGACTTTAACCTTTAAAAATGAACAGAAAAGCAAAAAGATCTCTGACCATAGATAGCTTTTATGAGGGAGAAAAAAATAGACCTCAAACCCTGAGGACACTAAATGCAAAGTGTCTCCAGATGAAGTCCCTAAGGGTGATATGAATTGGTCTTCATCTCACAAGGCTCTCTTAGAAAAATTCAAAAAAGATCTTTTTGCTCATTTTTTTAAGTTAAGTTCTGCATTTGGGGGAGTGGGGGAGGTTTTCCAAGCAGCTGCAGCTGCACTGGGTCAATGCTGATTCATTCCTGGTGCTGAGTAGGTATGGCCTGGTCTTGTGAGATTCTGGCATTTGGGGATCTCTATTGATGTTTATATTTGTGTTGGGTGTTTTATAACTTCTCTGCTGATCTACTGGCTTGAAACCAGGGCAGAATGTCTAACACTACTATAGATTTCTGTAGATTCCTCTATGTAGATTCTCTGCTATGCAGAGTCTGCACCACTCCATGGAATCAGCAATGCTGGTGGAGTCAGCAATACCCTGTGACTCTGTGCTGTCTGCACTGGGTTTTGTGGTCAGCTGTTTGTGTTAGGCTGTTTCCCTTCCATTTCCAATTAAAACAGACCTTTTCTGGAGATCTTTGAAATTATCTACTGCCAATAATTTGTTGCACTCCCAATATTTGTGGGTTCTACTGGTCTAGAACTAATTCAGAAGTTGGATTTCATAATTATTGCAAGGTTTATAGAGAAGGTCATAGAGAAATACATGTGGTCTCCACCAACTTTCCAAAAAGGATCTTAAAAGAGAGTTAGAAAAAAATTGGGATAAGGAATGAGAACTTTCTAGGAGAGTCTGAAGAAAACACTTTAAAAATTGTAAAGGGCTGAAACTCTTAAAAGGTGTTTGAATCAGACAACCTAGCACTTAAGGCTAATTACCTATTGAACAATGATTCTATTAGGATATGTTTGGAAAAATGGCCCTTCTCACTATTCCATGCTGGCTTGATCTTTTGGTGTATACAGATACACATAGGAGGGATAAGAGGTTAGAGTGAGACAAGCCAGATTCACTTTGCAGTAGGACCAGGAGGAGGGAGGTTGGTTGTGGCAGTTTTGTCCATCTCCTTCACTTCTCCCCCTAAAGACTGAAGAATTTTTCTTATCCTGACTCTGGCTGATCCTGAGGTCTCCAGGGAGCTAGCCCAGAATTTACATTTTGTTGCCCAACATGTGAACCAAGGACCCTAATTTCATTTAAGAAGTTCCAGGTGACCAGGAAATAGGTTGAGTATTTTAATAGACAAACAGGGAACTTACTTTGTTAAAGGCTAAACTAGTAACCTTTTCTAACTGAAATAGGGCAGATATTAGGAAAAGATTCTCCCTCACCCCCACCCTGAGGGAGCATTATAGAAAGCATACTTAGGTTGATCAAAAGACAAAGTTTGCTTGTAACTTGGGAGCAAATTGGTGGACTCTTTCATACATTAAACACATGTACCCTTGTTTCTTCAAGGAAGCAAGGAAGAAGAAATAGAGGCAGAAAATTGGAAACTAGTAGAAGATCAACTATATGAATACTACAATGATAAAGGTCCTGATTCAATTTCTAAGGAAACATTATTTATATATATATATATATAATATATATATATATATATATATATATATATATATAATATATATATAATATATATACATATATATGTATATATTATATATATACACAACATAATACAAAGAATTCCACAAGTTATAGAAAAAAGAAAAGTTTTAAGAACATTCAGATGAAGAAGTGTGAGGAAAAAGAGGAAGAAAAAGGACAGATTAATGGCAATATCACAACAGGGCATGAGAACTTAAGTGAATTAGAAGGGCCTGGTGATTCTTACTCTCACAGCATAGCTTCAACTCTGCCAACACCAGAGTAGGTCCTTGACACACCACCCTCCCCCCATTCAACTTCACCTTCTGGGGTGGAGGGAGGAGGAAGAGTAGGGGGGCCAGTCGATATCACCAGCACCCCACCCCCCCCCACCAGCAATTACCCCTCCTATGTCTAGATTGCAAAAGGCACTACTTAAAGTCATAGAAGAAGGGCAGAATACAGCTGATTTGAGAATAGAATGTATCCTGTGATTCAACAGTTTAACTCTTCAGGTCAAGAAAGTAGAAGATGCACTCCTTTTTATCTAGAAATCATCAAAGACCTGAAAAAGGCTTGTTCTCTTTATGGGCCTACATCATCTTATGTTAAAATATTATTACAGAATTTGGCTTATTAAGCCTTAACCCCTAGTGAATGGAAATCTATAAGAAGGACATACTTAGAACCTGGACAAAAGTTGTTGTGGCTTTCTGAAAATAGTGAGCTCTGTAGGATACAAGCCCAAGAAATAGTCAAATTGGAGTTAATACTCAATCATCTATGACCAACTAACAGGTGTACATTCTTATGCAGACATTTCAGTACAGATTAATTACCCCATAGCAGCATATGAGCAAATTGCTTCTGCTGCTATCAAAGCATGGGGTTTTATCCCAGGTAAATAGGATAAAGGAGAGGTCTTCACAAAAATAGCACAAGGGCCAAATGAACCCTTTGCTGATTTAGTGGGATGTTTGCAGACAGCTGCCATACAAAATGCAGATATAGAAATTATGATAAGGCAACTTGCTAAAGAAAATGCTAATGAGGTTTGTAGACTAATTATAATAGGAAATTGGATGTTCCTTTCTATAACTTAGCCAGCAGGGCAGAGCAGAGGAATGCTGTAGTTGGTATAAGGTAGAACTGGATTTAGTTCTATCCTGGATATTTATTAGCCATGTGATACTGCACCTCTCAATTAACTTCTACAGATCTCAAAATTGCTCTGCTGTTCCAATGATATTCATAAATCCAGAGCTTTACAAACTTTAAATCATCATATAAACATGAGGTGTTCTTACTACCAAGATTTCATGATTTTGTATAGAGTTCAGAAAGAAACAGACCTGGGATAGGTCATAATTGTACTATAATTCTTATATATTTAAAGTTCATGTTCTAATGTTTTTCAAAAACAATAAAATAATTTATTTTGTAATTAAATATTGTTATTATTAATTCAAGCCAGAATAAAGATTAACTTCTTTATTCCTGGCTAATCGCCTGCATTGCCCTCTACTTTCCCATAATTATTTCACAATAATGAAAATAGCTCAACTTTCTATAGCACTTTAAGTTTTGAAAATACTTTGCTCAAAGCAGCTTTATGAGGTAAGAGTTTTACAAGCCTATTGAAAGCTATGTCAAACTATGTCAAAGCCAAATCATTGTTGCTGAATGAATGAATGAATGAGCTTGGATGAAAATGGCTCACTATGGAAATCCAGGGCAGTCTACAATAATAATTATGCCAATGTTTTCATTTTTCTCTTTCCATTTTCTTTCTATCTCACCAAAAAAAATATTGCTCAAAGAAAAGCTATTCATGCTAATAAAACTCCTGTCACATTTCAAATTTTACATTCACTTTTGTGACCTATTCCTAAGTTTTCTATTTTTAACAAGTGAAAAGTAGTCATTTCACAAATTCTATCCTGTCACTGAAAACTAAGGAATTACAAAAACATGATTATTTCTTGAATTTCTCACAAAAACTTCCAAGTCCTGTAATTGTTTAAGTTCTTTCTCCACTCAAGGTATTTCCTATTGCTCCTCCTGCAATATCCACAAGTGTTTTAAGCATACTAAATATCAACTAGTGATAAACAGACAAATAGAATGATAAAATCAAGGAGTCAGATTAAGAGTTTCAAGGAGCTAGAAAGCATTTAGCCCCAACCTCTCAACTTTATAGACAAAGAAACTAGGACCATAGAAGTTTGACTAGCTTAAAGCTTCATATGCAATAAGTAGACATGTATTGTTCTTTGTTTCACGTTTTCTATATTTCTAGGATATATTTCTATATTTGTTTCATCTTTTCTATATTTCTAGGATCATATGATTCTGGAATTTTTATTGTTTAATGCCTTCATTTTATGAATGTGGAAACTGAGGACCAGAGAGTTGAAGTAATATCTAAATTTGAGTATCTAGTTAAAAGCAGAGTCAGGATAAGATTATACCTCTTAGTACATATTGATTGTTTTTCGGTAAATGAGTATATATAAATGTGTTTGCATATAAAATAAATATTGTGTCTTCTATTCTACTTATCCCTCCCTAAGTCCCTGACATAATTCAGTCAATTATAAGCAGAAAAGAAATATTTGTTAAATTATACTTTATTGAAAATATAAAAAATTGTGGTTTATTTTGTCCCACAAAAAATAATACATCTTAATTATGGTTCCAATTAAACATGAAGTAAATGAGTTAAAGTTTTCAAATATAAATAGATTATTTAAATGATCTTGATAGTGAACAGTCTAAACAGAAACATATAAGGCCTGAATGCCCTCACATCACTTCATCCTCATCCTTTTCCAAAAAGGGATAGAATTGAGACTACATCTATATGATGCAGTTTCCAGATGAAAAAGAGGAAAGCACAATCTATTATTAAAATATTTTACCAATAAACAGATATATGGATGATAATATCTATACATTTTGAGTTTCTCCCATTCTAGGTTCTCAGAGTGGCCTGTAATAGCAAGTTAAGATTACCTCCCTAAATTGAAGCTCTCACCAGGACAGGTGCTTAATTCACCCCTTAACTTATTGTTAATGAGACTAGATGCTGGCATAGTAAACAAAATGGTGCCTGACCCAACCATGCCTGTGGTGAAGGTCGATATTTCCATTGGCAGTTCTCAATAGAACAAGAACAATGAGTGGGAACCCTTGGATCTAGCTGGGTTATGTTTATTTTGCTTAGAATCACAGTAAGCAGCTATAATTTAAAATCAAGATTTGATATTTACTCAGCTTCTACAGCTTGCAGAATCGAGAAAGAGCTATTAATTTGTCAATCCTTTCCATGTCCGGCTTCACAGAGAGCCAATTTTTCCATGATAAGAGAACTCAACAATAAATAGAAAACAGAGGAGTGTTTTCATTATTCATTCAGTCCCACAGAAGCACTGCTATTGAAACATGATTAACTGGCCTCGATGAGTTTAAATAAATATCCACAGTGGTCAGTTCTGCAGTGAATGTAGAATAAACAGATGGAGGGGCTAAGTAATGGCACAAGAGTATCATTGCATTACATACATATGGCTTCATTGCCAATAAAACTGATCTATATAACACAGCTCAGGATTGAGAGACTGAGAAATTATCCTCCTAAAGAGAACAATATATCTTTGCTTTGCTGTATTTACATAAACATAGAATAGGAGGAGTCTCATCCATTTATACTTTGTCTAACCTGCTCTGAAAAATGATGGGTTTTTATATTCTCTTTATTGATTTCATAACTCGATTTCACCAAAACAGAATACTAAGGAAACAACATTGAGTTTAAAAAACTTCTGATGAAAGGTCCTCCAGTAAAGTCCTTATTGGAGAGAGGGAGGGAAGGAAGGCACAGGTAAGAGGAATTCTTGAACAGAAGAGTTCTGTTCTGCCTCTGTCAAACAATATTAAGAGATAGGATGTTAGAACAGTGAGGAGCATTAGGAAATACCTAATTCAACCTTTTATTTTACAAATAATGAAATGGAGGTAGAGTAAGTAGAAATAACTTGCCCAAAGGCTTACTGCTATCAATGGCAAAACTAGGACTCATTTTGTAGTTTTTTTTTTCCCTTACCATATATCTCATTTCACTCATTTAAATAAATTACCTTGCCTACCAAATAACTAACATTGTTTTCTCACTGTGCTCAAAGTGCTGATATCATATCACATTTTCTGTGACTAGGGGAAAGCAATACATGTGGAAATATGAATATATATGTTTGCATGTATTTACGTAATGGATAAATAGTTTCAATATATGTACCTATATACATTTATTTATAAATGCACAATATACTATATGAATATGTATTTGGAAAGTACTAGCATTTTCCTTTGTTGGGATTTGAAGGGGAGCTATTTTGATGATATATTTATTAAACAAATGTGTATTATAAGCAATTATAATTAATTAAAACAACTATGAAAGTAACAAATAAAATAGGTAAAAGATGATAATTTCCAAATTTCCAAGTAATAATCTGAAAACAGAAAAGAAAATCATTGGAAAATTTTTGTTTCTTTGTTAGGATTTTTTCTTTTGTTCTGTTTTGTTTTATTTTTAATCACAAAACTATTTTATTTGTTCCCTAATCCCCTTCTATTTTCCTTCACCTGTTTAGTATTATATTTTTTTTATTATTATATAGGAGAATATTTTCTTATTTGTTTGATATATGTGAATTTTCAATGTAAGTAAACATAGATATAATATTTTTTTTATTCTTATTTGTTTGTTGTTGTTTTTCATGCAAACTCTCAAATTATTCCTTAGTCTGAATGAAAATATATGATTGGTTCTGGCTATCAAGTATTACTCTTTTTGATCCTTATCTTAAATAAACCTGGTCTCCAAATCTTATTGGTCATATATCAATATCAATAAAACATCTGTAAGTACACATTCCCTATATATGTGCACATATACATATATAAATAGTATTTGTATATTACATATAGTGTACAACATGAATTTTTAAAAATAAGCTAAAGATAAAATAAATAGTATTTAGGAATAATTATTTAATTTTATTTACAAATAGTATAAAAATATTTTCTTTTACCCCCCAAAAGTGAAAGTTATATAAGATCAACAATTTGAAAAAGATGTAAATTATGAAAATAGTTCATTTTGAAGAGAATAGGGCAAATGGGCATACAAGTACATTGTTGGTAGAGCTCTGAATCAGTATAATCACTGTAAAAAGTAATTTGGAAGTATGCAAATAAAGTGCCTAACATGACCATGCAACTTACCAGAGATTTTATTATTTTGAACTATAAAGCATATACTCAATGATGTCCTGGGTAATGTTTTAACAATAAGGTCTGAAAAATGTGCACTTTGGGACTTAATCTGTCATTTTCTTAAGTCTAGACCAGTAGTGTTAAACTCAAGCAGAAAGAGATCCTGTTGCATACTATTTAGAAAATCACAAATTAAACATTACCTATGTTCTACTATATTTTAATTTGCTTTGTTAAATATTAAATGAAGCCCTCCTTTGTAACATTTACTAATTTCTACATGTATTTGCTTGTAGTCAAAACCTAACAATTAATTCTCTCAAGATGGTTTGAGTCAATTTTGACATACCTAAAAAGGATATTGACAAAGAAAGTCTCTATATATACCAAAATATTTATACCCACACTTTTTGTGAAAGCAAAGAACTAGAAATAAAGTGAATGCTTATCTATTATGGAATGGCCAAATAAGCTGAGGTATATTCATATAATGAAATTCTCCTGTTACTCTGAGAAACAGTGATAGAAAGACTTACATGAACTGACACAGAAAGAAATAAACTGAGATGAGGAAAAAAAGGACAAAATGATTACAACAATGTGAATAAAAGAATAATAATCAAAAATAAACTAAATTGAAATATTATAAAATTACAAAGAATAAGTATGCCCTCCAGTTAGAGAGTTGAAAAGACAATATCATCTCATCAATTTTGCCCAATATTTTGCCAAAGTGATGAATCATTTCATATATTTTCAGGAAAAGTTTCATTTAAAAATATTCAGTGTTCTTTGAAATGGAGATCTAAAAGTGAGGAGAATTAGGTAAGGGGTACCTAGATGAAATTAGGGCTAATTGAGGTCTAGTGGCAGGTTAGGGGGAAAGGGAGTCAAATAGAGCTCTCCTGCAACCCCTTTGGATTCGGTGCAAGGATACAAAGTTAAATAATGTCTAGTAGCAGTGCAAAAGTTCTCTGTAAAGGAATTTACAGACACTAAAACCTAGATTAATAAAAGAAGTTTATTTTGGGGTCTGGAAGTAAGATTAAAGATAGAAAGACTCCAGGGCCAAGGCTGGCGCCAGGTGGACAGGAACCCTTGAAATGGCCAGCATAAGGATGCCATGTTTGGGACTCCTGCAAAGGATGGGCTCTAGGATTCCCCTTTTTATAATGGGGCCTTTTGGTAATCTTGAAGGTGGGTGGAGTCCCAGGTTGGCTCCTGGCTAGTTTTGGCCAGGGTTAGAATTTGAATAGAATTCAATGGGTTTTTAGATAAGGAACTATTTGTGCTAGGGGTGGGGGTTGGGGAAACCTGAGCAGATCATTAGAGTGGGGGCTGGGACAGCCCAAGTTAGCTCAGATCCAATGGGGGCTGGGAGAGCCCGGATATCTCCCATTGGAATTCATGGAGTCTGGGAATTAGAAAGGAATCTTAATCCACATCAAAAGAATTTGGGGTAGGATCACAAGGTAAATGTAAGTGATATAAAAACAAAATATATCAATTCACATTTGTTCTTATTTGATATTTTTTTCTAATTACATGTAAAATGATTTTAACATTCTTTTTATTTTCAAATTTTGAATTCAAAATTTTCTTTCCCTCTCCTTAAGTGAGAAGACAAGCAATTTACCATAGATTATGTGAAATCTGAACTAGCTCCCTGGAGGCCTCAAGATCATCTAGAGTCAAGAAAAGCAAAAGTCCTTGGTCTTTAGGAGGAGAAGTGAAGGAGATGGACAAAACTGCCAGGAGTTTTGCCAAGGATCTCTCCTTGATTCTAGAGTTCAGAATCTCCACACTTTTCTCCTTCTCCTCCTGAAACCAATTGAAGTTCTCTCTCCTCTCTCACTCCACCCCCTAATCCTTACCTACAATTCTCTTAACCCAAGCATAGAGCCAACATTATTTGTGAGAAGAGAAATTCGAAACATATGCTAATAGAGTTATTGTCCAATAGGTAATTAGCCTTATGTGCATGTTTCTCTGATTCAAGCACATCTTTTAAGAGTTTCAGCCCTTTATAGATTATACATGTGTAGTCATGCAAAATAGGTTTCTATGTCAGTCATTCTGTGAAAGAAGAAAACAAACCACTGCCAAAGAAACAAACCATCACCACCACCAACAACAACAACAAAAACATCAACAATAAAACCCAAGTAAAAATAAAGTTAAAAAAAAAAATCATTGATCAGCATCCAGGCACTACCAGTTCCATCTGTGGAGACAGAAAGCACCTTTCATCATAAGTCATATTGAATTGTCTTGGATCATTGTATTGTTGAGACTATCTTAGGTAGGTATAGTTAATCATCAAGTAATATTGCTATTATTATGTTTCTTTTTTCTGCTTATTTTACTGTGCATCGTCATATGTCATTCCATGTTGTTGTTGCTGTTGTTTTTCCTTAAAGCATCTTGCTCATCATTTCTTAAAAACAATAATATTCCATCACAATCATATACCACAACTTGTTCAGCCACATCCTTGTTGATGATCATCTCCTCAATTCCCAATTTTTTGCCACCACTAAAAGAGTTCCTATAAATATTTTTGTACAAATAAATCATTTTCTGTTTTGTTTTTGTTTTGTTTTATTTTGCTTTTGCTTTTGTTTTTGTTTTTAATCTCTTGGATAATCTCTGATATTACTTGGTCAAAGCATATGCATATTGTATAGCTCTATGAGAATACTTAGAATAATTGAACCAGTTTGCAATTTCAGCAACAGTACATCAGTGTTTTAATTTTCCCACATCCCCTCAAACATTTGAAATTTTCCTTTTCTTATTATATGAGCCAGTTTGTCAGGTATGAGGTAGTAGCTCATAGTTGTTTTAATTTGCATTTTTCTCATCATTATTGATTTACAGAAATTTTAAATATGACTACAGACAACTGATTATTTTGACTGAAAATTTTATGTTCATATCCTCTAATCATTGATCAATTGAGGAATGAATAATTTCTATGAATTTGACTTAGTTTTTTTATCTCTTTGAGAAATTAACTCTTTATTAGAGAAACACATAAAATTTTAAAAGATTTTAAAAGATCTTATCTCAATGAAAAAATATTTCAAATACAAGATGAAATTTAGAAAGAAAGTTAGTTATCCACTTAGTTAAAATATCAGTTGTATAGCCCACAATGAAAAACATCTGGCTAGAAGTAGCTTAATTGATTGAAATTTCAATTGTTAATGATAACATGAAATAGTATGCACAAGTCAATGCAAACAGCTCATAATAATATAAATATGATATCAAGAATAAGAAAGTTATGATGCTATTTTATACTGTTTTGTCCATATCCATGATAGTGCATTCTGTTTCAGATTTCATATTTTATAAGGGACATTAACAGAATATATCACGTACTCTAAGGTCTCTTCTAAATCCAAAATCTATGATATTGTGTCCATAGCAAGATAACCAGGATGGTGAGATGACTGTAAATTGTATAACACAAAGAACATATGAATAAACTATTTAGCCTCGTGCTTCCCTGACGCTCTAGGACCACAATGTTCCTTACTTCTATAGCTCTTATTGTCTATGTTCCCTTATTTATTACCTATATACAATAATATAGTTAATTACATATATACATATACATACATATGTGTGTGTATATATATATATATATATATATGTGTGTATATGTGTATGTTTGGGAAAAAAAATATATATGTATATATATATATATATATGTATATGTGTATGTTTGGGAAAAAAATATATATATATATGTATATATATATATCCCTGGTCTCCCTAGCTAGAATATAAGTTAATGGGGAGTAGTGACAATAATCTTTTCCATCTTTTCTTATAGTTTTTAGCATAGTTTCTTATACATAATAGGTTCATTGATTTAATTAATTGGTTAATCTATAACAATCTATAGTAATAGACTACTCTTGAATAGCCATTACAAAAATCAAATAAAAAATCATTATTCTTTTACTTTAACAAAAAAAATCTTTCAAATTCATTATTTAGTCCCCCAGCAATTCTGAGATGAGTAAATGAGGTTCATAGGTTAATAGATTTAAAGATGGAAAAAAAACATTAGAAGCCATCAAGTCCAAGTGCTTCATTTTACAAATGAAGAAAATGAGGCACAAAGCAGTCAAGTGATTTTCCAAGGGCCATACAAATAGTAAGACATCAAATGGTATTTAAAATGAGGTCATTCTAACTCCAGGTCCAGTGCTTTCTTCATTGTGATAGTCTACTCGGAATATTATTCATAGAATTTTACAAATAAGTTTTAAAGAATTTAAGTAACTCATTCACAATAACAAAATGTGTCAGTCAAAAAGCCAAGACTAGTCTAGTACAAAACTTTTACCATTACTGTCAGAAGTCAAGGACAAAACCTACCTTCAGACTTTCAAGATCACACATATTTACAGATTATTGTACAGGATTTGATTCATGGAAAGTAAGTATTGGAACTACATACATAATGGGCTAATAAGATTATATGACTTGGAGTTGGAAGGATTGTATTTTATTGTTAGTTTTGGTTTTGGTTTTGGTTGTTGTTGTTGTTGTTTTGAATGTTTTTGTTTTTGTTTTTTAAGATTATAATCCAGCTGCTTCAATTGCAAAGAAGGAAACTAAGAACCAGAGAAATGACTAGTGGCTGCCTCAAGTTATTCTTATTAATCTCTGCACACTGTGTAGCCAATTTGTTTGACACCAGAATAAACTTTTCATTTGGTTAATTGGGTAAAAAAAAAAAAAGTAAATGGGAAATTGACTGAAATTTTTCAATTTTCAACTGGTTGTTATGACTTTTTGTAGACACAGCCTCAGGCATACTCCCAGCATAACTACATGACCCCATTAGGAAGTAGATTTTTTGTGTAGAATATTAAATATTGATTCCCCATCTTCCTTAACTTTTTATTGCATTTCAGAGAGCCATTTGCTTGCAATGAATATGGGGCAGCTGAGAATTTTCCTTTGCCCCCAGGGAGCTGAGAATATGGTCAAAAAAAGAGAGCAGAGGGAGATGAGGAGGGAATCTTATAAATAAATCAGACATGATGCTACAATGGTCACAGCTACTGTATGTGGCACTCCTTCATAACTAACCTAGCTTTAGGGGAAGTTAAAACCAGAAAGAATGAGCTATTTTCTAGAATTCAGGGGAAAAGAGAAAAACATCTGTGCACAGTTTGGGATCACCTGGTGCTGTATAGCATTTGGATCACTTTATGGAGCCCTCTCAGATTCACATGTTTATTCTGTGTCACTAAGTACAGGCTCACTCTTGCCAAATGCTTTTTTTTTTTTTTTTTTTTTTTTTTTTTTTTTTTTGCATTCTAGCATGGCAGACAATGCAAAGATGTAGAAAGGAGGATTGCCTCCAGTGAAGGACAGCACTTTCCAGTGCCCTACTTTTCCTTGGCAAGGAGTAGAAGCAGATAGTTAAATTCAGGAGAGCTAGCATACTAAGAAAAATTGCTACTTAATATGTTTTCTGGTCCTATGGGAGAGTGTGTGTTAGAATCTGAAGAAATGATGACTGGCACTGTGTGATGTATCACAACCACCAAAAAGATTGAATGACTTGAAAAAATCATTGGAGACCAAATTTGTTCCTTTTTGCACTTTGATCATTAACCTTGCTTCTGATTCTAAGATTGGACTTTGAAAGTAATGAATTTAAACATGTATACTATTTTAACCCAATATTTAAACCATAAAATCAGTGCTTGTTTAATGTCATATAGAAATAAAATCAAATTGATATTTTTAGGAGGCACAAAAAATATGTTTCCCATTTCAATCCTTCTCTGACTACTATAGTAAATGATCTTAATTTTTTCTCCAAATTCATATAGCACTTCAATTGGTACCAATTGTCATATAGCGACAGAACTTGTGCTGTGCTGAAATTTAATTTTTCTGCATACAGTCTACTTTCCCTTCATTGCCTTCTACTGCTAAGTAAAGATTTCAAGGGCAAAAATCTGTCAAAATCTTCCTATCTCTTATAATTTTTATCACAGGGACCTAGACATAATAAGTGTCAAATAAATACTTATCATGAAATAATAACATAACAGATTTAGAATTAATGGGCATAGATCAGAGATTTAAAGCTAGAAGGGACACTAGATATCATTGATTCAAACATTCCAATTTTATACATAATTATTGTAGAATCAGATATGTGAAACTACAATGCCAAATTCACATAGGTACCATGTAGCAATTCCAGGATTTAAATCCTAGCATCTCTGACTTGAAACACTAAGACTGCTTTAATGGTACTATGCTTATTTTAAGTGATCATCCCCTTATTTATTTGCTAAATTATCCTTCATACAATATTCAATATGTGATAATTCATTCTCAGCTTGAGATCCTCAATAGAAAGAATGTACTCTCTCATAAAAATGGTTTCATTTATTTTAAATAACATAAATCATTAGAACTTTCTCCTTTATAATGAGTTGAAATTTGCGTTCCTTCATCTTGGAAAAATAACTGGTTCAATTGAAAGGAATACTTAATCACAGAATATGAGAGTTGGAAAGGTCCAAAGCAGGTATATAATTCATATTGGAATTCTAAATGGAAGCACCTATTCCAAGGATGACTGAGTTGATATGTTCTAAAGGGTCTGAACTATAATGTCCGGACTAGCTCTTTGGAGGATATGGGTACCAGCCTGAGTCCTTGATCTTAGGAGAGAAATGAAGAGGCGGGACTCATGTCGATGGTCAAACATGGAGTCCATTTATTCCAAATTCTCTCAATCTTCGACTTCCGGCCAAAATGGCAGTACGGAGGCAGACAGCTGCTTGAGCTCTGTGTTTTCTCTCAGAACTTACTTCATGACAAGCCTCAGAATTAATGCTTGACTGGAAAAGAAACCCACAAATAATCACCAACAGAAGACATCCTTGAAATTCACCAGAGAAGGTCTGTGTTTGCTCTGGGGAGGGGATGAAAAGACTGAGGGCAGGCAGTGAGAGAGAGGCGTAGCTCACACAGCTCAGACCAGAGGGGGAGGGGAGCAATCTCTTCCATTTCTGCTAAATGACTTTTACCCCAGAGTGGATACCCCGTCTTTGCAGCAAGCCAGGAGCAGCAGAGAAGGTGTAAACACTGGAGGTACAGAATAAAATCCCGGCAAGCTAGCATCTCTTGGGACCCAGCCACCTCCACCCCCACCTGAAGTGACTCAGCGCATTCTAAGAGCCTGAGAGCACAGACACAGCACAGCCATCTCTGTCCTGTTAGTGCCTCGCTGTTGTCTCCCCCAGTCTATAGAGGAAGCCCGGTAATATTGTCCAGCCACATCCCCCCCCCCAGAAACAGTCCAATTGTTTCTCTTGTCAATTTGTTTTCTTTGATTCCTGCTCTGACAAAATGAACAAACAAATTCAAAAGGTCTCTAACCATTGACAGCTTTTGTATGGATAGAGAGCAGATTTCAAAGCCTGAGGAGACTAAAAGCAGACTTTATCCAGAGGAATCCCTTAAGGGGGATATGATCTGCTCCTCAACACACAAAACTCTCATAGAGGAAATCAAAAAGGCTCTCACAAAGAGCTAGAAGAGAAATGGGAAAAGGAAAGGGAAACTTGGCAAGAGAGCCTGGAGAAGTTATTCAGAGTGGATAAAGAGATCAAATCATAGAAATAAAATTAGTGAGTTGAAAAGAGAAAACAGCTCTCTAAAAAAAATAAAATAGATGAAATGGAAAAAAATTCCATAGAAGAAAAAAACTCACTTAAAAACTCAATTGGACAATTACAAAAAGATATAAAAAAGTGAGTAAAGAAAATATATCATTGAAAATTAGATTCAAACAAGGAGAAATGAATGACTCAAGGAGAAACCAAGAAGTAGTCAAGCAAAACCTGAAAAACAAAACAATTGAAAAGAATGTCAAATACCTTATTGGAAAGACAACAAACCTGGAAAACAGATCCAGGAGAGACAATTTGAGAATAATCGGTTTCCCTTAAAAATGTGAGGAAAAAAAGAGCCTGGACACTACTTTCCAGGAAATTATCAAAGAAAACTGCCTAGAAGTTTTAGAAACAGAGGATAAAATAGATATTGAAAAAATTCATCAATTACTTACTGAAAAAAAACCCTAAAATCAAAACGCCAAGAAATATAGTGACCAAGTTCAAGAACCCTCAGATGAATAAAAAAATATTGGAAGCAGTTAGAAAAAAGCAATTCAGATATGGAGGAGCCACAATAAGGATAACCCAGGATCTAGCAGTGTCCACATTAAAGGAACGAAGGGCCTGGAATATGATATTCTTAAAAGGCTAAGGAACTTGGTATGCAGCCAAGAATAACTTACCCATAAAACCCAGCATCGTTTTCCAGGGAAAGAAGATGGACATTTAATGAAATAAATGAATTCCCTCTATTCTTGATAAAAAAAACCAAATATACCCAAAATGTTTGATCTTCAAATAAAGAACTCAAGATATTTCTAAAACAGTAAAAAGAAATCTTGAGAACTATATTTCTGCCACAAAGATATGTAAAGAACACATGTATAATTTGTCCTAGAAACTAGAAGTGGAAAGGAAATTATACAATAAAAAAGGGTAAAGTGGTAGTACTACATCTCATGAAGAGGCAAAGGTAACCTATTATATCTGAGAGAAAGAAAGGAGGGAGATGAACATAGTGTGTATCAATAGACATATTCAATTTATGTTGAAACTTCTTCCACTTCCTTTAAAAGTGAGAGGGAAGGAATAAGCTAAAGGGAAGGCAATACAGAAATTGTGAGAAAAAGGGGTAAAATATGAAGAGGAACTTTAAGGTGGAGGAAGGACACTAAAAAAGGGAGGGCTGTGAAAAGCAAGTGGTGTTCACAAGTTTAATACTGGGTAGGGGGGTAAGAGGGAAGGAAAGGAGAAAAGCATAAGCATGGGTTAACAGGATGGCAAGCAATATAGAATTAGTCATTCTAACCATAAATGTGAATGGGGTAAACTCCCTCATAAAGAGCAAGCAGTTAGCAGAATTGATTAAAAGGCAGAATCCTACTTTATGTTGTTTACAGGAAACACACATGAAATAGGGTGATACATTCAAAGTAAAAGTAAAAGGGTAGAGCAGAATCTACTATGCTTCAGGTGAAGCCAAAAAAGCAGTGGTAGCCATCCTCATCGCAGATCAAGCAAAAACAAAAATTGATGTAATTAAAAGACATAAGGAAGGGCATTATATCCTGCATAGATAATGAAGCAGTATCAGTGTTAAACATGTACGCACAAAGTGGTACAGCATCTAAATTCTTAAAAGAGAAATTAAGAGAGTTGCAAGAAGAAATAGATAGCAAAACTATAATAGTGGGAGATCTCAACCTTGCACTCTCAGAATTAGATAAATCAAACCACAAAATAAATAAGAAAGAAGTCAAACAGGGAAATAAAATACTAGAAAAGTTTGATATGATAGATCTTTGGCGAAAACTAAATGGAGACAGAAAGGAGTATACTTTCTTCTCAGCAGTTCATGGAACCTACACAAAAATTGATCATATACTAGGGCATAAAAACCTGAAAATCAAATGCAGTAAGGCAGAAATAGTAAATGTATCCTTTTCAGACTACAATGCAATGAAAATTACATTTAATAAAAAGCCAGGGGAAAATAGACCAAAAAATAATTGGAAAATAAATAATCTCATACTAAAGAATGATTGAGTGAAACAGCAAATCATAGACAAAATAACTTCACCGAAGAAAATGACAATAATGAGACATCATACCAAAATGTGTGGGATACAGCCAAACCAGTAATAAGGGGAAGTTTTATACATCTAGAGGCCTAGTTGCATAAAATAGAGAAAAAGAGGGTCAACGAATTGGACTTGCAACTAAAATTGCTAGAAAAGGAACAAATTAAAAACCCCCAGACAAACATGAAACTTGAAACTCTAAAAATAAAAGTTGAGATTAATAAAATTGAAAGTAAAAAAAAAAAAAAAAAACTATTGAATTAATTAATAAAACTAAGAGTTGGTTCTATGAAAAAACCAACAAAATAGACAAACCCTTAGTAAACCTGATTAAAAAAAGGAAAGAGAAAAAGCAAATTTTTAGTCTTCAAAATGAAAACGGAGAATTCACCACTAATGAAGAGGAAATTAAAACAATAGTTAGGAGCTACTTTGCTCAACTTTATGCCAATAAATTCGACAACTTAAATGAAATGGAAGAATACCTTAAAAAATATAGCTTGCCCAGATTAACAGAGGAAGAATTAAATAGTGTAGATAGTCCCATTTCAGAAAAAAAAAAATAAAACAAGCTATTAACCCATTCCCTAAGAAAAAATCCCCAGGACCAGATGGATTTACATGTGAATTCTACCAAACATTAAATAACTAACTCCAATGATCTATAAACTATTTGAAAAAATAGGGATTGAAGGAGTCCTACCAAATTCCTTTTATGACCCAGACATGGTACTGATACCTTAACCAGGTAGGCTGAAAACTGAGAAAGAAAATTATAGACCAATCTCCCTGAAGAATATTGATGCTAAAATCTTAAATAAAATATTAGAAAAAAGACTACAGAAAATCATCCCCAAGATAAGATACTATGACCAAGTGGGATTTATACCAGGATACAGGGCTGGTTCAATATTAGGAAAACTATTAGCATAATCAATTATATCAATAATTAAATTAACAAAAACCATATGATCATCTCAATAGATGCAGAAAAAGCATTTGATAAAATCCAACATCCATTTCTACTAAAAACACTTGAGAATATAGGAATAAATGTACTATTCCTTAAAATAATAAGGAGCATATATTTAAAACCATCAGTAAACATCATATGTAATGGCAAAAAACTGGAACTTTTCCCTGTAAGATCAGGAGTGAAACAAGGTTGCCCACTCTCACCATTACTATTCAATATAGTAATATTGGCAATAAGAGCCAAGAAAGATATTCAAGGAATTAGAGTAGGTAATGAGGAAATCAAACTATCACTCTTTGCAGATGACATGATGGTATACTTAGAGAAGCCCAAAGACTGCTAAAAATCTATTAAAAATAATTCAGAACTTTAGCAAAGTTGCAGGATACAAAATAAATCCACATAAATCCTCAGCATTTTTATACATTACCAACACAATCCAACAGCAAGAAATACAAAGAGAAATTCCATTCAAAGTAATTGTCAATAGCATAAAATATTTGAGAATATATCTACTAAAGGGAAGTCAGGAATTATATGAGCAAAATTACAAAACACTTGCCACAAAAATAAAGTAAGATTTAAATAATTGGAAAGACATTCAGTGCTCTTGGATAGGCCGAGCGAATATAGTTAGGATGACAATACTCCCTAAACTGATCTATTTATTTAGTGCTATACCAATCAGACTCCCAAGAAACTAATTTAATGACCTAGAAAAAATAACAACAAAATTCATATGGAACAACAAAAGGTCGAGAATTTCAAGGGAAGTAATGAAAAATAAAATAAATGAAGGTGGTCTAGCTGTACCTGATCTAGAACTATATTATAAAGCAACAATCACCAAAACCATTTGGTATTGGCTAAGAAATAGACTAGTTGATCAGTGGAACAGGTTAGGTTCACAGGACAAGATAGTGAATAAAAATAGCAATGTAGTGTTTGAGAAACACAAAGATGCCAACTTTTGGAATAAGAATTCATTATTTGACAAAAACTGCTGGGAAAACTGGAAATTAGTATGGTAGAAAGTAGGCATGGACCCACATTTAACACCACATGCTAAGATAAAATCAAAATTGGTCCAAGATTTAGGCATACAGAACTAGATCATAAATAAATTAGAGGAACATAGTATAGTTTACTTCTCAGAGTTGTAGAGGAGGAAGGAATTTGTGTCCAAAGGAGAACTAAAGATCATTATTGATCACAAAATAGAAAATTTTGATTACATCAAATTAAAAAGCTTTTGCACAAACAAAACTAATGCAAACAAGATTAGAAGGAGAGTAATAAATTGGGAAAACATTTTTACAGTTAAAAGTTCTAATAAAGGCCTCATTTCCAAAATATACAGAGAATTGACTCTAATTTATCAGAAATCAAGCCATTCTCCAATTGATAAATGGGCAAAGCATATGAACAGACAATTTTCAGATGATGAAATTAAAACTATTTTCACTTATATGAAAGAGTGTGACATATCACTATTGATCAGAGAAATGCAAATTAAGACAACCCTGAGATACCACTACACTCCTGTCAGATTGGCTAAGATGACAGGAACAAACAATGATGAATGTTGGAGGGGAAAAACTGGGACATGATGCATTGTTGGTGGAGTTGTGAAAGAATCCAATGTACAAATGTAGCTGCCTTGATGCAGACAAGTAACTACTTAGATATTCTGTCTTGGACATAGACAGGGTGGCTGCCTGGCAGCAGAGGAAAACTGGAAACAGATAACTGTGCAATATGGGGAACACATTTCTTGCAACCTAAATGAACAGAAGTTTGGGTAGTGACAAAACATCAGAAATTGAATACATGTCCATTAGTTAGGGAATGGCTGAAAGTATTGTCATATATATGTTTATAATGGAATATTTAATAAATTATGTGTTATACATAAGATTTATGTAAACTGACACAATGTGAGGTAAAAAGAACCAGGAGCACAATGTACAAAGTAACAAGAATATTTTGAACAATGATTGCTTGTGAAAGATTCATCTACTCTTCCCATTGCATTGATGCAATATAATTTTGAAGGACTTATGAGGTAAAATGTTATCCACTTCCAAAAAGAGAATTGAAGAAGTATGAATGCAGATTAAAGCATAATTTTTTCACTGTATTTTTTTCAATTTCCTTTTTTTATTTTATTAATTTTATAATTATACTTTTTTGACAATATATATGCATGAGTAATATTTTTATAACATTATCCCTTGTATTCATTTTTCCAGATTTTCCCCTCCTTCCCTTTACTCCCTCCCCTAGATGACAGGCAGTCTCATACATTTTACATGTGTTACAGTATAACCTAGATATAATATATGTGTCTAAATCCAATTTTCTTGTTGCACATTAAATATTGGATTCCAAAGGTATAAGTAACCTGGGTAGGTAGACAGTAGTGCTAATATTTTACATTAAATTCCCAGTGTTCCTTCTCTGGGTGTAGTTGTTTCTGTCCATCATTGATCAGCTGGAAGTGAGTTGGATCTAAAGATCCATTTCCATCAGAATACATATTCATACAGTATTGTTGTTGAAGTGTATAGTGATCTTCTGGTTCTGCTCATTTCACTCAGCATCAGTTCATGCAAGTCTCTCCAAGCCTTTCTAAATTCATCCTGCTGGTCATTTCTTACAGAGCAATAATATTCCATAGCCTTCATATACCATAATTTACCCAACCATTCTCCAATTGATGGACATCCATTCATCTTCCAGTTTCTAGCCACTACGAAAAGAGCTGCTACAAAAATTTTGGCACACACAGGCCCCTTTCCTTCTTTAGTATTTCTTTGGGATATAAGCCCAGTAGTAGCACTGCTGGATCAAAGGGTATACACAGTTTGATAACTTTTTGGGCATAGTTCCAGATTGCTCTCCAGAATGGCCGGATTCTTTCACAACTCCACCAACAATGTATTAGTGTCCCAGTTTTCCCACATCCCCTCCAACATTCATCATTATTTGTTCCTGTCATCTTAGCCAATCTGATAGGTGTGTTCACTGTATTTTTCTTGCTTTTTTTTTTTTTAATAATATGGCAAATATGGAAGTAAAGAAAGAAGTGGAAATTACATTAAAGAAACTGAAGTCAACAAAAGCTGCCAAGCATACTAAGTACACACACTGAGAATTTAATTTTCAAGATAACTGGAAGAGGCAATGATTGGGGGAAAATCATCAATAAGTGTTATTTAACTTATTTATTTATGTTATTTAATATGATGAACAGGAGGATTTTAGTAACTCATAACTTAGTTCTGCTTTCTCATCTTTAATACATTTTTATGAAAGTGAACTATAATTGCAGCTGTTATAAAACAGCCAATCTAAAATCCTCCCTTTGCAAAGGTTTTAAACATGCCATGCTATGCCAAGGAGGCCTCTGTGCACTGGAATAATATTCTCTTCCAGTGCTATCCTCTTTTTATCCTCACCTATTTCCCCAATGAGACTTTATGCCTATCTGTTGGAATTTCTAACTGTACTTCCCAATCCGTATAATAAACCTCTTTTATCAATCTAGGTTTTCAGATTTGTAAATTCCTTTATAGAAAATATCTATACCACCAGAATGGGGTTCCCCAAACTCCCTATCCTAGCTAAATCTCTCCATTTGTTTCCCTGAACCCCGAACCTTCCACTAGACGTTATCATTTAATTCCCTGACCACCAGAAACCCTAATCTCATTTTGCTTCCCTAAATTTAGACCTCATCATTTTGTTCCCTATGAAAGGGAACCCCAAAACCTAAACCTCATCATTCTGACATAGATGTACTTTGAGGAAACTCTCAATTATATAGCTCTTTGAAATCATTCACATGGTGATGATCAAGTTTTCTATCAATAGTTCCCTCAGGCATAGTCAAAAAATATTTTTACAAGTACTCAGACTCACAAAGTTTGAAATAGAAATCAGCTCATTTATAAATTAATAGGCCATAGATATAAGAACCAAGAGACCACCTTTCCTCAGAAACACACATTTTTCCCTCTTGTTTTTTTAGCTTACAGTTACCCTATAACAATTTTATTAGGATCCAACAAAGTATGAGAGACTAGGATTTTGGTATTCTTTGTTGATTATTGAATTTTTTTCTCATGAACTACTTTCTTTGAACTATATTGCTTTGTCTCAGCATCATTTTGTACATCTCATCTGGTTTTTGTTTTTGTTCTTTTTTTCCCCCATTACTCTTTTTCCAGCCTATTATATCTCAGGTTCCAGTGCCATTATGTTCCACAAAAAGCCTCTCAGAACTCAATTCTTTTGCTAATTTCTGCAATTCTTTGTCTTATCAGCAGATGATAGTCATAATTTTCCTATCTAAGAGACCACTTTATATATTAGATTGGCTCATATGGACCAACCATAATTGAACTATAGTCCTCAACCAACCATGATATTTCTATTACTTTAAATTCATCTTTTGTACCCTTAGTTTCTAAAATCAATAAACATAAAAACCTCCCAAAGTATTTCTTTCAGAGTTATTGTTATTCAGAATGATTTGCCTTTTTTGTTTCCCAGTGTATTGATACTTTATTTCTTGTTCATATCAGCATTTTTCCCATGAGACTTTAAATCACTTTTTCCTTAGTTATATTTCCATTTCCTACATTCCTCTAGGGAAACTAGGTCAAGTCATTCAAATGATACCAGGGCTGTCTCAGGAAAGATATCTAAAAGGTCAAATAGAGAAGGGAAAGAAAGAAATGGAGAATGTGAAGAACAAGGACCAAGTAAATATCTAATTTTAGTTGCAAAGAAGAGATAAATCAAAGTTTGACTTGCACTTAGAAAAATGTGTAATGGCCTCATCCTCCTTTGTGAATGTGACATTAAAAACCCATCTTCCTTTTTAGTACCCATATGTGTATTATATATAATTATATATAATGTGAATTATAAAACATGAAAATATTTGAAGAATCAAAGTTTCTGGTGACCTCAACAAAACCCCTGAAGGTTACATTCATGGACAAGACTCAAGTAAACTTATTTAGGCACCAACATTATAAGTGATGGCTTATGAACACACATAAATGGTTTCACACATTGGGCAGATGATATATTATTAGAAATAAGGTGAGATGTCTATGTAACAAGAGATAAAGACTGAATAGATTGATAGTTTCAGTGCTATATTGGTATATATGTAATTTTAGAATATCTACAGGATATTTGGACATTCTTGGAGAGAATAATTATATGGTAGAAAAATAATAGAAACATAAATTTTGTTTATATATAATTATATTTATATTATATAAATTATATAAAAAGCCTCCAAAGGTCATCTATCTGAAGCCTTGACTGAATAAAAACTCCTTTCACCATGACTAATAAACTACCCATGCAACTTTGCTGGTTACCTTTTGTGATATTTAAATATGTCTAATCATTAGTAAATTTTCTTTGCATCAAGCATATACCTAATTTTATTTTTCCCCTATCTCTCTTTTTAACTTTATTTTTCTTGAGTTTTTAATTTTCTTTTAAAATTAATTTTCAAAAGTTATGCATAGATAATTTTACAACATTAACTCTTGCAAAACTTTGTGTTCCAATTCCCCTCTCTTCCCTCCTCCCCTAGATAACAAGTAATCCAATATATGTAAACATTATATACCTATTTTCTTAAATTACTACATGTTGCTTTTTTATCTGTCTTCCATGGCTAAATAATGTAAGTTTCATCTTCCTCCATTTGGCAGGTCTTCAAACACTTAAAGAGAGCTATCATGTTTTACTTAAATATCTTTTTCTATTCCCAGTTCTTGCAATTGATCCTTAAAAGTCTATCACAGGGAGTTTCACTATTGTCATTGACCTCTCCTAGGCACTCTTCAGCTTATCAATATTTTCCTAAAATGGGAGTATGGGGCGGAGCCAAGATGGCGGAGAAGAAACACACGACTCAGTGAACGTCCTCACTCCCTCACAACCAATTAGATAAATTAAGTCTCAAAATTAGCTCAGGACTGATAGATACCACAAGGACTGGAAGCACGACTTACCAGCTGAAGAGAATCTGGAGTTTCAACAGGAAAGGTCAGTTCTCAGGGGAGGAATAAGAAAGACCAGCACAGACGGTGGGGTAGGGGCACACTGCGCCCATTGCGCTGGGAAGGGCTCTGGGATCAGAGAAGCCACTGAGGTAAAGGAATCTGGCACAGGCTGTTAGCTCTTCTCTGCTAATTATTTAGCAGTTCAGAAGAGAAAGCCAAAATATTTTAAAACTCAGATTAGATTTTCCCCCGATCCTGGGGGGTGACTCAGCAAATCTCTTGGCACCAGGGGGTGTGGCCACAGCTACCTCCTGAGAATAGTTAAGAGACTGACAAGTGGGTGGATACGGCCCAAGGCAACACACACTGCCTAGCTTAGCTGGAGGGAGTGGAACTCAGCTCCAGGAAGTCCCAGAGAAGCGGAACCTTTGAACTAGGGACCGCGGTTTCTGGCAGACACTTCCAGTTTGAGCACAGGGGCTTCTCACGTCACCTGCTGCAGACATCCACTCCCCACCCGGACACATACACTGGGCTTCCTGCAGTCTTCACTATTCTACGCCCTCGAAGCACAGTAGTGCTAATCACCTCTGAGGCACCTCCAGGGAGGGGGTGGGGAACTCTCTCCCAGAGCTCTATCTTAGCTAAGGCGCAGGAGCCGCTGCATACATCCGGTCTGGGAGGAAGCTGGTAAAGAAGTAAATAATTTCCTACCCCAGAGACAGACCCCAAAACATTTTTTAAGTATGAGCAAAAAAGCTAGAAAAACTATAGATTCCTTCTATACAGAGAAAGAGCGGGTATCCAACCCCGAGGAAGTTAACAGCAAAGATTCAGAAGATAACAACCTAAAGGGGAACGATCCCTGCCCCCCATCACATAACTCTCTCCTAGAAGAAGCTCTTAAAAAATTGAGGGAGATCGAAGAAAAATGGGGAAAAGAAAGGGAAGTTATGATAGAGAGTAACAACGTCCTGAAATTGGAGTTGGAAAAAATAAAGAATTCACAGGAGATGCAGGGAAACAAAATTAGTGAATTAGAAAAGGTTAAAAAAACACAAGAAAGTAGGATTTCTGAATTGGAAAAGATAAAAAAGTCTCAAGAAAATAGAATTTCTGAATTGGAAAAAGAAAATAATTCTCAAAAAAAAAAAATTAGGGAAATGGAAAAAAATTCAATAGAGCAAAATAATTCATTTAAAAACGAAATTGGGCATTTACAAAAAGAACTAAAAACTGTGAAAGAAGAAAATAACTCCTTAAAAGTCAGGATGGAACAAATAGAAATGAATGATTCACAGAGAACCCAAGAATCAGTCAAACAAAACAAAAAAAAAATGAGAAGCTGGAGAACAAAGTCAAATACTTACTGGGAAAATCTATAGACCTGGAAAATAGATCTAGGAGAGATAATCTGCGGATTATTGGACTTCCAGAAAACTATGACCAAAAAAAGAGCCTAGATTCTATTTTACAGGAAATTATCAAAGAGAACTGTCCAGAGATAATAGAAACAGAAGGGAAAGTAGATGTGGAAAGAATTCATCGAACTCCTTCTGAAATAGACCCTAAAAAAAGAACACCACGGAATATTGTGGCTAAGCTGCAGAATTACCACACAAAGGAGAAAATCCTGCAAGCAGCTAGAAAAAAACAATTTAAATACCAAGGTGCCACAATAAGGGTCACCCAAGATCTGGCTGCCTCCACATTAAAAGATAGAAGGGCCTGGAACCTGATATTCCGTAAGGCAAAAGATCAAGGACTGCAACCAAGAATGAACTACCCAGCTAAGTTTAGCATCTTTTTCCATGGAAGAAGATGGTCATTCAATGAAACAGAGGAATTCTATATGTTTCTAAGAAAAAAACCAGACTTACACAAAAATTTGATCTACATCCACAAGACTGAAGAGAAACAGAAAAAGGTACACAGAACCCTTGAGAACTGTAACTCTGTTGTGGGTATATAAAAAATACTCAAGGTTAATTTGATTTTACTGATATAAAAGAAAAAAAAGGGGGGTGTAGTAAAGGGAAGGAGTGATAAAAAGAGGGAAACTACATCCCAGGAAGAGACATAGAAAATACACCATATCTGAGGGAACTTAGTGAGGGGGAGAATCATTGTGTGAATCTTACTCTCATCAGAAGAGGCTCAAAGAGTAAATAATTAACATATTTGTTTTTCAGAGAATTTTCTCTCGCCTCATTAAAAGGGGGGAGAGGAAAAGGGAAAAGGAAAAGGAGAATAAGTGAAGGGACTTGGAGGGAGGGGGGAGGGATCCTAAAAAAAAAAAAAAAATGAGGGAGGGTTGCGCGTCATAAGGGGGGTCTGTAAATTAAATATCGGGGAGGGGGATCAGGGGGGTCAAGGGAAAAAAGCATAATCTGGGGATAATACGATGGCAGGAAATACAGAATTAGTAATTTTAACTGTAAATGTAAATGGGATGAACGATCCCATCAAACGGAGACGGATAGTAGATTGGATCAAAAAGCAGAACCCTACAATATGTTGCCTACAGGAAACACACTTAAAGCAGGGAGATACATACAGAGTAAAGGTAAAAGGTTGGAACAGAGCCTATTATGCTTCAGGTAAAGCCAAAAAAGCAGGGGTAGCTATCCTTATCTCAGATCAAGCAAAAGCAGAAGTAGATCTCGTTAAAAAAGATAAGGAAGGAAACTATATCCTGCTGAAAGGTAGCATAAATAATGAAGCCATATCAATACTAAACATATATGCACCAAGTGGTATAGCATCTAACTTTCTAAAGGAAAAGTTAAGAGAACTGCAAGAAGAAATAGACAGTAAAACTATAATAGTGGGAGATCTCAACCTTGCACTCTCAGATTTAGACAAATCAAACCACAAAACAAACAAGAAAGAAATTAAAAAAGTAAATAGAACATTAGAAAAACTAGGTATGATAGACCTTTGGAGAAAACTGAATGGCAATAGGAAGGAATATACTTTCTTCTCAGCAGTTCATGGATCCTATACAAAAATTGACCATATACTAGGACATAAAGATCTCAAAATTAAATGTAGGAAGGCAGAAATAATAAATGCCTTCTTCTCAGATCACAATGCAATAAAAGCTACATTCAGTAAAAAGTTAGGGGTAAATAGACCAAAAAGTAATTGGAAACTGAATAATCTCATCTTAAAGAATGACTGGGTGAAAGAGCAAATTATAGAAACAATTAACAATTTCACCCAAGATAATGATAATGATGAGACATCATATCAAAATCTTTGGGATGCAGCTAAAGCGGTAATAAGGGGAAATTTTATATCTTTAGAGGCTTATTTGAAGAAAATTGAGAAAGAGAAGATTAACGAATTGGGCTTACAACTTAAAAGGCTAGAAAAAGACCAAATTATAAACCCCCAACCAAAAATTAAACTCGAAATACAAAAATTAAAAGGAGAAATCAATAAAATTGAAAGTAAAAAAACTATTGAATTAATAAATAAAACCAAGAGTTGGTTTTATGAAAAAGCCAATAAAATAGATAAACCTTTGGTAAATTTGATCAAAAAAAAGAAAGAGGAAAATCAAATTGATAGTCTTACAAATGAAAAGGGGGATCTTTCCACCAATGAAGAGGAAATTAGAGAAATAATAAGGAGTTACTTTGCCCAACTTTATGCCAATAAATTTGATAACTTAAGTGAAATGGATGACTTCCTCCAAAAATATAGGCTCCCTAGATTAACAGAGGAGGAGATAAATTGCTTAAATAGTCCCATTTCAGAAAAAGAAATAGAACAAGCTATTAATCAACTCCCCAGGAAAAAATCCCCAGGGCCAGATGGATTCACATGTGAATTCTACCAAACATTTAAAGAACAATTAGCCCCAATGTTATATAAATTATTTGAAAAAATAGGGGATGAAGGAGTCCTACCAAATTCCTTTTATGACACAGACATGGTACTGATACCTAAACCTGGTAGATCGAAAACTGAGAAAGAAAATTATAGACCAATCTCCTTAATGAATATTGATGCTAAAATCCTAAATAAGATATTAGCAAAAAGACTTCAGGAAATCATCTCCAAGATAATACACTATGATCAAGTAGGATTTATTCCAGGAATGCAGGGCTGGTTTAATATTAGGAAAACTATTAATATAATTGACCATATTAATAATCAAATTAATAAGAACCATATGATCATCTCAATAGATGCAGAAAAAGCATTTGACAAAATCCAACATCCATTCCTACTAAAAACTCTTGAGAGTATAGGAATAAATGGATTATTCCTTAGAATAATCAGGAGTATATATTTAAGACCGTCAGTAAGCATAATATGCAATAGAAATAAACTGCAACCTTTCCCAGTAAGATCAGGAGTGAAACAAGGTTGCCCACTATCACCATTACTATTCAATATAGTACTAGAAACGCTAGCCTCGGCAATAAGAGCCGAGAAAGAGATTCAAGGAATTAGAGTAGGAAATGAGGAAATTAAGGTATCACTTTTTGCAGATGACATGATGGTATACTTAGAGAACCCCAAAGACTCTGCTAAAAAGCTACTAGAAATAATTCAAAATTTCAGCAAAGTGGCAGGATACAAAATAAATCCACATAAATCCTCTGCATTTTTATATATCACTAAGAAAATGCAACAGCCAGAGATACAAAGAGAAATTCCATTCCAAACAAATGTTGAGAGTATAAAATATTTGGGAATCCATCTACCAAAGAAAAGTCAGGAATTATATGAGAAAAATTACAAAACACTTGCCACAAAAATAAAATCAGATTTAAATAATTGGAAAGACATTCAGTGCTCTTGGATAGGCCGAGCGAATATAATAAAGATGACAATACTCCCCAAACTAATCTATTTATTTAGTGCTATACCAATCAGACTCCCAAGAAACTATTTTAATGACCTAGAAAAAATAACAACAAAATTCATATGGAAGAATAAAAGGTCAAGAATTGCAAGGGAACTAATGAAAAAAAACTCAGAGGAAGGTGGTCTAAGTGTACCTGATCTAAAGCTATATTATATAGCAGCAGTCACCAAAACTATTTGGTATTGGCTAAGAAATAGACCGGTAGATCAGTGGAACAGATTAGATACAAAGGACAAAAAAGGGTACATCTATAGCAATCTAATCTTTGACAAACCCAAAGATTCCAACATTAGGGATAAAAATTCATTATTCGGAAAAAACTGTTGGGAAAACTGGAAATTAGTATGGCAGAAATTAGATATGGATCCACACTTAACACCATATACCAAGATAAGATCAAAATGGGTCCATGATTTAGGCATAAAGAGGGAGATAATAAATAGATTAGAGGAACAGAGGATAATCTACCTCTCAGACTTGTGGAGGAGGAAGGAATTTATGACCAGAGGAGAACTAGAGATCATTATTGATCACAAAATAGAAGATTTTGATTACATCAAACTAAAAAGTTTCTGTACAAATAATACTAATGCAAACAAGATTAGAAGGGAAGTAACAAATTGGGAAAATATTTTTAAAAACAAAGGTTCTGACAAAGGTCTCATTTCCAAAATATATAGAGAACTGACCATAATTTATAAGAAACCGAACCATTCTCCAATTGATAAATGGTCAAAGGATATGAACAGACAATTCTCAGAGGAAGAAATTGAAACTATATCCACTCACATGAAAGAGTGTTCCAAATCACTACTGATCAGAGAAATGCAAATTATGACCACTCTGAGATACCACTACACACCTGTCAGATTGGCTAAGATGACAGGAACAAATAATGACAAATGTTGGAGGGGATGTGGGGAAATTGGGACACTAATCCATTGCTGGTGGAGTTGTGAAAGAATCCAGCCATTCTGGAGAGCAATCTGGAATTATGCCCAAAAAGTTATCAAACTGTGCATACCCTTTGACCCAGCAGCGCTACTACTGGGATTATATCCCAAAGAAATACTAAAGAGCGGAAAGAGACATATATGTGCCAAAATGTTTGTGGCAGCTCTTTTTGTTGTAGCTAGAAACTGGAAGATGAATGGATGTCCATCAGTTGGAGAATGGTTGGGTAAATTGTGGTATATGAAAGTTATGGAATATTATTGCTCGGTAAGAAATGACAAGCAGGAGGAATACAGAGAGGCCTGGAGAGACTTAAATCAACTGATGCTGAGTGAAATGAGCAGAACCAGAAGATCACTGTATACTTCAACAACAATACTGTATGAGGATGTATTCTGATGGAAGTGGAAATCTTCAACATAAAGAAGATCCAACTCACTTCCAGTTGATCAATGATGGACAGAGGTAGCTGCACCCAGAGAAGAAACACTGGGAGGGGAATGTAAATTGTTAGCACTACAATCTGTCTGCCCAGGTTGCATATACCTTCGGATTCTAATGTTTATTGTGCAACAAGAAAATGATATTCACACACATGTATTGTACTTAGACTATATTGTAACACATGTAAAATGTATGGTATTGCCTGTCGTCGGGGGGAGGGAATAGAGGGAGGGGGGGTAATTTGGAAAAATGAATACAAGGGATAATATTATAAAATATATATATATATAATAAAAAAAAAAGAAATAAACTGAGTATCCCAAAAAAAAAAAAAAAAAAAAAAAAATTTTCCTAAAATGTGATGCACAAACCTCACTTAAAAACTACAGATTTTATTTGACTAGAACTACATACAACAAAACTATTATAACCTTAGCTGTTGACACAGTTCAAAACATCTCTTTTTGGAGCCCACATTTGAAGTCATATTTCTGAAGATACATATTAGCTAGGACACATCATTTTATCTCGTCCACCACAGTTTCATGAAAAAAAATTTGTTGAATATTTTGCTAAATGAAGGTAATTAGTATCTCAATCATTGTTTTCAGCAAAAAATATGCTGACTATCCTAAAAAAAAAGAGAAAGAAGATGAGGTTAATCTGATATGGCAGAATCAGAGAGAAGATTAGATTTTCTGTATTGTAGAAGGCATGAATAGAAGTATTGTTCAATGAGATTGGAAAAGTATGTTGGATCTAGTTGTGAAGAGTTTTTTAAAAAAATAAATCTATGAAATTCATGTTTTATCCTGGAAGTAATAGAGACCACTAAGGTTAATCAAATAGGTGAATCATATAATCATATTTGCATTTAAATAAAATTACTTTTCTGATCTTGGATAGAATGAAATGATGAGACTCAAAAAGAGAGAGACCAATTGAGAGTTTAAAATAATATGGATGAGTAGTGATAAAGATTTGGATATAAGAGATATAAAAGATATAAAGTGATGTAAAAGGTAGAAATTACAACATTTGGCAAGTGATTTAATATGTGGAGGAATAAGAAGTTCAGAAAAATGCTGAAATTATAAAGTTGGGAGATTGGAAGAATTCTGTTGCTTTCAACAGAAACAGCAGAGTTTGATAGAAGGACTTGGGGAGATATTCATTAACTTTTCATCTAATGATAAAAAGTCTATAATTTTTCAAAGGATCCTTTGAACTCTTATTGTCTTTATTACTCATTTGTCACATTCTTTAATTCCATCTGCCATCTTTTGTGTTATCTTGAATTACTATTTTAATTAAATTTAATCAATATTTAAGGGTTTTCTTTGAATCATATTTAACTCATATTTCATTGTTTACTAATTTTGTTTCATGTTAGTTTGATTATAAGATCATTTAAAATGTCCATCATAAATATTGTGATATCATCATTTTATTATTTTGTTATCTATACTAATTTACTCTTTTAGAAGAGAAGCTATTTATTCATACTATGTATATTTATAAATAGTTTTTTCATGCCTAGACTGTGCTTGGCACTGTAGAGACAAATACAAAAACAAAACTATCTCCATACTCAAGAACTTATAGTCTTATGAAAATGTTGAATGCAACATAAATACAGAGAAGAAGTTATTAAATACATGATGAGTAATATGTGAGGAGGATGAAGCAAGGAAAAGGACATTCCAGGAATGTGGGATGGCCTATGCAAAGGTGCAAAGATGAGAGATGGAATGGTATATGGGAGAAACAGCAAGTTAGTAAGTTGGACGGAATCATAGAATACATGATGGGGAATAAAGTATTCTAAATCTGAGAATGTATTTTGGAGTCATTATTAAGAACTTTAAATGCCAATTACAGTTGATATTTTATCTTAAAGGCAATAAGAAACCAATGGAATTTCATGAAAAGTAACAAAGTAAGATTAATCATATAAAAATATCAATTTGTCAGCTATCTGGATGATACATATGTGGATTTTGACTGGTATTTATTAAAGACCATTCATATCATTTTAGTCTTATATAAAATAATTCTTGCCTGCTTATCAATTTCTTTCCCAGTCACTATGCTTATCTCAAGAGCAGCATTACTTACATAGATCTGTGGCTGAAAGGTACCTTAGAGGTAAATTCATTGAATTTCTTATTTCATATTTGAGGAAATGGAGACCTCATGATTAGATGTCAATTAAGTTTCCATATGTAAAATTCAGTGAGTGAGGTTTCCAGACTCCCAAATAGAGTGAGAATTCAAACTCATCTTGAGATACGAAATTCATAACTTTCAGAAAAATTTATACAATGAAATTCCAAGGATAATAAATAGGGAAAAAAAAAGTATCTTCAAGTCCTCTCCCTTGTCTATATACATCATTATTTGTTCACTAGTCCTTGAAATAAGGGGGAGGGGGAGAAATCCATTGTCCAATGAGAGATAAAGTTGAAAATGCAAATCCTCTCTGGAATATAAACCATAATATTGGATTTATACTGAGGAGCAAATTATTAACATAAAATATATTCCTTAGTTCAAGTTTTTATAGGAAAAAGTGAGTAAAGAGATATCAAATCTCTGATGAGGAAAATTAGAAGTGGGTTAGAGGGAACAGAAAAAGATGCAGAAAGAAAAGGCTCAGTACCCTATAGCTAAATTTTATCTAGTTCATGATTCTCCTAAGGGCCAGGCTTGCTACATTCTTGAATATCACGAATAAGTAGGTACTTTAAGCAACTTATCAGTCAAACTTTCTTCCCAAAGGACTTATATTTTCACTTCATTCTATACATGGTAATTCTTTTTCCTTGCTTGTATGCAAACCACAGGAAACCAGACTTCATTAGTTTGAGTGCTTGCATTCTGTGCCAATTTGTTTACTGATAAGAAATATCTCTAACTTTTAAAAATAATAATAAATTGAAAAATAAAAGATGAGTTGCATGTTTTAGGCAAAATGCAGACCATATATCACACTACTCCTAGATCTAAAGCTGAAAGGACATTATTAAAATTCTTATCAATAAGCTCCATGCTGAGATGCAGGCCTACTTTAATTATTTGAACAGGCTTTGTATTATATTTCCTAGGCTCTTTAGAATATATGTCCTCTCATTTTGTCAGACCAATAATTGAGAAAATGCTTCTTTTAAAAGGAGAGCAACTGTATCTTTGAAGTCTGCATTTTTATTACAGTAAGAGGAACACAATTAATAGGAAAACATGTTTTCAGCTGAAAATTCTATTTTATCCTTGTTCTTTTTTTGACCTGAGCAAAGGACATTGAATGAATGCATTACCAGGTAAACAGCTTTCTGGGAATTACAGATGAATCATTAGACAAAGTCAGAACCACTTAGCAGGGTAGCTACATCCCAGGCACATGACAACCTAAGAAGCTCTGAAAACCTTTCCATCCATCAAGCTCCCAAAGACAGGATTCTCCATTAAGGGCATTTTCCATCTAAGTTGGAATTGCAAGTATTAAAGTTGGAAACTTAGCTAAAACCCTAGCAGGGTTTATACTTTCTCCAGTCTTATGTAACCAGGCCAGACCCAATTAAGAGGAAAGAAGTTTTATCACTCAGAAACAAGGGAAAATGTTCATTATGTAACAACAAGCCAACAAACAAATACAATTTCCATTCCAAAATAACTAAAAGTAAACAAAATGTTGTATATGGACCCAGATGTTATATACTCCTGATGTTCCAACACTTGATTAAACACAGAACTATAATTGCTATTTCTATTTATCAGAGAGTTTTACTTAATTTCTTAAAGGAAGATAGTGCTAGTATATGAGGAGGAGGGATCAGATATCAGTATTAGGATTAAACTGTCATGTAGAAAAAGCATCATTTATCAACTAAATATATGCACATAGTATATATGTATATATATTCAAATATATACATATACATAATATATACATGTATATGTATATCTGTGCATAACCTCATCTATTCCATTGGAGATCTTATTTCTAGAGTGCCAAACATCTATATGATTGATGGCTTCCCACTTTTCACTTATATGATAGGAACCCTTTAAGGATAGTCAAAGAGATGTGGATTTCTTAGGATATAGATGAACTTTCTTAGGAAAGAACAAATTATATAAGCATGCCAAGTCATTTCAGTCACTTGAATCTCCATATGAAATATCTCCAAGTCTAAGCCCTCATTACTTTCTTCCACAGACTTCCACTGACACAGGAACAGTTTTATTTTTTGTTATTTTCTCCAATGATATTGATATATTTTATTTTTATATGATCTTCTTTTATAAAGCTATTTGTCCTCTCCTACAGTCTTTCCAGGGAGCAAAAGATGTAAAAATAAACAGAAAAAAAAGAGAAAAAAGGAGTTCTGTAAAACTTTAAGTAATGTTTCACATCTATAAGTTCCCTTCAGTAAAGATGAGGGAATACATATTCTCATCTTTTCTTTGGAACCAAGAGTGATCATTATAATCTAATCACAAGCTTGTGATCAAGTCCTCCTTTGACACATACTGACTATGTGACCTGGCCAAACAATTTAAACTTTCAGTGCACATGCTGTGATTATCCACTGCAAAGAAAATGCCAACCTGCAATATGGAAATTCTACATCTTTGGAATCACAGTGCTAGATCATACTGATATTCCTATATATGACAAAAAAATGGTGGATACAAAGATGAATGAAAAACAATCCTTGTTCTCAATTAGCTTATAATATTAACTGGTTACATTTGTATATTGGACTTCAGGCTTTACAAAACACATTACAGATATCACATAAAGTAATTAATTGAAGTAATATTCCATTTTTTATGCAAACTGGAAGTTTTTTCTATAGATTATGATAATGAAAATTCATGGAGAGAGTGGATTGATACTAACAATAAGAAAATAGTTATATTATGAATACACTGCAGCAAAATAGTGTAAGTGGCAATTTGAATGGCTATAACTGTCCAGAGATTACTTCTCCAATAGGTTTTAGGAAAGCTGTACCATCTACTCTTTGTGAACAAGAGTTGGATTTTTCCTTTCTGATAAATTAATCTTTTTCACTGAAATGACTTATAGACACATTTGATTTTACTAGTTTGAAAAAGAAAAATTTCCCCAGATCAATTTTCAAATGCATTGTAGATAATGGAATATTTTTGTAACATTTTCAATGGGAAAATCTGAAGGCAGATGAGAGGGAATAGTTCCTTTCCCAAACTGGCTCTATCTCCTAACTTGCCTTGTAAATGAAAACATTTTCCTAGTCACATGTCACTAGTACCAACCTGTCCCTTATTCTATATTATCCAAATAGTTGACCTATCACATTGATTATTTTTTTTATCCTTCTCACACTTAGGTAAATCAAACAATAAAACAAAAAAAGAAGTTAATGAGAGGAATAGAAATTTAAAATTTTGCCTTAATACCCATTAAGAAAATTGGTGTAGAATGTTCTGTCTCTATTTTAGCTCTCCTTGTTTTAAGTATCAATGTCATGTTTGTGATATAGAAGGAATTTGGTTATTTTTTAAATGCTTTATGTAGTGTTAGAATTAACTATTTTTTAAATGTTTGATTGAATTCATTTGTAAATCCATGCAGTGATAGAGATTTTCCCTTTTCCTTATTGATCTTTGTAAATAGATCAAGTAACGGTATTGCTTGGTCAAAGATTATGGGTAGTTTAACAACTCTTTGGACACCATTCCAGATTAGTTTCTAAAACAGTTTGATCAATTCACAGTCCCACCAATAATGAATTTGTGTCCCAATTTTGGTTATTTATTTCAAAGCAATAGCAAGATATGCATAGTAGATTTGGACTTTCATACACCATCAACATTTTATTATACTCTGTTATGGAAATACTTGCTTTATCACATAAATTTATATGAGTGTATATGTGTGTGTGAGCATGGACACGTGGGTATTGGTGTGTCAGAGAGGAAGAGAAAGAGAGAGTGAGAGAAAGAGTGAGAGAGAGAGAATGAGAGAACAATATGCTAACCTCATATATATAAAATACATAATGAGGTTATGTATTTAAAAGGAATAGAAAGTTGTATGTTACAGATTTATAGTTTGATATTTTTTGTTATACTATATTCTGAAAATAAAAATTTAAAAAAACATAAAAAAGAAATGATGAAGTGGATGGTTAAAAAAAAAAAAACTTGGAAAGGCTTGCATGAACTGATCCAAAGGGAAGTAAAAAAAAAAAAAAAACAACTGGGAAGCATTGTACATAGTGATAGTTATGTTGTAGCAACAATCACCTGTCAAGTTCTTAGCTATTCTGAACCATGATAACTCTAAAATATCCATGATGAAAAAAAGTTATCTGCCTCCAGAAGGAGTTTTGATGGATTCTGATTCTAGATTAAAGCATATTTTAAGCTTTATTTTTCTTATATTTTTTCACATGAATTATGTGGGAAAATATTTTTCATGATTTCATAGTACAATGGGCAGCATATTTCTTGTTTTCTTAGTTGGTGGGAAAGGGCTTGAATGGAGGGAGAGAATTCAGGAATGAAAATTAAAATTAAAAAACCTAAATCAATAGTTGGTGAATATCAAGACAAGGAAATAGGGATTACAAAATGCCAACATTATTTCACCAAGAACAAGTCAACTCTTCCTCTCAGAATTAGATAAATGTAATCACAAAATAAACAAGAAAGAAACTAATAATCTTTACATAATTAGATATGATATACTTCTGGAGAAATTGAATACAAAGGAATATTTCTTTTTCTCAGCAGAGCATTAACAACTACATAGAAATCGACCACATATTAGGACATAAAAACTCCATAATCAAACATAGAAGGTAGAAATAGTAAATGTTTCCTTTTCAGATTATGATATAATAAAAATTACATTCATTAAAGAACCAGGGAGGGAAAAATGAACTAAAAACCAATTGGAAATTAAATGATCTAATTCTAAAGATGAATGGGTTAAACAACAAATCATGGAAACAATAATTTCATTCAAGAGAATGACAAAAATGAGACAACATACCAAAACCTATGGGATGTAGCCAAAGCAGTTCTTAGGTGAAATTTTGTATCTTTAAATAGTTACATGATTAAAGTAAAAAGCCACTCAAGCCAGACTATCCTTCTTTTTTTTTTTTTTTTGGACAAGATTGATAACCTAGTAGATGAAGAGGAGTGTACTATTGGTATATTTTATCAGGGTTTTACCAAAGCTTTTACAAATAATATTTTCTTTTACTCTCAATTCTATATAAATCGTTTTTCAATTTTTAAAAAATGTTGAGTTCCAAATTCTCTTTCCCTACCTCCTCTTATCCTTCCATGAGATGAGGCATAATTTTATATATGTTAAACATGTGCAATCATATTAACAAAGCTTTTGTCAGAAAATATCATGCAACTCTTATGAAGAAGACTGAAAGGCAGGATTAAGTGATTACTCATTCAGAAAGATTTAGAACTGGTACCATAATACAAGTCAATGAGTAATAGTTATTGGATCAGAGTCAACATGACAGGAGGTCTCTAGTAGAGAACCCCAATGATCTGCATTTGGCCCTGTGCTGTTTAACATTTTGATCAATGACTTGAATAAAGGTACAGATATCACACTCATTAACTTCACAGGTGACATAAAGACAGTCAAGAAACAAAAAATATCCCTACAGGTTAGACAAAACATTGAAAAAAATGCATTAAGGCAACATTTCGGTCGGGATTATTGTAATGCCTTGAATTTGAGCACGTCAATAAAATCCCAAACATATAAAGTGGAGGAGTGAATTTAAGGATAAATAGAAGCTGTGGGTCTTATTAGATCATAAGGTCAATGTTGGTTTTTACATGGCAGTCAAAAAAAGTAATGCAATTATGTGCTACTTTAGGAGAGAACATAACTTCCAGGAATAGAGAAATGATAACCCTATTATACCTGTCTTTATAGACTTTGTATGAAATATAGTGTTGAGTTCTCAAAAAAAAAAATTAGGAGTGATCTTGATTAACTAACAATTGTCCAGTGGAGAGTAAGCAAAATGATGAAAGGCTTTGAGTCCATGTCACATGAAGATTGGTTGAAAGAACTGAGTATTTTTTAATATAGAAAAGAACCAGAATGGACACATAAGCTATACTCGTCTTTGAATGGCTGTAATGTAAAGGGATTAGACCTGTTTCATTTGATTCCAGAAAGCAGATCTAGAACCACTAACTCAAAGTTTCAAAGAAGTCAATTTAGCCTAGATTAGCCTTGATTTCCCTCAAAATTATAGTTTATAGAAGTAGAATAATTTGCCAGAAATGAGAGTGGTTTTCACCTTCTCTCTTTGCAGGTTTCAGATAGATACTGGAAATCACCTGCCATTTATGTAAAAGTAGGAATCCATCCAATAGCTAAATTAATTATAGTCTAAAGACTTTGTGCTTTTAGCACCCATTAAACCTTTCCTGTCATTTTGTCACCATCATTATGGAAGCCAAGCCAGTTGCATAAAACTAATTTTCTTGGTTTCATGGTTGGTATGATCAAGGAATTTATTATCTAGTAACAACTTATTCTTGATGAACTATTCCATAATAAATTATGCAAATCCTCAGCAGACTTGAAATCTTTTTCCTAATAGTATTTAATATTAATTCAAAAGTATGCTACTTTATTTTAAATGATCATTCACAAAAAAATTCCTACAATAGCTCATTGCATATGATTTAATCAAACCTGTTTCAATCTTTATTAAGCTTTTTTTTCTTTTCTTTGAGACCTATATGTAGGGTCTATGTGTAGGATAATACCAAAAATGAATTAATTCTACCCATACTTGTAGGTACCTTTTCTTCAACTGTTGGTCTAAGAGTTTGCTAGAGAAATTTTGCAGTCTAGTGGCTTGCCCAACACCATAAAATCTGTGTCAGAGATAGTTGTCCCTAACCCTAAGGCTAAAACTATCCACCATTTTAAATTTTTTTAAATATATATTTAATTGTATCATAATCCCAAGAAGATCTCACTCCACTGTTTTATCATGGCATAAAAAATCACCTTAGTTTTTTCATGACTATGCCAATAGAATATAAGATGTATATTTGACCAATTATTGATTTTATCAACTTGCAAGGTTTTAATGAATTCAGTGATCAGAACACATACCACCTGTGGAGCTTCAATTAGCTACTTATCTAAATTCAGAGATGTTTATCATCAGAGAACTGCCTAACAAGTCATGATTTGGGGTGGAAGTGTCTAAGTAATATCATCTATTAAGTCACAGGCATTCTTTGTCTTGAAGGGAATGTTCCAAATGATGAAATAATGAATCCTTCAAGTACTAAAGTAACTATACAATAAAGAACAATAATTCTTTCATGCTTAGGTACAACTTCAAAAATAGATCAGAAAATTAAAAGCAATTGAATACTTTGAAAAAGTAACCATTCTAGCTAGGTGTGGGCACTAGGATCACATAAGGAAATGAAGGATTTAATTGTGGGTGTTATATATTCAGCAAGAGATACATAAATGTTTCCAGGCCTTGCTAATGGCCTAAGTATCATTAATTATTTGCTAACCTTATTTGTTGGAAACTGCTTATATGGTGCCATAGCTAGAGGATGATACAAAATGCCTAAGGAGCAGTAAAGGAGAAGGGGAAGAAAATCCTAGAATATAACTATAATCTTGACTATTATTTAAAAATTTTCAAAAATCAATTTTAAACGTGACAGATATCTGACTCACAAATGAACCAGAGGAGTTTTCCTCAGTAATAAGTTAGGTAAGGAAAGGATAATTTATGAGTGGCAGAGGGGGTAGGAAATGAAGAGGGATTTTTTAATGCTATTATTTGATTAAACCTTTGGAAGATTTTTAATATGTTCCAGGCAGCAATTTTGAAGTATCACTTATTGGGTATATTCATTCCCTAAAGTAGTTTCCTCCAGGCTTCAAGGAGCCAGTGTACAGAGATAGAAGGGTTTGTATGAAATCCTCCAAATATAATGAAGGCAGGGCCTTTTGGGACCAAAGAGCAATTTGTTTGCACACAGAAGAAAAAGAAGTGAAACTGTTTCCACTTTCATCTTGAATCAAATTAAACCAAATTCAACAAATTCTTATTGAGCACCTAGTATAGATAAGGCAGTATACTTGGCCACCTGGAGAATATAAAGAAATATAAGATAGAGTTTCTGCTGTTAATGAGGTCACAATGTACTGAGGAAATCAGATAAAACATAAAAAAATGATCTTTTGGAATTACTTAAATATGATAATGCTTTTATAGGTAACTATACAATTGCAAAGAATATATCAGTGACAGAATTGTAAAATGATTAGAAAGCAAGTTTTGAAGTCAGAATATTTGGGTTTAAATCTCACATAGGATTGTAATGGCATAATCAAATGATACATACTGGCTGTGTGACTTTAGGTAAGTCATTAAATACTACAAGTGTTTTACAAGTTTTACAAGTTTTTACAAGTAACTTTCTAACACTGTAAGTTGCATAGTGTTCTGCATATATCACTTAAATCATGGTTCTGTTAAAAATTAATAAGTGATAAAACAATTAAAACATTAGCAATTAACATATAATATGTAAATAACAATTAAAGAAGTATCACATTGTAGTATATAAACACCAATGAATGAGAATGGAAAACTTTGGATACTCAGAGTAATAAAAAAAAAAAAAAACGCTTCTGATCATAGTGGTCAGGGAAAACATTATGCATATGAAAGGGTCTTAATTTGTCCTCAATAATAGGTTGGACTTAGAATACTATAGAATAGAGAAGGCACATTCTAAATTCCACTCAAAAACATTCATCATTCCCTCTGTGATTTTGTTGGTCATTTTAGGTTTTCAAACATGTAAAATCAATTCCAAAGACATTTTAAATGAGTATTAAAGATTGAGTATAAGAGTAGAGGGGGAAAAAGTATCAAGTTTGTTTTTGTTTTGTTTTGTTTTTTGGTGTGTTTTTTAATATTAATTTTTATTAAGAACATCTTAACAATAAATATTAATTTGCTAGAGTAGAAAAAATATAGCTGAGAAAAAAGATGTTAGGAAAATGCAAGAATATAGTGGAGAAAAGCCAAGAAATCATCTGAGCTTTCCCCAATTTCCCTCAGAAACAATGTTAAGTTTCTACACAGATAGGGAAGTGACAGCACCTACAAAGAGACTAAGTCAAACACTTTTTCCACCATGAGATAATTTAAGAGGACTTCAGAAAGGGTTTGTATCAGTTGGGTAAAATGAAAGTGCAATCCAGCACAGGTGTAGTACACAAGCCAGCTAGTGGCTCTTAGCCACAGCACAGATCAGCAACTGAGAATCCTTTGAGTGACTCAACAGGATATTTGTATAAGGGCTTCTGTGGAGGAGAATACAGCTTCATCACAAAAAGCAAATTTCCAGTCCAAGAAACCAGGCTACAATAGGTGAGACTAGATCAGGCTACCCCAGAACAGTGACTAGGCTGCCAGTAAATACCTGAAGCCCCAGTGCTCAAAGACAATGACCCTGCTCATTTTCATAGCACAAAAAGCTTAGGACAGTGGCTTCTTTACCACAGGAGAACAGCTCAACTCTAAAGGCCTCAAAATGGGCAAAAACAAATGAGCAAGAAACAGAAAACTATCTTGACTATAGAAAGTTACTATGGTGATAGGACAGATCAAAACACAAACCCAAAGAAAACAGAATGCCTAAATGTGAAACCTCAAAGAGGGATATGAAATGGTCTCAAGGCCAAAAATGCCCTTTTGGAAGCACTCAAAAATTATTTTTAAAAATTAAATAAGAGAAAAGAAAAAATGGGGGGCAGAAATGAGAACTATATAAGAGAGAATAATAAGCTTAGAAAAGGAAGGATAAAATTGGCTGAAGAAAATAATTATTTAAAAAACACAATTGTACAAATGAAAAAGTGTCCACTAGAAAAAAATCTACTTAAAAAGCAGAATTAGTCAAATGGAAAAGGAGGTATAAAAGCACACTAAAGAAAATCATTCCTTAAAAGTTAGAATTGGGCAAATGGAAGCCAATGATTATATGGCACATCAAGAATCACTAAAACAAAATCAAAAAAAATGAAAAAAAAAATAGAAGAAAATGTAAAATACTACAGTGTAAAAACAACTGGCCTGGAAAATAGATTGAGGAAAAATAATATATGAATTATTGAACTACCTGAAAACCAAGATTAAAAAAAAAAAAAAAAACACCTAACCAGTATCTTTGAATAAATTATCAAAGAAAACTACTGTGATATCCTTGAACCAGAGGGGAAAATGGTAATTGAAAGAATTCACTAATCCTCTCCTGAAAGATATCCCAAAATGAAAAGTACAAAGAATATTGCAACCAAATTACAGAATTATCAGATCAAGGAAAAAACATTTCAAGTATGAAGAAATCACAGTTAAGATTTTATAGGACTTAGCAGCTTCTATATTAAAGAATCAAAGGGCTTAGAATATAATGTTCCAGAAGGAAAAGGAGCTCGGACAGCCACCAAAAATCAACTACTCAGAAAAACTGAACATAATCTTTCATGGGCAAAGATGGATATTTAATGAAGTAGGAGACTTTAAATTATTTATGAAAAAAAGAACAGAACTAAACAAAAAAGAAAATGATCTTCAAATACAAGAGTCAAGCAAAGCATAAAATAGTTAACAGGAAAAAGTAAAAATAACAGAGAAATTAAGATGAAAGGAAATACACAATTAGCCATCATAACTGTGAATGTGAATGTTAAGCATTCTCCTATAAAAGGAAAGTGGACAGCAGACTGGATTAAAAATCAGAATCTCAGAGAAGGCCTCAGGGAGCCCCAAAGCACTCACTTTAAGAATATTAATAAAGGTTGAAATTGGCATAAGCTGGCAGAAGTAGCCCTGCTGGAGCCAGATACTGTGTGATGTTCCAGAATCCAAGCAGCTTCTGTGCCCTCAACACTTGGCATTGTTGCACAGCCCCAGGCCTAGCAGCCCCTGGACTCCTGTGGAAAGTGCATAGGGTTCTGCCCAGGGCCAGGCTGTGAAGCCTCCAGAAGCAGCTGGAAGTTGGTGACAGCACCCCATGCTGTCTATGTGGAGCCCTGGCAGGGTGTGCCAACCATCAATTTTCTCTGAGGATTTTGTTATGGACTTTATGTGGGAGGAGTGGGAGTACCTGGATATGACTCTGAGGGACCTATACAAGAATGTGATGCTGGAGAATTAGAAAACTTTATTTTTCTTGTAGTTCCAATTTGTGAGTTTATGGTTATCTCCCAATTAGAAAGAGGAGATGGATCATGGAAACTGAAGAAAAACATTTCAAGAAGGACCTCTCCAGATCAGAGTGTCTGATTGTGAGGGTGTCTGATTGGAGTGTGTGACTGAGGTTGTAGAACCTTCCTATTCTCTCCAACCTGTCTGGCCCCATCAGCTTTGGTAGTGTCTGCAGGAACCCCCAACTGGAAAGTTGGTGTGAAGGTCCTAAGTAAAAGGGCCAGGTTTTTGCTCTTTCAGCTCCACCTGAGGGTGGAGAATGAGATTCTGTTTTAAAAAAAAAGGCTGTATCTTCTCTGAGACTTCATCAGCATATTTGAGCAGAGACTGATGTGAATAAGAAAATGCTGGAGCTGATGCTTCTGTTGTGGTTTCTGCCCCTATATCCTGGGGATTCAGGACTTGGGTAAAATCGGATCATCAAGGAAGGGGTGACTATGGAGAATGTGGCTGTCATGATTGAAGAAAGAACTCTATCTTTTCAAGAACTTGGCTTTCCTTGAGATAATGGAGAAGAGGAAGAAGAAGAAAGTAGGCTGCCTACAGTTCCACAAACTACTGACATTCAAGGATGTGGCTGTAGAATTCACTCAGGAAGAATGGGGCCAAATGAACCCTTCCCAGAAAAACCTATTTAATGAAGTGATGGTGGAGAATTTTATCTACTTTGAGCTTCCAGTTTCCATGCCAACAGTAATCCTACTGTTATAATGGGGAGAGGTGCTATGGATGTCAGAGGGAGAGGTACCCTGAGGCATTTTTTCAGATTCCATCAGTCAAGAGGCTTTAAGTAAAATCAGGAACATACTCCAAAAAGAGACATTTTCAGGGGAATGTCATCTAAACAAAGAATGATAGCAAAGTCTGGTGGTAGCTGGAATTCTGACATGGGAAGTTTGGGAACATACTATAATGTTAGAAAATCAGAAAGACAAGCAGGACAAACAATCCAAATAAATAAAATTGCTCTTAGTAAACCCACTAATGAGGCAAGTGTCCTTTAACATATTTGGGAGAAGCTTTCAACATGGGCCTAATTAAAGGTAACAGAACCATCTGAGGGAAGAATCTTTCTAAGCCTCTTGGTTACCCCTCAGGTCTTATTCAATATCAGATGATGAATACTAAAGAGAAACTCCTTCCTTACAGTGAATATGGAAAAAAACTTCCAACCAGAATGTGAACTTTGGTAAAACAGTTAATATTGGAGAGAAATGCCTTAAATATAATGAATGTGGGAAAACCTTCAGTAACAATTCATTCCTTACTTATCATCAGAGAATTCATACTAGAGAAAAGCCCTTTGAATGAAATGAATGTGGAAAAGCATTTAGCCAGAAATCAAATCTTACTCTACACAAGAGAATTCATACTGGAGAGAAACCCTTTGAGTGTAATGAATATGGAAAAATCATTAACCAGAAAAGACACATTATAGAACACCAGAGTATTCATGCTGGAGAAAAAAAAAATTATAAATATAATGACTGTGGGAAAACCTTCAGCCATAGAAGAAATCTTAAAATATAATAGAATTCATATTGGAGTAAAGCCCTTTGAATATAATAAATGTAGAAAAACCTTTTTCCCAGAGAGGACACCCAACTGAATATCAAATAATGCATGAGGATGACAAACCTTATAAATGTAATGAATATGGGAATAAATTCAGCCATAGGACATACTTCATTTATTATCAGAAAATTCATTCAGAAAAAAAAAAAAAAAAAAAAAAACTCAATGAGTGTAGTGACTATGAGAAAACCTTTAGCAAGAATTCAAATCTCACTCTCCATCAGAGAATTCATACTGTAAAAACCTTATGAATGCAGTAAGTATGGGAAAGCCTTTAGCAAAAAGGGTGATCTTACTGAATATGAGAGAATTCATGCTGAAGAAAAATCCTACAAGTATAATGAATATGGAAGAGCTTTCAGCCACAAAACAACCTTTATATCATCAGATATTTCATACTGGAGATAAATCCTATGAATGTAATGAATGCGAGAAAGCTTTTAGCCACAGAGGAAAACTATTGAACATGAGAATTCACACTGGAGAGAATTGAGTGTAGTGAATGTGGGAAAGCCTTCACTCATGGATCATCTTTCATTCATCATCAGAGACTTCATTAAAAAAAAAACTATACAAAATAAATAAATGTAGAATGTAATGGAATGATGGGTGAATCTCAAGTCACAAAATGTGGATTCAAATTCTAGCTCTACTACTTGTTATTCATCATACTTGGGCAAATATCAACCATTCTGGATTTTACTTCTTTCATCTATAAAAAGGGTCATGTGTTTGGCTTTTTATCCAACTCCCCACAACAGCTATTGTAGATAACCACTAAGATTCATTCCATACCTTTATCCAAAATACTTTTAGTGTGAGAAAAAAAATCAGTCAAAGGAAAAAGAAATCCCATAAATGCAATAAATTTATGAATGATTTCAGCATAAGTTTAACTTTTAAGAAGCACTAGATAATTCATAATACACATAAGCTCTATCAATGCAATGATAAAGAACAGAATGACAAAGGTCATTCTTCAGACATTTCAATAGTTTTAATGAAATCTGTTTAATAGTTAACTTACTTTTTTAAAGTAAGGTTTTAAATATCATAATGCACTTTACATACATTATTTCACATAAGCCTCAAAACAAATCTGGGAGACAACTACTACAGATATTCCTATATTACAAATGAAGAAGCTGAGATCCAGGGATTATTTGTCTATTATTACAAAGCAATAAAAGTGGGGAATATTTGAATCCAGGTCTTCCTGACTCCAGGTTTAATATTTTCCATTACTATTTGCTGCCTCTCTAGTAAACCCACTCAAATGTTATTTAGCTCAAAATGAGAAATGTTTAAAATGGAGAATACTTGTCTGAATTTAGACTATTAATCTAGTAGAATCTTTTTTGAGAAAGCAATCTTTAATGAAAAGTTACAAAAAATAATAATACATTTTAGTCCTGATCTGTGGTTGTAATAAACTCTATAAAGTTTACTCAAAATTGTCAAGGAATTTAATAGAAGGATTATTTTATTATTTTGTTTTGTTTTGTTTTTTATTAAAGCTTTTTATTTACAAAACATATGAATGGGTAATTTTTCAACATTGACCCTTTCAAAATCTTCTGTTCCAAATCTTCCCCTCCTTTCCTTTATCTCCTCTCCTAGATGGCAGGTAGCTCAACAAATTAAATATGTTAAAATATATTTTAAATGCAATATTTGTTTACATATTTATACAGTTTTCTTGCTGCACAAAAAAAAAAAAAATCAGATCAAGAAGGAAGAAAAAAGCTGCAAAAGAAAACCAAATGCAAGCAAACAACTACAGAGAGAGTGAGAATATTATGTTGGGGTCTATACTTCATTCTCACAGTCCTCTCTCTGGGTGTAGATGGCTCTCTTCATCACTGAACAAGTTGAACTGGTTTGAATCATCTCATTGTTGAAGAGAGCCATGTCTATCAGAATTGATCATCTTTCAATAGCAGGATTATTTTAAATTGTTGTTGTTGCTGTTGTTGTTGTTTTTTGTTTGTTTATTTTGTTTTGTTTTGTTTTGTTTTTAATGGAATTAGCTTAAAGTTCAACAATACGGAAATAGTTAAATATACTACCTTACATTATGTGATGAAATATTATGATGTTATTAAGACTGACAAAAAGAGCAAAATAATAATCTGAAAAGATTTTTTTGAAATAATTGAAACTGTGAAAAGCAGAACCAGAAAAATGGAGTACTTTTAATGTAAAAAGAAAGGACAGTGAGAGTCCTGATAGAGAACTGAAAAGTAATGACATTTTCTGCATTGAAATTCATTATTTAAATGTAAATAATTGCAAAGGAAGTTTGATTTGTTATGTTAATGTTTGATATTGATTGTAATTAAAAAAATAAATTAAGACAGCACAAATTTAAGTTTGACTTGGATAATATGATGCTGTGGGACTTGGAATCAGGAGGTCTGCATTTGAATCTGTAGGGTAAAATTTAGCACCTGCACAAGTAATTGTACTTGCACTACTCTCTATAAACAAATAGGCTCCATTATCAAAAAAAACAAAACAAAACAAAAAAACAAAACAGAATCCTAGAATAGGTTGTTTACAAAAAACACATTTGAAGCAGAGAGATACACAGAGGAAAACAAAAAAGATAAAAGGGTAGCTAGAATATAATCTATTAAGCTTTAGCTGAAGTTAAAAAAAATCAGGAGTAGCAATCTTAATCTCAGACATGGCAAAAGCAAAATTAGATCTAACTAAAAGAAATAAGGAAGAAAAGTACACTTGCCAAAAGGAATGATAGACAACAAAGTTATATCAATAGTAAACATATATGCACCAAGTGGGATAGCATGCAAATTATTAAAGTAAAAATTAAGGGAGTTACAGAAAAAAACAGACAACAAATCTATTCTCCTGAGAAAGTTCAAGCTCTTTATCTCATAATTAGATAAATCTAATCACACAATAAATAAGAAAGAAGATAAGAAGATGAATCAAATTTTACAAAATTAGATGAGACACTTCTGAAGAAAATTAAATGGTAAGCGAAAATAATGTATGTTTTGTTTGTTTTTTCCCTCATGACACCTCTACAAAAATTGACCATGTATTAAGGATTAAAAATCTCACAATCAAATGCAGAAAAGGAGAAGTACTAAATGCTTTTATTTCAGATCATGATGCAATAGAAATTACACGTAATAAAGGACTATGGAAAAATAGAATAAAAACTAATTGGAAACTAAACAATCTAATCCAAAAGAATGAGTGGGTCAAATAACAAACAGAAACAATCTGTAATATTCTGTTTCTCTAAATCGTTATCCTTCTCTGGGAGGAGATTTTGTGGGGCTTCTGGAGGCAGCCTTAGTTTCAGTTCAGTTCAATAATCCCAAAATGCAGCCAGAAGTTAAAGTTATTTACTGTCTCTTTCCAAATCTTATCTCCAGAGCCTTTATTTTTTCCTCCAAGTCTTGTTTCCTTCACTTGGAGCTCAGTTAGCTTTCTTAGAGGCCTCTCTCTCTCTTTGGTTCCTGTGAGCTCTTGTCTAAATGTCTCCAGCCAGCACAAACGTTGAAGTGGGAATGAAATTTTGACTCCTCCTCCCTGAATCCTGGCTCCTTATATCCTCCCAGAGAATGGGCTTGTGGAAGCTCCTTAAAAGTATGCTCTCCAACTTCGAACTATGCCCAAAAAGCTATCAAATTGTGTATACCCTTTGATCCAGCATTGCTGCTATTGGGCTTATATCCCAAAGAAATACTAAAGAAGGGAAAGGGGCCTGTGTGTGCCAAAATGTTTGTGGCATCTCTTTTCGTAGTGACTGGAAACTGGAAGATGAATGTATGTCCATCAATTGGAGAATGGTTGGGTAAATTATGGTATATGAAGGTTATGGAATATTATTGCTCTGTAAGAAATGACCAGCAGGAGGAATACAGAGAGGCTTGGAGAGACTTACATCAACTGATGCTGAGTGAAATGAATAGAACCAGAAGATCGCTATACACTTCAATGCTGTATGAAGATGTACTCTGATGGAAGTGGATATCTTCAACATAAAGAAGATTCCAACTCACTTGATCAATGATGGACAGAAACAACTACACCCAGAGAAGGAACACTGGGAAGTGAATGTAAATTGTTAACACTATTGTCTATCTACCCAGGTTACTTATACCTTTGGAATCTAATATTTAACATGCAACAAGAAAATTGGATTTACACATATATATATTGTATCTATGTTATACTGTAACACATGTAAAATGTATGGGATTGCCTGTCATCTAGGGGAGGGAGTAGAGGGAGGAAGGGGATAATTTGGAAAAATTAATACAAGGGTAAATGTTATATAAAAAAATTACTCATGCATATATACTGTCAAAAATGTTATAGTTATAAAATTAAAAAGGTGTGAAAGGTATGAACTCTGAACTAGAAAATTGTTAAGTACCATGCTAAATTAGATAATTATATCCATTCCAGTGACTTAGCACCTTGTAAGAATCCTAACAACAATCAATAATTTTATCAAAGAAAGCAACTATAATGAGACAATACATCAAAATGTATGAGATGCAATTAAGTCAGATATTAAGAGAAAATTTACATTTCTAAATGCTTACATGAATAAAATAGAGAAAAAATACAACTAATTGAGCATGCAATTCAAAAAACTTGAAAAAGAACAAATTTGAAACCCTCAAATAACAAATTAGAAATTCTGAAAATCAAAGGAGAGATTCATAAAATTGAAAGGAAGAAAACTAATTGAACTAATAAATAAAACTAAAAGCTGATCTTATGAAAAACCTATAAAATTAATAAGCCTTTGATTATTTGATTTAAAAAAGGAAAAAAAAGTTACACACATCAAAAATAAAAAGATTGAATGTATTAATAATGAAAATGAAATTTAAAAAATAATTAGGAGTTATTTTGCCTAATTGCATACCAATAAATCTGATAATCTAAGTGAAATGGATGAACATTCATAAATTCATTCACATACATATATTTTTACAAACACATATATATATACACATATGTATATACACACATGTATGTATATATAGCACAGATTAACAGTAAAGTAAATGCTTAAATGATTCCATTTTAGAAAAAGAAATTGAATAAGCCATTTATTGAAAAACTACCAGGTCCAGATGGATTTACAAATAAATTCTTCCAAACATTTAAACAACTAATTTCAAAGCAATATATAATATTTGAAAAAATAGGCAAAGAAGCCCTACCAAATTGACAAAATACATCTCACTACTAAAACCACTAGAAATCATAAGAATAAATGAATTTTCTTTAAAATTATAAGGAATATCTAGTTAAAACCATCAGTGAGCATTATGTAATAAGGTTAATCTAGAAGTCTTCCTAACAAAATCACAGGTAAAGTAAGGATGGTCATTGTTACTGCTATTATTCAGTATTGTATTAGAAAGGTTAGCTTGAGCAATAAAAGAAGAAAAATAAATTGATGGAATTAGAATAGAAAATGAAGAAATAAAGTCATCACTCTTTGCAAATGATATGGTAGACTTAGAGAATCCTAGAGAATCAACTAGGAAAATACTTGAAATGATTAACAACTTTAGAAAAGTTGAAGGATATAAAATAAATTTCTTAAATCTTAATCTTCTTAAATCATCAGCATTTCTGTATGCTACCCACAAAGTCCAGCAGCAAGAGATAGAAAGAGAAATGCCATTTTAAAAATCATTGTATAAAATATAATATATTTGGGAGTCTACTTGCCAAGACAAACCCAGGAACTGTGAACACAATTACAAAACACTTTTCACACAAATCAAATTAAGTTTAAATAATTGGAAAAATATTAGTTGTTCATGGGTAGATTGAACTACCATAAAATTGCAATTCTATCTAAATTATTTTACTTTTTCATTGTCATAGCAACAAACTACCAATAATCATTTGATGGAGCAAAAGATCAAATATATCAAGGGTAGGACTGAAAAAAAAATGCAAAGGAAGGTTGTCTAGCTGTTCCAGACCTAAAACTATATTATAATGCAGCAATCATTAAAATCTTTGGTACTGGCTAAGAATTAGAATGGTGGATCAAGGGAATAGGTTAGGTACACAAGACACAATATCAATATCTACAGTAATTTATTGTTTGGGATAAGAATTAGTTATTTGACAAAAAAAAAATTGCTGGAAAAATTGGAAGTTTTGCACAAAATAGGCATAGATCAACAACTTAGCCCTGTGCAAAGATAAACTTGAAATGGATTCATGATTTAGACATAAAGTGGGAACATTTGAGCACATTGGGAGACTAAAGAATAGTTTACCTCTCAGATCTATGGGAAAGGGAAGGATTATGAACAAACAAGAGATAGGCAGCATTATGAAATGCAAAATGAATTAATTTGATTAATTACATTTAAAAGGTTTAAATAAATAAATTCAATATAACTAAAGAAGAGAAGAGAAGTAGAAAGGTGGGAAGCAATTTTATGGCCAATATTAGTCTGTCTACTATTAGTCTACACAGGATAAGAAGGCAATTTCCACATGAAGAAATTAAAATTATCTATTAATGTATGAAAAGTGCTCTACATAACATTTGATTTGAGAAATGCAAATTAAACTCTGAGCTTCCATTTCACTATCAGCTTTGCCAATATGAAAAAAAATTAAAATGATAAATGTTGATGGGAATATGGGAACACTGGGACAATCTTGAAGGAGTTGTGAACTGATCCAACCATTCTGGAGAGTAATTTGAAGTGATGTTCAAAAGGCAATCATACCGTGCATACTCTTTTGACCATCACTGTATTTGTTTCTTTCCTTCCACTGTTAAACTATATATGGCAATAATTTATAAATGCATCCTAATTATGTCTCCATCCACTACCTATTAATTTCCTATATTCTGTCTTCAGTCACCTCTACTGTTTTGAAATTTTATGCTCAATAAATAAATGAAAATAAAAAGTGTGTGCTTCAATATATCATGGAAATTTTAATTATAAAACCCAACTGTCTTGTTTACTCAGTCTTCATTTTCTTTGGTCCATACCCTATGGCATTTAACACTATTGACCATTCATCTTTATTTTTTAACTCTTTCTTCTTTTATCTCATGATCCACACCATTTCTGCTTGCTTATAATCTTGATTATCTACTAGTCTATCTATGGACTTCAACTTCATCTTTTCATGGAACATCAATAGTGGCAAAGGCCCCCTTCTCTATCTACCTTAGATCAATAAACCAGAACTAAGTATTAACTGACGAAGCTGCCAGATTTAACCCTGTTTTCTCTCTCATTTTCTTGGTATAAGTATAAAATAGTTTTAATACATCCAAAAAGAGGATCTCAGGAATCTCCAGGGTTCCCATACCGTTATGAAAACAGTTGATCTACAATCTTCGCAATATAGTCTGAATCTTTCTTTCCAGTCTTATTTCATCTTGTTCTTTTTTTTTAATACCTTCTACATTTTAATAAATACATTTTACTAGCTGTTTTCCAATATTTGTGAATTGGTCCAACTTAACATAAACCTAATATGCTAGGTGAGAATATAAATAAACATTCATGCTAGGCACTTTTCTCCCCTCTCTTCACTCCCTGACTGCAATCACTTTTTAATTTTAGAATGTTTTCTCACATTAAGACTTGTCTTAGTTGTAACTCTTTCAGCAGAACTTTCCTAGATCCCTCTTACCAACTAAAAATATTTTATCCTTTTTCAATTTTTCTATAATCTTTGTCCATGTGTCTGCTTTTTTTTTATACCCTACCTTATATTATACTTACATAGATACATATGTTTGTATAATATGTAGATGTATTTATGTATCTACCTCATCATATAGGAAACTATATACATTGAAAATAGAGACTGCTTTTTCTCACTTTTATATCTCAAGTGCTTAGCAGAGGACACTTAATAAATGCTTGATGAAAAGAAGGAAATGGTATGAAAAACAGTTCACAGGAAATATACCTTGAAGGTTTAGTATACTTCGAGTTCAAAATGAGTTAAAAATATGCTGAAGCACCCAGAAAAAAAAGTGAATATAATTTTAGGTCATTTCTAGATAGGCTAGCATTGTGTAAAGTGGCATAATACTTCCCTTTATTTAGTTCACTGAATATTTTCCAGTGCTCATAACCCAGTAGGGGGGAAACAATATTATCCATATGAAATATTTTGAGAGCTGGGACATTGGTTCAAAATCTTAGTTAATAAATATGTTAATATTTATTTAATATATAATTTATGTATATTTTAATACTATTATTTAATTTAATTGATTCATTAAATGACATATAATTAAATTATTTAACTTAAAAATTACTATTAATATTTAACATATAATAATAAAAATTCTCCTTGGGAATTTTCCCTGAAGAAAAATGGGAAAAATACTCTTCTCATCTCTTTTTTTTTTTTCAAACACAGTGAAAGTTTAGGCAAAGCTCTCTAGATTTAAAATTTTTTCCACTACTTCTGTTCAGCTGCACCATAAAATTCCAATTGGTCTGATCAAGTGTCCAGCAGGGTAATCAAGGGCATCGAAGATGGATAAAATGGAGTAATTCACTCTTGTTCTCTGAATTCCTGTTTTCCCTTTCATCTGTACTACCCCCAGCTCTACCTCAGATATTACACTTCTTAAAGCTTTTTATAGCCAATAGACAAAGCACATCATTTACTATCCTCCATCTGTTCAGGTTTATGATTCTCTTTTTGTCAGTGCTCTGTGGCAAGATCCCGTATCATTAGTATATGTATCTGTATGGTATGCTTACTAAAAATGGATTTAGTTATAAGCATTATTGTGATACCTGTAGGACTCTAAAATGGAGGGCACTGTTTTGTCAATATTTAGAAAATAAATCAATGATTATACAACATGTGTGTGGTAAGAATATATTATACATGTGTGTATGTGTGTGTGTGTATGCGTGTATAAAATAACTGGCATTTATTGAAAATGACCTTTCAATTACTTGGACTCAGATAACTGATGTTTTTATAAATATTTTTAAAAGGAGATTTTTATGTATAAATGCCCCAGCTGCAATTGGTCAAAGCAAGTTGTTTCATTGTTTTTACAAAAATGTCACCTGTAAATGGGTGCTGTTTATAAATTTTGTTGTATGTATTATGTAAAGAAAAAAATCTACAAAACGTGTTATGATAAATTTATATATATGATGCATATGATCATTGTAAAGTACTATAATTGATATGCTTATAATACATACAAATTTTTCCTGCCATATAACTCTGCATTAGTGTGTGTGTATGTGTACCTAATTAGTTTTTAGTATGTGTTTTTAAAGGACTGTTCAATATATTGAAACTTTGTCTTAGGTGATAGGTTTCAGTGATGAGGCAGATAGAGTTATGCCATAGGGAATGTGGTCAGGATCAGGTCTTTGGAGACAGGCATTCAGGGGAAGAGCAGAACATGAGACAGTACTAGAAAGAAAAAAAAAAGTTCTGCATAGGAAATTAAAAAGCCTGAGCTAAGATAGTAACTGATCTAGTAAATTCTGATAGGAAATTATTGATCTCTCTAGAAGGTTAAAGGTAGCCTTTTATTGATGTGTTTGTGCTATGTTGATCAGTGTCCTCTTTGTATAAATGACAATTCATTTTGTAATAAATTAACCAATATCTTTTTAATAAATGATTGCTATGTGTCCAGAATTATGTTAGTCACTAGTTCTATAAATTGAAATTTTTTTTTTCCTTCAAGCTTACATTTTATCCAGGAGATAACACTTATACATATAAATATGGACCAATAGATAGCTTGCAATCAATATGCATTGATAAGCATTTAACTGTCCTAAGTGCTTGTGATTAAAATAGAAAGCAAAAATGAAAATCACCAACTTATGAAGTTTATATTCCAATGGCAGAAACAGCATGTGTATAATAGGCATATACAAGATGCAACCAAATTAGATGGAAGGTAATCTTAGAATAAAAAATTAGTAGCTGAGAGATATGGGAAAAGTTCCCTCCAAAAGCTGACACTTGGGCTGAACACTAAAGGAACTAGGGATTCTAAAAGGCCAAAGTAAGGACATAGTTATATCTCTACATGCTCCTAAACCTATTGTTAGACAGCCTTTTGGCAATAAAGCCCTAGGATGGTATTCAGATCATATATACGCATTGTCTGCCATCTAGTAATTGTTTAAACCTGTCACAATTAGGTATGACTCATCATTATATTCTGATGTTATTTAGATTATGAGAACTCAGGCTCTTCTTTATGCCATGATGAGACAATAAAATAGAATATTAATGAAAATTTTACATAATCATTGAAATTTATGATTTTATATAGTACTTTTATATGTTGGGGGAAAATCAATTAGTCAAAATATTCCATATATAACTTCATAAACTGGCTTCATGAAAATATACTTTAGGAATATGGCAGAAACTGGGATTGACCCACACTTAACACCATACACCAAGATAAGGTCAAAATGAGTTTATGACCTAGGCATAAAGAATGAGATTATATCAGATTGGTTAGAATGATAGGGAAAGGAAATGCAGAATGTTGGATATTGGTGGAATTGTGAATACATCCAGCCATTCTGGAGAATGACTTGGAGCTATGCTCAAAAAGTTATCAAACTGTACATACCCTTTGATCCATCAGTGTTACTACTGGGCTTATATCCCAAAGAGATTTAAAGAAGGGCAAAGGACTTGTGGCAAGAATGTCTGTGGCAGCCCTCTTTGTAGTGGCCAGAAACTGGAAACAGAGTGGATATCCATTAATTGGAGAATGGCTGAATAAATTGTGGTATATGAATATTATGGAATATTAGTGTTCTGTAAGAAATGACCAGCAGGATGATTTCAGAAAGGGCTGGAGAGACTTACATGAACTGATGCTGTGAAATGAGCAGGACCAGGAGATCATTATATACTTCAACAATACTATATGATGATTAATTCTGATGGACATGACTCTCTTCAACAATGACATGAACCAAATCAGTTCCAATAGGGCAGGAATGAACTGAACCAGCTATCCTCAGCTAAAGAACTCTGGGAGATGACTATGAACCACTACATAGAATTCCCAATCCCTCTATTTTTGTCCACCTGCATTTATTTTATTTCCTTCACAGGCTAATTGTACACCATTTCAAAGCCTCATTATTTTTGTACGGCAAAATAACTGCTTGGACATGTATGTGTATATTGTATTTAACTTACACTTTAACATATTTACCATGTATTGGTCAACCTGCCATCTGGGGGAATGGATGGGGGGAAGGAGGGGAAAAGTTGGAACAAAAGTTTTCGCAATTGTCAATGCTGAAAAATTACCTATGTATATATCTTGTAAATAAAAAGCTATAATAAAAATAATTTAAAAAAGAAAATATAATTTAGGTAAAATGACATCATAAAAACCAGTAAATTTTAAAATAAAATTTTATTTTTTAATTGCCAAGCTTTGTTTTTTTTCCAACTTTCCTCATGTCACTTGAATAAAAAATAGTTATGTAAAACAAAATCCCTATATTGACTACATCCAAATATTTAACTCTCATTTTACATTCTGATTTCATCCCCTCAGTGCCAGAAAATGGGTAACTTTTTTATTGTTGGTCTTCAGGAATCATAATTGACATCTTCATTATTTGCAATTATTAAGGATTTCAAAACTGTTCATTTTTATAACTTTGAGATTGTTCTACTGGATCTGCTTCAAGTTTTCCTAGGTTTCTCTGAAACTATCCTTTTCTCCATTTTTTAAATAGCATGTTAGTAGTCCATTATATTTACATGTCATTATTTGTTCAGCCCATTCCAAATAATGGGCACACCATTAGTTTCTAAAATAATATACATGTATATATACATTTACATACATATCATATATAATGTATGTATAACTATTGACATGAATGTGTATATATGTATATGTTTATGCACATCCTTTTCCTCTTTTATCTTTTTTGAGGATGGAATTAGTAACATTAGTGTAGAGTCAAGGGACATGCGGAATTTAGTAACTTTGAGGTCCTAGTCCCACATTATTTTCTAGAATGATTGTGGTATAGATTATAAATACTATAAACTTGGAGATATCTAAATAATTTTTCAAATATCCATGAATTGAAGTATTATTATTATCTAAAAACTGAGACACCATGTTATAATAGAAGAAAAGGCATTAACAACTGGAACTTTGCAGAAAACGCTACTTAATCTGAGCTGTGAGGAATACTTGAAATTCTAAGAGGCAACAGAAAGAAACACTCACATTCCAAGGATGAGACTGAGGTACAGAGAAGGGAAAAGTAGTGTTATATATGAAGGTCAGACAACAAGAAGCTCAACTTGGGTATACTGAATAGCATGTAGAATAAGGATAAAAATATATGCTGGATTCAGGTTATTGAGCACTTTAAGTAACAAATACAGGAGTTTTTAATATGACACTAGAAGTAATAAGGAACCTGTGGCATTTATTGAAAAAGAGAAAATTATAAGACCTATATTTTAGGAAAATAATTTTGGCACTTTTAAGGAGAATAGATTAGGTGCAATGAAATTAGCTATTATTATTCTAACAGTGGACAACAAATGCTTCATAAATATGCACATTATTAATTTTAAGTGAATATATTCCAATAAATGCATGGCTGTTAATAAAATATAAGCAGCATGGACATTAGAAATTAGGGGAAGTAACACGTTTCATGGAAAAAATAATGCTAAGCTAAAAAGGGAATGATTTTGTGAAATGGAGGAAAGGATGTTATACATTCTAGTCATGGAGGGGAGGGGGCGGGGGGAAGTGGAAGGGCAACCAGTGCAAAGATATGTAAATAAAAGAGTTTATATTTTATTCTAGGGGGAATAGGAAGCCACTGGAATTGATTGAGTAGGAAGTTTAATGTTCAAATCTGTGCTTAAGGAAAATTATTTTGGCAGCAGAGAGTAGGATAGAGTGGGGAAAGATGAGGTAGTTAAATTAGAACACATAATAAACAAGATAAGAGGTGATACAGGCTTAAACCAATGTGGCACCTATATGAGTAGAGAAAATAGTTAGATGTCAAAGATGTTGGAGCTCTAGCTCCATGGCAAGAAATGTTGGATATGTTGAGTGAGAAAATAGGATTTTGAGAGTTAAAATGAAGAGGGAGTGTCTTTCTGCATGTGAATTCCCTGTGAAAATGTGTGGAGATAGAAGATGGAATGTTGAGTTTGAGGAACAGGAAGCAAACCTCTTTGGCTTGAAAACAGTTTGCAGAATGTGAAACGACTTAAGAAACAGACTAGAGTCATAATGTGAGGCTTTAAATGCAAGCTGAAAAGTTTGTATTTATTTAGTTTCTATCTCTTTCCTCACCTCTACTTGAGAAGGCAAGCAATTTGATGGATTATACATGTGTAGTCATGCAAAACATAGTTTCATATTACCCTAATGAAAAGAAAATATACCAAAAAGTAAGAAAAATACAACAAAATAAAAGTATGCTTTTATGTGCATTAAAAAATTCATCAATTCTTTCTCTAGAAATAGCATTTTTCATTGTAAGTCCTTTAAAACTGATCTTACATCATTGTTTTACTGAAAATAGCTAAGTCATTCACAATGGATGATAATAGAGTATTGTTGTTGCTGTGGACAATATTCTCCCAGTTCTGTTCACTTGATTTTGCATGAGATAGCATGTCTTCCCAAATTTTTTTTTTCTGAAATCATGCTTCTTGTTAGTTATTTGTAGAACAGGAATATTCCATCACAATTATATGTCACAATTTGTTTAGCTATTCTTCAACTAATAAGGATTCCCTCAATTTCCAGTTCTTAATGATTTTTGTATAAAGAGGTCCTTTTTTTATTTCTCTTGTTGTGATACAGACTTAGTAATGCTATTACTGGATACAAGGACATATGAGGCTTTACAATTTGGGGGGCATAACTTCAAATTTTTTTCTCTAAAACTATTAAGTACACGTTTATCCATAAACAATAGTTAAATAAGTCTACCAAAATGCATTAATGCTCCAATTTTTTCATATCCCCATTAACATTTGTCATTGTCCTTTTCTGTCACATTAGCTAATCAGATAGATATAAGGTGGTATCTGAATTGTTTTTATTTGCATTTCTCTATCTAATGTTGATTTACAACATTTTTTTTTCATATAACTATAGATAGCTTTGATTTCCTCTGAGCACTACCTGTTCCTATCTTTTGACTATTTGGCAATTGGGGAATGATTAGCTTTCTATAAATTTGTTTCATTTATACATTTGAGAAATAAGGCCTGTATGAAATAAATTGGTTACATATATATATATATATATATATATATATATATGTTTTTTTTTTCCCTTATGAACTGGAAATGAGTGGATGCTCATCAGTTGGAGAATGAAGAATAAGCAGCTAGAGTATATGAATGCTATAGAATATTATAGTTCTATAAGAAAAGAAAAGCAGAATGATTTCAGAACGGCCTAGAGAGACTTACATAAACTGATGTTAAGTGAAATGAGCAGAACCAAGAGAATACTGTACACAGCAACAAGATTATGTGATGATCAATTTTGATGGATATGGCTGTTTTCAAAATTGAGGTGATTCAAGCCATTTCTAATAGAATTGTGATGAAGAGAGCCATCTGCACCCAGAAAGAATTGTGAAGACTAAATGTAGATCACAACATAGTATTTTCACTTTGCTGTTGCTGTTTGCTTGCTTTTGGTTTTCTTTCCCATTTTTTCTTTTGATATGATTTTTCTTATGCAACATGATAAATGTCTAGAAAAATGCACATGTTTAACATATATTGGGTTATATGCTATCTAGGAGATAAGTTGCGGGGAACAAAAGAAGAAAAACTGGGAACACAAGGTTATGCAAAAATAATTTTCATCATTAACTATCTTTGCAGATATTTTGAAAATAAAAAGTATTATAAAATATATTATAAAAGGAGTCCCAGTCATAAAAGCTTCCTGCTTTCCTTTTAATTGTAATTGCACTGTTTTTTGTGAAAAATATTTTTCATTTAATGCAATCAAAACTATTTAAAGCTCTTTATCTCTTCTTTGATCATAAATTCTTCCATTATCCATTGATGTGACAGGCAACCTTTTCCATGTTCCCATAATTTGCTTATGATTCCACCCTATTTGTCTGAATAATGCATTCATTTTAAAATTACATCAGCATATAGTGTAAGATGTTGGACTGCATATAGTTTTATATTCACTTTTTCCTTTTTTTCTGACTAGTTTTTTATCAAACACTGAATTCTTATTCCAAAAATATGGAACATTTCATTTATCAAACATAGATAACTGTGGTCCTTTATTACTATGTATTATGTACTTAATCTAATCCACTGATCAACCACTTGACTTCTTGGCCAAGGTCAGATATTTTGGTAATTATCATTTTGTGAAACAATTTAAGATCTAAAACTGCTAGGTCATCTTCCTCCACATTTTGATCTGTCTTCAGGATGAATTTTGTTATTATTTTTTCCTAGCTCCATAAAATCATTCTTTGATATTTAAGTGGTATGGCAAAAAGTAAATTCATTAATTTAGATAGAATTGAAAGAGATAGAGCCAAAATGGCAGAATAAAGGCAGGAATTCACCTAACCTGTCCCTCAAACCACTCCAATTTTCTTTAAATGATGATTATAAAGATACTTTAAAGCATCAGAACACTCCAAAAGATGGAGCAGTTCATTTCCCAAAGGAAGACACTTGCAACATCAGCAGAAAAAGTGTGTGCAAAAAGTGGGAGTCCAGCATGCAATCCCAATGTAGATCATGCCAGCACAGCTCTGGCCCCACTGCCAGTAAAGTAGGACCCTGCACTAGCACACTAGATCTTATAGCTACAGTCCTCTGGGGATACTCCTAAAAGTTCCAGAGCAGAAAAGAGAGCTTGTATTCAGGTGCCTAGAAGGATCCCTGAAAAAAACTTCACAAAATCCCTGAAGTTTGGGGCAGAGCACTTTCCACCCTGGAAACAGAGCCCAACTTTATTTATTATTTTTATTTATTTATCTTGTAATTATTAAATATTTTTATTTTTAAAACATATGCATGGATAATTTTATTATATATATATATATATATACATACATATTTAAATTAATTTTATAATTATAAAATTTTTGACAGTATATATGCATAATTTTTTATAACATTATCCCTTGTATTCATTTTTCCAAATTTTCCCCACCCTCCTTCTACTCCCTCCCCTAGATGACAGGCAATCCCATACATTTTACATGTGTTACAGTATAACATAGATACAATATATGTGTGTAAATACAATTTTCTTGTTGCACGTTAAGTATTGGATTCTGAAGGTATAAGTAACCTTGGTAGATAGACAGTAGTGGTAATATTTTACATTCCATTCCCAGTGTTCCTTCTCTGGGTGTAGTTGTTTCTGTCCATCATGGATCAGCTGAAAGTGAGTTGGATCTTCTTTATGTTGAAGATATCCACTTCCATCAGAATACGTCCTCATATAGTAAGGTTGAAGTGTATCTTCTGGTTCTGCTCATTTCACTCAGCATCAGTTCATGCAAGTTTCTCCAAGCCTTTCTGATTTCATCCTGCTGGTCATTTCATACAGAGCAATAATATTCCATAACCTTCATATACCATAATTTACCCAACCATTCTCCAATTGATGGACATCCATTCATCTTCCAGTTTCTAGCCACTATGAAAAGAGCTGCTACAAACATTTTGGCACACACAGGTCCCTTTCCCTTCTTTAGTATTTCCTTAGGATATAAGACCAGTAGTGGCACTGCTGGATCAAAGAGTATGCACAGTTTGATAACTTTTTGGGCATAGTTCCAAATTGCTCTCCAGAATGGCCAGATTCTTTCACAACGCCATCAACAATGTATTAGTGTTCCAGTTTTCCCACATCCCCTCCAACATTCATCATTATTTGTTCCTGTCATCTTAGCCAATCTGACAGGTGTGTAATGATATATCAGAGTTGTCTTAATTTGCATTTCTCTGATCAGTAGTGATTTGGAACACTCTTTCATATGAGTGGATATACTTTCAATTTCATCATCTGAGAATTGTCTGTTCATATCCTTTGACCATTTATCAATTGGAGAATGGTTTCATTTCTTATAAATTAGGATCAATTCTCTATATATTTTGGAAATGAGAACTTTATCAGAACCTTGAACTGTAAAAATATTTTCCCAATTTATTACTTCCCTTCTAATCTTGTTTGCATTAGTATTGTTTGTACAGAAACTTTTTAGTTTGATGTAATCAAAATCTTCTATTTTGTGATCAATAATGATCTCTAGTTCTCCTCTAGTCATAAAGCCCTTCCTCCTCCACAGGTCTGAGAGGTAGACTAACCTCTGTTCCTCTAATCGATTTATGATCTCATTCTTTATGCCTAAATCATGGACCCATTTTGATCTTATTTTGGTATATGGTGTTAAGTGTGGATCCATATCTAATTTCTGCCATACTAATTTCCAGTTTTCCCAACAGTTTTTTTTCAAATAATGAATTTTTATCCCAAATCTTGGGATCTTTGGGTTTATCAAATACTAGATTGCCATAGTTGTACCCTTTTTTGTCCTTTGTACCTAATCTGTTCCACTGATCTACTGGTCTATTTCTTAGCCAATACCAAATGGTTTTGGTGACTGCTGCTATATAATATAGCTTTAGATCAGGTATACCTAGACCATCTTCATCTGACTTTTGTTTCATTAATTCCTTTGAAATTCTCGATCTTTTATTTTTCCATATAAACTTTGTTGTTATTTTTTCTAGATCACTAAAATAGTTTCTGGGGAGTCTGATTGGTATAGCAATAAATAAATAGATTAGTTTGGGGAGTATTGTCATCTTTATTATATTCGCTCCGCCTATCCACAAGCACTGGATGTCTTTCCAATTATTTAAATCTGACTATTTTTGTGGCAAGTGCCTTGTAATGTGTTCATATAATTCCTGACTTTTCTTTGGGAGATGGATTCTCAAATATTTTACGCTCTCTACATTTGTTTGGAATGGAATTTCTCTTTGTATCTCTTGCTGTTGCAATTTATTGATGATGTATAAAAATGCTGAGGATTTATGTGGATTTATTTTGTACCCAGCAACTTTGCTAAAGTTGTGAATTATTTCTAATAATGTTTTATTAGAATCTCTGGGGTTTTTTACGTCTACCATCCTATCATCTGCAAAGAGTGACAGTTTGATTTCCTCAGTACCTACTCTTATTCCTTTAATCTCTTTCTTGACTCTTATTGCCGAGGCTAGCATTTCTAATACAATATTGAATAGTAATGGTGATAGTGGACAACCTTGTTTCACTCATGATCTTACTGGGAAAGGTCCCAGTTTATTTCCATTACATCTTATGCTTACTAATAGTCTTAAATATATGCTCCTGACCATTCTAAGGAATAGTCCATTTATTCCTATACTCTCAAGCGTTTTTAGTAGGAATGGATATTGGATTATATCAAATGCTTTTTCTGCATCTATTGAGATGATCATATGGTTTTTATTAATTTGATTATTAATATGGTCAATTATACTAATAGTTTTCCTAATATTAAACCAGCCCTGCATTCCTAGTATAAATCTTACTTGATCATAGTGTATTATCTTGGGGATGATTTTCTGAAGTCTTTTTGCTAATATCTTATTTAAGGTTTTAGTATCAATATTCATTAGGGAAATTGGTCTATAATTTTCTTTCTCAGTTTTCGATCTACCTGGTTTAGGTATCAGTACCATGTGATGTCATAAAATGAGTTTGACAGGACTCCTTCTTCCCCTAATTTTTCAAATAGTTTATATAACATTGGGGCTAGTTGTTCTTTAAACGTTTGGTAGAATTCACATGTAAATTCATCTGGTCCTGGGGATTTTTTCCTGATGAGCTGATTAATAGTTTGTTCTATTTCTTTTTCTGAAATGGGACTATTTAAGCAATTTATCTCCTCTGTTAATCTAGGAAGCCTAAATTTTTGGAGGTAGTCATCCATTTCCCTTAAGTTTTCAAATTTATTGGCATAAAGTTACTCATTATTTCTCTAATTTCCTCTTCATTGGTAAGACTAACAAATTGATTTTCCTCTTCCCTTTTTTTGATCAGTTTTACCAAAGGTTTATCTATTTTATTGGTTTTTTCATCAAACCAACTCTTGATTTTATTTATTAATTCAATAGTTTTTTTTGTTTGCTTTTTACTTTCAATATTATTGATTTCTCCTTTGAATTTTAGTATTTCAAGTTTAGTTTTTGGTTGGGAGTATTTAATTTGGTCTTTTTCTAGCTTTTTAAGTTTCAGACCCAATTCATTAATCTTCTCTTTCTTTATTTTGTTCAAATAAGCCTATAAAGATATAAAATTCCCCCTTATTACTGCTTTAGATGCATCCCACAAATTTTGGTATGAGGTCTCATCATTGTCATTATATTGGGTGAAATTATTAATTGTTTCTATAATTTGCTGTTTCACTCAGACATTAGTTTCCAATTACTTTTTGGTCTATTTACCCCTAACTTTTTACTGAATGTAGCTTTTATTGCATTGTGGTCTGAGAAGAAGGCATTTACTATTTCTGCCTTCCTGCATTTAATTTTGAGATCTTTATGTCCTAATATATGGTCAATTTCTGTATAGGTTCCATGAACTGCTGAGAAAACCATTCAATTTTCTCCAAAGGTCTATCATCCCTAGTTTTTCTAATGTTCTATTTACTTTTTAAAAATTTCTTTCTTATTTGTTTTGTGGTTTGATTTGTCTAATTTTGAGAGTGCCAGGTTGAGATCTTCCACTATTATAGTTTTGCTGTCTATTTCTTCTTGCATATCTCTTAACTTTTCCTTTAGGAAGTTAGATGCTATACCACTTGGTGCATATATGTTTAGTGTTGATATGGCTTCATTGTCTATGCTACCTTTTAGCAGGATATAATTTCCTTCCTTATCTCTTTTAATTAGATCAATTTTTGCTTTTCCTTGATCTGAGATAAGGATGGCAACCCCTGCTTTTTTGGCTTTACCTGAAGCATAATAGATTCTGCTCCAACCTTTTACTTTTACTCTGTATATATCTCCCTGCTTTAAGTGTGTTTCCTGTAAACAACATATTGTAGGGTTCTGACTTTTGATCCAGTCTGCTGTCCACCTCTGTTTAATGGGAGAGTTCATCCCATTCACATTTACAGTTAAAATTACTAATTCTGTATTTCCTGCTATCATATTATCCCCAGATTATACTTTTTTCCCTTGACCCACCTGAACCTCTTCCCCAAAATTTAATTTATACACCCCACTTGTGATGTACAGCCCTCCCTTTTTAGTATCCCTCCCCCCTCCTTTTAAGTCTTTTTCCCATTTCTTGTACCCTTCCCTTATTCCCCTTTTCCTTTTCCCTTTTCCTCTCCCCCCTTTTGATGAGGTGAGAGAAGATTCTCTGAAAAACAAATATGTCAATTATTTACTCTTTGAGCCTACTCTGATGAGAGTAAGATTCACACAATATTTCTCCCCCTCTCTAAATTCCCTCAAATGTGGTAGATTTTCTATGCCTGTTCCTGGGATGTAGTTTCCCTCTTTTTATCTCTCCTTCCCCTTTTTCTGATATTATCCCCTTCCCTTTACTACTTTCTTTTTTTTTAATATTATATCAGTAAAATCAAACTATCCATGCGGACTTTCTGTATATCCACAACAGAGATACAGTTCTCAAAAGTTCTTTTTACCTTTTTCTGCTTCTCTTTAGTCTTGTGCGTGTAGATCATTTTTTTTTTTTTGTTTAAGTCTGGTTTTTTTCTTAGAAACAAATAGAATTCCTCTGTTTCATTAAATGATTATCTTCTTCCATGGAAGAAAATGCTAAACTTAGCTGGGTAGTTTATTCTTGATTGCAATCCTTGTTCTTTTGCCTTTTGGAATATCAGGTTCTAGGCCCTTCGATCCTTTAATGTGGAGGCAGCCACATCTTGCATGACCCTTATTGTGGCCCCTTGATATTTGAATTGTTTTTTTCCTCGCTGCTTGCAATATTTTTTCCTTAGTATGGTAGTTCTGCAGCTTAACCACAATGTTCCATGGAGTTCTTTTTTTAGGGTCTTTTTCAGAAGGTGTATGATGAATTCTTTCAATGCCTATTTTCCCTTCTGTTTCTATTATCTCTGGACAGTTCTCTTTGATGATTTCCTGTAAGCTAGAATCTAGGCTCTTTTTTTGATCATAGTTTTTGGGAAGTCCAATGATCCTCAGATTATCTCTCCTAGATTTATTTTCCAGGTCTATAGATTTTCCCAGTAAGTATTTGATGTTATTCTCTAGCTCTTCATTTTTTTTAGTTTTGTTTGACTGATTCTTGGTTTCTCAATGAATCATCCATTTCTATTTGTTCAGTCCTGATTTTTAATGAGTTATTTTCTTCATTCACATTTTTAGTTCTTTTTGTATATGCCCAATTGAGTTTTTAAATAAATTATTTTGCTCTGTTGAATTTTTTTCCATTTCACTAATTTTTTTTTTGGTGAGTTATTTTCTTTTCCCAATTCAGAAATCCTACTTTCTTGAGACTTTTTTATCTTTTCCAATTCAGAAATCCTACTTTCTTGAGAAATTTTTATCTTTTCCAATTCAGAAATCCTACTTTTCTGTGATTTTTTTAACCTTTTCTAATTCACAAATTTTGTTTCCCTGCACCTCTTATGAATTCTTTATTTTTTCCAATTCAAATTTCAGGACATTGTTATTCTCTCTCATAGCTTCTCTTTCCTTTCCCCATTTTTCTTCAAACTCTCTTAACATTTTAATAGTCTCTTCTAGGAGAGAGTTTTGTGATGATGAGCAGGTATCGTTCCCCTTTAGTGTGTTATCTGCAGACTCTCTGTTGTTAGCTTCTTCCTGGTTGGATACACTTTTTCCCTATGTAGAAAGTGTCAATAATTCTCTTCAGCTTCTTACTCATGTTAAAAATATGTTGGGCTTTGCCCTTGGGGTAAGAAGTTTATTTATTATTTACCAGCTTCCTCCCAGACTGGGGGGGTGTAGAATGCAACAACCCTGTGCCTGGGGAAAGAGAGAGCTCTGGGAGAGAGTTCCCTTCCCCCCTCTCCGGAAATGCCTCAGAAGTGTTTAACATGGCTTTGCTGTGAGGAGTGTCCAGTGAAGGACCCTGCTGTGTGGCCTAGCAACTGTCCTGTGGTTTAAGGCTGAACAGTGAAAGTGTCACAAACCCCTGCCAATGCCTCCCTTGGGTCCGTGGATATCAGCAGCTGATGTGAAAAACCCCTGTGCTCAAACTGGAAGTGTCTGCCAGGAAACCAAGGTCCCTACTACAAAAGTTCTGCTTCTCTGGGAGTTCCTCTTTTCTGGGAATTCCACTGCTACTGGAATTCCACTGCCTCAGGCTGAGCCCCATACTACGTGGATTAGAGGCTGCCTAGGGCTGTGTCTCTGCTGTTCAGGCTCTTAACTACCCCAAGGAGTAGCCCTGGGCAGCAGAAGAAGGCGTCTGCACAATCTGTGCAGCAGTGAGGAGATCTATTAGGTCACTTCAGGTTTGGGGTGGGTTTAGGATCTGGCTTTATGTTTTAAAGTAGCTTGATTTCTCTTCTGAACTGCTGTTTTATAAGCAGAGAAGAGCTTAAAGCCTGTTTCAGATTCCTCTATCTCAGTGGCTTCTCTGATCCCAGAGTTTTCCCCAGCCAGATCAATTGGTACAGTGTGTTAGCATCCAGTCCAACCCTGTCTGTGCTGGCCTCTTTTTTTTCCCCCTTGGAACCGACCTTTTCTGTTGAAATTCCAGATTCTCTTCAGCTGTTAAGTTGTGCTTCTAATCCTTGTGGTTTTTATCAGTCCAGCATTGTTTTTGAGGCTGATTTAACTAATTGGTAATGAGGGAAGAAGGGAACTTACAAATTCGCATGTATCTTCTCTGCCATCTTGACTCTGCCAGTGCATGGATAATTTTCAACATTCACCTTTGCAAAACCTTGTATTCCAAATTTTTCCCTTCCTTCCTCCCACCCCACCCCTAAATACAAGTAATACAATATATATTAAACATGTGCAATTCTTCTAAACATATTTCCATGATTCTCATTCTTCACAAGAAAAATAAGATCAAAAAGGAAAAAAAAATGAGAAAGAAAACAAAATGCAAGGAAACAACAACAAAAAAAGAATGAAAATGCTATTATTATCTACATTGTCCCTAGTCCTCTCTGAATGCAGAAGGCTCTCTTCATCACAAGATCATTGAAAATGGCCTGAATTATCTCTTTGTTGAAAAGAACACATGCATCAGAATTGATTATTGTATAATCTTGCTGTTGCTGTGTACAATGTTCTCCTGGTTCTTACTCACTTCACTTAGTATCAGTTCATATAAGTCTCTTCAGACCTCTCTAAAATCATCCTGCTGATCATTTCTTATAGAACAAAATAATACTTCATAACATTCGTATACCATACTTTATACAACCATTCTAAAACTGAGGGGTCTTCATTCAATTTACAGCTTTTGCCATTACAAAAAGTGACAAAGCCCTACTTTAACAGAGTTAAAAGGTAAGGAATAGGCCATGAAAGTGAGTAGACAACAGAAAAAATTTTGACCATAGAAAATTACTGTGGTACTGTGGTAAAACTTGGAATCCTTCTATTTCACTAAATGACCATTTCCTCTCTGGAAATATTACATTTAATTTTACTGAGTAGATGATTTCTGGTTGCCGTCCTAGCTCCTTTGATCTCTGCAATATCACATTCCATGACCTCTTGGCCTTTAATGTTGCAGCTGTCAGGACATGTATAATTTTGATTCTGATTGCACTGTATTTGACACAGAATTTTTTCTTTGACCTGATAGTTCTGATATTTGACTATAATGTTCCTCAATTTTTTGGAGACTACTTTCCTGAGGTGATCAGGGAATTATTTTAATGCCTATTTTCCCTTATGGTTCCAGGACATCAGGGCAATTTTATTTGATAATTTCTTGAAAGCTGTTGTCCAAATCCTCCATTTGACTTTGTTTTTTTTTTTTTTTTCAGTAATCCAGTATTCTATTATCATCTCTCCGTATTTTCATTCTTTTCAATGTTTTTGATTTTTAACATTTCATTAAGCATTAGTTTTCATTTTCCAAATTCTAACTTTCAGATATTATTTTCCTCAATTGACTTTTGTTCTTTCTTTTCCATTTGATCAATTGTACTATTTAAACAAGGATTAATTGTACTATTAACTTATTTTCTTCAATTTCTATTTCCTTCCATTTGATGATTCTAGTTTTTAAGCAGTTTTTAAAAATATTTTTACTTTTTTTAAAGTAATTATTATGCATAATGATCATTTCTTTTCTCAATGTTACTTCTACCTCCATTATATGATTTTAAAGCTCCTTTTAAACTCTTCCATGTGCTTTCAGGGCTTGAGATCAGTTCCCATTTATCCTTAAGGTTTTCTCCCATAGGTGTTTTGACATTTTTGTCCTCTTCTGAGTTTGTTTCTTTATCTCTGTCACCATTACAACTCTCTATGGTCAGATTGGGGTTTTTTTGTATGTTACTTTTGACTCCTCTCTCTCTTTTTTTCTCTCCTTCTCTCTCTCTCTCTCTCTCTCTCTCTCTCTCTCTCTCTCTCTCTCTCTCTGTGTCTCTCTGTGTGTCTCTCTTTGTCTCTCAGTGTGTCTTTGTCTATCTTTTTGTGTCTGTCTCTGTCTCTCTGTCTCTGTCTTTGTCTGTCTTTCACTATGTCTCTGTCTGTCTCCTCTCTCCATCTCTCCCTCCCTCCCTCCTTCTCTTTCTTTCTCTTTCTCTGTCTCTGTCTGTCTCTCTGTCTGTCGCTCTCTCTCTGTCTGTCGCTCTCTCTCTCTCTCTCTCTCTCTCTCTCTCTCTCTCTCTCTCTCTCTCTCTTTCTCCCTCTCTCTCCTTCTCTCTCCCCTTTTATCCTTTCTTTTAAATTGGAGCCCTGCTTTTCATGTAGGAGGATTACTGTTTCAGTTTCTTATCCTGGATGCTACAGGCCCTCTTTGTTTATCTAGTGCTGTACTCATGTTATACTGAGGTACATTAAGACCCCTGTGTGTGGTTTTGCCTTAAGGGCTGCAGTGAGAGATTGTTAGCCATTATGGAGGCTGTAGGAGTCTGGCAGCTTACCTGGTGCTAAGTTGGGATCCTAGTGGTAGTGTCTGGCATATGCTGAGACTAGATGGTGTGTGTTTTTGTGCTTCTTCAGGACTACACTGAAGAAAGGGTTGTTTTGCCCTCTGGAAGATGCCCATTTGCTTAAGGCTATGCTGAAGCATGTGGGCATCTGGCAGTTGCTGGATTGGTCTTGGTTTTATAGAGGATGTGGAGGTCTGCCTGCTTCTATTTGACCTGGATTATACCAGAGCACATGGTAATTCCAAACTCTGCTCATCTCCCTCATAAACAAGACAAAACAGCATCTTAGAGCAAATGTAGGGTTGTTAAAATTAACAAGAGTTGAGGCAGAATAACGCTCCTGCTAGGCTAACAACCAGAGAAGATCTAAAGATCCTAGCATGGAAGTTTGGCCTTTTTAATATGTAAACAAGTCTAGGCTATTTCCTCTGAAACAGCAAAAGTGAGTCCTGGGGTTTTTCTGGGTTGGAAAGTAGTCCTGGCCCCTGTCACATGAATTTTTTACTTCCTAGAGAGTGTGTGGAATCCTTCTTCTGAAACAGGGAAGATTGAGGGAACCTCTGCCTATAAGGAACCTCAAGCCCAGCTGTGCTACCCAGCTTTAGATAAGAAGGAATCAACACAAGTTTAGTGAGTGAAGAAGTTGTGGGGTAGGATGCCACTTGTTTAAGAAATTTACAGGAAAGTAAAGTCCGTAGTTCCTAATCTGAGGAGAGAACTGAAGGAAAACCTGTGCCCAAAGGCACTATTCTACCATACCTCTGGATTAGAGGTAATTACATTAATAACCACCTATTAAAAACATGAACAAATAATAAACAAATGAAAAAGGAACAAACAAATAAAAATAATCAATAAAGAAGAAAAAAATCCAATAGCAGAAAGTAACTATGGAAAAAGAGAAGGCTAAGAGTCATCTTCAGAGAAGATTGAAGCAAAAAAAAAAAGCTTAGTAACATTAAATGGTCAGTTGCTCAAAAAGAATTCAAAACAGACCTTTACAACTAAATGAGAGATTGTGAGGGAAAACAAAACAAAACAAAAAACAAGAAAAATTAGAAAATTATGTAAAGAAAGTCACCCAAGTAGAAAATAAGATCCAGAATATTAAGGAAGAAAGAAATTCCTTAAAAACTAAAATTGGGCAAGAATAAATCCAACAGAGTTTTGAGAGACTAAGTAATAAAACAAAATATAAAAAAATTAGAAAATAGAACAGAATGTGAGATCCTATGATAAAGGTTTGAACCTTGTGAAATATAAATATCTTAGGTCCAGCTCAAACAGCAATTGAGAAGAATTGGGGTTAACTGTGTTGGGAGGTGCCTCAGTCCGAACCACAGGATGTTTTATTTCCCAGAGAGTTTGAGGCTAGAAAGATAGAAGAGCCTCTGCAAATAAGGAATACTAAGCACAGTTGTGCTACTGAGAGTTCCTGGGTGAGAAAGAACAACACACGCAGCCGGTGAGTGCAGAAGTAATAGGGTGAGGGTGCTGCTGGCTGTGGGCACTTACAGGAGGATGGAGTTTTAAGTTTCAGTTCCAGGTCAGAGAGAAAAACTGAAGAAAGATCTGAGGTAGAAGCCCCATTCCCATACCTCAGTATTAAAAGTAATTGCACCAAAATTTGCTGCTAATAAAAATATGAATAGGCAAAGGAGAAAGAACCAAGAAGGGACAAGAAAAAAGAGATACTCAAAAATGGGATAATAATAAAGATCAGGAGTAGAATTTATTAGGTTAAAAAAGTAGGCATAATAATCATAAAGTTAAAACTAAAACACCTTTGATCAAAAGAGAAAAACTATGAAAATCACTATATATCAGTCATATTAATCAAAATTTTAAGCTATTTAAAATAACTAGACAGCATATAAGGTTGAAATGTTGCCATAGCATAGGAAATGATGAATTAGTGGGTTTAGAAAAATGTAGAAAGGCTAATAGTTATAAAGGAAGATGTCATCCACCTTCAGAGAAACAGAAAACAAACAACCATATTATGGTCATATGCAAATGTTATAAATATATATACATATATACATGTATATGATTATAGATATCTTATCAATTTATCTGTTATATTATGTATATATATAGATATGTGTATACATATAGATACATTTGTGTATTTATCCATACTTAATTGTAGTTTTCTTGGAGTGGACAATGTAATAGCTTTCTGATTAGTCTGCCTTACTAATATTTCTACCCCATCCAATCCCTTCTCCATTTAGCTGTCAAAACTGGCATTTTTTCTTTGTAACTCCCATGATCTAGCCTAAGGTCTTGTGCATTAGCTGCAACTTATGGTTTCATTATTATAGGGAACTCCTTTGAGAGAAATTCTCTTTATCCATGCAAATTCTTATTGACCCTGAAAGTTATAGCCTTGTAGAATTATCTGGGGACACTGAGATTAAATAACTTTCCAGAGTTTCAGAGCCAATATAACTCAGAGTCATAATTTGATTCTAAGTCATCCTGACCTAAAGTTATGCTTCCTTTCCACTACAGTGTAATTCAAATTATACTGCTCCTCATGCCTTTCCCATAGATAAATGTTTGTTGAAATGATCTTGAATGTTATTAACTAAATTCTTCAAATGGTTGAAGAAAACTCAAAGAACTGAGTAAAACTAGGGCTAAGATTAATTATAATGAAAGTTCTACTTTAACAATATAACTTTATCTGCCGGGCAAAGAGGAATGAATAGTTGAGGCAATTATCTGAGCCATTGAATAAAGATGTGTTTTAATCAACTTATCAATCAATTTTCAACTATTTATTAAGCAACTCCTATGGATGCAGCTCTGTCTCTCTAGTCTTTTATAAGTGGAAATGGAAACATGATTTGTAACTTAAGAAAACTTTTAATTTATACATGGAAAAATTAATTACCATAAATGGCATAGAAAGTAATTTTATACCTGTAATCATATACTTTATTCATTGGCTTCAATGACTGACACAGTGTTGTATGAGTGAAAGAGTAAAGTACTTGTGTCATTCACAGATTGGATGGTTCTTTTAGTGGTTGCCATAAGAAATCAGAAAAAGGACAAATATAGGATGAATTGGTCAAGAATACCTTCATAGAGCAGTTGCATACTAAACTTAGAATATGCATATGAGTTGAGTTAGCGGGGAGGACAGAGGCTAATTTAAGTGGGTAAAAAAACAAAGAAATAAGAATAAAAACCAAGGACCAATTAAAAGGTCTATCTGACAGATAAGGAAGGTGGTATCTTCAAGAAGCAATGACAAATAAATGATATATCATACTTCATAACTCACCTTTGACCTCTATTTTTGGACTGCTTAACTTGAAGTGAGTGGTGATATTCATTCTGTTCAAGGCGTTTGCCATTTTTTACCCTTTTCCCCATTAAAATATCCAATTCTATCAGTCACAGATATTATATTGTCACAACACAGACTCAATTAATTTTCTATGTGTCATATATAGTTTAAGAGAGGAAAAGATTATTGAAAACAGCAATTCTGGAAAGAAAGAATACAAAGAATTTTTTCTCCTGTAAATCTAGGCTTTTATTGTCTTTTTTCAATTACTCCTTTTTGGAATAGAGTGCATTCAATTGCCTGCTTTCCTTTTGAAATAATTTCCTGCCTTTAAAAATGTTGCATCAAAGCACATTTGATACTAGATATTGATTACCTTCATGCAATTGCTAAAGTTCTAGCCAAGCCTTGACCTACCTCTATCACACAAATTTGTCATTTCCCTTTACCAGTCTCTTACCATTTAATGTGATCTTTAGGATCCTTTACTTCCTTCAGGATACAGCTCAATCACCACCATCTACATTAAATCCTTTCTGATTTTATGAACTGCTATGCCATCCCCCTCATACCTTTGCACTTAAACTTTTGTTGATTGATTGAGAGGCTTGGTTCAGCTCTTGCCACTTAATAAGAAAGACCTTGAGTCCACATCTACTCATGTATTTTCCACACTTCTCCTGTAACTATCAGAAAGAACACAGGGCTCAGCAGATTTGGGTACTGATTCCTGCTTAGCAAATTCCTTGCTTGTGGCCATTTATGAGTTCACCTCTCTGTGAGATAATTTCCACAGATGTAAAATGATGAAAATAATACTTCCCTCACTTACTTAATAGAATGGTCTTTAATATAAAGTGAAATAACAATTATGAGCTTTAAAAAGTAAACAGTATTATACTAATTGATTATTGCCTGATATTCTTCATAGTTTTATAATGAATTTTTAATGAAACTCTAATGAATTAGAATTCTAGGAGTATAGGGATTTAGAATAAGGTTACCTATTTTTAGGATTTTCTTGAATCCCTTAGGTTTTTAGCTTTCAGTTGGACAAATGACAGGAAAGAAGGAAGCACATCTATTAAGTGTAACCTCTTCTTCAACTTCTTTATATATATATATATATATATATATATATATATATATATATATATATATATATATATATATATATATATATATATGTAGAAGTGTACTTACCCAAGGTCACAAGCAAGTAGTGGCTATACAAGAATTAGTATTCTCATCACAACTCTGGGAGGAAGATGCTATTATTATTCTCATTTTACAATTGAGAAAACTGGGGCAAACAAATTAAATGACTGCCCTAAGTTACAGACCTAATAAGCATTTGAAACTGGATTTAAAGTCAGCTTTTCTTAACTCTAGACACAGAATTCTAGCCACTGTACCAACTAGCTACAGTATCCAAAAAAAGGACTCAACTGTATCTCTTGAATTATTTTATGTATTTTATTTTCATGTCGGTTTCTCCCAGGTAATTTTCAATAGATTAATCCAGGGAAGCATCATCCATCTTTGGCTAAAATGTGTACTATCTTCTAATTCTTGATTTCTGGAAATTTCTAAGGGAAATTATTCAAAAGAATATAAAACTATTGTTCCTAGTGACCTGATAACATGTTAAATCATATTTGTGTTTACAGTTTACTTCTCATGACTAATTATATAAATATAAAATAACATTTTGATATTCAAAAATGCAAAATATCAGAAGTAACCATCAATAGGTAGCTGGAAATAAAAGTGCCCAAACAAACAGAATTTACTATTTTTGAAAATTATAGTTAATTTTTTTAGCCCTAAAATATGTTAGATGTTTCTTTCAATCTAATCATTAGCTGGCTTCTTTTGCTTCTGATAAGTGGATATAGGTGTTAGCTGTTTAGCCTTGAACATATGACTAAGCACAGAAATCCAAATCAGATCTTCTGGATTATTCTACCTGCTTAATTTACATGTTTGATAATGAGGAAGTTGTGGCAGCCAAGTAAAGATACAATTTCTCTCAAAATTATAATTGGACAAAATAACAGAAAAAATAAGTTGAGGATTCATATCCTGAATTTCTAACCAAGTATATGTTGTCCAGAAAACAACATTGCTCTTGTCAAAGAACACTTAAAATATTGTTTAATTACACAAGTATGGATTTGCTCAAAGTTGATATAAAATAGTTACTCCAAAATACAATTGATTCCCTGGGAATCATTCTTTTCATTGGATGTCTTGGAATATGTCTGTTCTCAGATATTTACTTCTCTATTAGAGATTCACCATGCCTATAGTATGGGGAAGCCTTGGTGTAAAGGGAAAAAGAACCTCACCAATATCTTTAGGAGAAAGCCAAGAAAAATAGATCATGATTCAAATGCATCCCAATTCACGGTCCTTTCCCAAAAAACATTTTCCCCCAAGATATACAAAATTGGTTTAAAAAGATAATTTATCTTTTAGCCAAAGCTCTTTTGAGAATTAACCCATTCTTGGATTTTTTTAAATCCCCACTATTCTACATCTCTGACAATCTAACAAAGTAGGATATTTGAGAAATCATATGTTCCTTGTAAAGTTTACTATGGGGAATTAGAAATTGGTTGGTGGTAAATCACAGGTCACAGTTTCATGGTTGTTGAGTTTTTTCTCAGGAAAATAAAAAAGGAAAGCTAGACTGGAAGTTGAATGTATATAGGCCAATAAATGTCATTAGAGCAGAGGTTAATAGAGTCCATTGAGCATTAGGGAGTTTTATTCTCTTAAGGAAGAAAATACTGGATTGTGTCTTTTTTGTTTAATGACACATAATTGTTACACTTTCTAAACTATAAATATGTCTTGAATTTTCTATTTTCAATTCCCTCATCCCCATCAGTAATGAATACAAAAAGAAAATAAAGGAGAGAGAAAGGCACTACAGGTTTTCTTTTGATCTTTTTATCCTTTTCCATGTACATAAAAAACTTTTGAGTAAGTCTGAGTTGCCTAGGATCATCTGAACATCCCCTTTATGTTTCTTAGCCTATGTCTTATTCCTCTTCTTTCACTGTCATTCTTTGGTTATAAAGTTCAAACTGCCAGGTAAAGGAGTCAATCTAATTCAGATTTATCCAACAATATATATTAAACCTTAGCTATGTGAAATTCATTGTTTTAATCACTTGGGATATGAAGACAAAATGCAAAATTATATTATTATTCCTGCCATTCAGGAAGCATATACTCTATAAGACAGATACAAAATATAACTACGTAACAATATTATATTATTAAATTTAATGACAACTTAACATAGCACCTTGAAATGTTTCATACAAGAAGCCTCCTATATCCTCGAGGTAGCACAGGGATTGAACCTTAAAGGAAACTTGACATTCTGAGGCAGAAAAGAGAAATTATACATTCCATTCTAGGCATGGAAAACCATATTTGCAAAACCACAAATCTAAGATACAGAGGGCTACATTAAGGAAGCAGGCAGGCTATTTTGGCAGAACAATAGAATGAATAAAGGGAAGAAAATCTCTGCAAATCTGTAAAGATAGGCTGGGATCAGCTTGTTAAGATTTCAGATACTAAGGGGAGAATTTTATATCTTCTTCTCAAGGCAAGGGAGAGTCAAAAGAAGTTTCTTGAGTAAATGGGTGATATTGGAGACACATAAGAAAATAAATTTGAGAGCTGTGTGGAAGAAAACTTATAGAAGAGAGAGTCATGAGAAAAGAAATCAAATTATGAGACTGTTGCAATAGCAAAACAAGACAAAAAAACTGAATTAGGGCAATTATTTTGCAAAAAAGTATAAAAAGAGAAAAGATTCTGGGAAGATATCAGAATAGTGCACTAAATTTGAAACTTTCCAGATTTCATACACACACACACATACACACACACACACACACACACACACACACACACACACAAATTTGCATTTCAGGGTCCAAAATCAAGAGAACTTGGGGCAGAATAGGGGTTCACATGTCCAAACCCAAGAAGATATGAAGAAAGACCCCAGTATGAAGTACAAACATCTTTAGGCTAGCTTCACAGAAATACCACGTGGGGAATCCTGTTATTAGTTTGGTTTAACTGGAACCTCAGCAAGAATCACAGTAACTTTAATTTCAAGGACTGTGTCAGATTGGGAGTATGAATCTGGGGAGATTAGGTAAACCTTGGCTGATAGGGAATGTCAGACCCAGCTGTGCTTCAGAGGCACAGCCCTGGGTAAAAAGAAGCCAGCACAGCTGGTGAGTGTAGAAGTAATGGAGTCTATACTTGCAGGAGGTTTGGGGCTGCAGGTTAGAGAGAGGTGAACTAATACTTCTCATTAAAAAAAATGAATCAACACAGCCATAGAAACCTACTATGGGAATAGGGAAGACTGGGGTTCATCTTCAAAGGAGGATATTGAAGCAAAAAAAAAAAAAAAAAAAAAAGTCTTTCTCTATCCCAAAGACTAATGGTACATGGCCCCTGCCAGGAGAAAATTTATAGAATTCAAAAAAGATTTTAAAAATCAAATGAAAGACATTGAGGAAAAAAAAAAAAAAAAAAAAGAAAAGAAAAGAATTAAAATGATCCAAGAACAGCATAGCAAAGGAAATACAGAGTCGTAAAGATGAAAATAATTCCTTGAAAATTAGAATTGGGAAAATGGAAGCCAGTAAAGCCATAAAAAATCAAGAAATAACAAAATAGAATATCAAGAAAGAAAATGAAAAAAAATAGGACAGAATGAGAAAAAAGATCTGGAGAATAGATCAAGAAGGAAAAATATACAAATAATTGGACTGCCTGAAAATTGTGACCAAAAAAAGAATCTTGGCAAATAATGCAAGAAATAATCCAAGAAAATTGTCCTAAATTGATAGTAAATAAGGGGAAAGTAGAAATAGAAAAAAATCTTTGATCACCATCTCAAAGAGATTCTTTGTGGAAAACATATAGGAATGTTATTTCCAAATTTGGAAACCCCCAGATCAAAGAGAAAGTTCTACAAGAAACAAAAACAACAATAACAGAACAAATCAAATCCACAGGAGATAGTTAGAATTGTACAGGACCTATCAGCAGCCACATCAAAAAAATTTCATGTCCTAGAATCATAACTAGCATCAATCAAAATAATCAAGCTGATGTCTAAAAATATTTTAATCCAGCAAAATTATACATAAGACTGAAATTTAAAGTAAATATTCAACAAACTTGAAGATTTTCAGGACTTTATTTCAACTCAACCCAAACTCAATAGACAAATTAAAGTATAAAAGTGAATATCAAAGATCAATTACAATGAATTCAACATGGACAAAAAGGTTATTTTTTTTAATGGAAATGTATAAGATTGTTTAAGATTGACAACAGTAATTAGGTAGCTCAAAAGAAAGATTGAGATAGAGTTGAATAGACTCTAAAAATGCAAAACTGCCTAGAAAACAGTAAAAATAGTAATTATGCTATATAAATAAGATTCAGCGGAAGAACTAATACAGAGGTATTAGAAGGGAGAGGAGGTCTCATAGTTTTGAAAACTTACTCACATCAAGAATGGTTAAATTGACAACACTACATATATATCACGAAGAATATAGCACCCTCCAAAATCTATAAATAAGAAAAAAGAAATGGATGGATGGTGAGAAAAAAAAAAAGGTTTGGGGGAAGAAGATAAGGGAGGCATCCATGGGTAAGCAGAAGTTAAATAATAGCAAGGCAAGCAGAATTATAGCAGAAGAATTAACAGGGATAGGAAAGAAGAGATAAGTCAAATGTAATAGATTCAATTAAGAGGGAGGTCTAATTTATATATCAGTCATATTGATGTTTGGGAATGCATGTTTGCATAAGAGTGGATGCATGTATATACAATTATATGTGTATGTATGTTTGAGCATAGGTAGATATGTTTGCATGTTGCTCTATGTATGTGTGTATATAAATGTGTATATATGAATGGATCTGTGGGTGAGTTTGAATGTATATGTATATGCATGTATGTAAAATATATCTATGCTTAATTATAGCCTGCTTGAGAGAGGTATGGAGAGATGGGAAAAAAGAAAATACACTAAAAAATTGTGCAGTAGGAAACAAAAAAAAATAACCTATAAGGAAGCAAAGAAAAAATTTTGAATCTTTTGAAGCAAAAAAATAATAATTTGAATCTTCCCTGATGTTCTGCTGGGCACTTGGCAATGTTCTGTTTTGTTTTGTTTTGCTTTTCTGTTTTTTTTTTCTATCCTGTTTTTAATAAACTAATTTTTAAGAGAATGAAAAAAAGAAGATATAAACAAGATATTTTGTGGAGATGGAAATGATATTACATAACAATTCATTGGATATTAAGGAGAGGAGCAGGGAAAGAAAAGAATTGAAGATTCCAAATTTGTAAATCAGAAAAATAATAATGTAATTAACAGCATATGGACATTAAGAAGAAGTAAGGATCCTTTTTTGATGGGGGAGGGATCTCAGGATACTATGATGCAGACTTGATCAGTCTGAATTAATCTCATCCCACAGTCCCATGTAATGTTTCTTTTGTTGTTGTTGTTAAGATGGGCAAGATTTTTTATGATACTCCCATTTTTCAGGCAGGATATAGAAGATGATCTAGCTGGTCAAACATTAAGGAAAAGAATTAGGAAAGAAAAATGTCACAGAAGATATAGATATGGAGAAAAACTAGAAATCAGTGTTTCAGAAATTCTTTTGAAACTTAAGATCTTATACTATATACTACAAGTTTAAAATAAATACACAAGTTTAATATATATATATATATAATTTAGAATAATATATATATAATTTAGAATAAGATTTAAAGACATACATACATAACTTTATTTTCCTATCATCTCAGGAATCATCAATTATTCTCAATATTTGTATATATTTTTACTTCATTTAACTCAAGAGAATTTTTAATTCATGAAAGAACTCAATCAGAAATTTACACACTTGAATTTTAGTCCTAAGTCCTCTATTTATTAGCCGTGTGGTGTGTTCTAATATAATCATTTTATTTCCTTGAAGTTCACTTTTCTAATATGTAAAGTATGATAATAAGCCTAGATTTATCTCAAACATCTCTCCTAGCCCTAACATGTTAAAATTTAATGGCAGATCTTTTTGCGTGAATCTAATTTAACAAACAAATATTTGAGTATGTGCTAGCTTCAATGAATGATGCTAAGTGATGAATATACAAAGAAAGAAAAACAGGATAAAATTCATGTCCTAAAAAGCTTAAAAATCTAATAGAGAGCAATACATACATACATATGTATATATATATATATAAATATATATATATGTGTGTGTGTGTATATATATATATATATATATATATATATATATATAATCACATTACAAAGTCAAATATGTTGAGGTAATGAAATTATAATAAAATATTTGGGGAGAAAAAACATTTTCTGATGGCCCAAACTAAGGATATAGTGATACCTAGGCTGGACTTTGAAGGAAAACAATTCTCCCAGGTGAAAATGTGTATAAAAGTATTTTAGGCATGGAGTATAATCTTAAAATGCATAGAATACTGAGAATAGAGCATGAGATGAAGAAATATAAGTAAATCAGACTCTACAAAAAGATGAATAGTATAAATTCATCTGAAGAAATGGAGAAGACAGCATTTATCTGTATTTAATGCTATATCACAGAAATTTGTTTATCTTACAGATAATAGGGAAAAGGAGACTTCAAAAATTGAATGCAAGGAGGAAAATGAACAATAGAAGTATAAGGGACCTTAACAGGGCACAAACAAAATCAAAGGAATGTTGTATCAATGAAACTGAAGAAGGAAAGTAGGAAGGGTAAAAAGAGTAATCAATAGCATTATATTCTATGTTAAGGTCAAAGAAAATTAATATTGAAAAAATTCTAGTGAATTTGGTAATTACAACATCATGAGAGATCTTAGAAGGAACTGTTCATTAGAGTGGTGAAGACTGAGTTCGGATTAAATAATGGTAGACGTAATGTGCAAGCTAGCTTTCTAGAGAGCCTCGGGACCAGCCTTGGTCTCAGCAGAATAATCACCACGGGAATAGTCAGGAATAAAGTCCAAAGACTGGCATTCTGATCTTAGTGCAGGAGGCAGGAGATCCACCACAAGAAAGGTCAAAAATAGAATGTCTGTGGCAGTTTAAATACCCAATCATAATTACATCAACTGTAGAACTATTACATCACCAGGCTAAGTACTAAGTATATGTAAACTAGATACCCATTGTCTCATCAACTCTACAGAGTTACCACCTTGTTTCAAGTATACTTTTTTCAACAATACTTCTCCAAAGTTCTGCTTTCTACAGGTAGAAATCTTGGAAATATAGGAGAAAAAATAAACACCTGATCTAATCCAGCCTCAGACATTTAGCATATTACTTTATCACTGTTTTCTTAGTTTCCTCATCTATAAAATAGGAGTAATATCTAATTATCAATATTATTATGAGGATTAAATGAGATAATACTTGTACAGTGCTTAACATAGTTCCTGGGTGCTAGATGAATGTTGGCTATTATTTTAAGATATCAAATGTAGATTACAATGAATTGATGGAGAAACATATAAGCAAATAGTCTGAAGAAGTGTCAAGTTCCATGGATATTTTCTCTTTTTCCTCCTAGGAAAAGGAAGTCCTTCCCATAGCTATAAATTGAAGAACCAGTAAATAAAGAAAATTGATTGAAAGGGGGAGAGGGAGAGTTAGGCAGACATACAGACCAACATACAGACAGAGAAATGGAGAGAGAAATAGAAAGGAAAATAGAGATACAGAGAAAGAGACAGATACAGAAAAAGAAAGTCACAAAGGAAGAGACAATACAAGAGATAATGACAAAGATACAGAACTAGAAAGGTTAGAAAGACATAGAATAGGATTTAAGTAAATAAAAACATTAGGGTTAATCTTGGCAAATTTGTAGATCATGTAATGCTCTGAGAGTACAAAGAAAAAGCAGAGATTTAAGGACATAGAGAGAGGTTTTGAATATGGAGAGAAGATAAAGGATTTCATATGATGACCTTGAGGGATGAGTAATCTTAAAATGACAGTTGAAAAGTAAATGCATTTAGAAATATTTGGAGACATGCCAGGTAGAAATGTTATTGCATAGCCTATGAAACGATGGCATTTAGTATGTAATTGAGCTGGAGAAGTATCCCATATGGAAACATGGATAACAAGAGAGAAAAAGTCAGAAAGTGGTGATCAAGAGTATGCTGATAGATACCACAGGCCAAATTGGCATACTGTTAATATATTTAGGCCAATGTTTCTTTTGTTTTTAGTATAGATGCTATAGACCAAAATAATCCAGATTTTTTGGAAATTCTTTAAAGTAGAGAGAAGTATATTACAACTGTGTGTTTAGATAAGCAAAGATTTAAGACTGGGAAAATCAACAAAAACAGAAAAGAATAGTCAATAAAAATGACTTGAATAAATTTGAAAGGAATAGAATATCTTCTATTTTCTGCCTTTTTTATATTTCCTGCTACATAGAGATGAACAATAACACAATGATGTAAGTTTGTAGTCAATCAAAGAAAAGTGCTGGTAGGCCTTGATTCTAGTGAGAACAGGATGGGATTGAAGTTTCCAGGGTTTTTTAAAAGACCTAATTGCCTTTTCCACCATTTTTACTCTATTCCACAAATTGAAAATCAGAAAGTCTATAAATCTATAAATAAGATTTATATATATATGTATGTGTGTGTGTGTGTGTGTGTGTGTGTGTGTGTGTGTGTATCACATAATCTGAGAGGCAGCTATCAACTTGTAGGTCAAATTCAACATTTTTATAATATCCCTTTAAGTGGACATTTAACGTATAGTTGAAGTCCACAAATAAGAGGAAGTTTTGTTGAATTACCCTATTCTGCCTTATTAGTTAATTCTACAATCATTTATCACGCACTTATTATGCATAAGACACTTTGTCTAGTATTTGGTGAACACAATATAAAAATTAAACATTTCCTGTCCTTAAGGGGCTCACATTCTGTAGGGTGAATTTAAAGAATACTTTAATCAGTTAACATAAAACATACATGAAATAATTATTTTGTAAGGATTTTATGTTTGTTGGTTATTTTTTCTTTATCACTCTTAAAATGACTGTCTATGGCTAATTTTACTTCACTTTAAAATATTTTCAGAGTCATGATAATTATCTCTTTTTTCTTTCTTTTTTTATTAATTTTATAATTATAATTTTTGACAGTATATATGGATGAGTAATTTTTTATAACATTATCCCTTGTATTCATTTTTCCAAATTTTCCCCATCCTCCTTCTACTCCTTCCACTAGATGACAGGCAATCCCATACATTTTACATGTGTTACAGTGTAACCTAGATACAATATATGTGTGTAAATACAATTTTCTTGTTGCACATTAAGTATTGGATTCTGAAGGTATAAGTAACCTGGGTAGATAGACAGTAGTGATAATATTTTACATTCCATTCCCAGTGTTCCTTCTCTGGGTGTAGTTGTTTCTGTCCATCATGGATCAGCTGAAAGTGAGTTGGATCTTCTTTATGTTGAAGATATCCACTTCCATCAGAATACGTCCTCATACAGTAAGGTTGAAGTGTATCTTCTGGTTCTGCTCATTTCACTCAGCATCAGTTCATGCAAGTTTCTCCAAGCCTTTCTGATTTCATCCTGCTGGTCATTTCATACAGAGCAATAATATTCCATAACCTTCATATACCATAATTTACCCAACCATTCTCCAATTGATGGACATCCATTCGTCTTCCAGTTTCTAGCCACTATGAAAAGAGCTGCTACAAACACTTTCCCTTCTTTAGTATTTCCTTAGAATATAAGCCCAGAAGTGGCACTGCTGGATCAAAGGGTATGCACAGTTTGATAACTTTTTGGGCATAGTTCCAAATTGTGATCCAGAATGGCCAGATTCTTTCACAACGCCATCAACAATGTATTAGTGTTCCAGTTTTCCCACATCCCCTCCAACATTCATCATTATTTGTTCCTGTCATCTTAGCCAATCTGACAGGTGTGTAATGATATATCAGAGTTGTCTTAATTTGCATTTCTCTGATCAGTAGTGATTTGGAACACTCTTTCATATGAGTGGATATACTTTCAATTTCATCATCTGAGAATTGTCTGTTCATATCCTTTGACCATTTATCAATTGGAGAATGGTTTCATTACTTATAAATTAGGATCAATTCTCTATATATTTTGGAAATGAGAATTTTATCAGAACCTTGAACTGTAAAAATATTTTCCCAATTTATTACTTCCCTTCTAATCTTGTTTGCATTAGTATTGTTTGTACAGAAACTTTTTAGTTTGATGTAATCAAAATCTTCTATTTTGTGATCAATAATGATCTCTAGTTCTCCTCTAGTCATAAAGCCCTTCCTCCTCCACAGGTCTGAGAGGTAGACTAACCTCTGTTCCTCTAATCGATTTATGATCTCATTCTTTATGCCTAAATCATGGACCCATTTTGATCTTATTTTGATATATGGTGTTAAGTGTGGATCCATATCTAATTTCTGCCATACTAATTTCCAGTTTTCCCAACAGTTTTTTTCAAATAATGAATTTTTATCCCAAATCTTGGGATCTTTGGATTTATCAAATACTAGATTGATATAGTTGTACCCTTTTTTGTCCTTTGTACCTAATCTGTTCCACTGATCTACTGGTCTATTTCTTAGCCAATACCAAATGGTTTTGGTGACTGCTGCTATATAATATAGCTTAAAATCAGGTACACCAGACTACCTTCATCTGACTTTTTTTTTTCATTAATTCCCTTGAAATTCTCGATCTTTTATTCTTCCATACAATCTTTGTTGTTATTTTTTCTAGGTCACTAAAATAGTTTCTGGGGAGTCTGATTGGTATAGCACTAAATAAATAGATTAGTTTGGGGAGTATTGTAATCTTTTTTATATTCGCTCCGCCTATCCACAAGCACTGGATGTCTTTCCAATTATTTAAATATGACTTTATTTTTGTGGCAAGTGCCTTGTAATTTTGCTCATATAATTCCTGACTTTTCTTTGGGAGATGGATTCTCAAATATTTTACGCTCTCTACATTTGTTTGGAATGGAATTTCTCTTTGTATCTCTTGCTGTTGCAATTTGTTGTTGATGTATAAAAATGCTGAGGATTTATGTCGATTTATTTTGTACCCAGCAACTTTGCTAAAGTTGTGAATTATTTCTAATAACTTTTTATTAGAATCTCTGGGGTTTTCTAACTATACCATCATGTGATCTGCAAAGAGTGAAAGTTTGATTTCCTCATTACCTACTCTTACTCCATAAATCCCTTTCTCGGGGGGCGGAGCCAAGATGGCGGAGAAGAAACACACTACTCAGTGAACGTCCTCACTCCCTCACAACCAATTAGATAAATTAAGTCTCAAAATTAGCTCAGGACTGATAGATACCACAAGGACTGGAAGCACGACTTACCAGCTGAAGAGAATCTGGAGTTTCAACAGGAAAGGTCAGTTCTCAGGGGAGGAATAAGAAAGACCAGCACAGACGGTGGGGTAGGGGCACACTGCGCCCATTGCGCTGGGAGGGGCTCTGGGATCAGAGAAGCCACTGAGGTAAAGGAATCTGGCACAGGCTGTTAGCTCTTCTCTGCTAATTATTTAGCAGTTCAGAAGAGAAAGCCAAAATATTTTAAAACTCAGATTAGATTTCCCCCCCCCCCACCCTGGGGGTGACTCGGCAGACTCGGCACCAGGGGGTGTGGCCTCAGCTACCTCCTGAGAATAGTTAAGAGACTGACAAGTGGGTGGATACGGCCCAAGGCAACACACACGGCCTAGCTTAGCTGGAGGGAGTGGAACTCAGCTCCAGGAAGTCCCAGAGAAGCGGAACCTTTGAACTAGGGACCGCGGTTTCTGGCAGACACTTCCAGTTTGAGCGCAGGGGCTTCTCACGTCACCTGCTGCAGACATCCACTCCCCACCCGGACACATAGGCTGAGCTTCTTGCTGTCTTCACTATTCTACGCCCTCAAAGCACAGCAGTGCTAATCACCTCTGAGGCACTTCCAGGGAGGGGGTGGGGAACTCTCTCCCAGAGCTCTCTCTTAGCGCGGGCGCAGGGGCCGCTGCATCCATCCGGTCTGGGAGGAAGCTGGTAAAGAAGTAAATAATTTCCTACCCCAGGGACAGACCCCAAAACATTTTTTAAGTATGAGCAAAAAAGCTAGAAAAACTATAGATTCCTTCTATACAGAGAAAGAGCGGGTACCCAACGCCGAGGAAGTTAACAGCAAAGATTCAGAAGATAACAACCTAAAGGGGACCGATTCCTGCCCCCCATCACATAACTCTCTCCTAGAAGAAGCTCTTAAGAAATTGAGGGAGATCGAAGAAAAATGGGGCAAGGAAAGGGAAGTTATGATAGAGAATAACAACGTCCTGAAATTGGAGTTGGAAAAAATAAAGAATTCACAGGAGATGCAGGGAAACAAAATTAGTGAATTAGAAAAGGTTAAAAAAACACAGGAAAGTAGGATTTCTGAATTGGAAAGGATAAAAAAGTCTCAAGAAAATAGAATTTCTGAATTGGAAAAAGAAAATAATTCTCAAAAAAAAAAATTAGGGAAATGGAAAAAAATTCAATAGAGCAAAATAATTCATTTAAAAACGAAATTGGGCATTTACAAAAAGAACTAAAAACTGTGAAAGAAGAAAATAACTCCTTAAAAGTCAGGATGGAACAAATAAAAATGAATGATTCACAGAGAACCCAAGAATCAGTCAAACAAAACAAAAAAAATGAGAAGCTGGAGAACAACGTCAAATACTTACTGGGAAAATCTATAGACCTGGAAAATAGATCTAGGAGAGATAATCTGCGGATTATTGGACTTCCAGAAAACTATGACCAAAAAAAGAGCCTAGATTCTATTTTACAGGAAATTATCAAAGAGAACTGTCCAGAGATAATAGAAACAGAAGGGAAAGTAGATGTGGAAAGAATTCATCGAACTCCTTCTGAAATAGACCCTAAAAAAAGAACACCACGGAATATTGTGGCTAAGCTGCAGAATTACCACACAAAGGAGAAAATCCTGCAAGCAGCTAGAAAAAAACAATTTAAATACCAAGGTGCCACAATAAGGGTCACCCAAGATCTGGCTGCCTCCACATTAAAAGATAGAAGGGCCTGGAACCTGATATTCCGTAAGGCAAAAGATCAAGGACTGCAATCAAGAATGAACTACCCAGCTAAGTTTAGCATCTTTTTCCACGGAAGAAGATGGTCATTCAATGAAACAGAGGAATTCTATATGTTTCTAAGAAAAAAACCAGACTTAAACAAAAAATTTGATCTACATCCACAAGACTGAAGAGAAACAGAAAAAGGTACACAGAACCCTTGAGAACTGTAACTCTGTTGTGGGTATATAAAAAATACTCAAGGATAATTTGATTTTACTGATATAAAAGAAAAAAAGGGGGGTGTAGTAAAGGGAAGGAGGTCGGTTCAGAAAAAGGGGAAGGAGTGATAAAAAGAGGGAAACTACATCCCAGGAAGAGACATAGAAAATACAGCATATCTGAGGGAACTTAGTGAGGGGGAGAATCATTGTGTGAATCTTACTCTCATCAGAAGAGGCTCAAAGAGTAAATAATTAACATATTTGTTTTTCAGAGAATTTTCTCTCACCTCATTAAAAGGGGGGAGAGGAAAAGGGAAAAGGAAAAGGGGAATAAGTGAAGGGACTTGGAGGGAGGGGGGAGGGATCCTAAAAAAAAAAAAAAAAAAAAAAAGAGGGAGGGTTGCGCGTCACAAGGGGGGTCTGTAAATTAAATATCGGGGAGGGGGATCAGGGGGGTCAAGGGAAAAAAGCATAATCTGGGGATAATACGATGGCAGGAAATACAGAATTAGTAATTTTAACTGTAAATGTAAATGGGATGAACGATCCCATCAAACGGAGACGGATAGTAGATTGGATCAAAAAGCAGAACCCTACAATATGTTGCCTACAGGAAACACACTTAAAGCAGGGAGATACATACAGAGTAAAGGTAAAAGGTTGGAACAGAGCCTATTATGCTTCAGGTAAAGCCAAAAAAGCAGGGGTAGCTATCCTTATCTCAGATCAAGCAAAAGCAGAAGTAGATCTCGTTAAAAAAGATAAGGAAGGAAACTATATCCTGCTGAAAGGTAGCATAAATAATGAAGCCATATCAATACTAAACATATATGCACCAAGTGGTATAGCATCTAACTTTCTAAAGGAAAAGTTAAGAGAACTGCAAGAAGAAATAGACAGTAAAACTATAATAGTGGGAGATCTCAACCTTGCACTCTCAGATTTAGACAAATCAAACCACAAAACAAACAAGAAAGAAATTAAAAAAGTAAATAGAACATTAGAAAAACTAGGTATGATAGACCTTTGGAGAAAACTGAATGGCAATAGGAAGGAATATACTTTCTTCTCAGCAGTTCATGGATCCTATACAAAAATTGACCATATACTAGGACATAAAGATCTCAAAATTAAATGTAGGAAGGCAGAAATAATAAATGCCTTCTTCTCAGATCACAATGCAATAAAAGCTACATTCAGTAAAAAGTTAGGGGTAAATAGACCAAAAAGTAATTGGAAACTGAATAATCTCATCTTAAAGAATGACTGGGTGAAAGAGCAAATTATAGAAACAATTAACAATTTCACCCAAGATAATGATAATGATGAGACATCATATCAAAATCTTTGGGATGCAGCTAAAGCGGTAATAAGGGGAAATTTTATATCTTTAGAGGCTTATTTGAAGAAAATTGAGAAAGAGAAGATTAACGAATTGGGCTTACAACTTAAAAGGCTAGAAAAAGACCAAATTATAAACCCCCAACCAAAAATTAAACTCGAAATACAAAAATTAAAAGGAGAAATCAATAAAATTGAAAGTAAAAAAACTATTGAATTAATAAATAAAACCAAGAGTTGGTTTTATGAAAAAGCCAATAAAATAGATAAACCTTTGGTAAATTTGATCAAAAAAAAGAAAGAGGAAAATCAAATTGATAGTCTTACAAATGAAAAGGGGGATCTTTCCACCAATGAAGAGGAAATTAGAGAAATAATAAGGAGTTACTTTGCCCAACTTTATGCCAATAAATTTGATAACTTAAGTGAAATGGATGACTTCCTCCAAAAATATAGGCTCCCTAGATTAACAGAGGAGGAGATAAATTACTTAAATAGTCCCATTTCAGAAAAAGAAATAGAACAAGCTATTAATCAACTCCCCAGGAAAAAATCCCCAGGGCCAGATGGATTCACATGTGAATTCTACCAAACATTTAAAGAACAATTAGCCCCAATGTTATATAAATTATTTGAAAAAATAGGGGATGAAGGAGTCCTACCAAATTCCTTTTATGACACAGACATGGTACTGATACCTAAACCTGGTAGATCGAAAACTGAGAAAGAAAATTATAGACCAATCTCCTTAATGAATATTGATGCTAAAATCTTAAATAAGATATTAGCAAAAAGACTTCAGAAAATCATCTCCAAGATAATACACTATGATCAAGTAGGATTTATTCCAGGAATGCAGGGCTGGTTTAATATTAGGAAAACTATTAATATAATTGACCATATTAATAATCAAATTAATAAGAACCATATGATCATCTCAATAGATGCAGAAAAAGCATTTGACAAAATCCAACATCCATTCCTACTAAAAACTCTTGAGAGTATAGGAATAAATGGATTATTCCTTAGAATAATCAGGAGTATATATTTAAGACCGTCAGTAAGCATAATATGCAATAGAAATAAATTGCAACCTTTCCCAGTAAGATCAGGAGTGAAACAAGGTTGCCCACTATCACCATTACTATTCAATATAGTACTAGAAACGCTAGCCTCGGCAATAAGAGCCGAGAAAGAGATTCAAGGAATTAGAGTAGGAAATGAGGAAATTAAACTATCACTTTTTGCAGATGACATGATGGTATACTTAGAGAACCCCAAAGACTCTGCTAAAAAGCTACTAGAAATAATTCAAAATTTCAGCAAAGTGGCAGGATACAAAATAAATCCACATAAATCCTCGGCATTTTTATATATCACTAACAAAATGCAACAGCAAGAGATACAAAGAGAAATTCCATTCCAAACAAATGTTGAGAGTATAAAATATTTGGGAATCCATCTACCAAAGAAAAGTCAGGAATTATATGAGAAAAATTACAAAACACTTGCCACAAAAATAAAATCAGATTTAAATAATTGGAAAGACATTCAGTGCTCTTGGATAGGCCGAGCGAATATAATAAAGATGACAATACTCCCCAAACTAATCTATTTATTTAGTGCTATACCAATCAGACTCCCAAGAAACTATTTTAATGACCTAGAAAAAATAACAACAAAATTCATATGGAAGAATAAAAGGTCAAGAATTGCAAGGGAACTAATGAAAAAAAACTCAGAGGAAGGTGGTCTAAGTGTACCTGATCTAAAGCTATATTATATAGCAGCAGTCACCAAAACCATTTGGTATTGGCTAAGAAATAGACCGGTAGATCAGTGGAACAGATTAGATACAAAGGACAAAAAAGGGTACATCTATAGCAATCTAATCTTTGACAAACCCAAAGATTCCAACATTAGGGATAAAAATTCATTATTCGGAAAAAACTGTTGGGAAAACTGGAAATTAGTATGGCAGAAATTAGATATGGATCCACACTTAACACCATATACCAAGATAAGATCAAAATGGATCCATGATTTAGGCATAAAGAGGGAGATAATAAATAGATTAGAGGAACAGAGGATAATCTACCTCTCAGACTTGTGGAGGAGGAAGGAATTTATGACCAGAGGAGAACTAGAGATCATTATTGATCACAAAATAGAAGATTTTGATTACATCAAACTAAAAAGTTTCTGTACAAATAATACTAATGCAAACAAGATTAGAAGGGAAGTAACAAATTGGGAAAATATTTTTAAAAACAAAGGTTCTGACAAAGGTCTCATTTCCAAAATATATAGAGAACTGACCATAATTTATAAGAAACCAAACCATTCTCCAATTGATAAATGGTCAAAGGATATGAACAGACAATTCTCAGAGGAAGAAATTGAAACTATATCCACTCACATGAAAGAGTGTTCCAAATCACTACTGATCAGAGAAATGCAAATTAAGACCACTCTGAGATACCACTACACACCTGTCAGATTGGCTAAGATGACAGGAACAAATAATGACAAATGTTGGAGGGGATGTGGGGAAATTGGGACACTAATACATTGCTGGTGGAGTTGTGAAAGAATCCAGCCATTCTGGAGAGCAATCTGGAATTATGCCCAAAAAGTTATCAAACTGTGCATACCCTTTGACCCAGCAGCGCTACTACTGGGATTATATCCCAAAGAAATACTAAAGAGCGGAAAGAGACATATATGTGCCAAAATGTTTGTGGCAGCTCTTTTTGTTGTAGCTAGAAACTGGAAGATGAATGGATGTCCATCAGTTGGAGAATGGTTGGGTAAATTGTGGTATATGAAAGTTATGGAATATTATTGCTCGGTAAGAAATGACCAGCAGGAGGAATACAGAGAGGGTTGGAGAGACTTAAATCAACTGATGCTGAGTGAAATGAGCAGAACCAGAAGATCACTGTATACTTCAACAACGATACTGTATGAGGATGTATTCTGATGGAAGTGGATATCTTCAACATAAAGAAGATCCAACTCACTTCCAGTTGATCAATGATGGACAGAGGTAGATACACCCAGAGAAGAAACACTGGGAGGGGAATGTAAATTGTTAGCACTAATATCTGTCTGCCCAGGTTGCATGTACCTTCGGATTCTAATGTTTATTGTGCAACAAGAAAATGATATTCACACACATGTATTGTACTTAGACTATATTGTAACACATGTAAAATGTATGGTATTGCCTGTCGTCGGGGGGAGGGAATAAGGGAGGGGGGGTAATTTGGAAAAATGAATACAAGGGATAATATTATAAAATATATATATATATAATTAAAAAAAATTTAAAAAAATAAATAAATAAATAAATAAATTAAAAAAAAAAAAAAAATCCCTTTCTCCACTCTTATTGCTGAGGCTAGCATTTCTAATACAATATTGAATAGTAATGGTGATAGTGGACAACCTTGTTTCACTCCTGATCTTACTGGGAAAGGTTCTAGTTTATTTTCATTATATATTATGCTTACTGACAGTCTTAAATATATGCTCCTGACTAGTCTAAGGAATAGTCCATTTATTCCTATACTCTCAAGAATTTTTAGTAGCAATGGATGTTGGATTTTTTCAAATGCTTTTTGTGCATCTATTGAGATGACCATATGATTTTTATTAATTTGATTATTAATATGGTCAATTATATTAATAGTTTTCCTAATATTAAACCAGCCCTGCATTCCTGGTATAAATCCTACTTGATCATAGTGTGTTATTCCTGGGGATGATTTTCTGAAGTCTTTTTGCTAATATCTTATTTAAGATTTTAGCATCAATATTTATTAGGGAAATTGGTCTATAATTTTCTTTCTCAGTTTTCAATCTACCTGGTTTAGGTATCAGTACCATGTGATGTCATAAAATGAGTTTGGCAGGACTCCTTCATCCCCTAATTTTTCAAATAGTTTATATAACATTGGGGCTAGTTGTTCTTTAAACGTTTGGTAGAATTCACATGTAAATCCATCTTGTCCTGGGGATTTTTTCCTGAGGAGTTGATTAATAGCTTGTTCTATTTCTTTTTCTGAAATGGGACTATTTAAGCAATTTATCTCCTCCTCTGCTAATCTAGGAAGCCTATATTTTTGGAGGTAGTCATCCATTTCACTTAAGTTATCAAATTTATTGGCATAAAGTTGGGCAAAGTAACTACATATTATTTCTCTAATTTCCTCTTCATTGGTAGAAAGATCCCCATTTTCATTTGTAAGACTAACAATTTGATTTTCCTCTTTCATTTTTGTGATCAGATTTACCAAAGGTTTATTTATTTTATTGGCTTTTTCATAAAACCAACTCTTGGTTTTATTTATTAATTCAATAGTTTGTTTATTTTTTACTTTCAATATTGTTGATTTCTCCTTTGAATTTTAGTATTTCAAGTTTAGTTTTTGGTTGGGAGTATTTAATTTGGTCTTTTTCTAGCTTTTTAAGTTGCAGACCCAATTCATTAATCTTCTCTTTCTCTATTTTGTTTAAATAAGCCTATAAAGATATAAAATTTCCCCTTATTATTGCTTTAGGTGCATCCCACAAATTTTGGTATGAGGTCTCATCATTGTCATTATATTGGGTGAAATTATTAATTGTTTCTATAATTTGCTATTTCACCCAGACATTCTTTAAGATGAGATTATTCAGTTTCCAATTACTTTTTGGTCTATTTACCCCTAACGACTTATTGGATGTAGTTTTTATTGCATTGTGATCTGAGAAGAAGGCATTTATTATTTCTGCCTTCCTGCATTTAATTTTGAGATCTTTATGTCCTAATATATGGTCAATTTTTGTATAGGTTCCATGAGCTGCTGAGAAGAAAGTATACTCCTTTCTATCACCATTCTGTTTTATCCAAAGGTCTACCATCCCTAGTTTTTCTAATGTTCTATTTACCTTTTTAATTTCTATCTTATTTGTTTTGTGGTTTGATTTGTCTAATTCTGAGAGTGCAAGTTTGAGATTTCCCACTATTATAGTTTTGCTGTCTATTTCTTCTTGCATATCTCTTAACTTTTCTTTTAGGAAGGTAGATGCTATGCTACTTGGTGCATATATATTTAGTATTGATATGGCTTCATTGTTTGTGCTACCTTTTAACTTCCTTACACTTTCCTTCCTTATCTCTTCTAATTAGATCAGTTTCTGCTTTTCCTTGATCTGAGATAAGGATGGCAACCCCTGCTTTTTTGGCTTTACCTGAAGCATAATAGATTCTGCTCCAACCTTTTACCTTTACTCTGTATGTATCTCCCTCATTCAAGTGTGTTTCCTGTAAAAAACATATTGTAGGGTTCTGACTTTTGATCCAGTCTGCTATCCACCTCAATTTAATAGGAGAGTTCATCCCATTCCCATTTACAGTTAAAATTACTAATTCTGTATTTCTTGCCATCATATTATCCCCAGATTATGCTTTTTTTTACCTTGACCCACCTGAACCTCTTCCTCAATATTTAATTTATAGACCCCACTTGTGATGTACAGCCCTCCCTTTTTAGTGTCCCTCCCCCTCCTTTTAAGTCCCTTTCGGTTTCTTGTACCCTTCCCTTATTCCCCTTTTCCTTTTCCCTTTTCCTTTTCCCCTTTTTGATGAGGTGAGAGAGGATTCTCTGAAAAACAAATATGTCAATTATTTATTGTTTGAGCCTACTCTGATGAGAGTAAGATTCATACAATGTTTCTCTCCCTCTCTAAATTCCCTCAGATGTGGTAGATTTTCTATGCCTCTTCCTGGGATGTAGTTTCCCTCTTTTTATCTCTCCTTCCCCTTTTTTCTGATACTATCCTCTTCCCTTTCCTATTTCTCTTTTTTCTTTATATTATATCAGTAAGATCAAATTACCCATGCGGACTTTCTGTATATCCACAACAGAGATACAGTTCTCAAAAGTTCTTTTTACCTTTTTCTGCTTCTCTTCAGTCTTGTGCATGTAGATCAATTTTTTTGTTTAAGTCTGGTTTTTTTCTTAGAAACAAATAGAATTCCTCTGTTTCATTAAATGATCATCTTCTTCCATGGAAGAAAATGCTAAACTTAGCTGGGTAGTTTATTCTTGGTTGCAATCCTTGTTCTTTTGCCTTTTGGAATATCAGGTTCCAGGCCCTTTGATCCTTTAATGTGGAGGCAGCCACATCTTGCATGACCCTTATTGTGGCCCCTTGATATTTGAATTGTTTTTTTCCTCGCTGCTTGCAATATTTTTTTCCTTAGTATGGTAGTTCTGCAGCTTAGCCACAATGTTCCATGGAGTTCTTTTTTTAGGGTCTTTTTCAGAAGGTGTATGATGAATTCTTTCAATGCCTATTTTCCCTTCTGTTTCTATTATCTCTGGACAGTTCTCTTTGATGATTTCCTGTAACCTAGAATCTAGGCTCTTTTTTTGATCATAGTTTTTGGGAAGTCCAATGATCCTCAGATTATCTCTCCTAGATCTATTTTCCAGGTCCATAGATTTTCCCAGTAAGTATTTGACATTATTCTCTAGCTCTTCATTTTTTTTAGTTTTGTTTGACTGATTCTTGGTTTCTCAATGAATCATTCATTTCTATTTGTTCAGTCCTGATTTTTAATGAGTTATTTTCTTCATTCACATTTTTAGTTCTTTTTGTATATGCCCAATTGAGTTTTTAAATAAATTATTTTGCTCTGTTGAATTGTTTTTCCATTTCATTAATTTTTTAGTGAGTTATTTTCTTTTTTCCAATTCAGAATCCTTACTTTCTTGAGACTTTTTTATTTTTTCCAGTTCAAAAATCCTACTTTCCAGTGATTTTTTAACCTTTTCTAATTCACAGATTTTTGTTTTCCTGTACCTTCTGTGAATTCTTTATTTTTTCCAACTCAAATATCAGGACATTGTTATTCTCTACCATAGCTTCCCTTTCCTTTCCCCATTTTTCTTCAAACTCTCTTAAATTTTTAATAGTCTCTTCTAGGACAGAATTATGTTATGGGGGGGCAGGTATTATTCCCCTTTAGAGTGTTATCTGCAGACTCTCTGCTGTTAGCTTCTTCAGGGTTGGATACCTGCTCTTTCTCTGTGTAGAAGGTGTCAATATTTCTCTTCAGCTTCTTACTCATTGTTAAAAATATGTTGGGGTTTGCCCTTGGGGTAAGAAGTTTATTTATTTATTTACCAGCTTCCTCCCAGACGGGGTGGGTGGGTGGGGGGGTAGAATGCAACAACCTTGTGCCTGAGGTAAGAGAAAGCTCTGGAGAGAGTTCCCTTCCCCACTCCCTGGAAATGCCTCAGAGGTGTTTAGCACGGCTTTGCTATGAGGAGTGCCCAGTGAAGGATCCTGCTGTTTGGCCTAGTGACTGTCCTGAGGTTTAAGGCTGAACAGTGAACACGTCACAAACCCCAGGCAATGCCTCCCTTGGGGCTATGGGTGTCAGCAGCTAATGTGAAAAGCCCTTGCCCTCAAACTGGAAGTGTCTGCCCGGAAACCGAGGTCCCTACTACAAAGGTTCTGCTTCTCTGGGAGTTCCTCTTTTCTGGGAATTCCACTGCTGCTGGAATTCCACTGTCTCAGGCTGAGCCCCATACTATGTGGATTAGAGGCTGTCTAGGGCTGTGTCCCTGCTGTTCAGGCTCTCAACTACCCCAAGGAGTAGCCCTGGGAAGCAGAAGATGTCTGCACAGTCTGCACAACCGTGAGGAGATCTATCATATCACTTCTGGATTGGGGTGGATTTAGGATCTGGCTTTATATTTTAAAGTAGTTTGATTTCTCTTATGAATTGCTGTTTTATAAGCAGAGAAGAGCTTACAGCCTGTGTCAGATTCCTCTATCTCAGTAGCTTCTCTGATCCCAGAGTTCTCCCCAGCCCGATTGGCACAGTGCGTTAGCATCCAGTCCAACCCTGTCTGTGTTGGCTTCTTTTTTTTTCCCTCTCCTTGAATCTACCTTTTCTGTTGAAATTCCCCATCTCTTCTGCTGGTAAGTTGTGCTTCTAATCCTTGTGGTTTTTAATCAGTCCAGTGTTATTTTTGAGGCTGATTTGACTAATTGGTAATGAGGGAAGAAGGGAACTTACAAATTTGCATGTATCTTCTCAGTCATCTTGGCTCTGCCCCTCATGATAATTATCAAACAATAAATTAATTCTTTCTTTGTTTTTTCAGAAAAAATTATAATTACCAAATGTTAAAAGTTAATATGTAGGGGTCACTTGAGAACATAGGAAACTTGCATTTATATCATATCACATTGTTTTTTTAAGGCTGCCAGTAGAGGTTGAAAATAACTGCACTTACCTGCCTCCCATTTCAGATTACCTATGGTTAAGATAGAAGTTTTCAGAAAATCTATAGTGGATCTATCTCTCATTTTTCTTCAAGATTCTGCATTTCCATTCATAACAGAGTTTTGTTTTAGTCCACTCAGTTTATATGGGTTCTTTTCTTCCCTCCCCCCCCCCCATTTGATGGCTTCATCAGAAGTACACTATGAGAAAAATGACATTTAAAATTTGTCTGATTTTTCACTTAGTAGAAGAAAAGTATCTTTGAGGAGTTTTTTTTGTTTTTTTTTTTGTTTTGTTTTTTTTTTCCCTAGAAGCCTTTCCTTTTCTAGGGCTGTTATTAAGGGCTTTTTTTTGTTGTTTTCCATTCCAATTCAAGATTTACTATCCATTTTCTATCTTTCTCACTACTTAATTCCAAGTACAGAGTGTACTAGATGCAGGCCACTATAATCTGTGTCTATATCTCCAATTTTTCTGAAGACAAATTCTAGGACAAAGGATATAAGGCTTAACTATGACAAAACAATGAAGTTAAGGGCCAAATGAGTCCATTGCAAATAATTAAGTCTAGGACAGAATTAAAAGTTCACTCAAGGAGTTACCAGAACTTAGATGTAAAACACAAAACACAGAGCAGAAACAAAGCACGAATCGGAGTAAATAATAATAGCAATAAACACATAATATGTGGATATACTTTAAAAAACAGTTTTTAAAAATGTTTTCGCAGATCCAAGATAATTCCAAAATACTCAAGATGAAAAATACTATCTATCTTCAGAGAGAGAAAACTGATGAACTCTGAGAGCAATCTGAAGTATAATTTGTTCATTTTCTTTTTGCAACATGTCTAATATGGAAATATGTTCCTCATCATTTCACATGTACAATTGATATTATATTGCTTGAATTCTCAATAGGTAGAGGAAGAACTAGAAGAAAAGAATTGGGAACTCAGAATTTAAAAAGAAACAACAACAAAAGTATGTTAAAATTAATAAATAAGTTCATTTTAATTTTTTTTAAATTTTCATATCCACAGTTTCATTTGATCTTATCCATATCCTTTGAAGGCACATTAAGCAGATAGATGAACTGATACTCAAAGATTACAAATCACTTATATTAATTCTTTGAAATATCCTAATGAATCTATGATCTTCTCAATTCAGGCATTCTCTTCAGTTACATAGATTAAATTCTATTAAAATTTGCCACTATTTGGGTACGTTTTATAGGGTGTCCATGCATATGTATCTTAAAATGCAAACTATACACATTTTTACATTTTTATCTTGGGTTTTTCCTGTGTTGATGTATAGACTGATTTCCTTTGAGTGGTCATTGATGCTTTTCCTAGAAGCTCTGAAATATTACTGAAATATTCAGCGCAATATATTTTATAAACAGGAACATGCTAATAATAAATTAGGACCAAATGTAGTATCCCAGACATATGATTATTGTGATAGAGTCTGGATCTGGTTAATTGATCAAATTTTGGAGTTCTGAGCTAATAGCTTGCATTTTTATATTATTTCAAAGTTTGCAAAATACTTTATTTAAACCTGAACAGCCACCTTAAAAGTACAGATTACTATTCTCATTTTACATCTGAAGTAATTAAGGCATACAGAGGTTAAGTGACTTGCCCAGAATCACACAAATTGTGTCTAATAAAAGATTTTAACTGAGGCTTTATCTATCATGCTACCTACCATCAGTATGTTAAGGCATTTACTTAATTAATAAGTCCAATATAGTAAGCTCAGTAGAGATGAGGGGCAAAGCTGAGCTGCTTAACGAAAGTTAAATTGGCTCAATTTGAAAATGGAACTGTTAAGAACTTCACTGCTGATCAGTCAATAAACATTTTTTTTTATCAACCACCTTCAATGTGTTAGTATTATGCTAAGCACTGAAATGGTATTGTGTATCAGTGTTCAGGGAAAATTAGTATTTCTGATGTTGAAGGTTGCTCAAGACTTTTTAGGGCACTTTCCACATTAGCCATTTTGTTGGGTAGGTAATGAGGAAGAGTACACAAAATTAAAGTGACAGAAAAGATGATTTAATCTGTACTGAGTGTTCATTAGTTCTTTCTCTAGAAGTGGATATTTTTCATCTTGAGCCCATATGAATTGTAAATCATTATATTGATCAAAATAGTTACAGTATTGTTCTCTCTGTGTACAATGTTCTTCTGGTTCTGTTCACTTTCAAGGTTTTGGTTTTTCTTAAACCATATACTTAACCATTTTTGTAACATGATATTATTCTATCTCATTCATAGTCCACAAATTGTTTAGCTAAACATTTTCCAATTGATAGGCATCACTTCACTTTCCAATACTTTGTCCCCACAAAAAGAACTGCTCCAAATGCTTTTGTATAACTAGGTTTTGTTGTTTTTTTCTTTTTATTAAATCTCTTTTGGATATAGATTTAACAGTGGTATTCCTGGATCTGAAAATAGTTTTGTAACCTTGAACACATAATTCCAAATTGTTCTACAAAACAATTAGACCAGTTCATGATTCCCACAACAAGGCTTTTGTATATTTCAAAATTCAATTATTCCACATCCTTTTCAGCACTTGTCATTTTATTTTTCTGACATGTTAAAGAATGTCTATGAGATGGGTAGCTGAGAACTGTTTTACTTTGCATTTTTTTAGTAATTTTCTTTAATTATTACTAATTTGTATCATTTTTTCATAAGACAATTTTCCTCCAAAAATTTCCTATTCATATCCCTCAGCTATTTGTCAGTTAGAAAATGAATATTTTAATAAAGCCAATGTTATGCCACAGTTCCCTTTTATTGTCCTAACTCAGTTTCCCTAATTGTCCTGCCTCAGTTTCCCTGAATTGTTCTGCCTCAGTTCCTAATTGTTCTGTTCAATCTTGCAACACTACCCCTCCCTCCTAATCACAAGATCCAGAAAAAAAGATTTTCTCTTCTATTTTAGATATCATCAGAATGTCCAATGCCTTTCCCCATTATGTTATCCCGTGCCTCCCCCCACCCTCTCAGAACCTAATTGATAATCCTATTCCCACTCTCAGCACTCTGACTCTGCCCCTGCCTTCGTCTACCCTTGTAGCTGAGCCATCTGCATATCTATCTATATATCTAGATATATAGATCTAGATCTATATATATATATCTATCTATATCTATCTATCTATCTATCTATATATATATATATATATATATATATATATATATATATCAGTGAGAACTCACATTGGTTTCTGAATTCTTGGAGACAATAGTCTCATTCAGCCCTGGGACCAAAAGATGGATTCATTTTCAAATAAAACATTAAAAACTCTCTAATCTCTATCTTGACTCATTTTCTCCTGCTTTACATTATATTAGTTCCAGAGATATTTGAGAAATAAGACCTTTATCAGAGAAAATCTCTTTCTCTCTCTCCCCCCTCTCTCTTTGTTAATAATAATTTCTCTTAATGGCCCAGATTAAAATCTGGGTCCTAGTGAAAAAACAGAAAATTTTAGAGCAAACGTGGGAGACTTCTATGATGGAGATTAAAGAGAACTAAGACAACAATTTATATGACTTGAGCAACATTACAAAGAATCATAATTTTGAAACATTTTAGAACCCTATTAATGTAACTAGAGCACTGAAGATGAAACATGCTACCCATTTTCTACTAGAGAGGAGATAGAAATAAAATGCAGAATGAGATACATCTATTTAGACATTGCCAGTATGGAACTTTATTTTATCCTATTAGGAAAAGAGTGAAAAGAAGAGATAATAAATGCTTATAAAATATATTTTTTTTAAAATATAGGTGACAAAAATAAAGTTGTCTCCCTCTTAACCACTATTATTTCTCTTTTACTCTGAATCTAAGTATCAATGTATTTGTAGACATCCTGTTTTCCACGACCCAGCAAGCAAGCCAAGCCTTGAGTTTAGCATAACAAAAATCTTTTATGCTCACCCTCTTAATGATCTCATTGTGGCAAAATGGATTTTTTTGAACAGCATCAGGCATTCACTGAGATGCTTGTGATTTTCATATTAAATGTTAACTATTTAGATTTTATGGAGTGTTCCTCTTTCCCAGGAGATTCCGGAGCTATAACTGTGATGCTATAGCCAAAATGATCAATCACATCTCCTGATGTTCTGAAGAATTGCTGGGCTGCATATTGCTAAGTGAAGTAAACTGTGTACTGTATGACTCTTCCAACCAAGCTAACTCTGGTTCTATGCCCTGTTGAATGATCACAAGACTCAATATCTCTTAAGAATTGAGACAGTAGATTTAGAAACTATTCTTAGATGGTCAAATCCACATGCGTGGACCTTTCATGGGAACTGTTTACTCAAAACTTTGGCTTGCAAACCTTTCTCCTCATTTTGAAATTAATCTTCTGTTTTGTTCCTGATCCTCCCATCTTTAGCTTGCTTTGTTTAACTCTGGATAGCCAGAGTTTATAGACAAGTACCAGGTCAATGGAAATATCAATTGGTGTCATAAGTGTTTTTAAAACTTCAATCCTGGACTCATACTTTGATTGAGTTGCCATTCCTACTGAAGATATTTCAAGATCCACCCTTTGACCTGTTTCATCTCAGGTAAATCTGGTAAAGATTGTCTTTGTTATACTGAACACCTCTATTAATTGTCATCCCCCTATGCCTGTTTTTTTTTTTGTTTGTTTGTTTATTTTGTTTTTTTTACATACCTTTGTAAAAGGTAAAATTCCATAATTCTTGTCCTTTTGTCTGCTATTTTTTAAACTTCATACATCTGTAATGTTGAAACTGCATGCTATGGTTACTACTGTGAGTTTCAATTAAACTGGTTTTATTTGTTTCTGTCTCATCATTTTGTCTGTGTTTCTGTCTTTATAAAATGAATGTGTCATGTTGGTATTTTGAGGTAGCTTGTGTTACCTTAAAATGAAGCCAGTAAGAAAAACTTCTAAAGGCTGTAGCTAGAGAATTTAGAACAATGGGAAAGAATAAGGAACTTTTCTAATTGAAATAGTTGTTAAGCAGTATTAATCCCAACTTTAGGCTTTCCATAGGAAATTAGGTTACCAAAAAAAAAAAAAAAAAAAAAAAAAAAAAAAAAAGCTCTGTAATTTCAACATTGGCCAAGTAGAAATTACATAAATAAAGTCAGATAATCAAATGTGCAGAACCCCTGGGAGAATTCCTGAATTTTGGATAATTCCAGCAGCTCATTTGTATTTGAAAAATAATAGTGTGTTTGAGGATTACACTCTGTAGAGTTTGTTTTAAGAAGAATAAAAATTAAATTTTATAAAAGTTTTGAAAGTAAATAGACAGTTTCATTGTTTTAGGGCAAATGAATAAAGGCAGCTAGTTTGGAAATAATATCAAAGTAAGATCATCCAGAGGGTACGAGTGCAAAAATTGATATTATGCCAAGCCAATGTACAGTTTGGTGCTGCACTTTAGCTCTGGATAACAGGCTTTCTCATAATATCTTGACATAACACCTGTGAGTATTGCTTGGACCATGCTCATACTGCTTAATAACCTTATTATCTATAATAATTACATATAAAGCTACTTGTTCATATTTCTCTTACTATTCTATTATCATTTTATACTTGCTAGTCTTACTTTCCCAATTCCCCTTGGGAAAAGGAATTATATCTACTACTTCAATGATGATCCAAATATAAAATCATACTTAAGAATGAAGGAAGAAAAGGTAAATTTTTTTTTGGTTAGAGAGTTTGGCAAGGGAAGAACTTGCTGGAGGTTATAGAATGTATGAAAGAGGAGTTAGAATTTCAAAAATTAGAAAGTTTAGAATTTGGAAAAAGACAAAACAGCTGTCTTTTCAGAGAGGGAAAGAAAAGAAGACAGTCAAAAGACAGTATTTGAGTGGCTTTTAGTTAATGTAAAGAAGAGTATTGTAAGATAATTCTGGAAAGTTAAGTAGACCTCATTTTGTATAGGACTTTTAATGTTAGGATAAGAAGTTTGAATTTGTTTGGCAAAGGATAATTAACCAAAAATGAATATTGATCATATCTGTAAAGAAGGAAGGATAATCTGATAACTACACCAAGAATAGATTAGAATATTAAACCACTTTTCAATAATAAGGCAATTCAAGGAACTTTCAATAGACTTGTGATGGAAAGTGCCATCCAGAGGCAGAAATGTAGAGATTCAATATGGATCAAATTATAGTGTTTTCAACCTTTTTTCTGTTGTTTTTCTTTGTTGGCTTTTTTTTCCCCTCTCTCATGTCTTTTTTCCCCCTTTTGATCTCATTTTTCTTGTATGGCATGACCAATGTGAAAATAAGAATAGCACATGTTTAGCTTATATCAAATTCTTTGCTGTTTTTGGGAAGAGGGAAGAGGGGAGAAAGAGGGAAAACTTCAGAATGCAAGATTTTGCATGAGACAATGTTGAAAAGTTTCATTGAATGCATTTAGAAAAATAAAATATATTTTAAAAAAAGAATAGCAATCCAAAGGAGAGGGGAATTAAGAAGTTAGTTCATCTAATTCTTCTTGTGCAGCAAAATAATTGTATGGATATGTATCCATATATTTAACATATTTCATATGTATTGATCTATTTGCCATCTGAGGAGGGGGTGAGGGGAAGGAGGAGAAAAATTGGAACAAAAGGTTTTGCAATTGTAAATGCTGAAAATATGCATATATCTTGTAAATTAAAAGCTATAGTAACAAGTTATTTCAACAGTCTAAACATTTTAGGATAAACATAGGTAAACTGAAACACCAAACAACAATGCCAAGAAGGAGAAGGGCTTAGAAAAATTTCCATAAAATAATCAGTTGAGTAGGCAGAGCCAAAATGGTGTAGGAAAGACAGAAACTTGTCAAAAGTCTCCCCCAAACGTCTCCAAGTAGCTTTAAATAATGACTCTAAACAACTTTTAGCATTTCAGAATCCTCAAAAAAGCAGTGTGGAACAATGTTTTCCACTGAAGACAACTTAGAAGGTCAGCAGGAAAGTTCTATTGGCATGAATGTAGGACAGAAGTATAGGCTAAGCCAGCACATCCCTAGCCCCAACAAACCAGGCCTGGACATTGAGGCCTCTGAATCAGTAGCAACAGTGGTGGTTTCCAGACCCTCAACATCAAAGATGACTTGGAAGGTCATCAGGAAAGGTTTGTATGAGGAGCCCCTAGAAATCAGGAGCAACTACTACTACTTAATAGTAGTAGCATCAGCACCATCAGTAGCAACAGAAACAACAACAGAAGCAGTAGTGGTAGCAGCAGCTTCCAGAAGTCTCAGCCTGAAGACAATAAAAGGGTCAGACAGCTAGTCAGGAGATTATGGGGATTTCTTTGCTAGCACTGAGGCAGGACTCAGATCTGGGTTGTAGTGGTGGTTCACATACTACCTTGGAAGAACTGAAAACTTAGAGATCCTAGATGAGCTCTGAAAACAGCTGCACCATTCATCCTGAAAACATCCCAACTTTTAAAAAGAGCTAAAAGCTGAGTAATATACTGAAGAAATGAGCAAACAAAAGGGAAAAATTCTGACCACAGAAAATTATTATGGTTACAAGGAAGATAAAAACACACTCAGAAGACAACAAAATCAAAGCTCTTACATCCAAAGCCTCCAAGAAAAATAAGAATTAGTCTCAAGCCATGGAAGGCTCAAAAGGGATTTTGAAAACCAAATAAGAGAGAGAGGAAAATTTGGAAAGAGAAATAAGGGTATTATAAAAACTGCAAAAATGCTAATGAGATGAAGAATATCTTTAAAAGCAAAACTCGCTAAATGGGAAAGAAAGTACAAAAGTTTACTGAGGAAAATACCTTAAAAAATTAGAATTGAGAAAATGGAAGTTAATGACTTTTTGAGAAATCAAAATTCAATAAAATAAAACAAAAAATGGGGGAAAAGTAAACAATGTGAAATATCTCATTGGAAAAATAACTTATGTGGGAAATAAATCCAGGAGAGATGTTAAAATTAATCTTTCAATATCATCTTTCACTCTTTCAAGATTATCATCTTTCAAAAAATAATCAAAGAAAACTCTCCTGATATTCTAGAAGCAAAGGATAAAATAGAAATTGGGAGATTCCTTTGATCACCTTTTGAAAGAAATCCCAAGATGAAAACTCCTAAGAATATTATGCCAGATTTCATAACTTCCAAATCAAGGAGAAAATATTGTAAGCAACAAGAAAGAAATAATTCAAACATGATGGATCCATGATATTTAGCAGCTTATATTGATTACAATCAAGAATCATCAAACCAGAAAAATTGAGCATAATCCTTTAGGGCAAAAGGTAGATACTCAATGAAATAGAAGAGCCTTATAGAAGAAAAGATTACAGGTAAATAGAAAATTTGACTTTCAAATATAGGCCTCTGGAGAAGCATAAAAGAATAACAAGGAAAGGGAAATCATAAAGGTCTTAATCAAGTTAATCTGTTTATATTCCTACAGGAAATGATGATACTTGTAACACATAACTTTCTCATTATTAGGGAAGTTAGATGGAGTATATATAGACAGACCATGTGGGTGTGATTTGAATATGAAGAGAGATGTGGAATGATATAAATTATCTGCTATAAAAGAGGCAAGAAAAAGTTTTTACAGTGGAAGGAAAGAGTGGGGGAAGAGAAGTGAATGAATCTTACTCTCATCAACATTGGTTTAAAAAATAAATTACATACACATTCAATGTGGGTACAGGAATCTATCTTGCCCCATAAAGAAGTAAAAGGGAAAGAGATACAGGAAGGGGGAGGATGATTGAAGACAGGGCATATTGGAGGAGGGGGTGGTCAGAACAAAAACACTTTTGAAGAGGAAAAAGGATGAAAGGAATGAGAATAAATGGGGGGAAATACAGTTAGTGATAGTAATTGTGTAAAGAATTGTGAAGTAAGTTTCTCTGGTGGAGTCATTTGTCAAACATATAGGGAACTGAGTCAAATTTATAAAAAGTTAAGAGCCACTCCTCATTTGAAAAATGATCAAAAGATATAAACTATAGCCAGCAGGCTATACAATTATGCATACCCTTTGACCTGACAATAGCTCTACTAGGCATATATCCCAAAAGATTTTTTTTTAATGAAAAGTAACTATACATACAAAAATATTTATATTAGCTCTTTTCTTAGGGCAAAGAATTAGAATTTTAGGGGATGCTGATCAATTGGGAAGTAGTTGAATAAACTGTGATATGTGAGTATTGTGGAATAGTATTTTTCTATAAGAAATGATGAGCAAGATGCTCTCAGAAAAACCTAGAAAGTCTTCCATGTGTACATGAAAAGTGAAATATACTGTTTACAAAGTAATAGCAACCCTGTGGAATAATCAGCTGTGAATGACTTTGCTATTCTCAGAAAGACAATGATTCAAAACTACTATGAAAGACTTGTGATGAAGAATGCTATTCATACCCAGAGAAAGACCTGATTGTGTCTGAATACAGATTAGAGCACATTTTTTTTTTCTTTTGGAGGACTTTTATGGGGAGGAGGTGAAATCTGTTTTCTTTTGCAACATGAATTTTATCTTTTGAATTACTTCAATCATGCCTTATCAATGGGTGGGGAGGGAAGAAGGCAGAGAATCTGGAACTCAAAATTTAGAAAAAAAATAAATATAAAAATATTTTACATGTAATTGAAGTTAAAAAATATTAAATTTTAACAAGAACCAGTTGAATAACCTGGGAATGGTTAAGATAAAGAAGAGAGGCCTCAATGGAAATATTATATCAGTCTTCACAAATGGGAAGAGCTGTCTTGTAGATAAGGAAGTGTATTTATTTTATTTTATTTTATTTTTTGTCTATAGAGAGCCAAAGGCATAACATGGGAAAGTAGCATAAGGATAAATTACTATGCTACAATTCATGATAGAAAAGAAGAAAGCTAAATAGAGTTCATTGTATACCTTCAGTACAGTTAGAGAAGGTTTCAGAATTTAGGAGAAAAAAAAGAACAGTTAGGATACAATAGTTTAAAATTCTATAGGAAAAGGCAATGGAAGGGGAATGTGATACAGTCAAGAAAAAAATTTTTGATGCTGCAAACACTAATCTCTTCTATGAGAAAAAATGAAGGAGGGGTAGGGAATTTTCTAAAGAAATTTGGCATAGCTACACATTCATCAACCAACTCAGATTTAGAAGACATATGCAGAAGATGAAAGAAAGGTCAAGTAATAGATGGTGAATACAAAAGAGTCTTATAAGGATAATGTCAAGAACTCTAAAGCTCAGAATAGGCTATGGCTTGCTCTGAATGTTAAGGACAACAAAAAGGCTTTATAAAATTTGATAGCAGTAGAGTAAAATCAAAGAAATTTTCTGGCTACTACTTGGTATAACTGGAATGATGATACATCTGATTATGTCTGAACTACTTATATATTTCTTCTGCAAACTCTGCTAAACACAATTATCCTCCGATTGGGAAGTATAACACAAAATGATTAACAGAGATTTCTAATTCAAGAATAGTGAAAAATTTGTTAAAAAAAATACACCTGTCCTCAATTAATTCAAGTTGAAAGCGCTAAATAAATTGTACCCCAATGTAATAATAATCAAAGGTAGTATTTATATAGTACATTGATGCTTTAAACTATTATTTAATAGGTCCTATATTAACCCTTCAAATACTCAGAAACATTCATTTATCTGTGAGTCTTCTTTTCTACAGGCTAAATATGCAAGTTCATGCTATCCTTCTTTTGAAATAATGGCCTCAAAAGCTTTCCCCTTTCTCACTCATTACCTTTTCTAGTCTCTAGATTATTTTTTTCCTTGATTCAAGTGCCCAAAACTAAATGCAATATTTTAGATATAGTTTGAATAGAGCAGAACACACAGATGATACCATTTCCTTTACTCCTGAAACTATGCCTCTTTAATGCAGACCAAAAACACATTCTATTTTCTGGGTGCTACACCACAATGCTAATATATATATATATATATATATATATATATATATATATATATATATATATATATATATATGTAGAATTTTATATCCAATGAAACCCAAATTTTTTTTAAATTATGCAGAACAATATCTTTCTCATTTTATAATTCAAAAGGTGATTTTTAATACATATTTTAGCCTTATTTTAAACTCTCCAGTGATTTGATATGATATGAAATGATATATGATATGAAATCATATGTTCTAAGACAAATTGTTTTAGAGCTTCTATAGATTTCTACAATAAATGAATTTGAACATCACAATTGATGAAGTCTCCTAATTGTTGTAGGATGTAGTTATACCTTTAGACATCACAAGAGAGGAAATAAATGAAGGGAGCAAAAAAGTTTCCAAGAAAAAAGTTCTAATTAAAGGCATATAGGACATATAAAGGTAATAGAATTTTACAGTTAAAGATCCTGGTTTGTAAAGGAGAAATGTTTGCTAGCCATCGAAATTTAGGGGAGGGTGAGGAACAATAGGTATTTTAATCCTTTCCTGTATACAATCTGGCTTGTTTATGATATTTCAAAAATGAAATGACCTAAACTGAGCATAGTGTTACAATACAGATAAGAAGAGAATGCAGCAAGACTATAAGCTTACTTGCTCTGGAAACCATTTTCCCCTGTAATATATAATTTACTACTACTCTTTCAGTTTTCTTCTTATTTCTTCTTTATCATCATCTTCTATTTCTTCTTCATTGTCACTTTGTTATCTTTTGCATCTTCTTTTTCATGATCTTCTTTATTTTCTTCATTATCATCATCATCTTTGTTATCATCTTTTTTGCTTTTTTCATCATCATCATGTTATCTTTTTATCATCTCCTTCTCCTTTTTCTCCTTTCACTTTTATTACTTCTCCTCCTCCTTCTCCTTTCATTTCTTCTCCCTCACTTTCTTTTCCTTCTTCCATCACTACATGTGGTCCTTCTGTCCACATAGGAGTTCATATACTTATATGTAATAATGTTTAATTGTAAATGACTTAAACATTCTGGTCAATACAATGAGCCAAGATAATTCTGAATGATTTGTAAAGAAAAATGTTATTCATATCCAGAAAAAAACTGGTGGAATTTAAATATAGACTGAAATATACATTTTCTTTTGACTTTACTTTTTTTTTACTTTTCTGCAATAGAAGTAAATGGAAATAGGTTGCTGTATTATTTTACATGTATAATTCACATTTCTTGTCTTCAAAAATAGTAACGGTGGGATAAAAGGGAAAGATAATAATTCGAAATTTTTCAAAATAAATGCTAAAATTTAATTTGTAATTTTGAAATGAAAGCTTTCATGTTTAAAAATGTGAAAATTTAATTGAGAAAGTATAGACTAATATCTTACATTATAAAGGAATCAAAATATGTACCTGATCTGTATATTAAAGCTCACACTGTTGAAGTTCAGAAGGGACCTCATAAGGTTTAGGGTCACAAATCTGTTTCATGGTGTGCCTCAAAAGAATTTGCAGGCTTATATCAATACTAAACATATATGCACCAAGTGGTATAGCATCTAACTTTCTAAAGGAAAAGTTAAGAGAACTGCAAGAAGAAATAGACAGTAAAACTATAATAGTGGGAGATCTCAACCTTGCACTCTCAGATTTAGACAAATCAAACCACAAAACAAACAAGAAAGAAATTAAAAAAGTAAATAGAACATTAGAAAAACTAGGTATGATAGACCTTTGGAGAAAACTGAATGGCAATAGAAAGGAATATACTTTCTTCTCAGCAGTTCATGGATCCTATACAAAAATAGACCATATATTAGGACATAAAGATCTCAAAATTAAATGTAGGAAGGCAGAAATAATAGATGCCTTCTTCTCAGATCACAATGCAATAAAAGCTACATTCAGTAAAAAGTTAGGAGTAAATAGACCAAAAAGTAATTGGAAACTGAATAATCTCATCTTAAAGAATGCCTGGGTGAAAGAGCAAATTATAGAAACAATTAACAATTTCACCCAAGATAATGACAATGATGAGACACCATATCAAAATCTTTGGGATGCAGCTAAAGCAGTAATAAGGGGAAATTTTATATCTTTAGAGGCTTATTTGAAGAAAATAGAGAAAGAGAAGATTAACGAATTGGGCTTACAACTTAAAAGGCTAGAAAAAGACCAAATTATAAACCCCCAACCAAAAATTAAACTTGAAATACAAAAATTAAAAGGAGAAATCAATAAAATTGAAAGTAAAAAAACTATTGAATTAATAAATAAAACCAAGAGTTGGTTTTATGAAAAAGCCAATAAAATAGATAAACCTTTGGTAAATTTGATCAAAAAAAAGAAAGAGGAAAATCAAATTGATAGTCTTAAAAATGAAAAGGGGGATCTTTCCACCAATGAAGAGGAAATTAGAGAAATAATAAGGAGTTACTTTGCCCAACTTTATGCCAATAAATTTGATAACTTAAGTGAAATGGATGACTTCCTCCAAAAATATAGGCTTCCTAGATTAACAGAGGAGGAAATAAATTGCTTAAATAGTCCCATTTCAGAAAAAGAAATAGAACAAGCTATTAATCAACTCCCCAGGAAAAAATCCCCAGGGCCAGATGGATTCACATGTGAATTCTACCAAACATTTAAAGAACAATTAGCCCCAATGTTATATAAACTATTTGAAAAATTAGGGGATGAAGGAGTCCTACCAAACTCCTTTTATGACACAGACATGGTACTGATACCTAAACCAGGTAGATTGAAAACTGAGAAAGAAAATTATAGACCAATCTCCTTAATGAATATTGATGCTAAAATCTTAAATAAGATATTAGCAAAAAGACTTCAGAAAATCATCTCCAAGATAATACACTATGATCAAGTAGGATTTATTCCAGGAATGCAGGGCTGGTTTAATATTAGGAAAACTATTAATATAATTGACCATATTACTAATCAAATTAATAAGAACCATATGATCATCTCAATAGATGCATAAAAAGCATTTGACAAAATCCAACATCCATTCCTACTAAAAACTCTTGAGAGTATAGGAATAAATGGACTATTCCTTAGAATAATCAGGAGCATATATTTAAGACCTTCAGTAAGCATAATATGCAATAGAAATAAACTGCAACCTTTCCCAGTAAGATCAGGAGTGAAACAAGGTTGCCCACTATCACCATTACTATTCAATATAGTACTAGAAACGCTAGCCTCGGCAATAAGAGCCGAGAAAGAGATTCAAGGAATTAGAGTAGGAAGTGAGGAAATTAAACTATCACTTTTTGCAGATGACATGATGGTATACTTAGAGAACCCCAAAGACTCTGCTAAAAAGCTACTAGAAATAATTCAAAATTTCAGCAAAGTGGCAGGATACAAAATAAATCCACATAAATCCTCGGCATTTTTATATATCACTAACAAAATGCAACAGCAAGAGATACAAAGAGAAATTCCATTCCAAACAAATGTTGAGAGTATAAAATATTTGGGAATCCATCTACCAAAGAAAAGTCAGGAATTATATGAGAAAAATTACAAAACACTTGCCACAAAAATAAAATCAGATTTAAATAATTGGAAAGACATTCAATGCTCTTGGATAGGCCGAGCGAATATAATAAAGATGACAATACTCTCCAAACTAATCTATTTATTTAGTGCTATACCAATCAGACTCCCAAGAAACTATTTCAATGACCTAGAAAAAATAACAACAAAATTCATATGGAAGAATAAAAGATCGAGAATTGCAAGGGAACTAATGAAAAAAAACTCAGAGGAAGGTGGTCTAAGTGTACCTGATTTAAAGCTATATTATATAGCAGCAGTCACCAAAACCATTTGGTATTGGCTAAGAAATAGACCGGTAGATCAGTGGAACAGATTAGATACAAAGGACAAAAAAGGGTACATCTACAGCAATCTAATCTTTGACAAACCCAAAGATTCCAACATTAGGGATAAAAATTCATTATTCGGAAAAAACTGTTGGGAAAACTGGAAATTAGTATGGCAGAAATTAGATATGGATCCACACTTAACACCATATACCAAGATAAGATCAAAATGGATCCATGATTTAGGCATAAAGAGGGAGATAATAAATAGATTAGAGGAACAGAGGATAATCTACCTCTCAGACTTGTGGAGGAGGAAGGAATTTATGACCAGAGGAGAACTAGAGATCATTATTGATCACAAAATAGAAGATTTTGATTACATCAAACTAAAAAGTTTCTGTACAAATAATACTAATGTAAACAAGATTAGAAGGGAAGTAACAAATTGGGAAAATATTTTTAAAAACAAAGGTTCTGACAAAGGTCTCATTTCCAAAATATATAGAGAACTGACCATAATTTATAAGAAACCGAACCATTCTCCAATTGATAAATGGTCAAAGGATATGAACAGACAATTCTCAGAGGAAGAAATTGAAACTCTATCCACTCACATGAAAGAGTGTTCCAAATCACTACTGATCAGAGAAATGCAAATTAAGACCACTCTGAGATACCACTACACACCTGTCAGATTGGCTAAGATGACAGGAACAAATAATGATAAATGTTGGAGGGGATGTGGGGAAATTGGGACACTAATACATTGCTGGTGGAGTTGCGAAAGAATCCAGCCATTCTGGAGAGCAATCTGGAATTATGCCCAAAAAGTTATCAAACTGTGCATACCCTTTGACCCAGCAGCGCTACTACTGGGATTATATCCCAAAGAAATACTAAAGAGCGGAAAGAGACATATATGTGCCAAAATGTTTGTGGCAGCTCTTTTTGTTGTAGCTAGAAACTGGAAGATGAATGGATGTCCATCAGTTGGAGAATGGTTGGGTAAATTGTGGTATATGAAGGTTATGGAATATTATTGCTCTGTAAGAAATGACCAGCAGGAGGAATACAGAGAGGCCTGGAGAGACTTAAATCAACTGATGCTGAGTGAAATGAGCAGAACCAGAAGATCACTGTACACTTCAACAACAATACTGTATGAGGATGTATTCTGATGGAAGTGGAAATCTTCAACATAAAGAAGATCCAACTCACTTCCAGTTGATCAATGATGGACAGAGGTAGCTACACCCAGAGAAGAAAACTGGGAAGTGAATGTAAATTGTTAGCCCTAATATCTGTCTGCCCAGGTTGCATGTACCTTCGGATTCTAATGTTTATTGTGCAACAAGAAAATGATATTCACACACATGTATTGTACCTAGACTATATTGTAACACATGTAAAATGTATGGGATTGCCTGTCATTGGGGGGAGGGAATAGAGGGAGGGGGGTAATTTGGAAAAATGAATACAAGGGATAATATTATAAAAATATATATATATAATAAAAAATTAAAAAAAAAAAAAAGAATTTGCAGGCTTGAGCCCATCTCCAAGTCAAGGAGCAAAGTTTATTGTAATTGCAATGCCTGTTGAAGCAGGCTAAGTTCCAAAAGAATTTAGCAAAGGACCAAGAGCAAAAAGATAGATATATAGGACAGTTAGACAAGAGCTTCATGTTACATATTCCTTAATTTTATGACTTTCAGGTGAGTTTGGGTGGTGATCTATTCACTATGATCTCAAGAATTTGGTTATCATTGACTAATAGATTATTGGTCTGTTGGTCAGTAATGCTTGTAGGTCTGTTGTAAGAACAGAAGACTTTAAAATCATTTACAGACAGATTGCTAGAACAATAGCCCTCTAAGATTGGGGGGACCTCAAGATCACTAATTCTAAAGACTTTAAAATAATTGACAAATTGTTAGAACAAAAGCATTCTTAAGATGGGAGGGGAATCTCCTTACTGCTGTTTTCCCTAGAAGCTATATTCCATCAAGACCATTATTTTTCAGGTGAACAGAAGCAGATATCTTTTACAGATATGATTAGAAAGTAAAGTCTAACCTAAACAAAAATTAAATACTATTGTAAAAAATAAAATAGATAATTTCATATACATAAAATTGAAGATCATATGCACCAACAAATTTAACACAACTAGAATAATAAAAGAAAATTCTCATTTTGGGCAAAGTTTGTGCACCAAACATCATGAATAAGGGTCTGATATCTATGCAATATGAGGGCTAAAACAAATGCAGGTATATGTAGATAGACAGACAGGTCAGATGAACAGATAGATAGATAACAGAAGGTATATAGATAGATAATATATTGATAGGTAATGATCTAGATATGTTTCAAAAGCCATTTTTCAAAGTTATTAAAAGAAAAAATTATAATTAAGAATTAAATGAAAAATTACTCATAAACACTTATGATTAGAAAAAATGAATATAAAAATAATTCTAATGCTTTTACTCACACAAAGAAAATTGGGAAAAACAAATATAGAAATACTGCTATGGGATTATGTAAAAACAGGGATTTTTTTTTCAGATCCACTTTTTTTTAAATTTTTTTAAATTTAAATTTTTTTTTATTAATTTTATAATTATACCATTTTTGACAGTACATATGCATAGGTAATTTTTTACATTAACCCTTGTACTCCCTTCTGTTCTGAATTTTCCCCTCCTCCCCTCTATACCCTCCCCTAGATGGCAGGCATTCCCATACATATTAAATATGTTATAGTATATCCTAGGTACAATATATATGTGCAGAACCGAATTTTGTTGTTGTTGTTGTTGTTGCAAATGAAAAATTGGATTCGAAAGGTAAAAATAACCTGGGGAGAAAAACAAAAAAAAGGCTAACAGTTTACACTCATTTCCCAGTGTTTCTTCTCTGGGTGTAGCTGATTCTGTCCATCATTAATCAATTGGAATTGGATTAGCTCTTCTCTATGTTGAAGATATCCACTTCCATCAAAATACATCCTCATATAACATTGTTGTTAAAGTGTATAATGATCTCCTAGTTCTACTCATTTCACTCAGCATCAGTTGATGTAAGTCTTTCCAAGCCTCTCTCTGTATTCATCCTGTTGGTCATTTCTTACAGAACAATAATATTCCATAACATTCATATACCATAATTTACCCAACCATTCTCCAGTTGATGGGCATCCATTCATTTTCCAGTTTCTAGCCACTACAAAAAGGGCTGCCACAAACAATTTAGCACATACAGGTCCCTTCCCCTTCTTGAGTATTTCCTTGGGATATAAGCCCAGGAGTAGCACTGCTAGATCAAAGGGTATGCACAGTTTGATAACTTTTGGGGCATAATTCCAGATTGCTCTCCAGAATTGTTGGATTCTTTCACAACTCCACCAACAATGCATGTGTCCCACTTCTCCCACATCCCCTCTAACATTCATCATTATTTGTTCCTGTCATCTTAGCTGATCTGACAGGTGTGTAGTGTGTAGTCAGAGTTGTCTTAATTTGCATTTCTCTGATCGATAGTGATTTGGAATACTCTTTCATATGAGTGGAAATAGTTTCAACTTCATCATCTGAAAATTGTCTGTTCATATCCTTTGACCATTTATCAATCGAGAATGCCTTTATTTCTTATAAATTAGAGTCAATTCTCTGTATATTTTGGAGATGAGGCCTTTATCAGAAACTTTAACTGTAAAAATGTTTTCCCAATTTGTTACTTCCCTTATCATCTTGTTTGCATTAGTTTTGTTTGTACAAAAGCTTTTTAATTTGATGTAATCAAAATTTTCTATTTTGTGATCAATAATGATTTTTAGTTCTCCTTTGGTCACACATTCCTTCCTCCTCCACAAGTCTGAGAGGTAAACTATACTATGTTTCTCTAATTTATTTATGATCTTATTCTTTATGCCTAAATCATGGACCCATTTTGATCTTATCTTGGTAGATGGTGTTAAGTGTGGGTCCATGCCTCGTTTCTGCCATACTAATTTCCAGTTTTCCCAGCAGTTTTTGTCAAATAATGAATTCTTATCCCAGAAGTTGGGATCTTTGGGTTTGTCAGACACTAGATTGCTATTTTTATTCACTATCTTGTCCTGTGAACCTAACCTATTCCACTGATCAACTAGTCTCCTTCTTAGCCAATACCAAATGATTTTAGTGACTGCTGCTTTATAATATAGTTTTAGATCAGGTACAGCTAGGCCAGCTTCATTTGATTTTTTTTTTTCATTAATTCCCTTGAAATTCTCAACCTTTTGTTCTTCCATATGAATTTTGTTGTTATTTTTTCTAGGTCATTAAAATAGTTTCTTAGGAGTCTGATTGATATAGCACTAAATAAATAGATTAGTTTAGGGAGTATTGTCATCTTGATTAAATTCGCTTGGCCTATCCAAGTGCACTTAATATTTTTTCAATTATTTAAATCTGACTTTATTTTTGTGGCAAGTGTTTTGTAATTTTGCTCATATAATTCCTGAATTTCCTTTAGTAGATATATTCCCAAATATTTTATACTATCGACAGTTATTTTAAATGGAATTTATCTTTATCTCTCTTGCTGTTGAATTGTGTTGGTAATGTATAAAAATGCTAAGGATTTATTTGGATTTATTTGGTATACTACAACTTTGCTAAAGTTCTGAATTATTTCTAATAGCTTTTTAGCAGAGTCTTGGGGGTTCTCTAAGTATACTCATATCATCTGCAAAGAGTGATAGTTTGATTTTCTAATAATCTACCCTAATTCCTTTAATCTCTTTCTCAGCTCTAATTGCTGAGGCTAGTATTTCTAGTACAATATTGAATAGTAATGGTGATAGTGAGCAACCTTGTTTCACTCCTGATGTTACTGGGAAAGGTTCCAGTTTATTGCCATTACATATGATGAAAAACAGGGATATTAATACATAGTTGGAAAGCAATTTGGAATTGACACAGAATTGACTAAAATGACTACACTCTTTGATGCAGAAATCCTATTCCTATATACATATTTGAAAGAAGACTCACATAAAGGAAAAAAGCCATACAGACATCAAAATGCTTAAAGTTATACTTTTGGCAGTGTTGGCTTCCTGGAAACAGACACTTGTTTTTGTCTTTTTTTTTTTCTTCTTTTTCTTCTTTTTTTTTCCCCTGAGGCAATTGGGGTTAAGTGACTTGCTCAGGGTCAAACAGCCAGGAAGTATTAAGTTCAGATTTGAACTCAGGTCCTTCTGACTTTGGATGGTACTTCAGGGCCACTATACCAATTAGCTGCCCCACACTTGTCATTTGGAAAACAGTTAACAAGTTGAGATTCATAAATGTGATGAAATACTATCATGATGATAACAATGGTGAATATAGCAAATAATAATATTTCCATCACTTGATGGGAAGATTAATATGAGCTAACTCAAAAATGAACTAAATAAAACTAGGGAAAATATTAATTAATTATTATAACAGTGAAAACAAAACAAAACAAAACAAAACAAAACAAAAAAAACAATAGCAACTGAAAGCTACATTATTATAATGACCAAGATCCCCCCACCAAAAAATAAAATAAAATAAAATAAAAAAAAAAAGAAAGGAATAAGAATAAGCATCTTCTTTGTAGAGATGTAAGTCTGTAGACTTGATTGAAGTTTTTGTTAATTTTGCCAAGTTTTCTCTTGTTCTCTTTATTTTAAAGGATGCTTTTCTAGCTGAGGGGAAAGAGAAATAATTATTAACAACAGTGAAAATGTTATAAAATCAATTGTTAGTCATTTTTAATTAATTGTATGCTAGTCCATATTATGTTTGCTCTTTGATCACTAATTATGAATCAGAGAATTTCAGAGACTACAGGTTCTCAGGACACTATTTAGTCCAATCCATTTCTTAACAATGACCTTTTGTTCAACACATCCAACAAAAGTTTGCCCATCATTTACTTGAAGAACACTAATAATGAAAATACACCACCACCAGAGGAAGCTCATTCTACCTTTAGTGATACTTTAATTTAATTTAATATTTAATTTCTGGTACCAAGGCTGTATTTTCCTCTTTGTAATTGCTCTTAGTGCTATTCTTTGTGATCATTCTGAAGAAGTCTGATTTGTTTTCCAGGTTACCTTGTAAACCCTTAAAAAAAATTATGCCCACTTTAAGACTTTTTTTTCTCCAATATTAAAAATACCTTCAACTGATCCTTACTTGGAACAATCTCAAGAACTTTCATTAACCTGGTCACCACTTTCCCTTTGTTCTCTAGCTTATCAATTGCCTTCATAAAATATGGTTCTCATAACTGAGCATAATATTTCAAACGTGGATTTCTGTGGGAATAGTGTAATAGAAACAATGTCTCAGGAGTAACCTGGAGACTGTTTCTCTTCCTGAATCCACAAAGGTCATTCACTTTCTTGGCTATTATATTATCTCCTACTGAACTTATGATACAATAAAAATCCCAAACCCATATATATGTATGTATATATAGATATATATATAGAGATAGATATATATATACAGATACAGATATATACTTATATATTAAAATACAGTATATATATATATATATATATATATATATATATATGTGTGTGTGTGTGTGTGTGTGTGTGTGTGTGTGTGTGTGTATTTGTATATGTATATTTCATTCTGGTACTTGATTTCATGGGGAATTATATACCAGTTTACATCTTTCCAATCTCATTTTTGTATGTGACTTTGCACTTATCCCTATTATACTTCATTTTATTATATTGAACCCCAACACTTTGATATCCCTTTGGCTCCGAACTTTATCTTTCATTGTTAAGTATTCCTCCTGATTTTATAAGAAAGCTGGATCATGTTCTTTTCAAATGTGACTAGTTACCTCTCTACCAGTTTTCTAATCTTGAATTTCCATAGCTAATTTGTTTCCATAAAACAAGCCTCATCTATAAATAACTTGATTTCTCTCTCCCCCCTCCCCCCCACACTGCAATGCCCAAATTCTAGATGCATGTTTATTCCATTAACCCAAACCAGTCCCACTAAATCAGAAGACTTGAAAAAAAAACCTACTGCCTTGCTAGCTTTAGAGTGAGGCAGTGTTTGAATAGCAATGTTTACTGTGAGATTTTAAAATAAGAGGAAGTTTTTAATAGAGCTGAGGAGTAAAGCCTAATAATTCTTTAGTTTAAACTAAAAGAAAAAAGTTGAGAAATCCAATGTTTGGGGGGCAGAGAAAGCAGGGTCTTGGAAGCAGCCCAATTTGCCACCCCATCTTTGCTTTCTCAGTTCCCCATTATTTAGGCACTGGGGTTGTAGTCACATTGTGTATGCTTAACAAATAAAAGCTTTCAGTGAACATCATTCAATTCCTGCCTCCTGCTAAGGGTTTTGGAAGTGTAATACATCACAGAATCAAAATGACTTTCACTAAAAATTCATGCTGTTTAAATCACACCAAATGTTATATTGAGCTGTAGCATACATAATTCATGTGTCATTAACGGTGCCTACTAGTCCTTAGCCTCATGGCATACCAATGAAGGGGATGCAGAGTTAAGTTGCTGCTACCTGCCTTCACTTACATTTCTTTTTCCAAAGAAATTTGACACTGAAGACTTCTGGCAACTCAATGAACAGCACCAATAGACTGGCCTGAGGACCTAATTCCTCAGAAATGGCCTGGGAATTTGGAAGCCAGCTGTTGCACAACATGGAAACTTTGTCTTCCCTATTCTACTATATGAAAAAATGCTGATATAGAAAAGGGCACAAGACAAAACAAAACAAAACAAAAAGGCAGAAGCAATACATCTTTTGTTTTGTGAAACTCCATAAAACCTGCATTTAGAATGATGTTTGACAGGAACCCCAGGGGTGTGATATGATGCAATCCATGAAGTCACTGTCTCAGCAAATTTTTTGTTTGTTTAGCTTCATCTCTGGTGCCTTATTTTTCATCATCAGAATACCCCCTGGGGTGTGTTCACTGCTACCAGGGCAGTCAGCCTTCTATAATAACTCATATGAGATTGATAGATAATGTGAGAATAGGGTAAGGAAAAATTCTATTCAGGAATTTATAATGCAACCCATAGTCTATTATGGAAGCTCTGCATTCACACTGACCAAAGTCAATCTTAGTAATGTAATATGAAATACTTTCTGTAGCTCATGTCTCTATCCAGAAAATATTCTAAATGGGACTACTTTGTTTCTTTGTTTTTAGTTTTTATCTGGCTGTTTTCAGTTCCCTTGCAAGCACCAAGGAAACAAAGCATCAAACAAAAAAGAAGTTAATTTCATAAATCCAATCAATCAAAGAGCACTTAGTAGGAATTAGCTATGTATGCCAAACATTTTAGTATATATTTATTCACAAATACAAGAAAAAAAATCCCTATTTACAGGGAACTTTCATTTTAATTGACAAGTGTATATATACAAAGATGTATGTGTGTGCATATTTATATCTATATATATCATAAATATAAAGTGATTGCATATAAATAAGTACAAATTAGTTAATATGAAATAGGTTGGAAACATGGCAGTGGTAACTGGGGAGTGGAAGGGAAGGGATCAAAAAAGACTTTCTCAATATGATGCTACTTGAACTTTTTCTAATAGGAAATGAGAGAGGTAGTGAAAAGATTCTGTTTTCTTGATAGGAGATACAACCATTGCAAAGGTATTGAGACAGAAAATAGAAGGTAATGATTGAAGAACAGAGTAAAGAATAGTTGAATTCTATCATAGATTGTGGAAGAAAAAGTATTGCCCAGTGAGTTTGGAAAGATGTGTTGGGAGTAGGATTGTGTTCTGTTTAGTTTACAGAGGAGTATTTTTCATTATTGAGTTAAAAAAAAAAAAAAAAAAGCCATTGAAGCTGATTGAGCTGGAGAATCATGTGATCAGTTCCAAACTTATGGAAAGTTACTTTGGCAGCACTCTTTATGATATACTGGAATAATTAGTGAAATGAAAATTTGAATCAGGAGGGCCAAATAGAAGGTTTTTGAAATAATCTTGGGAAGAAAGGATGAGAGCTTGAATTAAGTTGCTACATATGTAAGTACAGAAAAGAGGTCTGATGTGAGAGATATGTTAGAGGTAAAAACAACAAGATTTGGAAATTGACATTCTTTTGGCACTGACATTTGGCAATTGATATTTTCAGATGAGGAATTGAAGATAATGAAATTATAAAAACTAGGAGCCTGAAAGAATGATAGTGCCTTTGACAGAAAATTTGGGAATCTGGAAAAGGGTATATAATGTGGAGGAGGGTGATAAAATTTGTTCAGTTCAGTTTTGGACATACTGAATTTCAGATGTCTCTGGAACATCTTATTTGAAATGATCAATAAATGGGGGGGCACCTAGGTGGCACAGTGGATAGAACACCAGCCTTGAATTCAGGAGGACCTGGGTTCAAATCTGGTCTCAGGACACTTAACACTTCCTAGCTGTGTGACCCTGGGCAAGTCACTTAACCCCAGCCTCAGAAAAAAAAAAAAAGAAAAGAAAAGAAAAGAAAGAAATGACCAATAAATAACTGGAGTTGCATGAGTCTCAGGGGAGATTCAAGTGCTTCATTTGTGGATCTATTAATGATCTGTTTAAAGATGATAGTTAATTTGTGAGAGCTAATAAAGTTATAGAGAGAACACTGTAGAGGGAAGAGAAAGGAGGGTCCAGGATAGAATTTAAGGGAGCATCCACAATTAGAAGTGATGAAGATAATGAGAAGAAAAAATGAGATTTAAAAGAGGAATTAGGCAGATAGGAGGAAAATTAGAAAACAAATATGCAAAGAATATCTAGAAGAACATAACCCATAGTGTTTAATGCAGATGAAAAGGGAAGAAGACTGAGAGGGAAAGAATCAGATTTGGTAATTAAGAGATCATTGATAACTTTGGAAAGATCTATTTCAGTTGAAGAGTTTACAGTCAAATTCCAAAGGATTTAGGAATAAGAAAAGAAAAAGAGAATGTAAAGGTAGTGAGTATAAAAATATTTCTCTATCAATAACCTGAGAAATGGAGAGACATAGAATGCACAATAATATATAAAGCCATAGATAGTCAAGAATACTTTTCTTTCTAGTAAACTCAGCTACTAAAGGTTGTCAGCTAAAATTATTCATAGCTGTTAATGTCACCATGATGACATTCAGAGCCTTACTCTTAATAAGGGAAGTAAAAAAGAGTAATAAAGAGTCACTTAAAGAGTCTAGACATCAACTTCTCTGGTGTGTCATACTTTCCTAAAAGAAACTGTTCAGCCATTCCAGATTTATGTCATCAACTTTCAAGTAAGTCTTACCAAATAAGGAAAGAATTCAATGTGGAAAGAAATTTGACTTTCTTGCATATCTATTTAGCTCACATGAATGAAAGTGCTACTTGCATACAAAATATAGTTTTCTCCTCATCATAAACCTGTGCTTTGTTGTTCCTATGTCTTAGTCCCTGCAGTTCCCAACTTGAATAAGAGCTTTAGCTTAGTCTAAGAATACCTCCATTATTATACTGTTCCATTCAACTATTGCCAGAAAACATTCCTATAGTTTCTGACTTTGTCCAAGAGAACTCCTAGGTCTTCTATGACTTCTATGGTGTCTAGCATATTTTGCCTCTATCAAATGTACCACCATCATGACTGCTATTGCTTCCTGCCACTGCTTCTAGACTACTTAGAAAAGTGTTGGAACCCCGGGAAATTGTGATTATTGTTGTTCTTGTTTGGTTCATTTTTAAAGAGCACCACTGATATCACTTGGCTATGTCTTAATTGCCATATGAATCAGATTTAAGTGAAAATGGTAAAGACTTAACAGAAAGAGAGGGGTTTAAGAAGAAATGGCAAAACTACACACATACACACGCACAAACACACACACACACACACACACAAAGTCTATGGGAAAAAAGGTCTTAAACATTACAGATAACTAAAGTGGTATGGATAGTGATCTAGAGTCAGATATCCTAGAGAATAAATTCAAGTGGGCCTTAGGAAACATGGCTAACAATAAGGTTAGTGGAGGTGATAGAATTCTAGCTGCACTACTTAATATCATAAAACATGTTTTTATAGTGCTACACTCAGTTAAGTCAGCAAATTTGAGAATCTCAATAGTGTCTACTAGATTAGAAAAAGATCATTTTATGTTTTGATCTTAAAGAAGGATATTGCCAAGAAATGTTAAAATTTCCAATTTTTACAATTAACAATTAACCAAGCAATTGAACTTATATGCCAGCTTATGCTTTAGCTTCTGTAAAAACAAAACAAAACAAATTTCAGCAATATGGGAATCAAGAATTCCCAGAATAGCAGGATAATTTTTGCCATTATTTTCATTAAAGCTTTTTATATTCAAAATATATGCACAGATAATTTTCAAATTAATCCTTGCAAAATCTTGTGTTTAAATTTTTTTTTCTCTCCCTTCCCTTCACCCTCTCCCTTAGATGGCAAGGAGTCCAATATTTGCAATTCTTCTATACATATTTCCACAATTATCATACTGCACAATAAAAATCAGATCAAAAAGGAAAAAAAAATAGAAAACAAAATGTAAACAAACAAAAAGAGTGAAAATACTATGTTGTAATCCACACTCAGTCTCCACAGTCCTCTCTCTGGGTGCATATGGCTCTCTTCAGCACAAGACCATTAGAAATGGCCTGAATCATCTCATTGTTGAAAAGAGCTATGTCCATCAGAATGGATGATAGTATAATCTTGCTTTTGCTGTGTACAATAATCTCCTGATTCTTCTCACTTTATTTAGATCAGTTCATGTAAGTCCCTCCGGGCCTCTCTGAAATCATCTTGCTGATTGTTTCTTATAGAACAATAATATTCATATGTAATAACTTATTCACTCTTTCTCCAACTAATGGGCATCCACTCAGTTTCCAGTTTCTTGCCACTACAAAAAGGGCTGCCACAAACATGCTTGGGCATGCGAGTAACTCTCCCTCCTTTATGATCTTTTTGGGATAAAGGGCTAGTAAAGAAACTGCTGAATCAAAAGATATTCACAGTATGATAGCCCTTTGGGCATAGTTACAAATTGCTGTTCAGAATGGTTGAACCTGTTCACAACTCCTCCAACAATGCATTAGTGTCCCAGTTTTCCCACATCCTCTCCAACACTCATCATTATTTGTTCCTGTCATCTTAGTCAATCTGAGAGATGTACAATATTATATAGTTCAGCCTACCTATGAGCACTTGATATTTTTTCAATTGATTATGTCTGACTTTATTTGTATGGAACGTGTTTTGTAATTGTGTTTAATATGGTTCCTGACTTTTTCTTAGAAGGTAGAATTCCAAATGTTTTATGTTATTTATACATATTTTAAATGGAATTTCTCTTTGTAACTCTTGCTGCTGGACTTTGTTGGTAATATATAAAAATGCTGATGATTTGTATGGATTTTATTTTGTATCTTTCAACTTTTTTCTAAAGTTGCAAATTGTTTCTAATAGTTTTTTAGTTGATTTTCTAGGATTCCGTAAGTATGCCATCATATCATCTGCAAAGGGTGATAATTTGATTTCCTCATTACCTAGTCTATCCTTTAATCTCTTTTTCTTCTCCTATTACAAAAGCTAATACAATGTTGAGTAGAATGGTAATAGTAAGCAACGTTGTTTTACCCCTTATCTTATTGGGAATGGGTCTAGTTTGTCCTCATTATATATGATGCTTGCTGATCATTTTAAATAGAGGCTTTTAATTATTTTAAGGAAAACTTCATACTTTCTAGTGTTTTATAAGAATGCATATTGGATTTCATCAAATGCTTTTTTTGCATCTATTGAGATAAGCATAGGATTTTTGTTAGTTTGGTTATTGATATAGTCAAATACACTAAGAGTTTTCCCAATATTGAATGAGTCCTGCATTCCTAGAACAAATCCTACTTAGTCATTGTGTATTATCCTGGGGATTTTTTGTAATTTCTTTGCCAATATTTTATATAAGATTTTTGCATCAATATGCATTAGGGAGATTAGCCTATAAGTTTTTTGTTCAATTTTGACCCTACCTGGTTTAGGTATCAGCACCATATCTGTGTCATAAAAACAATCTGGTAAGACTCCTTCTTTCCCTATTTTTTCAAATAGTTTGCATAATATTTGAATTAATCATTCTTTAAATGTTTGGTAGAATTCACATATAAATCCATCTGGTCCTGGGGACTTTAGAATTTGATTAATAGTTTGTTCAATATATTTTTGTAAAATGAGAGTATTTAAGTAATTTATTTCATCTTCTATCAATATGCGCAATCTATTTTTTGTAAGTATTCATAAATTTCACTTAGATTATAATATTTATTGAAATATAATTGGATAAAACAGCTCCTAATTATGACTACAATTTCCTCTTCACTGATGGAAAGTTTTCTGCTGAGGGCCACAGATAGTGAGAAACTCTGGGAGAGACATAAAACTTTTTCATCCAGGAAGGACACCTGCTGACATGTCTGATTTGGCTCCCTATCTCCCCTAAGGACATTTTGACTTGCCTGAAAATGGGGTGTGACAAGCTATATTATAGTTGAAGTAGAGTTATGCTGATGTGGCAAGGAAACTTTTGCACATAATAACAAGTTATTTGTATGGTCATACCTATGCAGTACATCATAGTTGATACATGTGTAGTGTCCTATTGTTGGCACTAATTATAAATAGCTAATAAATAAGCTAATGCTTATAAGCCCATGTGCAATATACTATAGTTAGTGCATATGCAGTATCCTATTGGTATGTAAATGCATCGCATGGGCATAAGGTATATAGGGTTCAGGATTTCCTTGAGTAAAAGACTCCTGCTTAAATAGCCTTCTGAGTACTGCTTCTTCACTCTTCACTCAAAATCAGTGCTCAGGCTATTATTGAAATCCTCCTACGAGCAGATCTGAATATATCATGCCCAATGTGGGGCATAAAGCAGCTTGGCTGATGTGAACAGTGTGAGTTCGGGTGGAGAATCCCCAATAGCCAGAAAGAGGGTAAGTATAAATAGGCAGTGAGAAAATGTGGCAAGGTCTAATCTAATTACTTTCATTTTCCAGCCAAAATGGGGCAAATGCTAACAAGAGTCTCCCTCTCAAGAGAAATATGAAAAGTTCTAAGTTAGGTTAATAAGAGAATATTAGTAACTCAGAAGCAGATCACTTAGTTCTTAAATATTGTGGTGCACATGTCTCTGTGGCTCCTTAAGGAGGGGCTGTTGGAGCCAGAGAAGTGGGAGATAGTGGAGAACAACTAAATGAATACTATGGACCCTGGTTCAATCTCCGAGCACACATTCCTTATGCACAATGTAATAAAATTGTCTTTGAGAGATCTTACATATTATCAAGAAAAGAGGGTTTTTAGTGTAAGGTGCCAAACAAAGGAGGATAAAGAAAAGAAACAAAAACATGGTGCCAGTAACTTTAAAAAGTGTGGCATGTCAAACAAAGACAAAGACAAAAATGGCACTGGGACATGGCATTTCCCTGTTTCTCAGCCTGCCTCCACTTGACACTGTGCCTGTGCCCTGGTATATCCCCCACTTCCTGACCCATTATTTTTTCATCTTCCTCCACCAACTCCACATTTGAGGGCAAGAGAAGGAAAAACAGGAAGGATGATGGTACCATGGACACTGTTGACACCACCATCTTATCCTCCTCCCATATCTCAATTACAGGAGGTCGTGGTTTGTTAGGTTCTTACTAAGTGCTAAGTCGGTACTTGACAATTCTCTAGTTCCAGCCTTTCCTGGGGAAGAGTTTGCATGTTTAGGAGGAGCAAGTTCATTGATTGAAGTAATTCTTCCCAGAAGCTCTTGCATTATTCCATGCCCATTCTCTGGGAGGATAAAGAGGGCAGCTCTGGAGGAAAAAGGGAATTGTTTCTGGACCAGACTTGAGGCTGCTCTCTGCAGGAAGGGAAGTTGGCTTTCTACAGGAAGAAGAATCTGTCAGAGAGATTTGAGTTGACACAGCAGATCTCCTCCCAGAGAGCAATCGGCAGCTTCTGGAGACAACAGCACATTACACTGGTTAAGGCAAGGAAGGAAGGATGGGACACATTTGGATTGAGAATGGAAGCATCCCCTGTAATTGAAGAATCAGACCTTAATGGGCCCCCAGGTCAAATCAGGAGAAGGCCTATCCCTTTTTAGCTAGAATTTATTAAAAATCTGAAAAAGGCTTGCACCCTCTATGGGCCTTCATCACCTGATGTTAGGATGCTGTTAAAGAATTTAACTTAAGAAATTCTAACCCCTAATGACTGGAAATCCATAGCAAAAACATGTTTACAATCTGGACATACCCTGTTGAGGCTTTCTGAGTATAGTGAGCTCTATAGAGCATAAGTCCAAGGAAATAGGCAACCTGGAGTCCTTATGGAGGCACTTTAGTGCAGACTAATTGCCCTCTGGCAGTATATGAGCAAACTGCTTCTGCTGCTATCAAAGCATGGGGCACTCTCCCAGAAAAAAACAAGATAAAGGGGAAGCATTCGTGAAAATAGTGCAAGGTCCCAACAAATACTGTGTTTTATCCATATTACTGTGAATACCATCTCAGAATTTGATTTTGGGTTATCTTTTGGTTGCTAGAAGAGGTGTATGTATGGTTGTGAATTACTCTTGTATGTATATCAATAAGTAGTAACAGGTGATCATAAACATATACCACCTAAATGAGGCAGTTCAGTGGATGCTGATAGTTATTTTCCATACCTTTCTTCTGGGACTTTTCAAAGTCCTGAAATTTGGTTTCTGCTGTGGATTTAACCAGTGATGGATACCTGCTCCAAATAAAACAAAAGAAGGGAGAGATATTGAGGGCCACAGTTAGTGGGGAACCCTGGGCAAGGCATGAAACCCTTTAGTCCAGTAAGGAATCCTTCTGATATATTGCGCCCCATCCCCCCTCACAGCATCTTGGCCTTGAAGTCAGGGGACATGACAATCTGTATTGTACTTGAAGCAGAGTTATGCTGATGTGACAAGAAAACATCTGCACACGATAGTAAGTTATTTATATGGTCACACTCATGCAGTATCTTATGGTTGGCACATGTGTTGTATTCTATAGCTAGTGCATGAGCAGTATCCCATGGTTATATAGGTGTATTACATGGGCATAGGGTATATAAGGTTGAGAATTTCCTTGAATAAATGAATTCCTGCTTGAATAGTCTATTGATTCCCACCACTTCATTCCTCAACCAACATCAAGGTTCAGGCTGGTACCAAAGTCCTCTCATGAGCAGATCTGGACAATTTGATTTTCTTCTTTCCTTTATCTAATCAAATTAACTAAAGGTTTATAGTGTTGCTTTTTCATAAGACTAATGCTTAGTTTTGTTTATTAATTCAATAGTTAATATTCCTTTCAATTTTATTGATCTCCTCTTTCATTTTCAGAATTTCAAATTTGTTAAATCTAGGGGCTTTTAATTTCTTCTTTGTCTACCTTTTTTAGTTGCATGCTCAATCCATTGATGTTCTCTTTCTCTATTTTATGTAAGTAAGCATCTAGACATGTAAAACTTCCCCTAAAAACTGCTTTGGCTGTATCCCATGATTTTTTTTTTTATGTTGTCTCAATATTATCATTGTTTTGAATGAAATTATCGATTGTGTGTATGATTTGTTGTTTTGCCCACTCATTCTTTAGGATGAGATTATTTAGTTTCTGATTAATTGATTTATTTTCCCTTGACCTTTTATTGCACGTAATTTTTATTGCATCATGACCTGCAAAAGAAGCATTTACTATTTTTGCCTTTCTGCATTTGATTTCAAGGTTTTTATGCCCCAATACATAGTCAATTTCTGTGTAGTTTCCATGTACTGCCAAGAAAAAGGTAAATTCCTTTCTGTCTACATTCAATTTTCTCCAAAGGTCTATCAAGCCTACATTTTCTAGAATTCTATTTACCTTTTTAACTTCTCTTTAATTTATTTTGTGTTTTGATTTACCTAATTCTGAGAGAGCAATACTTAGATCCTTCACTAGTGTTAGGTTCTTACTAAGTGCTAATGAGATAATGAGATATTAAGTTTTTACTAAGTGCTAAGTTGGTACTTAACAATTCTTTAGTTCTGGCCTTTATTGGGAGTTTTACTTCTGTGAACTCCTGGGGAGGAGCTTACATGCTTAGGAGGAGCAAGTTCATTGGTTGAGGGTATTTTTCCCAGAAGCCCTTGCATTATCCCACGCCCATTCTCTGGGAGGATAAAAGAGGGTGGCACTCCAGAGATGGAGAGTCTTATCTGGGCCAGACTTGAGGCAGCTCTGAGGAGGAAGAAGTTTCTCCTCTAGACCAGAGAGTGATAGGCAGTTTCTGGAGACAACAGCACATTACACACTAGTATAGTTTTGCTGTCTATTTCTTCTTGCATCTCTCTTAACTTCACTAGGAATTTGGGTGCTATACCATTTGGTGCACGTGTGTGTGTGTGTGTGTGTGTGTGTGTGTGTGTGTGTGTGTGTGTACCTTTTACCTTTATTCTGAATTTATCACTCTGCTTTACATGTGTTTCTTGTAAACAACACATTTTAGAATTCTGGCTTTTAATCCAGTCTGCTTTCTGATTCCATTTTATGGGAGAGTTCATGTCATTCACATTCACAGTTAAAATTTCAAACCTTGTATTTCCTCTCATTTTGTTTTCCTCCAGTTATACTTTTCTCTTTCCTTTCTCCCTTTTCCTCCTCCCCAGTATTTTGATTCTCACCACTCCCTTTCTCAAACAACCCTCCCCTTTTATAGACCCTCCCCCTTTCCCCTTCTATTTCTGTTCTCCCTTTTATTAGCCTCTCCCTTTCCTTTCCTTTTTCCTTATTCCCTCCTTTCCTAAATGGTGAGACAAGCTTCTCTGTGAAGCTTAATATGTTTGATATTCTCTCTTTGAGCCAAATCTGATGAGAATAAGATTCATACAGTGTTTATCCCCATCTCTTCTTTCCCTGGATTGTAATAGATCTTTTTTTGCCTCTTCATGAGATGTGTTTTGCTACATTTTAACTGCATTTAAAGCTTTTCTCCCAGTATAATCCCCTTTCCTATTTGAGTGTCTTTTTTGTATCATCACAATAAAATCAAATTGTACCTGCACTCTCTAAGTGTACCCATAAAACAGATATAAATCTCAAGAACTAAACATATCATCTTTCCATATAGGTATAGCATTTTTAACTTTTAAAAGAAAGTTTTTTCTTTCCTTTTTACCTTTACATGCTTGTCTTAACTTCTGTATTTAAAGATCAAAAAAAAATTTTTTTTTTCAGTTCTGGTCTTTTCATCAGAAATAAATGAAATTCCCCTATTTTATCAGATGTCTATCTTTTTATCCCTGAAAGATAATGCTTAATTTTGCGAGATAGTTGATAATTGATTTTGCAATCTAAGTTCCTTTGTCTTTCAGAATGTCAGATTTTATGCTTTTCGATCCCTTAAATTGGAATCTGCTAAATCCAGAGTAATCCTGATTGTGGATCTTCCATATTTGAATTGTTTCTTTCTAGCTGCTTACAATATTTCCTCCCTGAATTCTGAAATTTAGCTGTGATAGTCCTTTGAGTTTTCATTTTGGGGTCTCTTTCAAGAGGTGATTGGTAAATTCTTTCAATGGCTATATTACCTTTTGATTCTAGGACATCAGGGCAGTTTTCTTTAACAATTTCCTGAAATGTTTAGGCTCTTTTTGCATGTGTCCCAGTTATCCCACATCCCCTCCAACATTCATCATTATTTGTTCCTGTCATCTTAGCTAATCTGACAGGTGTGTAGTGTGTAGTCAGAGTTGTCTTAATTTGCATTTCTCTGATCAATAGTGATTTGGAATACTTTTTCATATGAGTGGAAATAGTTTCAATTTCATCATCTGAAAATTGTCTGTTCATATCCTTTGACCATTTATCAATTGGAGAATGCCTTGATTTCTTATAAATTAGAGTCAATTCTCTGTATATTTTGGAGATGAAGCCTTTATCAGAACTTTTAACTGTAGAAATGTTTTCCCAATTTGTTACTTCCCTTATCATCTTGTTTGCATTAATTTTGTTTGTACAAAAGCTTTTTAATTTGATGTAATCAAAATTTTCTATTTTGTGATCAATAATGATCTCTAATTCTCCTTTGGTCACAAATTCCTTCCTCCTCCACAAGTCTGAGAGGTAAACTATACTATGTTTCTCTAATTTATTTATGATCTTGTTCTTTATGCCTAAATCATGGACCCATTTTGATCTTATCTTGGTAGATGGTGTTAAGTGTGGGTCCATGCCTCGTTTCTGGCATACTAATTTCCAGTTTTCCCAGCAGTTTTTGTCAAATAATGAATTCTTATCCCAGAAGTTGGGATCTTTGGGTTTGTCAGACACTAGATTGCTATTTTTATTCACTATGTTGTCCTGTGAACCTAACCTATTCCACTGATCAACTAGTCTTATTTCTTAGCCAATACCAAGTGGTTTTGGTGACTGCTGCTTTATAATATAGTTCTAGATCAGGTACAGCTAGGCCACCTTCATTTGATTTTTTTTTCATTAATGCCCTTGAAATTCTCAACCTCTTCCATATGAATTTTGTTGTTATTTTTTCTAGGTCATTAAAATAGTTTCTTAGGAGTCTGATTGGTATAGCACTAAATAAATAGATTAGTTTAGGGAGTATTGTCATCTTGATTAAATTCGCTTGGCCTATCCAAGAGCACTTAATATTTTTTCAATTATTTAAATCTGACTTTATTTTTGTGGCAAGTGTTTTGTAATTTTTCTCATATAATTCCTGACTTTCCTTTGGTAGATATATTCCCAAATATTTTATACTATCGACAGTTATTTTGAATGGAATTTCTCTTTGTATCTCTTGCTGTTGGATTTTGTTGGCAATGTATAAAAATGCTGAGGATTTATGTGGATTTATTTTGTATCCTGCAACTTTGCTAAAGTTCTGAATTATTTCTAATAGCTTTTTTTAGCAGAGTCTTTGGGGTTCTCTAAGTATACCATCTTATCACCTGCAAAGAATGATAATTTGATTTCCTCATTATCTACTCTAATTCCTTTAGTCTCTTTCTTGGCTCTTATTGCCAAGGCTAGCGTTTCTAGTACAATACAGGGCATTTTCTAAAGAAAAAAAAGTATATCTCCATATATAAGTACAATTGTGATTCTAGCTAAAAAACATTATAGTTGAAGTATAAAGGCAATGCCCATTATAAGCTCCATTTTGATTGATAGTGACTTACTCCAAAATGGCTATGGGGCTAAAATTCTTCATGGTTGGTCTTGGCTAGCAAACAAACTTTTCTTTTATTTTCAGTCATTTAGAACTTAATCCATTCCTCTATCTTGGGAAAAATGAGAAGTTACTGGAGAGAGAATGAAGAGGGGAGATAGGAAAGCCCAGTGGCCATGACTCTCTTTACTGCTAACATAATTTAAAAGGTAGTCAAAGAAACAAAGAAAGCTGTAGTTAAAATTGAATCTATCCTTATGGAAAGAAATTCTGTCTTAATGAGAGAGAGAGAGAGAGAGAGAGAGAGAGAGAGAGAGAGAGAGAGAGAGAAGAAGAAGAAGAAGAAGAAGAAGAAGAAGAAGAAGAAGAAGAAGAAGAAGAAGGAGGAGGAGGAGGAGGAGGAGGAGGAGGAGGAGGAGGAGGAGGAGGAGGAGGAGGAGGAGGAGGAGGAGGAGGAGGAGGAGGAGGAGGAGGAGGAGGAGGAGGAGGAGGAGGAGGAGGAGGAGGAGGAGAGGGAGGGAGGGAGGGAAAGAGAGAGAGAAAGAAGGAAGGAAGGAAGGGAGAGAGAGAGAGAGAGAGAGCACATAAAATATATATGTTCTTTGGAAAGCAGTTGTAGGTTGCTTGCTTTGTATTCAAAATGAACCACATCATTAAAAACCTGACTGGCTTCATTCTCCACTTCTGACTAAAATAAAAGATTAATTATAAGATCATTTAATAGTCTCATTTTGGGGGAAAAAGATAAACTGAGGCCCAAGAAAACAGAACCAGTATTCAAACTCAGCTCCTCTAATTTCAAATGTAATGCTCTTTCTAACATGTCTCCTCATTACTGACTACAAACATACTTGTAAGAAGGCCTTAAGTTTCCAATGTCACTCATAATAAGCCATAAAGTAGGTAAAATCTAGCCCTGTTTGAGAACCTACCTTCTAAATTAGCTGAGTTTCATCTGACAAGATAATAGATTGAGAACTGCTGGGGGCATCAGTTGTTTGGTCACCTTTTTCAATCTTCTCTGACTCTTTATGACTCTATTGGGTTGTTTTTTTTTGCAAAGATATAAGAGTAGTTCTTCCCTTTCCTTCTCTATCCAATTTTACAGATGAGAAAACTTAGGCAAATAGAGTGAAGTGACTTGTCCAGGGACACACAGCTAATAAATGTCTGAAGCTGGACCCAGGTCTTTCTGACTCAAGACTTCCACTCTTTGTTCACTGTGTGACCTAGCTGCTCTCTGGGAGCATTAGAAATCAACTAGTCTAATAGCATTATTTAAGAGAGTGGGAAACTGAGGCCCTGAGAGATGAAGTAGTTTGGCCTAGGTCACAGAGTAGTAAATCTGAAATTCAACCTTAGAGCTTCTGAATTTAAATCCAGAGAACTTCCTGCCATACTATGTTCCTTTGGCCTTCAATCTTGCCTTCATCCCTCTCCAGGATCTTGAAGAATTGAGTGCTGTAATACCTACCACAGATTACACTCCTGGAGTTTTCCTTGTCAAAATATAAAATAAGGATCATAATGGGATTATAGTCTTTGATCATTCTCTAAGCAGAGCCCATACCAGAGAGACAGAGTCAACCTAATTGATTGCATGAGTTATAAGCTCAATCTCATCTTCCTTTTGTTTCACAATCGAAGTTATAGCACATCCAGCTTTCCTAATTGCAGCAGAGCTCTTGGATACAGATCATATAGTAATTTCTTAGCTCCCTTAGTAAGGTCTCTCTCTCTAAGTCAACAAGGTACTTAGCTATGTTATAAAACTTATAGATTGTCTGAACTATAGCTCTTGAAATCATCATGGGTGTATATACATCTGGAAGCAGGAGGAAGAGGAGGAAGAGAAGAAAGAGAGCAATGTCCTTTCCAAATTGCCCTGACCTATCTTTCTGGCCTCCATGGACCTCCACTAAATACAGAGTGATGAAGTTCTGGATGTCTGGTTGTGATTGGTAGAAAGAAACTGAAGCACTGATGAAATTGTTCCCTGGCACAGGCAGGGAAAAGTTTCTTACATAGATTAGTTTAGCTCAATGGTTCCCTCTCTGTGGAGGTCATGGGCAGCCCAGCTGTTTTCTCAAAAATCTCAGTCATGTTCCTGTGGTTAACTTTTCCCTATAAATCTGCTTTTGGTCCATGACACCTTTGCTGGACTCCTTTGGCTCAGTCTGCCACAGCACTCTTCCTCAAGGTATCTTTTACCTTATGCTTCCCTCACACCAGGTAGTTTCTTTCCCCTGATCCCCATATTTCCCCATATCTCTTCTCACCCCTACTTTATCCCTTCTTTCAATCCCCATCAAGCCTTATGGTTTCTTTCTCCTTGTAGCTAACTTTTAGAGTACAAAATCCCTTTAGTATTTAGCCTGTCAACTAAGGACATCCCTCTTCCCCCTGACTAATTGTAAGTTCCAGTAGGGAATTTTCCCTTTTTGCCATTAATAGTTAAAACTCCTTTCCTTGCTATATGCTTTCCCATTCTATCTCATACTTACATTTCTAGTGTCTACTATATCCCTTCATTTTGTGAATTGTCATTGTGAATTCTTAACATGACCAAATGCCACCATTTAGTGCTTCTTCTAAAGTACATCATCTGTTTATAGAGCCACAACAAAAGTGTAGCCAAAATGGTTTTCATATTAGTCCAGAACTCCAATTCTCCTCCTCCTTGTTTTTGTACTGCTTTGTACAGTTTTGTACTGCTTACCTCTTTGGAATTCCTAGAATCTATTCCCCTTTTACTTCCACCTCTTTTGGGTTTCTAGCATTTTGTTTTTGTTTTTGTTTTTTTATTGTTGTCATTGTTTTTGTGGCTTTTCACAAAACTAAATTCCAGTGCCAAATTCTACCTGAAGCTTTCCCTATCCCCCAGTTGTTGCTGCTTCCTGCCAGTTGAACTTTCTTTGATACATTTTACATATCCCTTTTTGGGGTATATATTATATTTTGGTATTGTATTGTTATACATATTGTTTTCTTGTATTATATTTAAATTGAAAGTTCCTCTGGGGCAGGAACTATTTCACTTTTGTTTTTGCTTGACACACAGAATATACTCCATAAGTGCTTGTTGTTTGAATAATGACAAGAAAGAATCTCTATTATAATATGAACAAGACCTCTGATTCATCAGTAAAGGAAGCATCTTGGGTGTTATTCTCTCTGTCAATAAAGATCAGTAACAGATTCTTCCATGTCAGTTGTGGACACTTCCAATGAAAATCCATTAATGAAGAAGGATTGTTCAAGAGTGGAGGAAAGTCACATGTGTGAAAGTCACAGGGAAAAAGGGATCTTACAAGTAAAAAAGCCTTGAAGGTGTGGTAGTAATATATGTAATGGAACCTAGAGAGAAACATGAAGGAGAGTTGACCTAGTAATCTTCCCTTATAAAATCTGTCTGATCTTAAAATCTCAATTTTTAGTTATCTGTCAACCAACAAACATTTACTTAGTACCTACTCTATGCCAGGCATTGAGCTATGTGATTAGAGAAGTGTTAAATACAAAAGGCAACCAAAACAGTATTGGAAGACTGAGCGACTTCTAATTTATCTTACTAAAATTCTATTATTCTAAGAAAAGTAAAATACCAAATTAACAGGAAATTACTTCATAGAGATAGAAAAATAATAACAAAATCCATCTGGAAGCACAAAAATGTCAAGAATTTCATTGGAATTAATAAAAAAAAAAGTGAAAAGGAAGGTGGCTTAGTGGTACTAAACCTAAAATTATATAATAAAGCAGCAGTCATCAAAACCATTTGGTACTACTAAGAAATAGAATGGCAAATCAATGAAACAAGTTCAATTCACAAGACAATGGTCAACAACTACAGTAACTTAGTCTATAGATGCTAGCTTCTGATATAAGAACTTATCTTTTGACAAAAATTTCTGGGAAAACAGGAAAACAGTATGGTAGAAACTAAGCATTGAACAACACCTAACACCGTATACCAACATGAGGTAAAAAATGGATTCATGACTTAGAAATAAAGGGTGATACTATAAGCAAATTAGGGGAGCAGAGGACAGTTTACTTCTCAGAAATGAAGAACAAAGGAAATTATGCCAAAGAAGAACTAGAAAACACTATGAAATGCAATGTGAATAATTTTGATTATATTAAATTAAAAAAGTTTTGTAGAAATAAAATCAATGCAGCCAAGATTAGAAGGGAAGCAGAATACTTGGGGGAAACATTGCATTTTAAGGGCCCTTTCCTTCCTTAGTATGCCCTACCTTCTTGTCTCTCCTTAATCATGCCCATGAAGATGTTGGGAAACATAAATCAAAAATTAATGGGAAACTAAATAACCTAATTCTAAAGAATGAGTCAGTTAAAAAAACATAAGAAATAATAATTTTATTAAGGAGAATGACAACAATATGACAAAACCCTAAATTTTATGGGATGCAGTACTTAGGTGAATAAATGAAACCAAACACTTGCATCAATAAAATAGAACAGCAGCTCAAATTGAAAATCCCAAAAATCAAATGAGAGGTTAAAAATTGGTATTGAGAAAATAATTGAACCAATAAGTAAAACTAGGAACTAGATTTCTGGGGAAAAAAATAGATAAATCATTAGTTAATTTGATTTTACAAACAGAAAGAAGAAATCTAAATTATTAGCATTAAAAATGAAAAGGGTAAATTTGCCACTAATGAATATGGAATTAACACAACTATTACAAGCTATTTGATTTAATTATATGCCAATGAATCTGATAATCAAAGGAAAATGGATGAATATTTACAAGAATATGAAATGCTTAAATTAATAGAAAAGGAAAGAAAATATTTAAATAATTCCATCATAGAAAATAAAATTAAACAAATCATAAAAGGTACTTAAGAAAAAAACTGAAGGACTAGAAGAGTTCCTCAGTGAATTCTACCAAATACTTTACATATATATATATATATATATATATATACACACATCCAATACTTGATGAAATATTTTGAGTAAAATAGGCAAAAAAGGAGTCTTACAATGTCTTTCTTTTTTTTTTTAAACACAGATATGGTGATAATACACAAATAAGGGAGAGCAAAATCAGAGAAAGAAAATTACAAATCAATTCTCCTAATGTATATTGATGCAAATTTAAAAAATAAGATATTAGCAAGGAAATTGATGATAGTAGAATATAACAAAAATATATATTATGGCCAAATTTCACAAACACATATATATGCATGGATGTATGCATATATGTATGTATGTATGCATGTATGTGTATGTATGCTATTCATTAATTGCAAAAATACTCAAATGATATGAATAGGCAATTTTCAGGAGAAAAACAATCAAAGCTATCAATGGTCACATGAAAAACTGCCATAGATCAATGCTTAAAGAATTGCTCATTAAAACAACTCCGAGATGCAATCTCACATCTCTCAAATTAACTAATATGATAGAAAAGGGAAATGAAAAAAAAACTGGAGGGGATGTGGAAAAATTGGGACACTAATACATTACTTTTGGTGTTGTGAACTGGTTCAACTATTCTGGAGAACAATTTGCAATTATACCCACAACCTTTGACCCAGAAATGCTATCACTAAATTTGTTTCTGAAAAAAATCAAAGGAAAAAAAATATATTTTTCCACAAAAATATTTGTAGCAACTCCCTGTGTGGTGGGAATTCAAGGAATGTCCAGCAATTGTGCAATTGTTGTACAAGTTGTAACATGTGATCATGGTGGCATATAATTTTGTTATAAGAAATGATGAGCAGGATGGTTTCAAAAAAGAAAGAAAAAATACTTTGGAAACTTGTATGAACTGATGCAAAATGAAATGAGCAGAACTAGGAAAATATTGTTAATAGAAAAATATTGTAAAGTTGACCTACTATGAAAGACTATGAAAGAAAGTTACTCTGATCAAGATAGAAATCTGGGGAAAGGTGGAGCCAAGATGTCAGAATAGAGAAGCAGGTAGTAGCTACAGGCGGTGTGTACAAAGGGCAGGGACTTAATCAATGCAAGTTTATGACCCGCACTTACTGGGAATTCCTCGTTCATGGGGAATAATTGCAATCCCCGGTCCCCATCACAAATGGGGTTCAACGGGTTACCCGCACCTGCCGGAGTAGGGTAGGCACACGCTGAGCCAGTCAGTGTAGCCTGCGTGCAGCCCCGGACATCTAAGGGCATCACAGACCTATTATTGCTCAATCTCGGGTGGCTGAACGCCACTTGTCCCTCTAAGAAGTTGGGACGCCGACCACTCGGGGTCGCGTAATTAGTTAGCATGCCAGAGTCGCGTTTATTATCGGAATTAACCAGACAAATCCCTCCACCAACTAAGAACGGCCATGCACCACCATCCACAGAATCAAGAAAGAGCTATCAATCTGTCAATCCTTTCAGTGTCTGTGTCAAGGTTTCCCAAATTCTTTTTCAAACTGCTTTTAAATATCTCAAATTAAAAACAAAAATCAAATGAAAGTGGCCTAGCTGTACCAGATCTAAAACTATATTATAAAGCAGCAGTCACCAAAACTATTTAGTATTGGCTAAGAAATGGACTAGTTGATTAGTGGAATAGGTTAGGTTCACAGGACAAAATAGTCAATAACTTTAATAATCTAGTGTTTGACAAGTCCAAAGACCTTAGATTTTGGGATGAGAATTCACTGTTTGACAAATATGGCAGAAACTAGGCATTGACCCACACTTAACACTGTACACCAAAATAAAGTCAAAATGGCTCCATGATTTAGGCATAAAGAATGAGACCATAAATAGATTAGAGGAACAGAGGATAGTCTACCTCTCAGACCTGTGGAAGAAAAAAGAATTTGTGACCAAAGAAGAATTAGAGATCATTATTGATCACAAAATAGAAAATTTTGATTATATCAACCAAAAGCTTTTGTACAAACAAAAACTAATGCAGACAAGATTAGAAGGGAAGCAATAAACTGGGAGAACATTTTTACAGTCAAAGGTTCTGATAAAGGCCTCATTTCCAAAATATACTCTAATTTATACTTAGAATTGACTCTAATTTATAAGAAATCAAGCCATTCTCCAATTGATAAATGGTCAAAGGATATGAACAGAGAATTTTCAGATGAAGAAATTGAAACTATTTCTAGCCATATGAAAAGATGTTCCAAATCATTATTAATCAGAGAAATGCATATTAAGATACCTCTCAGATACTACTACACACCTGTCAGGTGGGCTAGGATGACAGGAGAAAATAATGCTGAATTTTGGAGGGAGGTGGGGAAACCTGGGACACTGATGCATTGGTAGAATTGTGAATGAATCCAACTATTCTGGAGAGAAATTTGGAACTATGCTCAAAAAGCTATCAAACTGTGCATAGCCTTTGACCCAACAGTGTTGCTACTGGGTTTGTATCCCAAAGAGATCTTAAAGAAGGGAAAGGGACCTGTATGTGCAAGAATGGTGGTGGCAGCCCTCTTTGCGGTGGCCAGAAACTGGAAACTATGTGGATGCCCATCAATTGGAAATTGGCTGAATAATTTGTGGTATATTGAATATTATGGAATATTATTGTTCTGTAAGAAATGACCAGCAGGATGATTTCAGAAAAACCTGGAGAGACTTACATGAACTGATGCTGAGTGAAATGAGTGGGACCAGGAAATCATTATATACTTCAACAACAATACTATATGATGATCAATTCTGACAGACATGGCTCTCTCTTCAACAATGAGATGAACCAAATCAATTCCATTTGTTCAACAGATGAAGAGAACCAGCTACAACCAACGAAAGAACCATGGGAAATGAATATGAACCCCAACATAGCATTTCTAATCCTTCTGTTTTTGTCCACTTGCATTTTTTATTTCCTTCTCAAGTTATTTTTACCTTATGTCTAAGTCCATTTTTTTTTTTTGTGCAGCAAAATAACTGTGTGGATCTGTACACATATATTTTATTTAACATATACTTTAACATAATTAATATGTATGGTTCTGCCTGCCATCTAGGGGAGGGAGTGGGAAGAAGGAGGGGAAAAGTTGAAAAAGACAGTTTTGCAAGGGTCAATGCTGAAAAATTACCCATGCATATATCTTCTAAATAAAAGGATAAAATAAAAAATAAAATAAATATTTCAAATTAAATTCTGACTTACCAAACCAAGAAAATGAAAGATGAAATAATCTCTAACACAAGACAGCTTAGGAAGCTGGCATAAAAATGTCTATTTCATGGGATGCTAATAGACAATATAACATTCAGTTAACTGTTTGGGATGTGATTTCAGGGACCCCTTTTTTGGAGTTGGAATTAGGACCCTTTGTATTGTCCATATGCAATTCTGGATCACAGTCTTAGGGCCAAAAGGAATGATAACATTTGTGTCCACTAGTTGAAATTCTCGAGAAGGGAACTTCTTGTGGTCATTCACCAGGGAGTAGAAACTCTCCTCTCAATTTTAATACTGAGCAGAACATTAGTACTTATAGCTTCAAAAGAGCTGAGGACTTGGTTATAGTCCCAAATCCCAGAGGGGTGATAGTGTTAATAAATAAAAATCAGAGCTCAGATCAGAACTAATGTGACCATATCTCTTCTTAGTTCATACTATCTTGTAAACACCCCACCAAAACAATTCTGAAGACAGCAGCAAGAAAGCTCTGAACTTGAGCAGTGCCCACATTAAAACTCAAAGCAGGAACTAACTTTAACAAAAAGTTGAAGTCAAGAAATAATCAGGAAAAGAAAAAACAAAAACAAAAACAAAACCCTAACAAGAAGAAGGCATGGTGATAGAGTAGAATAAGACATAAACCAAGGATAAGACAATGTTTACAATGTCAATGCAAATTATAAGCAAAACATCAAGTGAAAACACGACCTGAATACATGGCCAACAAAAGGGATTAGAGTAGGTAATGAGGAAACCAAATTATCACACTTTGTGGCTGATATGATGGTATACTTAGAGAATCCTAGAGAATCAACTAAAAAACTACTAGAAACAATTCACAACTGAGAAAAGTAGCAGGATAAAAAATAAATCCCAATAAGTCATCAGCATTTTTATATGTTACCAATAAGGTCTAGCAGTAAAAATATGAAAAGAAATTCCATTTAAAATAACTATGATAATATAAAATATTTGGGAGTCTAATTGTCAAGGCAAAGTCAGGAACTATATCAATTTACATTACAAACCAGTTTCCACACAAATAAACTCAAATCTAATGAATTGGGAAAAAAATATCAAGTGCCCATGAGTAGGTTGAGATGATGTAATAAAAATGACAATTCTACCTAAATTAATCAAGTATTCAGTGCCATACCAACCAAACTCCAAAGAAATCATTTTATAGAGCTAGGAATAATACTTAAAAAGTTCATCTAGAATGAAAAAAGGTAAAAAATTTCAAGGGAATTAATGAAAAAATGCAAATGAAGATGGCCTAGGTGTACTCAACCTAAAACTATAATATAAAACAGCAGTTATCAAAACCATTTGGTACTAAGAAATGGAGTAGTCAATAGTAGAATGGATTATGTTCACAAGACACAATAGTTAATGACTATAGTAATTTAGTGTTTGATAAATCCAAAGACCCCAGCTTCTGAGATAAGGACTCACTATTTAAAAAAAGATAAGTGGGAAAAATTAGAAATCATTATAGCAGAAACTAGGAATTGTTCCCATACCTAATAGCCTATACCAAGATAAGTCAAAATGGATTGATGATTTAGACATGAACAGTGACACTAAGAGCAAATTAGAAGAACAAAGGATACTCTATCTCTTAGATCTGTGGAGAAGAAAGGAATTTGTGACCAAAGAAGATCTAAAGTACATTATGGAATGCAAAATGGATAATTCTGATTATGTTTAAGTTAAAAAGATTTTGTCCAAACAAAACTAATGCAGATAAAAGTAGAAGGGAAGCAATAAATAAATAAAATTTACTTTCAAAGGGGTCTTATAAAGGCTTCATTTCCATGTAGAGAATTGACCTTAATTTATAAGAATAAAAACCATTCTCCAACTGAAAAATGGTCAGAGAATATGAACAAACAATTTTCAGATGAGAAATTGTAACTATTTCTAGTCATGTGAATAAATGCTCAATATTTGTAGAGGACCAGAGATAGTGGGGGAAATCTGAGTAAGGTATAAGACCCTTCAGCCAGAGAAAACCTGCTAAAAATATCTGGTTTGGCTTCCCATTTTTCCCTTTGGAATTTTTCACCTCCCTTCCTGAGAAGTTCTATTTGAAGCAAGGATACTTACAGCAGGGTACTTGTAGTAAGCACTCAGTGTGAATGAATTGTATGCAATCATGCTAGCTCTTATTTATTATCCAGGAGATGTAAATATAATCTCGGATTCAGCTTATTCAGTAGGTGTGGTACAAAGAGTTGCCACAGCCCAAATAAAATTTGTAGTTTCTAATATATATCAGCTCTTTAAGGAACTTCAAAATCAAGTAAGAAAGTGTCCAGTTAAGATTTATATCTTGCATGTCCACTCTCACAGTGGTCTTATGGAAATTCAAAAGCAGATCTCCTTCTAACCATGTTAGCCAATACTCCTTTATTTCAGGCAACCCAAGCATCTCATTCTAAATATCATCAGGGTGATTGAACTTTATGTCTTCAATTTGTGATAACAAAAGAGGAAGCTAGGAGCATAGTAAAGGCCTGTCTTCCTTTCCATGCTCCAACACTCCCTCTAGGGAAGAACCCTCGTGTTTTGAGGCAATGAATTTGTCAAATGGATGCATCCAGTGTTAGGCTTAACTGCCTATCAGTTACAACCATTATATGATATTTTAAGGGGAGACACTGCTTTAAACTCAATATACCAGCTTACAAAAGAAGATTATAAGGCTTTAAGAGAAGTTGAACTGGGTTTATCCAATGTGGTTGAAAGAAACATTCAAAAACCTTTGGAAATATCAGTTTTGCTACAAAAGAGTCATCCACGGCAGTCCTTCATCAAGGAGACAGTGTGATAGAGTAGGTGAACCTCCAAGCACAACCAGACCAATGCCTTACTTTTTATCCAGTGCTTGTGATTAGAATTTTATTAAAGACCATTGAGCAAGGAGTACAATTATCTGGGATAAAACCTGACAAGATATATACCTTTTATACCAATGCATAAATTAATGTATGCTGTTAAACCACCCTAGAGTGGCAAATTTTATTGGCTACAGCTCCAAATTTTACACATGGGTCTCCATTAAATATAACCTAGCTGTTACATAATTGGTGATGGATTTTTGAAGAAAAGTGTTCTAATGTTCCTCTTAAAGGACCAACTATCTTTACAGATGCAACCAAACATAACATTTGTGTTGTATACTCTTATGACTTAACTATAAAGAGAGTAGTGACAACTCCTTTTCAGTCCACCCAGCAGATAATGATGTAATCATTCTAGTTGGCATATATTTAGTGTGATATGATATCTTGGGTTGTGCACCTGAAGAGCAAATGTTAGACAAAAGACCACAGAAATGCTATAGCTCCAGAAAAAAAATTCAAAGGCATGTTGTTTTTCAATATTTAGAATGTAATCATACTGAGGTATTTAAGGGCTGAGAGGACTGGAAACTCAAACTCAGACTCAGACACAAACACACAGGAGACACAGATGAGGTCTCAGACATAGAGGAGATACAAATGAGAGAGACGAAAACAGAGATCCTCCTATTGGTTCTCCTGCCTTCATCACTTCTCCACCTAAGACCAAGACTCATCCAGAGATCTTCCAGAAAACTGGTCTGGACATTACATTTTGGCACCCAATGTGGGGCAAATTAAGTGCAACAGTCCAATAGCAACAACATTGAACCAGCCCATACCACTGAAATCAGTGGTCTTGCCAGGACTGCTTTAAAGAACACCATATCTAACAATAGAGAAAAAGTGAAGTGTTGGATTAAGGAACAAGCTCATAAATTTGTGGAATGATATTTTGCTGGAACTCTGTCTTCCCAGAAATCAGCCAGAGTCAGGATCACTAAAGGTCTTTATTCTTGATCTTTTATGGTCAAGGTCAAGGAGTTAGGCCTAGCACCTCACACACACCTTCCTCCCTCAAACACCAGAAGAGACTGAGTCCGAATCTGCATCTCAATTCCTCTTCCTCCTCCTACTCCTCCCACACATGTCACTTCTCCCTCTTTGTCCCACCAATCAAGTCATCACAGAATAGCTGGGGAGAGTCAATCTTCAAACAAGTTAATAGGGAACTGTCCAATTGGCAATTAGTCTCACGTGCTTCATTATCCAAGTGCATTGCTCAGTTCTAGCCCTTTACATCTTCCACTTTCTTTTGTTTTAGACCACAAGTGGTCACGCCATCCCTGACCTTTCAGGGAGGTGAGAACCCCAAAAAAGAGGTGATCACCCCCCCGACTTCTCAAGAGGGGAGATGAAAGCACTAAAAAGGAGATAATTATGCTCTCCCTGACATCTCAGGAAGGGAGATGAAAAGCACCAAAGAAAAGTGGAGCTTGCTAGCAGGTTTCTGGGTTGAAGGGCCTTATTAGAGAAAAGTATGCACAAACCCATCAGCATGGGAGTTATTACACAAGCACATAGCAATAACGTAGAGGCTATTAGTGACGACTCTCCCCACCGTCAGTGCAGACTCGATATGGTATAATAAACAGGAATTGTACATGCAAGTAGTGATATAACAAACAATATAAATCAACACGGTTTTGTAAAAGATTTCCAGAAATCCTAGAAAGAGGGTATGTAAACATCAGTCACACATACGTCTTCTTCAGCAACCAAGAGATAGTCCAAAACCAATTTATTGTCCATTGCTTCACATGTTAGAGAATCCAATGATCCCGATAGGTTTTGAAGTCCTGCAACAGTCTTATGATACCTCAGAGAATCCAATGATTCCTGAGGACTCTCAGTCCTACAATAGTCTTATGATGTCTCAGAGAATCCAATGATTCCTGAGGGTTTTCAAGTCCTACAATAGTCTTATCATGTCTCAGAGAATCTAATGATTCCTGAGGATTTTCAAGTCCAACAGTTTTTGATGTTCATGAGTCAAACGCCATAACTGCCAGATTCTTTCAGAGGTGAGCATAGTCAGCAACGGAAACACCCAATGTTTCTTGGGTGTTCTACTTTGTTTCAAGGGTCTGCTGCATCTCTCTCCCATGGATAAGGCAAATAAGGCTCGTTGGCACCCATATGATTCCTTCTCCATCTGTGGAGATACAAGCAAACCCTCTCCCCCAAGCAGTTAACCTATCTGGTCCCTTCCATTCACCACTTTCTGGGTCTCTCCACATCACCTGGTGATTATCTAAAGACAGTGGAACTGCTCACACTGGACACTGCCCTTCTGGTGGGTTATAAAACCTGTCTGCTGGAGCCAATGCATCTTTGTCAAAATTTAAAAAATCAATGGTGTAGAGAACTAAATTTAGAAGTTCTCTAGGGTTACCTGTGGCTCACCCTTTCTTCTGATTTTGCAGGAGTGTCTTAATATCTCTGTTTCTTCTCTCTACTATTGCCTGCCCTTGAGGATAAAAGGGTATGCCCGTGGTATGTAAAATCTTATACTGTGCACAAAAGTGTGCAAAATGTTTAGATTTAAATGCAGGTCCATTGTCTGTTTTTATTCCTTGTGGCACACCCATAATTGCAAATGCTTGTATAAGGAATTCAGTGACCACTCAGACTGTCTCTTTTGCTGCTGGCATTGCAAATGTGAATCCTGAAAAGGTGTCTACCATGGCATGGATAAAAGATAGATAACCAAAAGATTTATAATGGGTCACATCTATTTGCCAAATTTCATTAGGTCTCAAACCACATGGGTTCTTCCCTGGAGGGAGTGTAGGACCATGGAAAGGAAGGGAAGCTGTACAGTCTTTTACTATGCTCCTAGCTTCTTCTCTTGTTATTCCAAATTGTAAATGTAAAGCTCAGGCAGCCTGATGATATTTAGAATGAGATTCTTGTGCTTCTTGAAATAAAGGAGTACTGGCCTACATGGTTAGAAGGCTATCTGCCTTTTAATTACCATCAAAAATAGGACCTGGAAGTCCATTATGGAGTGGACATGCAAAATATAAATCTTATCTGGATGTTTTCTCACTCACTCTTGAAGTTCCTTAAAGAGCTGATATATATTTGAGGCTACAAATTTTATTTGGGCTGTGGCAATTCTTTGTACCACACCTACTGAATAGGCCGAATCAGATATTATATTTATGTCTCCCAGATAATAAGCAAGAGCTAGAATGATTGCATACAATTCATTCTGCTGAGTGGACTGATAAGGAGTTCTGATTACTCTCTTTATAGTTAAGTCACTAGAATATACAGTGCAAAAATTATGGTTGGATGCATCTGTAAAGATAGTTGGTCCTTTAAGAGGAATTTTAGAAACCTTTTCTTCAAGAATCCATCACCAATTATGTAACAGTCTGGTTATCTTTAATAGAGACCCATTGTAAAATTTGGAGCCATGGCTAATAAAATTTGCCATTCTGGGATGGTTTCACAGCACACATTAACTTGTGCATTAGTATAAAAGGTGTATATCTTGTCAGGTCTCATCCCAGATAATTGTACTGCTCATTTAATGGCCTTTAATAAAATTCTAGCCACAAGCACTGGGTAAGGAATAAGGCTTTGTTCTGGTTGTGCTGGGAGGTTCACCCACTCAATCACACTGTCTCCTTGATGAAGGACTGCTGTGGGGGCCTCTTGTGTAGCAAAAACTGATATTTCCAATTTCAACCACATTGGATAAAGCCAGTTCAACTTGTCTCAAAGCCTCTTGAGCTTCTTTTGTAAGCTGGTGTGGTGAATTTAAATCACTGTCTCCCCTTAAAATGTCATATAATGGTTGCAATTGACAGGTAGTCAAACCTAGCATATGACACATCCATTGGATATCTCCTATCAATTTCTGGAAGTCATTTAAGGTGTTTAGCTTATCTGTTCTTAAGGAGAGTTTTTGTACTGTAAGCACCTTAGGATATATTTCATATCCTAAATATTGAAAAGGAGGATGTCTTTGAATCTTTTCTGAAGCTATGTGAAATTTATAATTCCTTAGTGTTTCTATGGTTTTTTGTAGACATGTTTCTAACATTTGTTCCTCAGGTGGACATCCCAATATATCATCCATGTAATGTAATAACATTACTTTTGGAAATGCTTTTCTCACTGGAGTAAGAGCAGCAGCAACATACATTTGACACATAGTAGAGCTGTTTTTCATTCCCTGTAGCAAAACTGTCCATTCTTATCTTTTATAAGGCTCAGCTAAGTTAATGCTGCACACTGAAAAGGCAAATCTTTTCATATCCTCCTTATCTAGAGGGATAGAATAGTAACAATCCTTATTGTCTATAACCCACAGAGGCCATTCTCTAGGCAACTGAGTAGGAGATAGAAGTCCAAGTTGAAGAGTTCCCATAGTTTCCATGTGTTCATTTACCTTTCTTAAATCAGTCAACATCCTCCATTTTCCAGATTTCTTTTTTATAACAAATACTGGGGAATTCCAAGGACTTAGAGAAGGTTGTAAGTGTCCTTGGTCAAGTTGTTCCTGTACTATGTCTAGTAAGGCCTGAATTTTATCGCTACCTAAGGGCCACTGTTCTATCCACACTGGTGTATCAGTTTTCCATTGGATAGGAATAGGTGAAAGTGGTGGCAGGCCTTCAACAGCAGCCCTACCTAAAAAACCAAAGTACTCATTTTTAACCCTAATGTCTCTTCCCCACAGATTGATGGGGATTTTTTTCAACTATAAAAGGAGTAAAAACTCCTGTTTCACCTTCAAATATCCATCTTAAAAGGGTAGCACTAACTTCAGCTGCTATTGATCCTCCTACACCAAACATGTAGGTGTCTACTTTCGTCTTTGGCCAGTGGCAGGGCCAGTTGCCACCTCTAATGACTGTGTGATCTGCACCTGTGTCCACCAGTCCTTCTAATGGTATGCCATTTATATAGATGGTGAGCATAGGTCAGTCAGAAGTCACAGCTGCTGTCCAGTATATTCCTGGATTTTTCTGCTTGGAGTCAGAATGTGGGTGACTGTCAGCAGGTTGCTTATTAAGGGTCTGTATCAATAAATCCGATGCTACTACTTCCCCTGGTTGATAAGTCACACATTGTCTACCTGTGTTAGTGACTGGGATATTATCTACACATTCCCCAGTTTCCCACATCAGTGTATGAATGAACACTGTCTTGTAAGTACTCTCAGCAGGTGAAATGGTCAAGCCTACTGTCCCTGGAGGCAAGGGATCCATAGGCTAGAGAGAAACAGATTTCACCTCTCCAGGGGGTATCTCAATTGTCCCATCTGCATACAACTCTATCCTCCCTAAATGTAGTCCCTTTCTCCCATCATGTTGCTTCCTGGCTGACTGATTGTGTAATCCCTTTCTCCCATCAGATGGCTTCCTGGCTGATTGGTCATGTCTGAGTATTGGACTTGGAGGCACTCTCTGGGTGTGGCATCGGCTGCCATTATGCCCCAAGTGTTTTTTTTGCCTGGGGCCCTGGAGCTGGGCCCCTCATCCCGTTTCCCTGAATCAGTCTGCACTCTGATGCCCAATGGAGTCCTCTGTTGCATTTTGGACATAGGATTTTGGGTCTTGTTCTCCCAGCCTGTTTTCTCACTCTGTCTCTATGCCAACATTGAGCTTTCAGATGGACTAATTTACCTCATTGAAAGCATTGATGAGTCTTTCTGGAAGTCTCTTGCCAAAAGGGACCCTGTCTTCCTATGTTGGGATCTTGGGAAGTCTGCACCATAGCCTGGCTATAAAAGGTATTTGTGCCCACTGTGGCACAGTGTCTTATGATCTCCTCTAAAGGAGCATCCCTATTTAGTCCTAGTATAATCCTTCTACAAACCTCATTGGCATTTTCTCTAACAAGTTGCCTCACCAAAGTGTCTGTTACTTCATTTTCACCATTAGTCCATGTGACAGCTGTCTGCCCACAAACACAAAACTGATAAAAAAATAATCCATAAAATCAATAAGTTGGCTTGAATAAAGAGCAAATAGCAGCAAAGCAGAACCTGATCATGAAAACTTACAATAGATACAAGGAAGTTCAGGAAGAACAGAAAAGAATACAATGATTTTCCCCTTCCTCCCTCTACTCCCTCCTCTAGATGACAGGCAATCCCATACATTTTACATGTGTTACAGTATAACCTAGATATAATATATGTGTGTAAATCCAATTTTCTTGTTGCACATCAAGTATTGGATTCCAAAGCTATAAATAACCTGGGTAGATAGACAGTAGTGCTAATATTTTACATTCAATTCTCAGTGTTCCTTCTCTGGGAGTAGTTGTTTCTGTCCATTATTGATCAGCTGGAAGTGAGTTGTATCTTCTTTTTTTTTATTTTTTATTTATTTTTTTTAATTAATTTTTATAATTATAACATTTTCTTTGACAGTACATATGCATAGGTAATTTTTTTTTACACCATTATCCCTTGTACTCCCTTCTCTTCTGAATTTTTCCCCTCCTTCCCTCTAACCCCTCCCCTAGATGGCAGGTATTCCCATACATATTAAATATATTATAGTATATCCTAGGTATAATATATATGTGCAGAACCGAAATTTATTGTTGTTGTTGTTGCAAAGGAAGGATTGTATTTGGAAAGTAAAAATAATCTGGGGGAAAAAAAAAAAAAAACAATGCTCACAGTTTACACTCATTTCCCAGTGTTCCTTTTCTGGATGTAGCTGATTCTTTCCATCATTGATCAATTGGAATTGGATTACCTCTTCTCTATGTTGAAGATATCCACTTCCATCAGAATACATCCTCATACAGTATCATTGTTGAAGTGTATAATGATCCCCTAGTTCTGCTCGTTTCACTCAGCATCAATTGATGTAATTCTCTCCAAGCCTCTCTGTATTCCTCCTGTTGGTCATTTCTTACAAAACAATAATATTCCAATACATTCATATACCATAATTTACCCAACCATTCTCCAATTGATGGACATCCATTCATCTTCCAGTTTCTAGACACTACAAAAAGAGCTGCCACAAAAATTTTGGCACATACAGGTACCTTTCCCTTTTTTAGTATTTCCTTGGGATATAAGCCCAGTAGTAGCACTGCTGGGTCAAAGGGAATGAACATTTTGATAACTTTTTGGGCATAATTCCAGATTGCTCTCCAGAGTGGTTGTATTCTTTCACCACTCCACCAACAATGCATCAGTGACCCAGTTTTCCCACAGCCCCTCCAACATTCATTGTTATTTGTTCCTGTCATCTTAGACAATCTGACAGGTGTGTAATGATATCTCAGAGTTGTATTAATTTGGAATTCTCTGATGAATAGTGATTTGGAACACTCTTTCATATGAGTGGAAATAGTTTTAATTTCATCATCTGAAAATTGTCTGTTAATATCCTTTGACCATTTATCGATTGGAGAATGGCTTGATTTCTTATAAATTAAAGCCAATTCTCTGTATATTTTGGAGATGAGCCCTATATCAGAGCCTTTAACTATAAAAATGTTTTCCCAATTTGTTACTTCCCTTATCATCTTGTTTGCATTAGTTATGTTTGTGCGGAACCTTTTTAATTTGGTGTAATCAAAATTTTCTATTTTGTGATCAATAATGGTCTCTAGTTTTCCCTTGGACACAAATTCCTTTCTCCTCCACAAGTCCGCAAGGTAAACCGTCCCATGTTGCTCCAATTTATTTATGATTTCGTTCTTTATGCCTAAAATCTTGGACCCATTTTGATCTTATCTTAGTATGTGGTGTTAAATGTGGGTCCATGCCTAGTTTTTGCCATACTAATTTCCAGTTTTCCCAGCAGTATTTGTCAAATAATGACTTCTTATCCCAGAAGTTGGGATCTTTGGGTTTGTCAAAGACGAAATTGCTATTTTTGTTCACAATCTTGCCTGTGAACCTAACCTATTCCAATGATCAACTAGTCTATGTCTTAGCCAATACCAAATGGTTTTGGTGACTGTTGCTTTATAATATAGTTCTAGATTAGGTACACTTCGACCACCTTCATTTGATTTTTTTTTCATTACTTCTCTTGAAATTCTCGACCTTGTGTTGTTCCATATGAATTCTGTTGTTATTTTTTCTAGGTCATTAAAATAGTTTCTTGGGAGTCTGATTGGTATAGCACTAAATAAATAGATTAGTTTAGGGAGTATTGTCATCTTAATTATATTCACTCGGCCTATCCAAGAGAACTGAATGTCTTTCCAGTTATTTAAATCTGACTTTATTTTTGTGGCAAGTGTTTCATAAATTTGCTCATATAATTCCTGATTGTCCTTTGGTAGATATATTCCCAAATATTTTATACTATCAACCGTTATTTCAAATGCAATTTTTCTTTGTGTCTCTTGCTCTTGGATTGTGTTGGTAATGTATAAAAATGCTGAGGATTTTTGTGGATTTATTTTGTATCCTGCAACTTTGCTAAAATTCTGAATTATTTCTAATAGCTTTTTAGCAGAGACTTTGGGGTTCTCTAAGTATACCATCATGTCATCTGCAAAGAGTGATAGTTTGATTTCCTCATTTTCTACTCTAATTCCTTGAATCTCTTTCTCAGCTCTTATTGCTGAGGCTAGTGTTGATAGTACTATATTGAATAGTAATGGTGATAGTGGGCAACCTTGTTTTACTCCTGATCTTACAGGGAAAGGTTCCAGTTTATCGCCATTACATATGATGTTTACTGATGGTTTAAATATGTGCTCGTTATTATTTTAAGGAATAGTCCATTTATTCCTGTACTCTGAAGCGTTTTTAGTAGGAATGGATGTTGGATTTTATCAAATGCTTTTTCTGCATCTATTGAGATGATCATATGGTTTTTATTAATTTGATTATTAATATGATCAATTATACTAATAGTTTTCCTAATAGTAAACCAGCCTTGCATTCCTGGTATAAATCCTACTTAATCATAGTGTATTATCCTGGGGATGATTTTCTGAAGTCTTTTTGCTAATATCTTATTCTTTAAGGAAATTGGTCTATAGTTTGATTTCTCAGTTTTCAATCTACCTGGTTTAGGTATCAGTACCATGTCTGTGTTGCAAAAAAAATTTCGTAGGACTCCTTCAATCCCTATTTTTTCAAATAGTTTATAGAGCATTGGAGTTAGTTGTTCTTTAAATGTTTGGTAGAATTCACATGTAAATCCATCTGGTCCTGGGGTCTGGGGTCCTTAAGGAGTTGGTTAATAGCTTGTTCTATTTCTTTTTCTGAGATGGGACTATTTAGACTACTTACTTCTTCCTCTGTTAATCTGGGTAAGCTATATTTTTGAAGGTATTCTTCCATTTCATTTAAGTTATGGAATTTATTGGCGTAAAGTTGACCAAAGTAGCTCCTAACTGTTGTTCTAATTTCCTCTTCATTAGTGGTGAGTTCTCCCTTTTCAGTTTCAAGACTAACAATTTGCTTTTTCTCTTTCCTTTTTTTAATCAGGTTTACTAAGAGTTTGTCTATTTTGTTGGTTTTTTCATAGAACCAACTCTTAGTTTTGTTAATTAATTCAATAGTTTTTTACTTTCAATTTTATTAATGTCACGTTTTATTTTTTGAATTTCAAGTTTTGTGTTTGTCTGGGGATTTTAATTTGTTCCTTTTCTAGCAATTTTAGTTGTAAGCCCAATTTGTTTGCCCTCTCTTTCTCTATTTTATGCAAGTAGGCCTCTAGAGATATAAAACTTCCCCTTATTACTTCTTTGGCTGTATCCCACACATTTTGGTATGATATCTCATTGTTGTCATTTTCTTGGGTGAAGTTATTAATTATGTTTATGATTTGCTGTTTTACCCAATCATTCTTTAGTATAAGATCATTTAGTTTCCAATTATTTTTTGGTCTATTTTCCCCTGGATTTTTATTAAATGTAATTTTGATTGCATTGTGGTCTGAAAAGGATGCATTTACTATTTCTGCCTTACTGCATTTGATTTTGAGGTTTTTATGCCCTAGTATATGATCAATTTTTGTATAGGTTCCATGAACTGCTGAGAAGAAAGTATACTCCTTTCCGTCTCCATTTAGGTTTCACCAAAGATCTATCATATCAAACTTTTCTAGTATTCTATTTACCTCTTTGACTTCTTTCTTATTTATTTTGTGGTTTGATTTATCTAGGTTGAGATCTCCCACTATTATAGTTTTGCTGTCTATTTCTTCTTGCAGCTCTCTTAATTTCTCTTTTAAGAATTTAGATGTTGCACCACTTGGTGCATATATGTTTAATGTTGATAGTGCTTCATTATTGATACTACCCTTTAGCAGTATATAATGCCCTTCTTTATCTCTTTTAATTAGATCAGTTTTTGTTTTTGCTTGATCTGAGATGAGGATGGTTGCCCCTGCTTTTTTGGATTTGCCTGAAGCATAGTAGATTCTGCTCCACCCTTTTACTTTTAGTTTGAATGTATCACCCAGTTTCAGATGTGTTTCCTGTAAACAACATATAATAGGATTCTGACTTTTAATCCAGTCTGCTAACTGATTCCTCTTTATGAGGGAGTTTACCCAATTCACATTTATGGTTAGAATGACTAATTCTATATTGCTTGCCATCCTGTTAACCCATGCTTATGCTTATCTTCTTTCCTTCTCTCTTAACCCCCTTCCCAGTATTAAACTTGTGAACACCACTTGCTTTTCACAGCCCTCCCTTTTTAGGATCCCTCCCCCACCTTAAAGTTACTCCCCTTATTTTACCCCTTTTCCTCACAATTTCTGTATTCCCTTCCCCTTAGCTTACTCCTTCCTTCTCACTTTTCAATGAAGTGGAAGAAGTTTCACCCTAAATCGAATATGTCTATTGATACATACTATGTTCATCCCCCTCTATTCTTTCTCTCAAATATAATAGGTTACCTTTGCCTTTTCATGAGATGTAGTACCACCACCTTACACTTTTTTATGATATAATTTCCTTTCCACCTCTAGTTTCTAGGACAAATTATACATATGTTCTTTACATATTTTTATGGCAGAAGTATAGTTCTCAATATTTCTTTTTACCTTTTTAGAAATCTCTTGAGTTCTCTATTTGAAGATCAAACATTTTATGTAGGTCTGGTTTTTTTCATCAAGAATAGATGGAATTCATTTATTTCATTAAATGTCCATCTTCTTCCCTGGAAAATGATGCTCATTTTTGCTGGGTAAGTTATTCTTGGCTACATACCAAGTTCCATAGCCTTTTGGAATATCATGTTCCAGGCCCTTCGTTCTTTTAATGTGGACACTGCTATATTCTGGGTCATCCTTATTGTGGCTCCTCCATATCTGAATTTCTTTTTTCTGGCAGCTTCCAGTGTTTTTTCCTTTGTCTGATGTTTCTTGAACTTGGTCCCTATATTTCTTGGCATTTTGATTTTAGGGTCCCTTTCAGTAGGTGATCGATGAATTTTTTCAATGTCTATTTTACCCTCTGTTTCCAAAATGTCTGGGCAGTTCTCTTTGATAATTTCATCGACAATTGTGTACAAGCTCTTTTTTTCACCACCACATTTTTCAGGGAGTCCGATTATTCTCAAATTGTCTCTCCTGGATCTCTTTTTCAGGTCTGTTGTCTTTCTAATAAGGTACTTGACATTCTTTTCAATTATTTAATTTCTCTGATTTTGCTTGTCTACTTCTTGGTTTTTCCTTGAGTCATTCATTTCTATTTGTTTGAGACTAATTTTCAATGATGTATTTTCTTCACTCACTTTTTTTATATCTTTTTGTAATTGACCAATTGAGTTTTAAGTGAGATTTTTTTCTTCTATGGAATTTTTTTCCATTTCATGCATTTTATTTTTTAGAGAGCTGTTTTCTTTTTCCAACTCACTAATTTTATTTGCCAATGATTTTATCTCTTTATCCACTCTGGATAACTTCTCCAGAATCTCTTGCCAAGCTTCCCTTTCCTTTTCCCATTTCTCTTCTAGCTCTCTTGTGAGAGCCTTTTTGATTTCCTCTATGAGAGTCTTTTGTATTGAGGAACAGCTCATATCCCCCTTAGGGGATTCCTCTGGGGACAGTCTGTTTTTAGTGTGCTCAGTATTTGAAGTCTGCTCTCTCTCCATACAGAAGCTATCAATGGTTAGAGCCCTTTTGAATTTTTTTGTTCATTTTGTCAGAGCGGGAATAGAAGAAAACAAATTGACAAGAGAAACAATTGGTCTGTTTTTGGGGGGATGGGGCTGGATGGTGTTAATGGGCTTCCTCTACAGACTTAGGGGGAGGGCAGCAGAGAGCCACTAACAGGACAGTGATGGCTGTGCTGTGTCTGTGCTCTAAGGCTATGAGAATGTGCTGAGTCACTCCAGGTGGGGTTTGGGGATGGCCCCGTTCTGAGAGACACTAGCTTTCCGGGGTTTTATTCTTCATCTCCGGTGTTTACACCCTCTCTGCTGCTCCTGACTTGCTGCCAAGACGGAATATCCACACTGTGGTAAGAGTCTTTTTGCAGAAACGGCAGAGATCGTACTCCTCCACCCTCCAATCTGAGCTATGTGAGCTGTCTGTCTCACTCTCACTGCCTGCCCTCAGTCTGCGCCCAGTCTGTTTGACCCTCACTCGAGCAAACACAGACCTTCTCTGGTGAATTTCAAGGATGTCGTCTGTTGGTGATTATTTGTGGGTTTCTTTTCTGGTCAAGCATCAACTCTGAGGCTTGTCATGAAGTAAGTCCTGAGAGAAAACACAGAGCTCAAGCAGCTGTCTGCCTCCACGCCACCATCTTGGCCGGAATTTCCGAGTTGTATCTTCTTTATGTTGAATATATCCACTTCCATCAGAATACATCTTCATACAGTATTGTTGTTGAAATATATAGCAATCTTCTGGTTCTGCTCATTTCGCTCAGCATCAGTTCATGCAAGTCTCTCCAAGCCTTTCTGAATTCATCCTGCTGGTCATTTCTTACAGAGCAATAATATTCCATAGCCTTCATATATCATAATTTACCCAACCATTCTCCAATTGATGGACATCCATTCATCTTCCAGTTTCTAGTCACTATGAAAAGAGTTGCTACAAACATGGCCAAACCATTTTAAAAAGCATTATTAATGAAGAAAATAATTCCTGAAAATTAGAATTCATCAAGTGAAGGAATGATTTAATGAGACATCAAAAACAATAAAAATAAGTACTGAAAAAAGAACAAAATATGAAATATCTCAGAAAAGAATTGACTGACCTAAAAAACTAATAGAAGAGAGAGAATTTAAAAATCTTTAAACTACCTAAAATCTTGAGGATGGAAGACAGACAAGGAGAAAAAAGAAGAGAGAGAGACAGAGAGACAAGAGAAAGAGAAAGAGATAGAGAAACAGAGACAAAGAGAAAACAGAGAGAGAAGCCTAGACAATAGGTTTCAAAAAATAAATAAATAAAAGGAAAATGACCAGATATCTTAAAAATAAAAAGAAGGTAAAGTAGAAATTAACCTACTTCAGATATTTCCCAAAAGAACTCTTAAAATGAAAACTCATCAGAATATTATAACCAAATATGAGCAACTATGACATTATCAAAGAAAGGCCCTGGACATATTTTTTTTAATTTCAATTTTATCAATCTCTTCTTTGATTTTCAGAAATCCCATTTATTATTTAATTAGGGGGATTTAATTTGATTTTTTTCTAGCCTTTAAAAAAAAAAACTGTATGCCCAATTTTGATGTTCTCATACTACTACCATCTGGTCCTATGATCACCAAACCACACTATGCTATGCATTAGCTCCAACGGATCACTGAACACAAGAGAAGCAAAAAGGAAGTCAGGGAAATTAATATCAACAATGCTTGTGAGAATGGGCACTATAAACTGGATTATATGACATTTTCCAAGCTGGCCAATAAAACTAGCAGACAAAATGAAGCTATGAGTTTCAAGAAAAACTGACAAACTCCTTTCTAAGGTACTAAGAAGAAATGCATGTTTGCATCCCTCTGTACACTGTTCACTGCCATTGATTATTACTCATGTGAAAAAATAAAGCAGAGATATTCAGATAAGACTTAAGTCCAAACCATTTAGTTAGACACACCTGAGCACTGAAAGCTGAGCTGAGATTCCCATTATTTAGCAAGATGAGCTATTCCTAGAATAGAAATAGCTGCCTAGCAATATCTCACAATAGTTTCACCAGTAGGATGGCATTCAGGTTGAGTTAAGTAATTCTAATTGCTTACTAGTTATATCTCAGACATGCTATTCATGTAAAAACCTATAGAATTTATAAGAACTAATATGTATACCTCTATATAGTTATCAATCTCCCCAATCCAGTAGAGTACTTGAATTAGTCATTTGGCCTGAAGAGCTGTGACTTATTTTATCATGCTTGTATCACCATACTACATCTTAAGTAAAAGTATTTGACAGATCATTTCTGCAGCTAGGAGATGCATTCAAGTTTTATAAGAATATGTTCTTGGTCTCTATATTAGCGCTACCATTTAAGGAGGCAGAATGATTCTCTTCCCTTTGGACAATTCCATGAGATAAATTTTCTCTTTAATTAATTGAAGCTTTTGAAACTGACCAAATAACACTTATTTTGTTGGCGAACATTGTGTCCCACTTCTTGTTTTTTTGTTTCTGTCTTCTAAATCTCCTTCCTAATTCTTCTTTACTTTGATTCAGTAAACTTGTGCCTTATCTCTGCAGGAGGATGCATGCTTCCCATAAAACTGCTGAAAACAGCACAAGCAGTACTTAAGGAGACACAGGTCAGATCCTGTTTCTTCAAAGACATGGAACTCCCACCAAGTTTATTGTCTAGTTGTGAAAATTGTAATGAGGCAGAAGTGATAGCCAAGTGGACAACGATGATATCCATTTATCTGCTGAAAATAGTCAAAATGGCTGGTGCTTGTTTGTACACTGAAGTTAATTCTGTAAAACCTAAAAATAAAACTTTCAGTCATGCTATTATGGACTTCAGATTCAAGAGTTTTAGTTTGATTATCTTTTGTATTATAAAATCATTTTACAAAAAATATTTGTAAAATATATTTTAGCTTTCATCTCCTCTCTGTGAACACATCCTAATTCATTTTCATGTCGTAAACATACTCTTACATGCCTTTAGAAGAAGGTTTGGATAAACTTCTATTTGTTTTATTTTAGAACAGATAAGACTGACAAAGTCATGTACTAGTTCTGCAAAAATAAATATCCCAGAAAGAAAATCACTATGTCATCTACTGAATCCCAAAGATCCCTTGAGTTTGAAAGAAGTATTGACATTTTTGAGCATAAGGACTTTTCCAATTGACATTAATGCTTTTTAGTTATATTTAATATTTAACCTGGTAAATACCTGTAAATTTAATTTAAAAATAAAAGATACAAATCACATGGATGAGTAATCCTATACAGATTTGTCTGAGTACCTACTCTCCTTCAAAAAATATTTTTATTAAAGATTTTTATACACAAAGCATATACAAGTGCAAATTTTCCAACATTGGTCCCCTACCACAAATTTTCCCCTTCTTCCCCCATCCTCTCCCCCACCCTGCAGGCAGTCAATACGTCCCAGATCCAATATATGTATACATATTCACACACCATCTGGTTGTATAAGAAAAATCAGATCAAGAAGGAAGATAAAGAAAAACTGAGAAAAAAGTAACAGAGTGAGAATGTTATCTTTTGTTCCAACCTCTGTTCCAATGATTCTTTCTCTGGTTGTAGCTGATTCTCTTCATTACTGAACAATTTGAACTGGTCTGAATCATCTCATTGTTGAAGAGAGTCACATCCATCATATAATCTTTGCCATGTATAATGATCTCCTGGTTTTGCTCATTTCATTTAACATTAATTTATGTAAGTCTTTTCAAGGCTCTATGAAATCATCCTGCTGATCATTTCTTACAAAACAATAATATCCCTTAACATTCATACACCACAATTTATTCAGTAATACTCGAGGTGGTGGGCATCTATTTAGTTTCCAGTTTCTAGCCACTACAAAAAGGGCTGTCACAAATAGTTTTGCACATATGGGTCCCTTTCCCTCCTTTAAGATCTCTTTGGGATATAAGCTCATTAGTAACAATACTGGATCAAAGGATATGCATAGTTTGATAACTTTTAGAGCAGAGTTCCAAATTGCTCTAGAATGTTGGATTCATTCACAATTTAACCAATAATGTATCAGAGTTCCAGTTTCCCCAAATCCCTTTTCACATTCATCATTATCTTTTCTTGTCCTCTTAGCCAATCTGAGAGGTATGTAGTAGTATCTCAGAGTTGTCTTAGTTTGCATTTCTCTGTTCAGTTATGATTTGGAGCACTTTTTCATGAGGCTGCAAATAGTTTCAATTTCTTCATCTGAAAATTGTCTGTTCATATCCTTTGACCATTTATCAATCAGAGAAAGGCTTGAACTCCTATAAATTTGAGTCAACTCTCTATATATTTCAGGAATGAGGCCTTTGGATGCAAAAAATGTTTTCCCAGTTTACTCGTTCCCTTCTAATCTTGTCTGCATTAATTTTGTTTGTACAAAAACTTTTTAACTTAATATAATCAAAATTATCTATTTTATTATCAATAATTATCTCTAGTTTTCTTTGGTCACAAATTCCTTCCTCCTCCACAAATCTGAGAGATAAACTATCCTATGTTCTTCTAATTTGTTTATAGTATCATTCTTTATATCAAGATCATGAACCCATTTCAACCTTATCTTGGTATACAGTGTTAGGTATGGATCTATGCCTACTTTCTGCCATACTAGTTTCCAATTTTCCCAGGAGTTTTTGTCAAATAGTGAATTCTTATCCCAAAAGGTGGGGCTTTTTGGTTTGTAAAATATTAGATTGTTTTAGTAATTGGCTATTTTCTTCTGTGAGCCTAATCTATTCTACTGATCTACTAGTCTATTTCTTAGCCAGTACCAAATGGTTTTGATGACCACTGCTTTATAATGTAATTTTAGATCTGGTACAACTAGGCCACCTTCATTTACTTTTCTCTTCATTAATTCCTTTGAAATTCTTGACCTTTTCGAGAATTGCTAGGGAACTAATGAAAAAAAAAAACTCAGATGAAGGTGGTCTACGTGTACCTGATCTAAAGCTATATTATATAGCAACAATCACCAAAATCATTTGGTATTGGCTAAGAAATAGACCAGTCGGTCAGTGGAACAGATTAGATACAAAGGACAAAAAAGGGTACATCTATAGCAATCTAGTCTTTGACAAACCCAAAGATACCAACATTAGGGATAAAAATTCATTATTTGGAAAAAACTGTTGGGAAAACTGGAAATTAGTATGGCAGAAATTAGATATGAATCCACACTTAACACCATATACCAAGATAAGATCAAAATGGGTCCATGATTTAAGCATAAAGAATGAGATCATAAATAGATTAGAGGAACAGAGAATAGACTACCTCTCAGACCTGTGGAGGAGGAAGGAATTTATGACCAAAGGAGAACTAGAGATCATTATTGATCACAAAATAGAAGATTTTGATTACATCAAACTAAAAAGTTTCTGTACAAACAATACTAATGTAAACAAGATTAGAAGGGAAGTAACAAATTGGGAAAATATTTTTAAAGTTAAAGGTTCTGATAAAGGTCTCATTTCCAAAATATATAGAGAATTGACCCTAATTTGTAAGAAACCGAACCATTCTCCAATTGACAAATGGTCAAAGGATATGAACAGACAATTCTCAGATGATGAAATTGAAACTATATCCACTCATATGAAAGAGTGTTCCAAATCACTACTGATCAAAGAAATGCAAATTAAGACAACTCTGAGATACCACTACACACCTGTCAAATTGGCTAAGATGTCAGAAACAAATAATGATGAATGTTGGAGGGGATGTGGGAAAACTGGGACACTAATACATTGTTGGTGGAGCTGTGAAAGAATCCAACCATTCTGGAGAGCAATTTGGAACTATGCCCAAAAAGTTATCAAACTGTGCATACCCTTTGATCCAGCAGTGCTGCTATTGGGCTTATATCCCAAAGAAATACTGAGGAGGGGAAAGGGACCTGCATGTGCCAAAATGTTTGTGCCAGCTCTTTTTGTAGTGTCTAGAAACTGGAAGATGAATGGGTGTCCATCAATTAGAGAATGGTTGGGTAAATTATGGTATATGAAGGTTATGGAATATTATTGCTCTGTAAAAAATGACCAGCAGGAGGAATACAGAGAGGCTTGGAGAGACTTGCATGAACTGATGCTGAGTGAAATGAATAGAACCAGAAGATTGCTGTACACTTCAATGTTGTATGAAGATGTATTCTGATGGAAGTGGATATCTTCAACATAAAGAAGATCCAACTCACTTCCAGTTGATCAATGATGGACAGAAGCAACTACACCCAGAGAAGGAACACTGGGAAGTGAATGTAAATTGTTAGTATTACTGTCTATCTACCCAGGTTACTTGTACCTTCGGAATCTAATACTTAATGTGCAACAAGAAAATGTTTTTTACACACATATATTTTATCTAAGGTATATTGTAACACATGTAAAATGTATGGGATTGCCTGTCATCAAGGGGAGGGAATAGAGTAGGGAGAGGATAATGTGGAAAAAGGAATACAAGGGATAATGTTATAAAAAAATTACTCATGCATATATACTGTCAAAATTTTTATAAATAAAATTTAAAAAAATTAAAATAAAATAAAATAAAATGGAAAAAAAAAGAAATTCTTGACCTTTTGTTCTTCCAGATGTATTTTGTTGTTATTTTTTCTACTTCAGTAAAATAGTTTGATTGACCGATCCCAGAGCACTTGATATTTTTCAAATTATATAGATCTGACTTTATTTGTATGGAAATAGTTTTGTGGTTTTGCTCATATAGTTCCTGACTTTCCCTTGGCAGATTCCCAAATATTTTATACTATCAACAGTTATTTTAAATGGAATTTTTCTTTGTATCTCTAGCTGTTGCATTTTGTTAGTGATATATAAGAATGCTGATGATTCATGTGGGTTTATTTTGCATCCTACAACTTTGCTAAAGTTGTGGATTAAATAATCCTAATAGCTTTTTAGTAGAATCTCTGGGGTTCTCTAAATATACATCATATCATCTGCAAAGAGCGATAATTCCTCTAATCTCTTTTTTTCTCTTACTGCATTTCTAATGCAATATTGAGTAGCAATTGTGACAGTGGGCAACCTTGTTTCGTATTGGGTCCAGTTTGTCACCATTACATATGATGCAAGCTAATGGTTTTGAATAGAGGTTACAGACTAGTTTAAGGAAAAGTCCATTTATTCCTATACTCTCAAGTGTTTTTATTAGGAATGGATGTTTTCTTTTATCAAATGCCTTTTTTGCATCTATTGAGATGATCATATGGTTTTTGTTAAGTGTGGTTATTGATATAGTCAATTATGCTAAAATTTTGCTAATATTAAACCAGTCCTGCATTCTTGGTATAAATCCTACTTGGTCAAGGTTTAGTATCCTGGAGATGATTTTCTGTAATCTTTTTGCTAATATTTTATTTAAAATTTTTCCATTGATATTCATTAGGTAGATTGGTCTATAATTTACTTTGTCTCTTTTCTTCCTACCTGGTTTAACTATCATTACCATGTCTGTGTCATAAAAGGAATTGGATAAGTCTTTCATTCACTATTTTTCTTCAAATAGTTTATATAGTATTGGAGTTAATTGTTCTTTAAATGTTTGGTAGAATTCACATGTAAATCCATCTGGTCCTGTTTTTTTTTTTTTTTTAATGGAGTTGATTAATAGCTTATTCTATTTGTTTTTTTTGTTTTTTTTCTAAAATGGGACTAGTTAAGTAATTTATTTCTTCTTCTGTTAATCTGGGTAATCTATGTTTTTATAGGTGTTACTCCATTGCACTTAGGTTCTCAAACTTATTGGCATAACATTGGGCAAAATAATTCCTGATAATTGCTCTAGTTTCCTCTCCATTGATGGAGAGTTCTCCCTTTTCATTTTTGACACTGACAATTTGATTTTCCTCTTTCCTTTTTCTTATCAAATTAACTAAATTTTTATATATTTTGTTGGTTTTTTTTCATAAAACCAACCCTTAGTTTCATTTATTAATTCAATAGTTGGTTTTTTTTTTTTTAACTTTCAATTTTATTGATCTCTCCTTTCATTTTTAGAATTTCAAGTTTAGTATTTGATTGGGGGTTTTTAATTTGCTCTTTTTCTAGCTTTTTTAGTTAGTTGCAAGCCCAATTTATTGATCTTCTATTTCTCTATTTTATGTAAGTAAGCCTCTAGAGATATAAAATTTGTCCTTATTACCATTTTGGCTGCATTCCACAAATTTCAGTATGTTGTCTCATTATTGACATTCTCTTGTATGAAATTATTGATTGTCTCTATGATTCGATGTTTCACCCATTCATTCTTTAGTATGAGATTATTTAGTCTCCAATTTCTTTTTGGTCTATTTTTCCCTGGCCCTTTATTGAATGTAATTTTATTACATCATGATCTGAAAAAAAAAATGCATTTACTATTTCTGCTTTTCTGCATTTGATTTTGAATTTTTTATGTCCTAGTCTATGGTCAATTTTTGTATAGGTTCCATGAACCACTGAGAAGAAAGTGTACTTCTTTCTGTCTTCATTCAGTTTTCTCCTTTTCTAGTATTCTATTTACGTCTTTAACTTCTTTCTTATTTATTTTGTGCTTTGATTTATCTAGTTATGAGAGTGCAAGGTTGAGATCTCCCACTATTATAATTTTGCTGTTTGTTCTTGCAGCTCTCTTAACTTCTTCTTTAGGAATTTAGATACTTTAACACTTTGTGCATATATGTTTAGGGTTGATATTGCTTCATTATCTATGGTACACTTTAGCAAGATATAATTTCCTTCCTTACTCTTTTAATCAGATCAAATTTTGTTTTTGCTTGATCTGAAATGAGGATGGCTACTCCTGCTTTTTTTTTTAACTTCACCTGAAGCATAATTGATTCTGCTCCGGCTTTTTACCTTGACTCTGTATGTTTCACTCTGCTTTACATGTGTTTCTTGTAAATAACATATTGAAGGATTTTGACTTTCAATCCTGTTTGCTATCAGCTTACATTTTATGGGAGAGTTCACCCCATTCACAATATAGTTGAAGCTACTAATTCTGTATTTCCTGCCATCTTATTAATCCAAAATTATACTTTTCTCTTTCCTTTTCTGCTTTCCGTCCTCCCCAGTATTTTACTAATGAGCACTATTTGTCTCAAGCAGTCTTCCCACTTTAGAGACCCTCAGTTTTCTTATATCTTTTCCCTACTATTTAGCCTACCCCTTCCCTTTTTCTCCTTTCCCCTTCCACTTTTCTATAGGATGAGAGATGTTTCTTGGTAAAACCAAATATATTTAATCTTCTTTCTTTGGGCCAAATCTGATGAGAGTAAAATTCACACAATATTCATCACCCTCCTTTCTTTTCTTCAATTAAAATATATTTTCTTTGCCTTTTCCTGAAATATAATTTCTCTCATTTGATCTCCACTTCCCCCCTTTTTTCTGTTACAATCCCCTTTCGATCTCTAGTTACTTTATTATATTATATCAGTAAAATCAGATTATACAACTATTCTCAATGTATACCCATAACAGAAATACAGCTCTCAAGAGTTTTTTTTCTTCTCTTTTTTTTTACCTTTTTTGTGATTCTCTCGAGTTTTATATTTGGAGGTCAACTTTTTTTGTTGTTTGTTTAAATCTGGTCTTTTCATCAGATATACATGGAATTCACCAGTTTCATTGAATGTCTATCTTTTTCCCTGAAAGGAAATGCTCAGTTTAGCAGGTTAATTTATTCTTGGCTGCATTCCAAGATTCTTCACTTTTTGGAATATTGGACTCTTTAAAATGCAAGCTTCTAAGTCCTAAGTAATCCTTATTGTGAATCCTCAGCATTTGAATTGTCTCTTTCTGGTAGCTTGTATTATTTTTCCTTGGTCTGATAGTTCTCAAATTTAGCCACAATATTCCTTGGAATTTTAATCTTGAGGTCTCTTTCAGGAAGCATTTAGTGAATTCTTTCAATTGCCATTTTACCTTTGGTTTCTGTGATATCTGGGCAATTCTCTTTGATAATTTCCTGAAAGATAGTGTCTAGGCTCTTTTTTTTTTTTTCCACCATGTATTTCAGGAAGTCCAATAATCCTTAGATTATCTCTCCTAGATCTATTTTTCAGGCTGGTTGTTTTCCCCATTAGGTATTTTACATTTTTTTCTGTTTTTTTTTTTTCATTTATTTGGTTATGCTTGACTGATTCTTGTTGTCTTATTGAGTCATTCATTTCCATTTGTTAAATTCTGAATTTTAGTGTGTTATTTTCTTCATTTACTTCTTTTTGTATTTGTCCAGTTGAATTTTTGAATGAGTTGTTGTTCTATGGAATATTTTTTTTTCCATTTCACAAATTCTGTTTTTTAAGAAGTTATTTTCTTTTTCTGTTTCACAAATTCTGTTTTTCTGGGAGTTGCTTTCTTTTTCCAGTTTATCAAATCTATCTTTTAATGAGTTATATGCTTTTTCCATTTCACTATGTCTATTTTGTGCTGCCTTTTCCAAAAGCTTTCATTTCCTTTCCCAATTTTTCTTTAAACACTCTTTTAAGATCCTTTTAAAGTTATTTTAGGAGAGCCTTGTGTGGTGGGGACCAAGTTAATCTCCTTTTTGGAGATTCATCTGCAGACAATCTTCCTTTAGGGTCCTCAGAGTTTGAAATCTGTTCTTCTCTTTCACCATAAAGGCTGCCCATTGTTAGAGGTCTTATTTACTTTTTACTTTACTTTTTTTTTTTAAACTTTTTAAAATTAAGGTCTGCCTTTAGAAAAGGAGAGGTTTTCCAAGCCACTCCTTGGTCAGTGCTGGATCACTGCTGATTCACTACTGGTGCTAGGTCTGCCATATAGAGTCTGCAATGTCCCACTGCTCTGTGCTCTCTGTTTGTGGTCCAAGTTTGCACCATCACCCTGAGACTTCACTGCTCCCAGACTCTGAACTGTCCACACTGATGTTTGTGGTCAGTTGCCCAGGCCTTGCTGTCTTTCTCCTGCTTTGGATTGAAATAGACCTTCTCTGGTCCACTTCCTTCTGCAAACTCTGCCCCATGGAGGTTGCAATGCCACACTGAGACTTCTCTGCCCAGGGGCTCTGCTCTATCTGCATTGGGGTTTGTAATCAGCTGTTTTTGCTTTGCTGCCTCTCTCCTGTTTCTGATTGAAACAGATCATTTCTAGTATGTTTCTTCCTGAAAATTTTCTGCCCCAGGACTCTGTGCTGTCTGCACTGGTGTTTGTACTGTGGTTGCCCTGGCTGCCTCCCTCCAGTTTCCAATTGAAACAGATCTCTTTTGGAGATCTTTGAAATTATCTTCTGCTTATATTTTACTGCAATTTCAATATTTGTGGGTTCTGCCAGTCCAGAACTAATTCAGAGGCTGGATTTCATATTTATTGTGAGGGTTGTAAAGAAGGTCAGAGAGAAATGTGCATCATCTCTGCCATCATCAAAAATATTTTCAAAAATACATTTAACACTTTATTTTTTCTCAATTACATGTAAACAAAAGTTTTTAAATTTATTCTTAAAAAACTATTGAATTCCAAAGTCTCTCCCTCTTTTTCTCCCTTTTTGGGAGAGCAAGTGATTTAATATGGGTTATCTTCCTACAGTCATGCAAAACATTTCCATATTATCCATGTTACAAAAGAAAATGCAGACCAAAACAAGAATAACAGAAAAATAAAAAGTAAAAATAAAGAAATTAATTTGCAAGGGAGGACAGAATTTTATTTTATTTTATGAAATAAAAAACTATATTGTTATAAAATAGTACAGTAAAATTATTATACATGTAAATGCAAATTTGCTCTGCACAGCTTGCTATTCCTTCAAAATATACAATAAAATAATCATGCAATTTCTCTTTTTGCTTCCCCCCCCCCAGATGACTACCATATCACAAAAAAATAGGTATGTATTTATGTAAAATTATTCCATACATCTTCTATTCATCAGGCATTTTTCTCTGGTTACAATTAGCATCTTTTCCTCCATATGTTATATAGTTAATTTGAGTATGTATAATAGACAAAATCATTTATTCACTCAAAGTCATTCTTAAAAAATATTGCTGTTACTGTATACAATGTTCTCTTGGTTCTGCTCATTTTGTTCTTCACTATTTTGTGAAAGTATGTCCATGTATTTTTAAAATCATTGAGCTCATCATTTTTATAGCACGTAGTATTGTGTCACAGTCATATTCCAAAACTTGTTCAGCCATTCCCCAACTGATAGCCATCCCTTTAATTTCTTCTTCTTTATCACCACAAAAGAAACTACTATAAACATACTACAATAAATACTTTTCCCCCCTTTTTCTCTATTTACTTTTGGAAATAGACTAAGCAGTAGTATTGCTAGGTCAAAGATTATAGGTAGTTTAATGATTCTGTGGACATAATCCACATTGCTCTCCAAAATTGTTTGATCAGCTCACAATTGTACCAAAAAGTGTCCCAATTTTTTCATATCCTCTTTAACATTTGTCATTTTATCATTTTAGCCATTCTGGTAAGTATAAAATACTAATTTAACTTTCTTTTAATTTGCATTTCTCTAAACATTTTTTTTGTTGTTGCTGAGGTAATTAGGGTTAAATGACTTGCCCAGGGTCACATAGCTAAGAAGTGTTCAGTGTCTGAGTCCATATTTGAATTCAGGTACCCCTGACTTCAAGGCTAGTGTTCTATCCACTGTGCCACCTAGCTGCCCCCAATCAATAATTATTTAAAACGTTTTTGTATAACCATAACTTGTTTTGAATTCTTCATTGGAAAACTGCCTGTTCATATACTTTAACCTTTATCAATGGGAGAATTTGTATTGTTATAGATTTGAAAAAGTTCTTTAGATATTTTGATATCTAATAAACTATATTTTTTTCCAAATTTTCTGGTTTCCTTCTCATCTTAGTTTTATTTATTTAATTTAATGCAATTGAAATTATCCATATTATACTTAACTCCACAATAAATCACTTCTTTATTCATAAATTGTTCACCTATCAATAAATCTCATAAGTAAAATGTTCCATGTTCTAATTTTCTTTATAAAATCTTCATAGCTATGTCACATATTCATTTTGACCTTATGTTGGCAAATGATGTGAGATATTGGTCCATGTCAAGTCATGGTATTGCTTTCCAGTTTTTGCAATGATTTTTACAAAATAATAAATTCTTATCTGAAATATTATTCAAATACAAGGTTACTATATTTTTTTGTTTTTGTTTTTGTTTTGGGCTACTGTAAACTGTATGTCCACTCTATTCCATTGATCTACGTTTCTATTTCGTAATCAATATCATATAATTTTGATAATTACTGTCTTATAATGTAGTCTAAGACCTAGTCGTTTTTTTTTTTTTTTCATTATTTCATTTGGTATGCTTGACTTTTTGTTTTTCCAAATAAATTTTCTTGTTTTTTCATAATTTAGGGTTTTTTTGTTTTGTTTTGTTTTTGGTTTTTTTTTAAAGTAATTTAATTGAGATGTCATTGAAAGAGAACATTTAAGGCATAGGTGTGAATTTTAGCAAAGGTAAAAGATTTATTGGGGCAATTCAAGTTATATAAGTGACCCAGGTTAATTAGCATATAGAATTGCATGAAGGGCCATGATCTGATATATTAGAAAGATAAATTGAAACTGTATCATAAAGAGATTTAAATGTTTAATGGATTTTTTTTAATATGAAGATACTGGAGTTTTTTAAAATAGAGGAGTCACATAGACCTGTGCTTTAAGATTGTCAGTTTGGAGGATAGATTATGCCATATATAAAGGATGGATTAAAAGGAAGGTTTGAGACAAAGAGATAAATAAAGATAAATTTGCAAAATTCAAGGCATGACTAGGAAGGCCTAAACTAGGCTTTTTACATATGAATGAACAGAAGGAATCAGATACAAGAAATATTTTGGAGTTACAATCAGCAAAAAGACAAGAAGCAAGTAGCTAGTGCATTAAAGAGTATGTTAGATTTGACATCAGGAATACTTGTGTTCAAATTCTCTCTCAAAAGCTCACTAACACAATCTGTCTCTATTTTTTTTTTTTTGTATATAAAATGAGGATAAATAATAATACTGACCTCATACTGTTATTGTCAGGATCAAGTGCAATAATCTCTTTCTCCAAATTTATTAGTCTATATAAATGCTAATTACTATTACTACTACTATGACTAATGTAATTACTATTACTACTACCACTGCTATTTTTTAAACTTGTCAACTTGGAATATAAAGAGAATGAAAGGATGTAGTTATATGAATAAGAGCAGAACCAGGACAGAAAAATAATATTGTGATCATCTTTCTTAACCATATTTTATTTTCCTAAATACTCTTTTCTCTGAATGTCAGTGAAAGTGAGGGACATGAATTCTTCTAGAAGAAAAGGTCTTTTACTGGTGTCTATGATTTTTAAAAATATATATTTTTATAACTTTTCTTCACTATAATTGTTTTTATATATGGTTTATTTGCTTAAATTCATTCTTCAATGGGATCCAGTAGCATAGGTGAGGTATAGAATCCCTCTTCTATTTTGTACTACAATATATTAATAGTGAATAAGATCTGGTAAAGATTTTTTTCAAGAATTGAGAGATAGGGACATTATCATAGTCAGTAAGAAAACCTAGAAAATAAGGAGAAGATGAAAAATAGATAAATAAGAAGAATATTTGAAAGATAAAGTTCTTAAAGAGGATGAGATGGGAGGGGTGGGATGGCAGAAACAATCAAACAAAATATTCTTGTATTAAATAAATGTAAGAAAATAACTATTACCATAATTAACCATATCAATAACAAAACCAGGAGAAATCATAGGATAATATCAATAGCCACAGAAAAGATTTTTAACAAAATAAAGCACCCATTCCTATTCAAAACACTACAGAGCATAGGGACAAAGGAAACTTTCCTTAAACTAATAAGCAGTATCTATTTAAAACCAAAAGCAAGTATTATTTGTAATGAAGAGAAGCTGAATGTATTCCCAGTAAGACTAGGATGCCCATTATCACCATTATTATTCAAAGTTATACTAGAAATGCTGGCTTTAGCAATAGAAAAAGAAAAATAAATTAAAGGAACTAGAATAAACGATGAGGAAATAAAACTATTATGCTTTTCAGATGATAAGATAATATACTTAGAGCATCCTAGAAAATCATGATAAAACCTATTGGAAATATTTTTTTTATTTTTTATTTTTTTAATTAATTTTTATAATTATAACGTTTTCTTTGACAGTACATATGCATAGGTATTTTTTTACAACATTATCCCTTGTACTCCCTTCTGTTCTGAGTTTTTCCCTTCCTTCCCTCCACCTCCTCCCCTAGATGGCAGGCATTCCCATACACATTAAATAGCTTCCTATTGGAAATAATTAACAGCTTTAGCAAACTTGCAGGATATAAAATAAACCCACACAAATCATGAGCATTTCTATATATTACTGACAAAGCACAACAGCAAGAGATAGAATGAGGCATTCTATTTAAAATAACTAGACAAAAAGAAATATTTGGGTGTCTACTTGCCCAGACAAACCCAAGAACTTTATATATGAATAAACTTACAAAACATTTCTCATGCAAATAAAGTTAGATCTAAAAAACTGGAAAAATATCAACTGCTCATGAGTAAGCCAAACTAATATAATAAAAATGACAATTCTGCCTAAATTGATCTGCTTGTTCAGTGCCATATAAAACTGCCCAAATTATTTTATAGAAGTAGAAAAGGTAATAATAAAATTCATCTGGAAGAACAAAAGGTCGAGAATAACAAGGGAACTAATAAAAAAAATACAAAGAATGGTGCTTAGAAATACCAGACTTAAAACTATATTACAAAGCAGCAGCAATCAAAATCATTTGGTATTGGCTAAGAAATAGAATGGTGGATCAGTAATACAGATGAGTTACACATGACGTAATAATCAAGACCTACGATAATCTAGTATTTGATAAACTCCTGAAGTCTAGTTATTAGAATAATAATTTACTATTTGACAGAAATTGCTGGGGAAACTGGAAAATAATATGTCAGAAACTCAGCATAGACCTACATCACATACCATACCAAAAATAAAGTTAAAGTGGGTACATGAATTCAGCATAAAGGGTAATACCATAAGCAAATTAGGAGAGCAAGGAATAATTTAACTATCAGTTCTTTGCACAAGGGAGGAATTTATGACCAAAGAAAAACTAGAGAAAGGCAAAATGGACAACTCTGATTACATTAAATTAAAAAGATGTTGCACAAACAAAACCAACAGAAATGAGATTAAAAGAGAAGTACAAAGCTGGGAAACAATCTTTACAGCTAAGGTTTCTGCTAAGTCTCATTCCTAAAATATATAAAGAACTGTGTCAAATTTATAAGAATACAAGTCATTCCCCAGTGGTTGAATGGTCAAAGGACAGGAACAGAATCATTTTCATATGATGAAATTAAAGCCATCTATAGTTGTATGGAACTATCTGTCTATCTATCTATCTATCTATCTATCTATCTATCTAGTTATATAGGCTATAAAACTGCATACTTTTTAACTCTGGGGGCTTTATCCCCAGGAAATCATAAATGAGGGAAAAGGACCTACATGTGAAAAAAATGTTTGTAGAAGTTCTTTTTGTGGTAGCAAAGAATTAAAAAATGAGTAGATATCCATCAATTGGGAAATGGCTGAACAAGTTCTGAAATCAAAATTCTCTGTAATTATAAATTCTATAAAAATGATTATAATAGGCTGATTTTAGAAAGGTTTGGAAAGGTTTACACAAATTGATGTTGAGCAAAAATAAAATAGAAGAACATAGGTTAGTTTATCTTTCATGCCTATGGAGGAGAAAGGAATTTGTGACCAAAAAACAACTGTAGATCTTATTGATCATAAAATAGAACATATTCATTATATTGAGTTAAAAAGTTTTTGTACAAACAAAATTAATGCAGATAAGATTAGAAGGGAAGCAATAAAATGGGAAAAATTTTTACAGTCAAAGATTCTGACAAAGGCCTCATTTCCAAAATATATAGAGAATTGACTCAAATGTATAAGAAATCAAGCTGTTCTCAACAATTCTCAGATAATGAAATTGAAACTATATCCACTCATATGAAAGAATGTTCCAAATCACTACTGACCAGAAAAATGCAAATTAAGACAACTCAGAGATATCACTACACATCTGTCAGATTGGCTAAGATGACAGGAACAAATAATGCTGAATGTTGGAGGGGATGTGGGAAAACTGGGACACTAATACATTGTTGGTGGAGTTGTGAAAGAATTCTGGAGAGTAATCTGGAACTATGCCCAAAAAGTTATCAAACTGTGTATACCCTTTGATCCAGCAGTGCTACTACTGGGCTTATATCCCAAAGAAATACTAAAGAGGGGAAAGGGACCTGTATGTGCCAAAATATTTGTAGCAGCTCTTTTCATAATGGCTAGAAACTGGAAGATGAATGGATGTCCATCAATTGGAGAATGGTTGGGTAAATTATGGAATATGAATGCTATGGAATATTATTGCTCTGTAAGAAATGACCAGCAGGATGAAATCAGAAAGGCTTGGAAAGACTTGCATGAACTGATGCTGAGTGAAATGAACAGAACCAGAAGATCACTATACTCTTCAACAATACTGTATGAAGATGTATTCTGATGGAAGTGGAAATCTTCAACATAAAGAAGATACAACTCACTTCCAGCTGATCAATGATGGACAGAAACAACTACACCCAGAGAAGGAACACTGGGAATTGAATGTACAATATTAGCACTACTGTCTATCTACCCAGGTTACTTATACCTTCGGAATCCAACACTTAATGTGCAACAAGAAAATTGGATTTACACACATATATTGTATCTAGGTTATACTGTAACACATGTAAAATGTATGAGATTACCTGTCATCTAGGGGAGGGAGTAGAGGGAGGGAGGGGAAAATATGGAAAAATGAAAATAAGGGATAATGTTATAAAAAATTACTCATGCATATATACTGTCAAAAATGTATAATTATAAAATTAATTTTAAAAAAAGAAATCAAGCTGTTCTCTAATTGATAAATGTTCAAAGGATATGAACAGACAATTTTCAGATGAAGAAATTAAAACTATTTCTAGTTATATGAAAAAGTGCTCCAAATCATTATTGAAAAGATAAATGCAAATTAAGACAACTCTTAGATACCATTACATACCTCTCACATTGGCTAAGATGACAGGAAAAGATAATGACGAATGTTGGAGTGAATGTGATAAAACTGGAACACTGATATATTGTGGTGGAATTGTGAATGAATCCAATCATTCTAAAGAGCAATTTGGAACTATGCTCAAAAAGTTATCAAACTGTGCATACCCTTTGATCCAGGAGTGTTACTAATGGACTTATATTCCAAAGAGATCTTAAAGGAGGGAAAGGTAACCACATGTACAAAAATGTTTGTGGCAGCCCTTTTTGTAGTGGCTAGAAACTGGAAACTGAATAGATGTCCATAAATTGGAGAATGGCTGAATAAATTTCGGTCTGTGAATATTATGGAATATTATTGTTCTGTAAGGAATGATCAGCAGGAGTGAAATTAGCAGGATGAGAAGATCATTATATACTTCAACAACAATACTATATGATGATCAATTTTGATGGACATGGCCCTCTTCAACAATGAGATGAACTAAAACAGTTCCAATAGAGCAGTAATGAACTGAACCATCTATACCTAGTGAAAGAACTCTGGGAGATGAATATGAACCACTACATAGAATTCCCAATCCCTCTCTTTTTGTATGCCTGCATTTTTTATTTCCTTCACAGGCTAATTGTACACTATTTCAAAGTCCAATTATTTTTGTATAGCAACATAACTGTTTGGACATGTATACATATATTGTATTTAACTTATAATTCAACATATTTACATGTATTGGTCAACCTGCCATCTGGGGGAGAGGGTGAGGGAAGGAGAGGAAGAGTGGAAATAAAAGGTTTTGCAATTGTTGGTGCTGAAGAATTACCCATGCATGCATCTTGTAAATAAAAAGATATATATATATATATATATATATATATATATATATGCATGTATGTATATGTGTATATATCTATGTATGTATGTATGTATATACATATAAGAAATGGTCAGCAGGATGATTTCATAGAGGCTTGGAAAGACTTACATGAATTGATGCTAGGTGAAATGATCAGAACCAGGAGATTATTATACATGGCAAAGTTTATACAATGATCAACTCTGATGGATGTGGCTCTCTTCAACAACAAAATGATTCAAACCAGTTCCAACTGTTCAGTAATGAAGAGAATTATCTACACCCAGAGGGAGAACTATGGTAAATGAGTTTGGACTACAACCTAGCATTTCTAGTCTTTCTGTTATTGTTTGCTTGTTTTTTGTTTTCCTTATCAGGTTTTTTTCTTTCTTTATCCTATTTTTCTTGTGCATCAAGATAACTGTATAAACATGTATAAACTATATATATATATATATATATATAGGATTTAACATATACTTTAACATATTTAACATGTATTGGGCTACCTGCCATCTAGGGGAGGGTGAGAGAGAAGCAGGGGAAAAGTTGGAACAGAAGGTTTTGTAAGGGTCAGTGTTTAGCAATTACTCAAGTATATGTTTTGTAAATAAAAAGCTATAATAATAACAAAATAATTATTGAGAAATCACAGTAACTGTTAAAAGAGTACAAAGCATTTAAAAATAAATCTGATAAAACTGATGTAAACAGAGTCAAGAAAATAAAAGACATGATTACAACAATCTAAATAAAAAGAAAAAGCACCACAAACAATAAAAAATGAATGCTACAAAATCACAAAATAAAAATAGCTTGCTGCAAAAGCAGAAAATTTAAAAATCACCTCTTCCCTTTCCTTTGCTTGTGTCTCATCAAACAAGTGTGAAATGTTGAATATTTTATCAGAATTTTTTCAATACATTAGCCAGTTTATTTACTTTTCCCTCTTTTAAAAAATCTTTGTTGTAATGATGGTCCTCTGGAAGGCTGGAAATGGGGGGGAAGGGAATTAAGCAATATAATGATGAAATATATTTTAAAATTTTACTTTTCAAAAGAAATGTAATCTTTTAAATTTTTTGGCAAGGATACAAGCTGTCTCTTCTCCAGAAATAGGGAAGAAAAGCATTAAGACTATAGGAATTATGCTGTAGAAACTTTATATTTGTAGAGAAAAGAATAAACTTACAATGTAGTTTAGACCATTTTATTCTAACAACTTTTCAATAACTTCATTTTTTGCTGTCTTTTCCAAAATCTAGTTTGTACCCACTCCAACTCATTATATACATAATTGAACATGAATTTTCTAAATGCCCAGTTATCACTCTAGCAGTTCAAAAAAGCTTTCAATAATTTGCTTATCATGTACTTATTGCTTTAAATCTGCAAGGTCTTGAATTGATTAATGGAAGAGAAAATCAATTGAGCATGATGTAAGAAAAGAATAATGTTATCCAGGTAGATTTTATAGAATATCTCATTTCCCCTCTAATGAGAGAATAGGAGAAATGTGTTTAAACCAGGCCACCAAAAAATAGAGTTAAGTCAGTGTCAAGATGAAGAAAAACATTGTTATGACTATATAAGTGAAAATATTTGCTTTTTCTTGGCAAGAAAAATATTTTTTTGTATTTGATTAAGATCATCATTATGTCCCTCTGCTTCGTAATTGCTCTGATCTTTTTTCCTGGGAAAGAAGAGTCCAGTCAAGCACATTCTATGTAAATATTCTTCAAGATACTTTGAATGATGGGTTATGAGATGGAAATATCAAGACAAAACATAGCTTCCAACATAAAAATATATCTGCATCTATTTGAACAAAATTGTGGTTAGATAAGATGTATTTATTTCTCTCAGCAGTATATTATTTTTATTTTTATTGATGATTTTTATTACTATATTAGATTCATTTCCAAAAATATTGCCTTCTTTCTCCCTCCAGGGAACCATCCCTTATAAGAAAGCTGAAAACTAAAAGAAAAGGGGGGGAGAAATTCACAAAACAAACAAGCAAACAAACAAACAAACAAACAAAATCTAGTACATCAACTATGTTTGATGATATATGTAGTATTCCACACCGATGGACTCTCTTCTACTTCTTCAAAGAAGAGAGTTAGGAATTTCTTTCCAGTTTTTCTCTGGGGATAAATTTGATCCTCATAATTACACAATGTTCAACTTTAACTCTGAGAGCTTCCATTTAATGAGCTGAGCTGAACTTTCTCCTATTCTTCTTATCCTTCTCCATTTCCTACCTCCTGCTAAAGATATAAATAGTTAACATAGATATATTAAGTCAAATATACTATTTTCTGTAAATGCAAAGTACAATTCTTTTTCCCAGTTTTGAAGAGCAACAATCTTTGCCTATGAGTCATATGTTCTCTGACATTTGGTTAAAAAAAAATTAGGGCAATGCAATATTATGCTAACACCAGGGGACCAGGTTTCAAAGTGGTGCCCAAAGATTTAACTATGCCATTTCTATTAACATCAATGACAGGCCATGTGGCTAAATCCCCTCATGCTGTGCTTCAAATTTTCCCACAGAGCCTATGTGGGGGTGGGTACTGGACAAGTGAGACTTCCATTCATTATGTATAAAGCATTAAGGCTTTATGGAGTTATTTTTCCAGAGTGGATCTCAAGTCAGTCTGGGGAACTGTATTGCTTGGCATTAAATCTACGTTGGTATTACATAGATTTGATTATCTAGTAAAGACTGAAGATTTTTTCTAAAGATTTCATAGCTCTTCAGAGTCAGTGCCTCACACTGATCTGAGCACATAGTAGGTGCTCAATAAAGGCATATTGTTTATCAATTGAGTGGTTTTCTGATAGAAAAGGTGAACATTCTAAACCTTTTATATCCTATGCAGTTTGGAGCCCATTTGCTACTGGAAAATCCTACTCCAGCCACATAGCTCCAGAAAACTGCTATTTACTCTGAGAAATTGTCCTTTTATTGAAATTGATCTTTTTTCCAATTAAAAAAAATCTGTTTTCTTTCTTTGTCCTTTCTTAAATTACAAATGTGAGTAACTCAATATTGTCCACCATTTTAATTAAATGGAAATTTAAAAAAAATATTTCATTATTACTAGCAAAGGAAAATCAAAATTATCTCTAGCTAGGGACTCACAGACCTCAGACTGAATGAGGGAGAGCACACTGGTAAATTTTCATTTGGAGCATTTACACTTTGGAAATTCTTAAAAGTTATAAAACAGGGCTTTGATTGACTATTTTGTTGTTTGTTTAGACAAAAACATGATGGAGAAAATGTAATTTGCCAATCTGTTTGTACAAATTCTTGAATGTATAGGAATTACAGATTAAACTTAAAAGTATGCCAGGAAACCCCCCCTGCTCCCCTCCCCCTGGGCAGCCAGGTGCTAAACATTTACCACATCTCTGATAAGAGTCCAAGAGTTTTCATAGGGGAAAGGTTTTGTTTTTCACTAATCTGGACATATTGGATCCTAATATAACATACCTTTACAAAACTTCTGCAACATGGCCTCAAAACTGAGCTGATTTAAATCCTTTGAAAATTAATGGGCTACAATTAAGATTAAATTTAAAACAGGGACTTATATATCAAAGGTATGTGTAATATTCAATGTGATAAGTATGGTTTCCTGATAAAGAATTTAAAAGAATTTCAAAATCCATTACACTTTATTCCAACTTTTGTAAAGCAAAAATTGCAACAAAAAGAGGGTAGCTAGAGTTTTTCAACTTTGTAAAAAATGTTAGATTTCGTATTTAAGTCAATAAATTTGATTGTTTTACCCTGCCCCAATTAATTTGCACAAAACCTTGTCTATAGTTATAGTCCCTGAGCTCTAGACTTTCCTAAGGCAGTAAGTGGAAGAGAAGTGTGGTATAGTAAAAAGGGGTCTTAGATTGGTTTCAGTAGCCCAGGCTTTTAATCTTGTCTTTGTTTCTAACATATTATGGAATAATACATAATTACTTAATTTTTTCAGCTCTAAGGCAATCTCCTGATTACCCAGAATATCTCACAAAAGTTATAGGAGAGTCAGCACAAATGTGAAAGTAGATATGGCAGTGTGATGATTGTAATTGCTTTGAAAAAATATTGCACATAGATTTAATAGAATAGGATGATCCATATTTATGCACAATAATGTTCTTATGGAAGGAACGAAAATTACATTCACTTCACTAGGGGTTAGGCTTCAGAAAAATCCCATGGATGCTTTTTTTTTTTTCCTTTTCACTCTAGAAACAGAATTAATGCAGGAAAGTTAGCACTCACTTCAAGGAGCAAAACTTCAATCTTGGGTGGAGAAGTGACTGGATACAAGGTATCATTTTATTTTTTAACATTCTCCTCTCCTATCTAGGCTTTCTATTCCATTTTCTTAATTTGTTTTAACTGTGTTTATCAGACCAGATGTTTGGGGATAAACCAAAAGAAAAATGCCATTCCTTCCCTAGCAATAATTATCAAAACAAGGAATCAAATACTAGTGTTTCTTTCTCTGTATCTGTGATCATTTTTTCATTTCACATTCTAGGTGATTTTGTCTGTACTATTTCCTTTCTCGGAGGGGTTCTTCACATATTTAAGAAAGAGAGGACTTTGGGAGGAAATAGAATAATGATTGCTATAATCAAATGAAATATTCTAAATGACATTGATCGCTGCTCTGTAATGAAAACATTAAAGATTGTTCTACTCAATTTTACAACAACTTGACCTTGTAGTCCTGAAAAAAAAGAACAAGGGAATTATCTATGTCTGCATACTTGTATGATCTACAAAACAGTACTCAGGAACTTTTTTTTTCATACATGTGTTATTGGATCTCTGAGAACCAGGTGATGATGATGGTGATGGCGATAGTGATAATATGAAAACACACACACACACACACACACACACACACACACACATACACACACTACTTCATGGAGAGAGAGAGAGAGACAGAGAGAGAGAGAGAGAGAGAGAGAGAGAGAGAGAGAGAGAGAGAGAGAGAGAGAGAGAGAGAGTGTACCTCACAATAAGCTGGTTTGGCCACTAGGTGACACAATGCATGAACTACTAGATTTGTACTGAGGAAGACTTGAGTCTAATTTAACCTCAGATATGTGCTAGCTATATTCTAAGCAAGTCACTTAACTTATCAACTTCTTCACTGTCAAATGGGAATAAAAGATACACCTGCCATCTAGGTAATTATGTGGATCAAATGAAAACATGTATAATGTACTTTGCAAACCTTAAAAGTTCTGCATAAATACTCTACCTATTTGAATGCTGATGCAGTGTGTGCATGTGTGTTGATAGTGTTACTGCTATATGCTAGGCTAAGAGCCACATTCAATTGTTTCAACTACTACACACCATCCTTGGCTCATATCTGTGTTTATTCTCCCTCTAGGTTCAGTGGCTATTAAAAGACATATTTTTAATATATTCAAAAATTAGCTCAAATTGTAAATTGTTCTCTGTCTCTATCTCTCTGTCTCTTCCCTCTCTCTCCTTCCCTCCCTTCCTTCCCCCCTCCCTTTCTCCTCCCCTCATCCTCCTTCTTCTCTTCCTCCTTCTTTTCTCTTCCTCCTCCTTTTCTTCTCTTCCTCCTTCTTTTCTCTTCCTCCTCCTTTTCTTCTCTTCCTCCTTCTTTTCTCCTCCTTCTCCTCTTCCTCCTCCTCCTCCTCCTCCTCCTCCTCCTCCTCCTCCTCCTCCTCCTCCTCCTCCACTCTCTTTCCCTTCTTCCCTTCCCCTTTCACCCTTTCTCCTCCTCCTCTTCTTCCTCTCTCTTTCCTCTCCCTCCTTTCTTCCTTCTCCCCTCTTTCTCAATTACATAAGGATCTCATTGTTAGTAATTGTCTTAAATTCAAATCCTTTTTGACTTCAGAGAAGTCACCATCATCACCCCACTTGGCTCTCAGAGATACAAAAACATGTGTGTGAAGAAAAGTTCCTGAGTACTTTTTCATAGATCATACAAGTATGCAAATACAAAATAGGCATAGAAAATAGATATATTAAATAATAGGTTGAAACATCGGGTATTGATTTTTTTCCTCTTTCCTATCCACCCATTCTTCCAGTTATTCTGAGGGGAACAGAAGTAAAGGGGATTATGATTTTAAATTTGAGTTAGGATTTTCTCAGCAACACACTGGGAAAACAGAAGAATGTATTGTACTCTGTCTATTCTCAACAAATGTTGTTACAAGTCAGATGCTCCTGAGAACTTCACTCTCTTCAATTGTCTTCAGCCCACTTCTGTTCTAATAAGTACCTTTTGTCTGTTCTAGTATTCTTGTCTCTTCTTAATATCCTTACAGAGGCCAATGCAAGTCATTGTTTCTTACTCTTGTTCCTTACCACACAGGACAAATGTAGACCTGAAGCAACTAGGTTTTACTTCTTTTTCTCTTCCTCTCTCTAAGTCAAAAGATTAGGATAAGAGTTTCTTCAAGTCCAAAGGCACAGTAAGCTTAATGACAGTAGGAAAATGTAGGCCCATACATATTTCAATTCACCAAATCTCTGGGATTCCCCATTGTGGAGAATGGAGAGATAAGGTGAAGAACTTACAGGAATGTTTAAATTCTTTTTCTGTATTCTTTTATTATTTCTATGTCTCTGTGTCCTGCATAAGTACAGTGTGTGCAAGCCAATATTCACTTAAAACTTTAGATATATTTACTTCACCAGAAATGATGGCATTTATCTTTGTTCAAAAATATTTAGATTATTAAATGCCATCAGCTCAGTAATCTGAAGTTTGAAGGTCTGACTGATGATTCCTCTTGGAATCAGGGACACAAAGCATTCCATTCTAATCTGCCTTTGGCACTAATGTTTAACATTCAATTAGGGGAGAAGGAACATATTTCTCGATGTTCCCCAATCTATGATGTAATCCTTTGTAACAGAAACCTTCCATTCAAATCTCTCCAAAGAGCAACAACCAATTAGATGCCTCTCCCTCCCCTTCTCAATGCTCTCTTATTTATGATGTAATCTCTTGCATAAAAGCTATGTATCTTTACTACTTCTTTAGCCCTTCTACCATGAGCTTTCTCTTTCTGTTCTTGTGATTGGATGACTCATCCTCTGGAGGTTTTCAATAAACAACCTTTCTGCTTTCTACTGAGTGATCTCAGTAATATTTTGGATAAAGGTCTTCTATGTCGCTCATCCTCCAATATCTCTCTGACCTTTTATCCTGAAAAGACTTTATGCTACCAGAAAATCTACATCTGGAAATATACTGCATAATTCCTGAGCCTTGCCATTACCATTTGGGTCATCCAAGAATTTGATTTTTCACATGGTAAATAAATCCATTAAGTTTAATAAATATTTATTGCTAAATAAATAAAAGCAATAGCACTGTGTTAGGTACTCAAGGTGATAAAATGTTTACATAAGGCGCCATCCCTACCCTCATGGAGATTTAAATCTAATATGGATACTTGCACCATTCATAAATAAATTTAGTATTTTCAATCCTTTAAGGGTCCATTATTTTATTGATATGAGCTCACTGCCTTCCATAACCAGTACCAATGTAGAATATATACCATCCAATGACTTTGTATTTGAAACTGAATGTTCCATTAAATATTTCTCTTAACCTTTCTCACTCTCAGTTTCCTAATCTGTAAATAGGTATTCCAAAAATGGTTAACACATATTTATTCAGCACCTACTATGGCATCTGTACTAGGTACTTTGGTGAATAATAAGATGAAAGTGGAAATCCTTGAATTATCTGCCATAAAGTCAAAAGTGATAATGTGCATTAAGTATTTTGAATAGTATGAAGTGTCATACAAATATAGACCATTATTACTATAATAAACATTAATTCCACTTCTGGCAGTATTTTCTTTTTCCAATTCACTAATTCTGTTTTTCATGGAGTCGATTTTTTTTATCCACTCCTCTATCTTTTAATGAGTGGCATGACTTATTCAGACCCTCTTGCCAAGCTTCCCTTTCCTTTCTTGCTCTCTTGTAAGAGCCTTCATAATTTCTTCTATGAGAGCCTTGTGTGGTGGGGACAAGATCATATCCCTCTTTGGAGTTTCATCTAGAGACAATCTGTTTTTAATCTCCTCAGGGTTTGAAGTCTGCTCTCTATCAGTATAGAAGGTATCTATAGTTAGAACCCACTTTAACTTTTTACTCATTTTGACAAAAATAGAAGCAAACAAACTAACAAACAAAACAAAAACAAAAACAAAAAAACAAACTGCAGTCTGCTTTTTGGGCAAGCTTCCTCTACAGACTACAGGAAGTAGCAGTGAAGCAGCAATGGGAAAGCAATGGCTGCACTGGGATCTAAGTCTGCTCTGAGATCATGCTGAGTCACTCTGACTGTTGGGTGGGTGTGGCCAGATCCTGAGAGACTCTAGTGTTTTGGGATTATACTCTTTATCCTTTGTGTTTATAGTTTCTTTGCTGATCTACTACTGGCTTGCTGCCAAAGCAAAGTAGCTGACACTATGATAAAGTTCTCCCCATAAATTTTCTGTGACTGAGATCACTCTCTGCCCTCCTTCAAGCTGCTCAGTGTGAGCTGCTTTCCATGCTCTCAGTGCCAACTTGCCTGAAGCTGCACCTGGTCTAATGCTCCCTGCCTGTGAGCAAAAACAAAGCTTTTCTGACAAATTTCGAGGATATCTTCTATTGGTAATGTGTTGTAGTCCTAATATTTGTGGGTTTTGACAGTCAAGCACTAATTCTGAGGCCTTTCATAAAAGAAGTAGTCTGAGGGTAAGAAAGAGCTTAAATAGATGGATGTGTCATTTCCACCATCTTGGCTTCACCCCCATCTCCTTATTTTAATAAGAACTTAGTAACCTCTATATAATTTTGCTTCCTGTATTGCCCTGCACTACAGGAGCTTTTTTCAGATTTTCTTCAGGTCAATGAGCAAAGAAGAGTTAGTCTATTCTTTACTACCCATTGCCATCTCCAAACTATTGATGCAATTCAATCATCACTATTTTTATTTTCTATTGAAGCCCATTCCATCTATTTAAAGAATCTTTTCCATGAATGAACTTGAAATCCATTGCACTGATTTAAACTTCCATCTTCACATTCTCATTGGCATTGTCTATTGTCTTCTTTGGCTCATACCCATCTTACTAATTTATATCAATGATAGTTCATCATTTTCCTTTTTTTTTTTTTGAAGACTTTAATATCCAGGTTGATGAATTTCAATTCTGAGATCTTCACCCTTCTCAACTCCATTACTCTTTACTCCATAGCCTTCTCATTTTATTTTTTGGGAATTGAAAAAACCAGTGATCTAGTAAGTGACTCTGAAGGCTTCATATACATATTTCAGTCTTTGGTGGTATCCTATCATTCCTCTCCATTATAGCATGTATTAGCTGGATTCTAAGTATTGGATATAGTGAATACCATGTTTTATAAAGTTTCTGATGCCAGATGGGTAAGAGGACAATATGCATATGGGTATTTGAAGTTTCTATAACATAAGATACTATCAATTATTCTTTACATTATACAAAAATGTGAAATATGATGAATAATATGGATCACTTGACTTTTACTTCTGTCCTAGGCAATGCTCAGTAATTCCACATTACTGAGGTGTATTGCTGTGTATCCTACAGTTGGAAACTCTAGGACATAGGATAATTGATATTACAAATATTCCTGCTGTGTATCCTTTTCATCTACTTAATAAATCATACTAATGAACCTGCTGTGATAAGTGTCATAGTGATTTCTTCAACACAATTCCCAGAACCAAAATAATCAGCTTGATAAGATCCAAGACATAGGCTCAGAGATTGAAGGCTAATAGAGAGCTTAGAGTCAATCCTGTCCATTTTAGAGAGGAAGAATATGTGCTCTCAAGAGATTAGGTAACTTGCAAACACAGGTAATAAGTGGCACAGTCTGAATTTAACCCCAGGTACTCTGGTTTTAAAGACAGCATTCTTTCCATTACACCATGCTACATTCACTCTTTGATCTAGGAGTTCTGCTTTGGAAAGACTAATAATATGTCATTATTGACATATTTTTTGTTACTACCTCTATCATCTGTTATAAGCCCTTCATTTTTCATAGGAGAACCTGTTATCCAAAACTGTTAAGTCACTTCCCCAATATGAAAATTATTAAAAATCAAAGTCATGATAAGAATTTTCTGAGTGCCAGTCCATTGATACTCCAACTCCACAGTTCTTTGGAGATGAACAGTATCCCAAAGGGACTGTGGCTCCTTGGTAAGCCATGGTCTGATTCCAAAGAGCCTATGGACTAATTCTAAAACTGTGGATAGCCAAGCATTTAGAGAGTAAGAATATGGACGATATCTCACTTTGTCCACAAGCATTAATATACCTTGTCTCCAATGCAATCACATCTTATCTTGTCCCCCTAAACTATCTTAATCCTATCCCTTCATCTCCTATACAACTTCTCAATGTTCCCTATCCAACCCAGTATCATCTCATCAGGGCAGTTTTATAGCAGCAGCTATATTAGTATTATAGAAAATAAAATATTAGTCATCCAAGTATATTCATTTTTAAATTAAATTAAATTGAGGACTATCAGGAATTTATTAGAAGGTGAGTTAAGGGGCAATGACTGTTGAGTGAAAGTCCTTCTCACGTCCCATCCCCATAGGATAAATAGGCAAAGATGAAGAGTGAGCTACATCACATATTTTAGTGTTTTAACTTTTACCCCCAAAATCCACCTTTCTTCTAAACTACCCTGTTCCTATTAAGGGTATAATCAGATTTCTAGTCATGCAAGTTTATAAGCTCTAACCCCCATATCCAATTCACTGTCAAATCTTATCTACACTACATTTTTCACATTGTTTTTCTTCTTCCTTCTCATATGGCAACTACAATAGTTACAGCTCTCATTAGTTTGCACCTGGATAATTCAGTAACCTCTTCATCCATTTCAGTGATTCATCTCTCCTTAAATCTGTTTTCTATTTTTATTATTTTATCTTTTTATTGACAGAACATATGCATGGGTAATTTTTCAACATTGTCCCTTAGACACACTTCTGTTCCAACTTTCCCCTTCCTTCCCTCCATCCCCTCCCCTAGATGGTAGGCAGTCTCATACATGTTAAGCATGTTAAATACAATATATGTGTACAGATCCATACAGTTCTCTTGTTGCACAAGAAAAATCAGATTCAGAAAGTAAAAATAGCCTGGGAAGAAAAATAAAAATACAAGTAGTCCACATTTAATTCCCTGTGTTCTTTCTCTGATTCTACCCATCATTGATCAATTGGAACTGAATTGGATCTTCTCATTGTTGAAGATATCCACTTACATCAGGATATATCCTCATATAGTATTGTTGTTGAAGTGTGTAATGATCTGCTGGTTCTGCTCATTTCACTTAGCATCAGTTCATGTAAGTCTCTCCAAGCCTCTCTGTATTCATCCTGCTGATCATTTCTTACAGAACAATAATATTCTATAACATTCATATATCACAATATATCCAACCATTCTCCAGTTGATGGGCATATCTATTCAATTTCCAATTTTTAGCCACTACAAAAAAGGCTGCCACAAACATTTTGCTACAAGCAGGTCCCTTTCCCTTCTTTAATATCTCTTTGGGAGATAAGGCCAATAGTAACATTACTGGATCAAGGGGCATGCACAGTTTGATAACTTTTTGAGCATAGATCCAAGTTGTTCTCCACAATGGTTAGATTCATGCAGAACTCCACCAACAATGCATCAATATCCCAGTTTTCCTGCATCCACTCTAACATTCGTCATTATCTTTTCCTGTCATCTTAGCCAATCTAACAGGTGTGTAGTGGTATCTCAGAGTTGTCTTAATTTGCATTTCTCTGATCAGTAGTGATTTGGAACACTCTTTCATATGAGTGGATATAGTTTCAATTTCATCATCTGAAAATTGTTTATATCCTTTGCCCATTTATCAATTGGGGAATGGTTTGATTTCTTATAAATTAGAGTCAGCTCTCTATATATTTTGGAAATGAGGCCTTTATCAGAACCTTTAACTGTAAAAATATTTTCCCAGTTTATTACTTCCCTTCTGATCTTATTTGCATTAGTTTTGTTTGTACAAAAGCTTTTTAATTTGATATGATCAAAATTTTCAATTTTGTGATCAATAATGATATCTGGTTCTTCTTTGGTCACAAATTCTTTCCTCATCCACAAGTCTGAGAGGTAAACTATCCTATGTTACTCTATTTTTATAATCCCATTCTTTATGCTTAAATCTTGGTGTATGGTGTTAAATGTGAGTTTATGCCTAGTTTCTGCCATACAAATTTCCAATTTTTCCAAAAATTTTTGTCAAATAGTGAATTCTAATCTCAAAATTTTGGAACTTTGGGTTTATCAAACACTAAATTGGTATAGTCATTGACTATTTTGTCCTGTGAACCTAACCTATTCCACTGATCAGCTAGTCTATTTTTTAGCTACTACCAAATGGTTTTGGTGACTGATGCTTTAAAAGATAGTTCTAGATAAGATAGGCTACTTTCATTTGATTTTTTTTTCATTAGTACCCTTGAAATTGTTGATATTTTTTCTCCCAAATGAATTTTGTTATTATTTTTCTAGTTCATTAAAATAGTTTCTTGGGGGTCTGATTGGATAGCACTAAATAAATACATTAGTTTAGGTAGTAATGTTGTCCTTATCCAAGAGCATTTAATATTTTTCCAATTGTTTAAATCTGACTTTATTTGTGTGAAAAATGTTTTGAGTTTTGCTCATATAGTTCCTGACTTTCTTTTAGCAGATAGATTCCCAATTATTTTATGGTATCAACAGTTATTTTAAATGGAATTTCTCTTGTATCTCTTGCTGTTGGATTTTATTGGTGATATATAAAAATGCAGAGGAAGTATGTGGATTTATTTTGTATTCTACAACTTTGCTAAAATTGTGGGTTTTTTCTAATAGCTTTTTAATAGAATCCCTGGGATTCTCGAAGTATACCATCATATTATCTGCAAAGAGTGATAATTTGGTTTCCTCATTACCTAATCTAATTCCTTTAATTTATTTTTTATCTCTTAATGCCAAGGTAGCATTTATAATACAATATTGAATAGTAATAGTGTAGTGGGGAACCTTGTTTCACTCTTGATCTTAATAGGAATGGTTCCAGTTTGTCCCCATTACATATGATGCTTACTAACAATTTTAAATAGATGCTCATGACTATTTTAAGGCAAAATCCATTTACTCCTATACTCTCAAGTATTTTTAATAGGAATGGATGTTGGATTTTATCAAATGCTTTTTCTGCATCTGTTGAGATGATCATATGTTTTTTGTTAATTTGGTTATTGATATAGTCAAGTATACTTTCCTATTATTGAACCTGCCTTGCATTCCTGGTATGAATCCTACTTGGTCATGGTGTATTATCCTGGGGATGATTTTCTCTAATCTTTTTGCTAATATTTTACTTAACATTTTTGCATCAATATTCATTAGGGAGATTGGTCTATAAGGTTCTTTCTCTGTTTTCAACTTCCCTGGTTTAGGTATCAGTACTATGTCTATATCATAAAAGGAATTTGTTAGGACTCCTTCAATCTGTATTTTTTCAAATAATTTATATAGCATTGGAGTTAATTGTTCTTTATATGTTTGGTAGAATTCACATGTAAATCCATCTGGACCTGGGGATTTTTTCTTAGGGAGTGGATTAATAGCTTGTTCTTTTTCTTTTTCTAAAATGGGACTGTTTAAAAAATTTACTTCTTCGTCTCTTAATCTGGTCAAGCTATATATTTATTTTTATTTTTTTTATTAATTTTTATAATTATAACATTTTCTTTGACAGTACATATGCATAGGTATTTTTTTTCTTTACAACATTATCCTTGTACTCCCTTCTGTTCCAAGTTTTTCCCCTACTTCCCTCCACCCCCTCCCCTACATGGCAGGTATTCCCATACATATAAAATATCTTATAGTATATCCTAGGTACAATATATATGTGCAGAACCAAATTTTGTTGTTGTTGCTGTTGCAAAGGAAGGATTGTATTCAGAAGGTAAAAATAATATGGGAAGAGAAAGAAAACAAAAAAAAAAAAAAAAAAAAAAAAAAAAAAAAAAACAAAAAAAAACAAAAAAAAACAATGCTCACAGTATACACTAATTTCCCAGTGTTCCTTTTCTGGATGTAGCTGATTCTGTCCATAATTGATCAATTAGAATTGGATTAGCTCTTCTCTATGTTGAAGATATCCACTTCCATCAGAATACATCCTCATACAGTATCATTGTTGAAGTGTATAATGATCCCCTAGTTCTACTCGTTTCACTCAGCATCAGTTGATGTAAGTCTCTTCAAGCCTCTCTATATTCGTCCTGTTGGTCATTTCTTACAGAACAATAATATTCCATAGCATTCATATTCCATAATTTACCCAACCATTCTCCAATTGATGGACATCCATTCATTTTCCAGTTTCTAGCCACTATGAAAAGGGCTGCCACAAACATTTTGGCACATACAGGTCCCTTTCCCTTTTTTAGTATTTCCTTGGGATATAAGCCCAGTAGTAGCACTGCTGGATCAAAGGGTATGCACAGTTTGATAATTTTGGGGGCATAATTCCAGATTGCTCTCCATAGTTGGATTCTTTCAACACTCCACCAACAATGCATCAGTGTCCCAGTTTTCCCACAGCCCCTCCAACATTCATTGTTATTTGTTCCTGTCATCTTAGCCAATTTGACAGGTATATAATGACATCTCAGAGTTGTCTTAATTTGCATTTCTCTGATCAATGATGATTTGGAACACTCTTTCATATGAGTAGAAATAGTTTTAATTTCATCACCTGAAAATTGTCTGTTAATATCCTTTGACCATTTATCAATTGGAAAATGGCTTGATTTCTTATAAATTAAAGTCAATTCTCTGTATATTTTGGAAATGAGGCCTTTATCAGAACCTTTAACTGTAAAAATGTTTTCCCAATTTGTTACTTCCCTTCTAATCTTGTTTGCATTAGTTTTGTTTGTGCAGAAACTTTTTAATTTGATGTAATGAAAATTTTCTATTTTGTAATCAATAATGATCTCTGTTCTCCCTTGGACACAAACTCCTTCCTCCTCCACAAGTGCAAGAGATAAACCATCCCATGTTGCTCCAATTTATTTATGATTTCGTTCTTTATGCCTAAATCTTGGACCCATTTTGATCTTATCTTAGTATGTGGTGTTAAATGTGGGTCCATGCCTAGTTTCTGCCATACTAATTTCCAGTTTTCCCAGCAATTTTTGTCAAATAATGAATTCTTATCCCAGAAGTTGGGATCTTTGGGTTTGTCAAACATTAGATTGCTATTTTTATTCACTATGATGTCCTGTGAACCTAACCTATTCCACTGATCAACTAGTCTATTTCTTAGCCAATACCAAGTGGTTTTAGTGACTGCTGCTTTATAATATAGTTTTAGATCAGGTACAGCTAGGCCACCTTCATTTGATTTTTTTTCATTAATGCCCTTGAAATTCTCAACCTCTTCCATATGAATTTTGTTGTTATTTTTTCTAGGTCATTAAAATAGTTTCTTAGGAGTCTGATTGGTATAGCACTAAATAAATAGATTAGTTTAGGGAGTATTGTCATCTTAATTATATTTGCTCGGCCTATCCAAGAGCATTGAATGTCTTTCCAATTATTTAAATCTGACTTTATTTTTGTGGCAAGTGTTTCGTAATTTTGCTCATATAATTCCTGACTATCCTTTTGTATATATATTTCCCAAATATTTTATACTATCGATCGTTATTCTGAATTGAATTTCTCTTTGTATCTCTTGCTGTTGGATTGTGTTAGTAATGTATAAAAATGTTGAGGATTTGTGTGGATTTATTTTATATCCTGCAACTTTGCTAAAATTCTGAATTATTTCTAATAGCTTTTCAGCAGAGTCTTTGGGGTTCTCTAAGTATACCTTCATGTCATCTGCAAGGAGTGATAGTTTGATTTCCTCATTTCCTACTCTAATTCCTTGAATCTTTTTCTCGGCTCATATTGCCGAGGCTAGCCTTTCTAGAACTATATTCATTAGTAATGGTGAAAGTGGGCAACCTTGTTACACTCCTGATCTTACAGGGAAAGGTACTAGTTTATCGTCATTACATATGATGTTTACTGACAGTTTTAAATATATGCTCCTTATTATTTTAAGGAATAGTCCATTTATTCCTATACTCTCAAGCATTTTTAGTAGGAATGGATGTTGGATTTTATCAAATGCTTTTTCTGCAGCTATTGAGATGATCATATGATTTTTATTAATTTGATTATTAATAAGGTGAATTATACTAATAGTTTTCCTAATATTAAACCAGCCCTGCATTCCTGGTATAAACCCCACTAGGTCATAGTGTATTATCCTGGGGATGATTTTCTGAACTCTTTTGCTAATATCTTATTTAAGATTTTAGCATCAATATTCATTAAGGAAATTGGTCTATAGTTTGATTTCTCAGTTTTCAATCTACCTGGTTTTGGCATCAGTATCATGTCTGTGTCGCAAAAAGAATTTGGTAGGACTCCTTCAATCCCTATTTTTTCAAATAGTTTATAGAGTATTGTAGTTAGTTGTTCTTTAAATGTTTTGTAGAATTCACATGTAAATCCATCTGGTCCTGGGGTCTGGGGTCCTTAGGGAGTTGGTTAATAGCTTGTTCTATTTCTTTTTCTGAGATGGGACTATTTAGACTACTTACTTCTTCCTCTCTTAATCTGGGCAAACTATATTTTTGAAGGTATTCTTCCATTTCATTTAAGTTATCGAATTTATTGGCATAAAGTTGAGCAAAGTAGCTCCTAACTATTGCTCTAATTTCCTCTTGATTAGTGGTGAGTTCTCCCTTTTCATTTTCAAGACTAACAATTTGCTTTTTCTCTTTCCTTTTTTAAATCAGGTTTACTAAGGGTTTGTCTATTTCGTTGGTTTTTTCATAGAACCAACTATTAGTTTTATTAATTAATTCAATAGATTTTTACTTTCAGTTTCATTAATCTCACTTTTTACTTTTTGAATTTCAAGTTATGTGTTTGTCTGGGGATTTTAATTTGTTCCTTTTCTAGCAATTTTAGTTGTAAGCCCAATTCGTTTGCCCTCTCTTTCTCTATTTTATGCAAGTAGGCCTGTAGAGATATAAAACTTCCCCTTATTACTGCTTTGGCTGTATCCCACACATTTTGGTATGATGTCTCATTATTGTCATTTTCTTGGGAGAAGTTATTATTAATTATGTCTATTATTTGCTGTTTTGCCCAATCATTCTTTAGTGTAAGATTATTTCGTTTCCAATTATTTTTTGGTCTATTTTCCCCTGGCTTTTTATTAAATGTAATTTTGACTGCATTGTGGTCTGAAAAGGATGCATTTACTATTTCTGCCTTACTGCATTTGATTTTGAGGGTTTTATGCCCTAGTATATGATCATTTTTTGTATAGGTTCCATGAACTGCTGAGAAGAAAGTATACTCCTTTCTGTCTCCATTTAGCTTTTGCCAAAGAGCTATCATATCAAACTTTTCTAGTATTCTATTTACCTCTTTGACTTCTTTCTTATTTATTTTGTGGTTTGATTTATCTAATTCTGAGAGTGCAAGGTTGAGATCTCCCACTACTATAGTTTTGCTGTCTATTTCTTCTTGCAGCTCTCTTAATTTCTTTTTTAAGAATTTAGATGCTGCACCACTTGGTGCATATATGTTTAATGTTGATACTGCTTCATTATTGATGCTACCCTTTAGCAGGATATAATGCCCTTCCTTATCTCTTTTAATTAGATCACTTTTTGTTTTTGCTTGATCTGAGATGAGGATGGCTACCCCTGCTTTTTTGGCTTTGCCTGAAACATAGTAGATTCTGCTCCACCCTTTTATTTTTAGTTTGAATGTATCACCCTGTTTCAGGTGTGTTTCCTGTAAACAACATATAGTAGGATTCTGACTTTTAATCCAGTCTGCTAACTGATTCCTCTTTATGAGGGAGTTTACCCCATTCACATTTATGGTTAGAATGACTAATTCTATATTGCTTGTCATCCTGTTAACCCATGCTTATGCTTTTCTCCTTTCCTTCCCTCTTACCCTCCTACCCAGTATTCAACCTGTGAACACCACTTGCTTTTCACAGCCCTCCCTTTTTAGGATCCCTCCCCCACCTTAAATTTCCTCCCCTTATTTTACCCCTTTTCCTCACAATTTCTGTTTTCCCTTCCCCTTATCTTACTCCTTCCCTCTTACTTTTCAATGAAGTGGAAGAAGTTTCACCATAAATTGAATATGTTCATTGATACACACTATGTTCATCTCCCTCCTTTCTTTCTCTCAGATGTAATAGGTTACCTTTGCCTCTTCATGAGATGTAGTACCATCACTTTATACTTTTTTATGATATAATTTCCTTTCCACCTCTAGTTTCTAGGACAAATTATATATATGTATATATGTTCTTTACATATTTTTATGGCAGAAGTATAGTTCTCAAGATTTCTTTTTTACCTTTTTAGAAATCGCTTGAGTTTTCTATTTGAAGATCAAACATTTTATGTAGGTCTGATTTTTTCATCAAGTATAGATGGAATTCATTTATTTCATTAAGTGTCCATCTTCTTCCCTGGAAAACTATGCTTATTTTTGCTGGGTAAGTTATTATTGGCTGCATACCAAGTTCCATAGCCTTGTGGAATATCATGTTCCAGGCCCTTTGTTCTTTTAATGTGGATGCTGCTAGATCCTGGGTTATCCTTATTGTGGTTCCTCCATATCTGAATTTCTTTTTTCTAGCAGCTTCCAGTATTTTTTCCTTTGTCCGATGGTTTTTTAACTTGGCCACTATATTTCTTGGCGTTTTCATTTTAGGGTCCCTTTTAGTAGGTGATCAATGAATTTTTTTCAATGTCTATTTTACCCTCTGTTTCCAAAATGTCTGGGCAGTTCTCTTTGATAATTTCCTCGAAAATAGTGTCCAAGCTCTTTTTTTCCTCACATTTTTCAGGGAGTCCGATAATTCTCAAATTGTCTCTCCTGGATCTGTTTTCCAGGTCTGTTGTCTTTCTAATAAGGTATTTTACATTCTTTTCAATTGTTTCATTTCTCTTGTTTGCTTGCCTACTTCTTGGTTTCTTCTTGATTCATTCATTTTTACTTGTTTGAGTCTAATTTTCAATGATGTATTTTCTTCACTCACTTTTTTTATATCTTTTTGTAATTGTCCAATTGTGTTTTTAAGTGAGATTTTTTCTTCTATGGAATTTTTTTTCCATTTTATTTTTTAGAGAGCTTATTTCTTTATCCAGCTCATTAATCCTGTTTTCCTTGGAATTGTTTATCTTTTCTAATTCACTAATCCTGTTTTCCTTGGAGTTGTTTGCCTTTTCCAATTCACTAATTTTGTTTTTCAATGTTTTGATCTCTTTATCCATTCTGGATAACTTCTCCAGGCTCTCTTTCCAAGCTTACCTTTCCTTTTCCCATTTATCTTTTAGCTCTCTTGTGAGAACCTTTTTGATATTTTCTATGAGATTCTTTTGTATTGAGGAGCAGATCATATCGCCCTTAGGGGATTCCTCTGGGGACAGTCTGTTTTTATTCTCCTCAGTATTTGAAGTCTGCTCTCTCTCCATACAGAAGCTGTTAATCGTTAAGAGCCCTTTTGAATTTTTTGTTCATTTTGTCGGAGCGGGAATAGAAGAAAACAAATTGACAAGAGAAACAATTGGTCTGTTTTGGGGGGGATGGGGCTGGATGGTGTTAATCACTTCCTCTACCAACTGGGGGGGAGGGCAGCAGTGAGCCACTAACAGGTCAGCAATGGCTGAGAACACACTGAGTCAGTCTGGGTGGGGGGGGGTGTGGCCGGGTTTTGAGAGAAGCTAGCTTTCTGGGTTTTGATTCTTCACTTCCAGGGTTTACATCCTCTCTGCTGCTCCTGGCTTGCTGCCAAGAAGGAATATCCACACTGTGGTAAGAGTCTTTTTGCAGAAACGGCAGAGATCATACCCCTCCCCCTCCACTCTGAGCTGTGTGAGCTGTCTGTCTCTCTCTGGCTGTCTGCCCTCAGTCTATGCCCAGTCTGTTTGACCCTCCCCCCAAGCTAACACAGACCTTCTCTGGCGAATTTCAAGGATGTCGTCTGTTGGTGATTATTTGTGGGTTTCTTTTCTGGTCAAGCATTAACTCTGAGGCTTGTCATGAAGTAAGTCCTGAGAGAAAACACAGAGCTCAAGCAGCTGTCTGCCTCCACGCTGCCATCTTGGCCAGAAGTCCGGCAAGCTATATTCTTAAAGGTATTCTTCCATTTCATTTATTGAATTTATTGGTATAAAGTTGGGCAAAGTAAGTCCTAATTATTGCTCTAATTTCCTCTTCATTGGTGGCAAGTTCTCCCTTTTCATTTTTAAGACTAACAATGTGATTTTTCCCTTTTCTTTTTTACATCAAATTTACTAGGGATTTATCTATTTTGTTGTTTTTTTCATGGAATCAACTCTTAGTTTTATTTATTAATACAATGTTTTTTTGTTTTGTTTTGTTTTGTTTTGTTTTTGTTTTTTACTTTCAATTTTATTAATCTCTCCTTTTATTTTTAGAATGTCAAGTTTAGTGTTTGACTAGGGGTTTTTAATTTGCTTCTTTTCTAGCTTTTTTAGTTGTAAGCCCTATTCATTGACTTTCTCTTTTTCTAATTTATGTAAGTAGGCCTCTAGAGATATAAAATTTCACCTTATTACCACTTTGGCTGCATCCCACACATTTTGGTATGTTGTCTCAGTATTGTCACTTTCTTGGGTGAAATTATTAATTACGTTTATGATTTACTCTTTCACCCAATCATTCTTTAGGATGAGATTATTTAGTTTTCAATTATTTATTGGTCTATTTTCTTCTGTCTTTTTATTAAATGTAATTTTCATTGCATCATGATTTAAAAAGGATGCATTTACTATTTCTGCCTTTCTGCATTTGAATTTGAGGTTTTTATGCCATAATATATGGTCAAATTTTGTAAAAGTTCTATGAATGCTAAAAAGAAAATGTACTCCTTTCTGTCTCCATTTAGTTTTCTCCAAAGATCTATCATATCTATCTTTTATAGTATTCTATTTACTTCTTTAACTTCTTTCTTATTTATTTTGTAGTTTAATGTATTTAATTTTGAGAGTGCAAGATTGAGAACTACCACTGTTATAATTTTGCTGCTTGTTTCTTCTTGCAGTTCTCTTAATTTCTCCTTTAAGTATATAGATGTTACACCACTTGGTGCATATATGTTTAATATTGTTATTGATTCATTATCTATGCTACCCTTTAGCAAGGTATAGTGCCCTTTCTTATCTTTTTTAATTAGATCAATTTTTGCTTTTGCTTGATCTGTAGTCAGGACAGCTACCCCTGCTTTTTTGAATTTACCTGAAGCACAATAGATTCTGCTCCAGCCTTTTACCTTTTACCTTTCCTCTGTATATATTGCCCTGCTTCAAGTGTGTTTCCTATAAACAACATATTGTAGGACTCTGCCTTTTAATCCAGTCTGCTATCCACCTCCATTTTATGGGGGAGTTTACCCCATTCATATTTATGGTTAAAATTACTAATTATATATTTCCTGCCATCTTGTTAACCCCAGCTTATGGTTTTCTCCTTTCATTCCCCCTTACCTTCCTCTCCAGTATTAAACTTGTTAGCACTACTTGCCTCACACAGCCCTCCTTTTTTAGGATCCCTCCCGCCACCTTAGAATTCCTCCTCTTTCCTTGCCCCTTTTCCTCACAATTTCTATATTCCCTTCCATATAGCTTACTCCTTCCCTTTTCACTCCCCCCACACACTTTTCAATAACATGGGAGAAGTTTCTCTGTAAATCGAATATGTCTAATAGTTTTCTCTTTAAGCCAATTCTGATGAGAGTAAGATACACACTACGTTCATCCCCTCCTTTCTTTCCCTCAGATATAATAGGTTTCCTTTGCCTCTTCTTGAGATATGGTACCCTCACTTTACCCTCTTCCTGGTACAATTTCCTTTCCATCTCTAGTTTCTTTTTTATATTATAACAGTAAAACCAAATTGTACATGTATTCTTTATGTATACTCATAACAAAAATATAGTTCCCAAGATTTCTTTTTACTTTTTATGTTTCTCTTGAGTCCTATATTTGGTGATCAAACTTTTTGTTTAGTTTTTTCATCAGAAATAGATGATATTCACCTATTTCATTGAATATCCATCTTTTTTCCCTGGGAAAAAATGTTCTTTTGGCTGGGTAAGTTATTCTTGGCTGCATACCAAGTTCCTTAGCCTTTTGGAATATCAGATTCCAGGCCCTTTAATCTTTAAATGTGGATGCTACTAGATCCTGTTTAATCCATGTTGTGGCTCCTCTACCTCTGAATTGTTTTTTCACTAGCTGTTAGTAGTATTTTTTTCCTTGGTCTGATAATTTGTAATTTAGCCACAATATTTCTTGGAGTTTTGATTTTGGAGTCTCTTTTAGTAGGTGATTAATTCTTTCAATGTCTATTTTACCCTCTGTTTCTATAACATCTGTACAGTTCTCTTTGATGATTTCCTGAAAAACAGTGTCTAGGTTCTTTTTTTCACCATAATTTTCAGGAAATCCAATAATCCTCAGATTATCTCTCCTAGATCTATTTTCTAGGTCTTTTGTTTTCCCAAGTAGGTATTTAGCATTTTTTTCAAATTTTTCATTTTTTTGGTTTTGCTTGACTGATTCTTGGTATCTTGTTGAGTCATTTATTTCCATTTGTTCAATTCTGATTTTTAATCAATTATTTTCTTCATTGACTTTCTTATTTCTTTTTGTAATTGTCCATTGAGTTTTTAAGTGAGTTGTTTTGTTCTATATTTTTTTTTCCATTTTGCCAATTTTATTTTTTAGAGAGCTATTTTCTTTTTTTAATTCACTAATTATGTTTTCCTTGGAATTGTTTACCTTTTCCAATTCACTAATTATGTTTTTCAGGGATTTAATTTCTTTATCCACTCTATCTTTTAATGAGTGCCATGACTTATCCAGACCTTCTTGCCAAGCTAACCTTTCCTTTCCCCATTTTTCTTCTAGCTCTCTTGTAAAAGCCTTTTTAATTTCTTCTATGAGAGCCTTGTGTGTTGAGGACCCAGATCATATCCTCCTTTTGAATTTCATCTAGAGATAATCTGCTTTTTGTCTCTTCAGGGTTTGAAGTCTGCTCTCTCTATCAGTATAGAAGCTATCTATAATTAGAGCCTGCTTTAACTTTTTACTCATTTTGACAAAAAAGAACCAAAGAAAAAGCAAATGAGGTCTGCTTTTTGGGCAGTATGGTATTACCAAGCTTTTTCTACAGACTACAAGATGTAGCAGTGAAGCAGCAGCAGGATAGCAATGGCTGTGCTGAGACTATGCACTAAGACTCTGAGAGTGTGCTAAATCATTCCTGGTGCTAGGTGAGTGTGGCCAGGTCCCAAGAGACCCTACCATTTCAGGATTAAAGTCTTTATCCCCTGTGTTTATAGCTTCTCTACTAATCTACTGGCTTGCTGTCAGATTAAAGTAGCTCACATGGTGATAAATTTCTCCCAGCAAATGTTCTGCTGTTTGAGATCACACACCCCACCCCACCTATTGTCTGCTCAGAATGAGCTGCCTTCTGTGCTCTCACTGTCTGCCTGAGGTCTGTTGCTGATCTAACCATCCCTGCCTAAGTGCAAAAACCTATCTTTTATGGAAAATTTCAAGGATATCTTGTGTTGGTATTGTGTTGTATTCCAATATTCATTGGTTTTTTTCAGTCAAGCACTGATTCTGAGACCATATCATGAAAAATTTATTCTGAGGGCAAGGAAGTGCTTAGATAGATGGGTGTGTCCTCTCTGCCATCTTGGCTCCACCCCTCTTTTAATCTATTTTCCGTTCTCCAAATGCCAAAGTGATTTCCCTAAATTATAAGTTTCTCATGACATTCTCTACTCAGTAAATTCTAATGGTTTCCTACTGAGTCTAGGATAAAATGTTGCATCTTATGCTCACCCTTTTAAAATTTCTATTTTTGTGTTATATAAATAATTATTGCTATAGCATATTGCATTTTAAAATATGTAAACAAACACATTGATGGTATTTGCTCATAATTTTTTATTTATTAAAAAACCGTGCAATGGAAAAGGTTTGGAGACAATTCCTACAGATAAAGGGCAATTACTGAAGATCTTTTATCAGGAAAATTATATGGGATTAATATTTGGAATGATGTTTTGATATAGGTTAGATTAGAGTATGGACAGACTAGAGGTGAGAAAGGCTGGTAGGAGATCAGTCAGACAGCTTATCATTAGATCAAACAGTGATGTCAATCTAAATAAAAATAGTAGAAATAGGAGCAGAAAGCAAATGGAAATGAAATTTGAGCAGGAAAGAAGAGTCAATAACTATTTTGAGTTTTTAAATGCATATGCCTGAGAGAATTGTGCTAGCATTTAACAGAAGTGTCAGTGTGACAAAGATGAATTTGTCTTAAGATACAGAATCATAGAAAGTTGGCACTTTTAAGGGTGTTAGTGATATAGGGATGGCTTTCTCCTGGTTGAAATTGTGGTGATAGAATGTAATATTTTGTGTGAAAGAGCAGAGTTACATCCTGGAGAAAGTACTACTAACCATGCCTGAGGCTGTGACATGAATGAGGATTCATTTTGAAGTGAGAGGGAGGAAGAAAAGATAAAGAATGTAGGATACCAGCCCAAAACCAATTTATAAGACAAGGAAAGTGCTTACCTCATTACCAAGCCTTCATGCCATCCATGTGCTGTTTTGTGGTTGTTGTTTGTTTGTTATCAAGGACTACAAACATTCTCTTTAACCTCTGAATTTGAGGCAAAACCATATTTATACCACCTTAATTCTATCTCTACAAAAGGATATTCTTTCCAGTCAGTGGGTAAAAAGAAATGCAAAGACTTCTATTTTATTGGAATGGAATAAAAGCAAAGTACTATTTTCACAAAATTCAGATATATTAGTGGACTACAAGTGCAGTCTGATGTAAAATGTGGCATTTAGAATAACTAATGAACTTTTATGTTATATGTACATATTATCCAGAGAAAGGAGAAATGATGGACACACTCTATTCTCTTCTAGTCAAACCATAGTAGTGTGCTCCAATCTGAGTAACACATTTTAGAAGGAACATTTACAAATGTTATCACATTCAAAGGATAGCCAGAATGTTAAAGGAACCAGAAACTATGCCAGATAAGCATAATTTAAAGTTGTGCTATCAAACTACAATAAAATGATTCCCTGTAATTAGTAAATCATAAATTAACATTATTTTTATTGTATTTTATTTTTATTTTGATAATCATTTCCTATTTATACTTTAATCTTGTTTGAAGCACAGGAAAGTTTTGAAAGCAGCATTGACTGTCAAGCAGAGAGTTTGACATTTGTGGTTTAAAGGATCTAAAGATAAAGGAACTGGAGAAAAGAAAATTGAAGGGCCATGGTAAGTGCGTTTCAGTATTAAATGTCCTTTTTTTAAAAAATAGGGATCACAAAGAAAACCTCAATCTGCTTCTGGCCAAACACATTGACTCAATGTTATAAGGAAGCTGGCACTCTGAATCATTAGGGCTACTGATTCTAGTCATTTGTGACTCAGTATTGAAGTACTTGCTCTTTGAGATGACAGAGCAATCTCCATATTGACCCATGAGCAGGAAAAGACAATGAATGATATAGTAAACCTTTAAAAGGGATGTGAGAACAGCTTTGTATCTTTCTGCTTTAAATCTGTCATATTGAAGTTCTCTTTAATGAGATTTCCTGTGAGTTGTGGGAGAAAGCAAAATTCACTGGTCTCCTCCCTATCCTCCATCCCAGCTACCAAGGCAGCCTTGAATAGCCTGTGTCCTGCCCAGGTAAGTTTAATCCTGCATTTTTGGCTAACTTCTGCATTTGTTATTTTTCTTGATCTTAGATTAATGACTATCAGCACTAACATAGTCCCAATTTGGAGGTCAACATGTGAGTTCAATAACTTCAGCAGTCCTAGGACTAGTCAGAGTTATCTGGCAATAAATGAAAGAAAACCCCACCAATTGCTGTAAAAAGTCTTGGAGAAGATAGTTATCAACAAGAGGATGAGTCTAAGTCCTTGCTAACTTATCTGAAAATATGGACTGGGGAGTTGTTTGCACAATTCAGAGCCAAAAAAAAAAATTGAAATGTTTAGTCAACAGCTCCACAAATATATTTATGTTTTGAAGAATTTTAATTATTAGCTTCTTTGAGAGCATAATGGAGTTGTAAGAGACTGAATCCTATTTTATTTCTGTGTGCATAGCACATAAATACCTGTCCCGTTCCTATTGGGTCCCATTCATATTGTACACTGAGTAGTATTTTTTACTTCCCTCTTTGAGGAAACCTCGATGTATGATAAATGTAAACCTTAATTAAAAGGAAATAACAATTTGTTTAGTCGCATGAAATATTCTTAAATTCTAGCTTTTGTAGTGTAAATATTTTTATTTTCTTTTGTTTTTCTTCTTTCTAGTTCACTAAGTGGGAAAAAGTAAAAAAGGCCAAAAAGGAGAAAAAAAGGGAACCTAACTTTATTCATTGGAGCCTGGCCTTCTCAGGACTGAATATGGTCAGATCAAATTAGAAATCCAAGAGCAGAATGATTACCCTTAATGAAGAATGACAAATAATAAGTGAGTTCCTCAGTTCCCTTGAACACCAAAACAATATTTATTGTTCATACTGAAGAACATTTAGATTTGTTCTATTCAGCTCTGGAAGTCAGATCTAAGAATAATGCTTTTTGTTCTTCTGTTAAAAAATAAATAAAATTCTCTCACCATTAGAACTGTAGGAAACAAAATATCTTATCAAGAACTTCACTGACTCATTGATAAATACAGGAAAGATTTGTTTTACATTCTTGAAAGAATGGGTGCCTAGGTTAGCAGACACCTTTGAAATTCCAAAGACAGTATTTTATTTTCTAAAGCACAAGTCCCTCCATTGATTCTCCATTAATTGAATCTTACAAAAGTTACCAGAAGTGAATCTCCACCTCTCATTACATAGCCAGTCCCTGATCCAAGGAACTTCCATTGTAGAAGGGAAAGATAATAGTAGAGGGCTAGGGGCAAAGAACAAAAGATTCTTTTCAAATCTTAGACCACCATCCTTAATTACAAAACCCAGTCCTTACCTCCTAGGAGCTTACATTATATTTTGGGGGGGTGAAATAACTTTCACCATCAATTCTTCTTTAATGTCCTTGTTGGTTTCCATTTTCTAACTTATTTCAGTTGTCCAATTTGATTTTCTTGACTGTGGAAATTAAATAAATGCCCATCCATTTCTCACAGTTATTCAAAATTTGAAGTCCATATCCCAAAACCAGATTGCTGTTGATAATGCTGATAAGAATCATGCTTTTATTGAAACTGAACTGAGGGAACTCTAAGGCCACTTTGACTAGTATTACATTCAAGTAAGTCCCAACTTGAAAGAGTTCAAGTAATTCTTTCTACCCACCCCCCCCAGGCTGGGATTAAGTGACTTCCCCAGGATCACACAGCTAGGAAGTGTTAAGTGTCTGAGACCAGATTTGAACTCCTGAATTCAGGGTTGGTGCTCTATCCACTGTGCCACCTAGCTGCCCCCTCAAGTAATTCTTAATTCAAATGATTCATAATTTTAACAATTAAAAAGGTATTGTTTTTACTATAGAGGTATTTTTCTTCATATTTTTAAAGGATTCACAACACTTTATGCTCTATTAAAATAGAATTTGGTTTGGATATGGTTTTCAAGGGCAAAGGAAAGGCTACCTGTTTTATGGTTTCTGAATTACTTTTAGCACCACACTCTGGTCACAATTAGGAACATACCTTTTGGCGAGAGGTGCTTTTTCCTCCATGGAATCAATCAAGTGGCTACTCATTCCTTAAAACCCTCCAGGATATCAAAGATCTTTCTATTGCCTTATGTCAGATTCAAGGCATTTTGCTTGGTTTTGTTTTGATTTTCTTTCAAAGATTTTCAGTAGTTGCTATTTTCTCCTCTTAAACTAAAATACCTTCAATTTCATTCTTCCTGCCAAATGGTTCAGCTTAGAATAATAATACTCTTTAAGAGCCCATGGGGAAAGTTAAGACTATAACAATTGCTTTTATTAAAAGCTTCATTCAGCTGAGCTTAAATGAAACTGAACCAACAACTAATCCCACTAATTCTAGTTCAGTCTGGCTCTGTAGAAACTCTACCTGTAGTTTTGTGAAGCAGGAGGTTGCAAAGGGAGTAAAGACTTTTAAGACTGTCTGAGACTTTACATTGGGGCTTTTAACACACAACTGAACACACAAGAAAGCAAATCTGTTGCTCAAGAGGGCTAGAGGGTTAGTCTCTGAGGCTGTGCTAAAAATAAAATTTCAAGAACCCATTTAATTTTCAAATCATTTTTAAAAACGTTTTGTTAATCATAAAACTGTGAGGTAAATAAATAAAAATATTATCTCCATTTTACACCGGGAGAAGCTGAAACTCAGAGATGCTATGACTAAACTAATACCACATGTCTGGAATCTTCATGTCCTGACCTTCCAACCAGTGATACTGCCAACCATATGACAGTGCCACTTTTATTAGGAGCTAATTATATGAAGAACTTAGGAGTCCTTAATCTGAAAGCACATTCAAGAGAGATCTATATCAGAAGTGTCAACTTCATAACTCTCTAGTTTCATGAAAATGTAATTGGAAATTATTTAACAATTGATCAAATTGGAGAGATTTCTAGGAGCAAAACAAAAGTTTATAGTAGATTCTGGCAAGAATCGAGTATCCCACCTGTCAAGCAGGCAATCAAAGGGAGGAGGCACCTTCTGGGACAGGCTCCATATTTAAATAGTTTCTAACACAAATACCCCTCCCATCACTGACCCTCATTTTCATTGGGTATTCTGGTTTCTCACAACTGTCCTGAGAGATCTTACCTCATCTCGTTCAATAACAAGTTTTGACAAAATTCTGATCACTAGAGTAATAAGGTTCCTTTGAAGCTTGATAGAAATAAATTAAGGACAAGTCTTTTTTTTTAGATAGTGAAGATTCCACATATGGAAATGACTTTTCCAAAAAGTGCAGCAAAATCCATGACTGGCACTTTGCTAATTATCTATTTTTTAGGTATTTTCTTAATTTTATAGACTAGTACTGAGAAAACCAAAAGTAGTCCCTTCAACAGTTTCCCCTATTCCCCTCATCAGAGATGATTCCTAAGCTGGGGGGAAGATGAGACAAAAATATTTTGACTTTTTAAAATCAGCCTCAAAAATAGCTCTAGATTGGTAAGGTTCACGAAGATTGGAAGTACAACTCACTAGTGGAAGATGATCAGGAATATCACCAGAAAAAGTTTGTCCTGAATGGTGGGAACAGACTGGTGCAGGGCAGGGATAGAATCAGAAGCGGGGTGGCCTCTGTGTTTCGAAGGTTTACATAGAGCTTTCTGCCATAGCCTGACTGCTCTTCTTTGGTCAAACAGTAGTGGACCAGCAGAGAAATTGGAGCCTAGGATAGAGGGTACACTGAGGGATGCCAGAGCCTAAGAGGATCTGGCTGTGCCCACTCAGGCCCAGAAGTGACTCAGCACAGACCATAACAAGCTCTTCATGGAATTCTTCAGCTAGGGATTCTTCTTGGAGGGCAGTCACAAATGTGCACAAGAATAAACTACTCAGCCACGTTTAGCATTTTTTTCCTTCGAAGAAGATGGACATTAATGAAACAAATGTATTCCAATTGTTTCTAAGGAAAAAAAAAAAAAAAAAAAAAAAAACAGATCTAAACAAAAAATTTGATCTCCAATCATAGGACTCAAGAGAAGCAGAAAAAGGTAAAAGGAACTCTTGAGAACTGTATTTCTGTTGTGGATATACATTAAGACCACATGTATAATTTGATTTTACTGATATAACATAAAAAAGGGAAGTAGAAATGGAAAGGGGATAGTGTCAGAAAAAGGGAAAAGAGGAGATTAAAAAGAGGGAAACTACATCCCACGAAGAGGCAAAGAAAAGCTATTATATCTGAGGGAAGTTAGAGATGGGGAGGAACATTGTGTGAATCTTACTCTCATCAGAATTGGCGCAAAGAGAAAATAATTGACATATTGGTTTTATGGAAAATTCTCCCTTACCTCATTAAAAAGGGGGAGAAGAAAAGGGAAAAGGAAAAGAGTAATAAGGGAAGGGTACAGAAAGGGAAAGGGATTTAAAGGGAGGATGGAGGGATATTAAAGAGGGAGGACTGCATGACACAAGTGGAGCCCATAAGTTTAATACTGGGGAAGGGGTTGAGGGGGGGCAAGGGGAAAAAGCATAATCTGTGGATAATATGATGGCAGGAAATACAGAAATAGTCATTTTAATTGTAAATGTGAATGGGATGTTCTCTCCCATTAAGCAGAGGTAGATAGCAGACTGGATCAAAAGTCAGAAACCTACAATATATTGTTTACAGGAAACACATTTAAAGCAGAGAGAAACATACAGAGTAAAGGTAAAAGGCTGGAGCAGAATCTATTGTGCTTCAAGTGAAGTTAAAAAATCAGGGATAGCCATCCTTATCTCAGATCAAGCAAAAGCAAAATTTGATATAATCAAAAGAGATAAGGAAGAAAACTATATCTTGCTAAAGAGCAGCATAGATAATGAAGCAATATCAACACTAAACATATGTGCACCAAGTGGTATAGCATCTAACTTTCTAAAGGAGAACTTAAGAGAGTTACAAGAAGAAATGGACAACAAAACTATATTAGTGAGAGATCACAACCTTACACTCTCAGAATTAGATAAATCAAATCACAAAAAAAAAATAGGAAAGAAATTTAAGAGGTAAATAGAATATTAAGAAAATTAGGTATGATAGATCTTTGGAGAAAACTGAATGGTGACAGAAAGGAATATGCTTTTTTTCTCAGCAGTTCATGGAACCTATACAAAAATTGACCATATATTAGGTCAAAATTACATGCAGGCAGGCAGAAATAGTAAATGTTTCTTTTCATATCACAATGCAGTAAAAACTACATTCAACAAAAAATTAGGGGTAAATAGACCAAAAAGTAATTGGAAACTAAATGATCTTATTTTAAAGAATGACTGGGTGAAACAGCAAATTAGAGACACAATTAATAATTTCACTCAAGATAATGACAATGATGAGACATCATTCTAAAATTTGTGAGATGCAGATAAAACAGTAATAAGGGGAAATTTTATATCTTTAGAGGCTTACTAGAGTAAAATAGAGAAAGAGAAGATCAATGAATTGGACTTGCAACTTAAAAAGTTAGAAAAAGACCAAATTAAAAACCCCTATTCAAATACTAAACTGGAAATTCTAAAATTAAAAGGAAAATTAATAATATTGAAAGTAAAATAATTATTGAACTAATAAATAAAACTAAGAGTAAGTTTTATGAAAAAAACAATAAAATAGATAAACCTTTGGTAAATCTGATTAGAAAAAGGAGAGAGGATAATCAAGTTATTAGTCTTAAAAATGAAAAAGGGGAACTTTCCACCAATGAAGAAGAAATTAAAGAAATAATGAGTTACTTTGCCCAACTTTGTGCCAATAACTTTGATAACCTATATGAAATGGATGACTACCTCTAAAAATATAGACACTTCCCAGACTAACAGATGAGGAAGTAAATTGCTTAAACAGTCCCATTTCATAAAAAGAAATAGAACAAGCTATTAATCAACTCCCTAAGAAAAAAATCTCCAGGACCAGAAAGAATTCTACCAAACATTTAAAGAACAATTAGCCCCAATTCTATATAAACTATATGAAAAAATAGGGAATGAAAGAGTGCTACCAAATTCCTTTTATGACGCAGATTATGGTACTGATACCCAAACCAGGTAGGTTGAAAACGGAGAAAGAAAAATATAGACTAAACTACCTAATGAATATTGATGCTAAAATCTTAAATAAGATATTAGCAAAAAGACTACAGAAAGCTATGCCCAGGATAATACATTATGATCAAGTAGGATTTATACCAGGAATGCAGGGCTGGTTCAATATTAGGAAAACTGTCAGTATAATTGGCCATATTAATAACCAAATTAACAAAAACTCATATGATCATCTCAATAGATGAAGAAAAAGCATTTGATAAAATTCAATATCCATTCCTATTAAAAACATTTGAGAGTATAGGAATAAGTGGACTTTTTCTTAAAATAATCAATAACATCTATTTAAAACCATCAGTAAGCATAATATATAATGGGAATAAATTGCACCCATTCCCAGTAAGATCATGAGTAAAACAAGGTTGCCCACTATCATCATTACTATTCAATATTGTATTAGAAATGCTAGCTTTGGCAATAAGAGTGGAGAAAGAGATTAAAGGAATTAGAGTAGTTAATGATGAAACCAAATTATCACTCTTTGCTGACGATATGATGGTATACTTAGAGAACCCCAAAGATTCTACTAAAAAGCTATTAAAAATAATTGGAAAAATAATCCACACCTTTAGCAAAGTTACAGGATACCAAATAAACCCACATAAATCATTAGCATTCTTATATGTCACTAACAAAATACAACAGTTAGTTATAAAGAGAAATTCCAATAAACTGGGAAAACATTTTTACAGTCAAAGGTACCAATAAAGGTCTCATTTCCAAAATATATAGAGAATTGACTCTAATTTATAAGAAATCAAGCCATTCTCCAATTGATAAATGGACAATTCTCAGATAAAGAAATTTAAACTAGCCATATGAAAAGATGCTCCAAGTCATTATTTTTAATGTTCTGTTGTCTCCAAAGACTGCCAATTGCTCTCTGGGAGGAGATCTCCTGTCTCAATGCAATCTCTCCACCAGATTGTTTTTCCTATAGAGAGCCACCAACTCTGACCTAGAGTAGAGACTCCCCTCCTTTGCTCAATGATGCTTCTTTTATCATCCCAGAAAATGAGCGTGGAATAACTCAGGGGCTTCTGGGGGAAAATACCTCAACCAATGAACTTGCTCCTCTTAAACATGCAAGCTTCTCCCCAGAAGTTCAAAGGGGTAAAATTGCCCTTAAAAGACGGAAGTAGAGAACTGTTAAATACAGACTTAGCACTTAGTAAGAACCTAATATCTCATTATCTCATCAGCACTTAGTAAGAACCTAACATCTCCCCCTTTCTTTTGATTTAGAACATAGGGTGGTAATGACCTTGAAACATAAATCCATCAATATGGGAGGCATTACACATAATTACATAGATTACATAAACACATGGTAACATAGTAACATAATACATGCTAGAAGTATGTAACAAATAACATGATCAAATAATCATAAATTGAGAATTTATAAATGTCCATAAGTCCATTGTCCATTAGTCTCATCTTGTGTTAGGAAATCCAATGATTCCTGCTGGTTTTAAATTTCTTTAACAGTCTTCTTATTAGCCATGCTCTTTCAGTGTTAGATGTTTCTTAGATTTTCTCTTTTGTTTTGAGGTCTTGCTCTTTTTCATTACTTTTGGAAATGCTTTTCTTACTGGAGCAAGAGTAGTAGCAACATACATCTGGCACATAGTAGGGCTGTTTTGCATTCCCTGTGGCAAAACTGTCCATTCATATCTTTGATACGGCTCGGCCAAATTAACACTAGGCATTGAAAAAGCAAATCTTTTCATATCCTCCTTATCTAGAGGGATAGAATAGAAACAATCCTTAATGTCTATAGCCCAAAGAGGCCATTCTCTTGACAACTGAGTAGGAGATGGAAGTCTAGGCTGAAGAGTTCCCATAGTTTCATTTACTCTTCTTAGATTAGTTAACATCCTCCATTTTCTAGATTTCTTTTTCCCCACATATACTGGGGAATTCCAAGGACTTAGAGAATTTTGCAAATGTCCTTAGTCAAGTTGTTCGTTCACTATGTCTAATAAGGCCTGAATTTTATCACTTCTTAAGGGCCACTGTTCTACCCACACTGGTGAATCAGTCTTCCACTGAATAGGAACCAGTGAAAGTGCAGGTAGGCCTTCAACAGCAGCCTTACCTAAGAAGCCGAAGTGCTTATTTGTAATCCTATCTGCTGTAAAATGCTTCTTCCCCACAGATTGATAAGAATTTTTTTCAACTACAAAAGGAGTAAAAACTCCTCCTTCACCTTCAAATATCCAAATCAAAAGCATAGCACTAACTTCTGCTGCTATTGATCCTCCTACCCCAGACATGTAGGTGTCTGCCTTAATCTTTGGCCAGTGACTGGGCCAATTGGCACCTCTAATAAGTGTACGATCTACACCCATGTCTACCAATCCTTCAAATGGTCTTCCATTTATATAAATAGTAAGCATAGGTTGGTCAGCTGTCACAGCTGCTGTCCAATATATTCCTGGATTTTGTTCACTGGAGTCAGAATCTGGGCGCCTATCACCAGGTTGCTTCTTAGGGGTACATAACAATAAGCCTGATGCTTGATAAATCACACGTTGTCTACCTGTGTTAGTGACCGGGATATTAGCTACACGTTCTCCAGTTTCCCACATCAGTGTATGGATGGACACTGTTTTGTAAGCACTCACAGAAGGTGAAATGGTAAAGCCTACTGTGCCTGGAGGCAAAGGATACACAAGCTGAACAGGAACAGATTTCACTTCTCCAGAGAGTATCTCAGTAGTCTCTACTGCACACAACTCTATTTTTCCTAATTTCAATCCCTTTCTTCCATCTCATTGCCTTTTGGCTGATTGATCATGTCTTAAATTTCTCTGGATGTAACCTTGGCTGCATTCATGCCTTACTTGGGGGGGCTGAAGCTGGGCCCCGCCTTTCATTTCCCTGGGTCAATCTACATTTGGAGTTCCAATGGAGACCCTTGTGACATTTTGGACATGGAGTTTTAGGTCTTCTCTCATCCTGTCTTCTCACTCTTTCTCCATATCTACACTGAGATCTTAGATGTCCAATTTTTCCACATTGAAAACATCGCCAAGTTTCTCTAGAAGTCCCTTGCCAGGAGGGACCCTGTCTTTCCATGTTCATAATAGTCCGCGTGTAAAAAGCATTTGTTCCTACTGTGGCATGTCATATTATGATCTCCTTTAAAGGAGCATCTTTGTCTAATCCCTATATAATTCTTTTGCAAATCTCATTGGCATTTTCCTTAGCCAGATGTCTGGTCATTATTTCTGTAGCTGCATTTTCTCCAATAGTTCTTTTGACAGCAGTTTGCAAATATCCCACAAAATCTGCAAAAGGTTCATTAGGACCTTGCTCTATTTTAGTGAAAGCCTCCCCCTGATCTTTATGTCCGGGGAGGATACCCCAAGATTTTATTGCAGCCTTAGCAATTTGCTCATATGCTGTCATGGTATATTTAAGCTGTTCTGAATTCTCTCCAGAGTGATCTTTACCATCTAATTGCTCAAAAGTGAATTGTGTGTTAACTCCTATTTCCAAATTGCATCTGAATGGATTTTACATAATTCATGAAACTCTGCAAGCCACAATAAGTTTTGTCCAGGTTCTAGACATGTCCTTGCTATGGATTTCCAATCATTCAGGGTTAAGACAAACCATCTAGTAACATTTTAACATAAGCTGATATAGCACCATAAAGGATACAACCTTTTTTCAAATCTTTAATTTTAGTCAACCTAAAGGTGCATATCTTCTCCTTTTTTGAGCTACAGAGTCAATCTCTTCAATCACAGGATATGCATGTATAAAATCACTTATATCCTGTCGTTCTCTCTTAGCTTTAACCAATGCTTTTTCTAATCTTTGTAACATGCCCTCCTGGCAGTTACAATTACTAGTCTGCCCTAGGCCCAACAGAGTACCTTTGACCACTGACCTTTGCAGTGTCAACTCTACCCGGCTTGCCTCTTCTGATGCCTTCAAAGGTCTCTGGCCACAATTTCTTGAATAGTAGTTTAATAACCGGTAGTGCACTCAAGGACGGCCACATGTAATCTTAAAAACCTTTATTATACCTACTCACATAATGCCCTGACTTGATGCCCTGACTTGTTGGTTCCCTAATGAACATCTGGTCAGAAGACCCAAGTGTTCACTACCAAACTCCTTACCTCTTGTCTATCTATCAGCTTAGCTTGGCTTGACTACCCCAGGTTAGGTAGCCAGGTTAAAGAGAGCAACTGCTGTCTGCAGTGGGCTTATAAAGGGCTTGTGAGGTCACACACACAGCCAACCAGTGAGAGAGTCGTCACCATTATGAAGCTATCTTAATATGGAGAGGATCCCACCCACAGGGCAGTCCTATATCCACAGAGAATACTTCTGGGCCTCAATTTCCTATTGCGAGGGGGGCGGAGCCAAGAGAGGGGGGAGGAGCCAAGATGGCGGAGAAGAAACACACGACTCTGTGAATGTCCTCACTCCCTCACAACCAATTAGATAAATTAAGCCTTAGAATAAGCCCAGGACTGACAGATACCACAAGGACTGGAAGCATGACTTACCAGCTGAAGAGAATCTGGAGTTTCAACATAGAAGGTCAGTTCCCAGGGGAGGAAGAAGAGAGGCCAGCACAGACGGCTGGGTGCTAGCTTACTCTGCCGATCGCACTGGGAAGGGCTCTGGGATCAGAGAAGCCACTGAGATAAAGGAATCTGGCACAGGCTATTAGCTCTTCTCTGCTAATTATTTAGCAGTTCTGAAGGGAAATCTAAACACTTTAAAAATTCAGATAGATTAGATTTTCCCCGGATCCTGGGGGTGACTCAACAGATCTCAGCACCAGGGGGTGTGGCCTCAGCTCCCACCTGAGAATAGTTAAGAGATTGACAAGTGGGTGGATACAGCCCAAGGCAACACACACTGCCTAGCTTAGCTGGAGGGAGTGGAACTCAGCTCCAGGAAGTCCCAGAGAAGCGGAACCTTTGAACTAGGGACCGCAGTTTCTGGCAGACACTTCCAGTTCGAGCACAGGGGCTTTTCACATCACCTGCTGCAGACATCCACGCCCCACCGGGACCCATAGGCTGGGCTTTGTGCTGCCTTTGCTGTTCAGCGCCCTCGGGGCACAGCAGCGCTAATCACCTCTGAGGCACTTCCAGGGAGGGGGTGGGGAACTCTCTCCCAGAGCTCTATCTTAGCTCAGGTGCAGGAGCCGCTGCATCCATCCAGTCTGGGAGGAAGCTGGTAAAGAAGTAAATAAATAATTTCCTACCCCAGGGACAGACCCCAAAAGATTTTTTTAAATATGAGCAAAAAAGCCAGAAAAACTATAGATTCCTTCTATACAGAGAAAGAGCGGGTATCCAACCCCGAGGAAGTTAACAGCAGAGAGACAGCAGATAACAACCTAAAGGGGAATGATTCCTGCCCCCCATCACATAACTCTCTCCTAGAAGAAACTCTTAAAAAATTAAGGGAGTTTGAAGAAAAATGGGGAAAGGAAAGGGAAGCTATGATAGAGAATAACAACGTCCTGAAATTGGAGTTGGAAAAAATAAAGAATTCACAGGAGATGCAGGGAAACAAAATTTATGAATTAGAAAAGGTTTAAAAAACACAGGAAAGTAGGATTTCTGAATTGGAAAAGATAAAAAAGTCTCAAGAAAATAGAATTTCTGAATTGGAAAAAGAAAATAATTCTCAAAAAAAAATTAGGGAAATGGAAAAAAATTCAATAGAGCAAAATAATTCATTTAAAAACGAAATTGGGCATTTACAAAAAGAACTAAAAACTGTGAAAGAAGAAAATAACTCCTTAAAAGTCAGGATGGAACAAATTGAAATGAATGATTCACAGAGAACCCAAGAATCAGTCAAACAAAACAAAAAAAATGAGAAGCTGGAGAACAATGTCAAATACTTACTGGGAAAATCTATAGACCTGGAAAATAGATCTAGGAGAGATAATCTGCGGATCATTGGACTTCCAGAAAACTATGACCAAAAAAAAGAGCCTAGATTCTATTTTACAGGAAATTATCAAAGAGAACTGTCCAGAGATAATAGAAACAGAAGGGAAAGTAGATGTGGAAAGAATTCATCGAACTCCTTCTGAAATAGACCCTAAAAAAAGAACACCACGGAATATAGTGGCTAAGCTGCAGAATTACCACACAAAGGAGAAAATCCTGCAAGCAACTAGAAAAAAACAATTTAAATACCAAGGTGCCACAATAAGGGTCACCCAAGATCTGGCTGCCTCCACATTAAAAGATAGAAGGGCCTGGAACCTGATATTCCGTAAGGCAAAAGATCAAGGACTGCAACCAAGAATGAACTACCCAGCTAAGTTTAGCATCTTTTTCCATGGAAGAAAAGTCAGGAATTATATGAGCAAAATTACAAAACACTTGCCACAAAAATAAAGTCAGATTTAAATAATTGGAAAGACATTCAGTGCTCTTGGATAGGTGGAGCGAATATAAAAAAGATGACAATACTCCCCAAACTAATCTATTTATTTAGTGCTATACCAATCAGACTCCCAAGAAACTATTTCAATGACCTAGAAAAAATAACAACAAAATTCATATGGAAGAATAAAAGGTCGAGAATTGCAAGGGAACTAATGAAAAAAAAACTCAGAGGAAGGTGGTCTAAGTGTACCTGATCTAAAGCTATATTATATAGCAGCAGTCACCAAAACCATTTGGTATTGGCTAAGAAATAGACCGGTAGATCAGTGGAACAGATTAGATACAAAGGACAAAAAAGGGTACATATATAACAACCTAATCTTTGACAAACCCAAAGATACCAACATTAGGGATAAAAATTCATTATTCGGAAAAAACTGTTGGGAAAACTGGAAATTAGTATGGCAGAAATTAGATATGGATCCACACTTAACACCATATACCAAGATAAGATCAAAATGGGTCCATGATTTGGGCATAAAGAGGGAGATAATAAATAGATTAGAGGAACAGAGGATAATCTACCTCTCAGACTTGTGGAGGAGGAAGGAATTTATGATCAGAGGAGAACTAGAGATCATTATTGATCACAAAATAGAAGATTTTGATTACATCAAACTGAAAAGTTTCTGTACAAATAATACTAATGCAAACAAGATTAGAAGGGAAGTAACAAATTGGGAAAATATTTTTAAAAACAAAGGTTCTGACAAAGGTCTCATTTCCAAAATATATAGAGAACTGACCATAATTTATAAGAAACCGAACCATTCTCCAATTGATAAATGGTCAAAGGATATCAACAGACAATTCTCAGAGGAAGAAATTGAAACTATATCCACTCATATGAAAGAGTGTTCCAAATCACTATTGATCAGAGAAATGCAAATTAAGACAACTCTGAGATACCACTACACACCTGTCAGATTGGCTAAGATGACAGGAACAAATAATGATGAATCTTGGAGGGGATGTGGGGAAACTGGGACACTAATACATTGCTGGTGGAGTTGCGAAAGAATCCAGCCATTCTGGAGAGCAATCTGGAATTATGCCCAAAAAGTTATCAAACTGTGCATACCCTTTGACCCAGCAGCACTACTACTGGGCTTATATCCCAAAGAAATACTAAAGAGCGGAAAGAGACATATATGTGCCAAAATGTTTGTGGCAGCTCTTTTTGTTTTAGCTAGAAACTGGAAGATGAATGGATGTCCATCAGTTGGAGAATGGTTGGGTAAATTATGGTATATGAAGGTTATGGAATATTATTGCTCTGTAAGAAATGACCAGCAGGAGGAATACAGAGAGGCCTGGAGAGACTTAAATCAACTGATGCTGAGTGAAATGAGCAGAACCAGAAGATCACTGTACACTTCAACAACAATACTGTATGAGGATGTATTCTGATGGAAGTGGAAATCTTCAACATAAAGAAAAACCAACTCACTTCCAGTTGATCAATGATGGACAGAGGTAGCTACACCCAGAGAAGAAACACTGGGAAGTGAATGTAAATTGTTAGCACTAATATCTGTCTGCCCAGGTTGCATGTACCTTCGGATTCTAATGTTTATTGTGCAACAAGAAAATGATATTCACACACATGTATTGTACCTAGACTATATTGTAACACATGTAAAATGTATGGGATTGCCTGTCATCGGGGGGAGGGAATAAAGGGAGGGGGGAATAATTTGGAAAAATGAATACAAGGGATAATATTATAAAAATATATATATATAATAAAAATTATTAATTAAAAAAAAAAGAATTTAGAGCAGAGGAATGATAGGATTGATTCAATTTCTTATGAATATTGTCTTGGCGTTGATATAAAGAATATTTTGCATAAGGGAGAAAATAAAGAATCAGAAGTTAGCAGCCAAAAAAAAAAAAATTTCCTATTGCACTGTGGCGCCCCCCATTTAAAGAGCCCTTACAAATAGGTTGCTTCACAGGTGATTCTGTTTGTGTTTCTGCCTCTTCCCCTCCTCCTTCTTGCTCCACCCCTGAAGGATTAATTGAGGGAGGAGATAGGAAATGCTCCTGTTGCTCAGAATTGTACTTAACTCCATTGTTATCTGATTCATCCTCTTCACTTAGTTTAGTTGGATCCTCCCCCTCTGGCTCCTGTAGTCTAACAATTTTTAAAGCCACTTGGATTAAATTGTAGGTATGAAGTGTATCTTTGGAAATTTAGTTTGGTTTGGAATTATAATGTTCAACTAATTGCTCTCCTACTAGTTTCCACTCATCTGGATCCATTTCTTTTTTCCAGAGAAAAACAAGAACATATGACCTGCACATTTTTTAAAAGTTCAGTAATCTCCTCCAAAATTATAATCAATCCTTGGCTTTTCATAACTTTGATAATGCTCTCTAAACATTTGCCCCATTTCACTGAAATTCTACTTTAGCTCTTTAACAAAGTTAAACAAAGTTTAACAAAGTTTCCTTGTTACTCACACTTCTGAGAAACTTTTCCACTGAGATCTGGATCAGAGGCTTTTCCACTGGAATCAGGATTGTGTCTGTCCCTGTTCAGGCACCAAATTGTGAAGGTCCGGGCTAGCTCCTCTGAAGGGCTCAGAATAAGTCCTTGTCAGGATAAGCAAAAGTTCTTGCCCCACATTTTTCGTGGAATTGTGAATACATCCAGCCATTCTAGAAAGCAATTTGGATCTATGCTCAAAAATTTGTCAAACTGTGCATGCACCCTTTGACCCAGCATTGTTACTACTGGGCTTATATCCCAAAGAGATCTTGAAGAAGGGAAAGGGACCTGTATGTGCAAGAATGTTTGTGGTAGCTCTTTTTGTAGTGGCTAGAAAGTGGAAACTAAGTAGATGCCCATCAATTGGAGAATGGCTGAGTAAATTGTGGTATATGAATGTTATGGAATATTATTGTTCTGTAATAAGTGACCAACAGGATGATTTCAGAAAGGCCTAGAGAGACTTATATGAACTGATGCTGAGTGAAATGAGCAAAACCAGGAGATCATTATATACTTCAACAACAATACTGTATGATGATCCATTATGATGGATGTGGCCATTTTCAACAATGAAATGAACCAAATCAGTTTCAATAGAGCAATAATGAACTGAACCAGCTACACCCAGCAAAAGAACTCAGGGAGATGACTATGAACCACTACATAGAATTCCCAATCCCTCTAGTTTTGTCTGCCTGCATTTTTTTATTTCCTTCACAGGAACTATTTCACAGTACACTATTTCAAAGTCTGATTCTTTTTGTATAGCAAAACAACTGTTTGGACATGTATACATATATTGTATTTAATTTATACTTTAACATATTTAACATGTATTGGTCAACCTGCCATCTCGGGGAAAAGGAGGGGAAAAATTAGAACAAAATTAGAACTGGCAATTTCAGTGTTGTAAAATTATCCATGCATATATCTGGTAAATAAAAACTATTAAATAAAATAAAATCCCAAAGGCTTTAGGAATAGCATATATTTGATATATGTATATGACATATGCCTATAAGTCACAATAAACATCACATATGCTATTTATATATGTTAAAAAAATAACAGTAGGGTTATTTATAACAGAGGTTCTCAAACTATGGCCCATGGAAATCACGTTTATGCCCCCCGCCTAGTTATGGCAAATGAGCTGAGGGATGGAGACAGAGTGTGAGTTTTTGTTTTTACTATAGTCTGGCCCTCCAACAGTCTGAGGGACAGTGAACTGGCCCCCTATTTAAAAAGCAGGTTGAGGACCACTGCTTTATAACATAGTAAAAATAAATTATGTAAGAAAGTGTTTGCTTAGAGAAAGGAAAAAGGGAAGATATGAGGGTCCTGGTGGAAAGGAAGGTTATGATAAGCTGGCACCCAAGTCAAGGACATCACAAAAGCTGATAGCAGTTAAATATCAGCACTCTAATTATGTATAGAACTAAGATGTTTATAAAAGACAAAGGGAAAATAATTCAGTAAATTACTATTATAGATGACAGTGGTTCTAGATATGGGATAAGGATGAATGAACTTTTTCATCAGAACTATCATACTTACTCTGACTGTGGATCCTCATAGCAATTTCAGTTGCTTTTTGAGAGTGACTCAGATCCAAGCAAGGTTCAAGGATTTGGGAAGGCCAAAGTTGTATTATTAGTATCCCTAGGAGGTTTCAAAAATTATAGTCTTTTAGCACATATACCCTCAGAACAGAGGTCAGGAAAGAGGTGTGTGTGTGTGTGTGTGTGTGTGTGTGTGTGTGTGTGTGTGTACACCCTGAGTACATTGAGTTTCCTGATGCTTTTCAGTCTTTTGTTATTTGATGACTGTGTGATGATAAGGCAATGCTTTCTAAGGCAGAATAGATTATATCTTTGATATATCATCTATCAGAGACTTATAATTTCTTATTTATTTTAGAGCTCCAAACATGGGACCATGGAGAGTATAAAGAACTCAATAGATTAGTAATATGACATATCTAAGACAAACTTTATAGTTGTCAAGATCTGTAGAGAACAAAGTTTTGTTAGGTCATTCAAGAACTAAAGATACCAGAAAATTTTATTTTATTCTGCAATCTTAGTTTTATTCAAGATTTGTGTGTGTGTGTGTGTGTGTGTGTGTGTGTGTGTCTGTATATGTGTGTGTGTGTGTGTGTGTGTAAGTGTGTGTGTGTGTTTCCCTGTAGCGAAGGTCAAGAGTGAAATGAAATATGTTTACTAGGTTGGGTAATAGAACTATTTCTGTAATGTCAGTTGTTAACAGTACTGTACTATAATGCTGACCATATCATTTTGGGAAGGGAATTAAAAGGGAAAAAAACAAACAAACAAACTAAAAGCAACCCAGGAAACAAAATAATTTTTAAGTATAAACGGGGTTGCTTTAAACATTCACTTATCCATTATTTGCAACTATTTGGATGACTTAGAAAATCAATGAAAAAGAGAATTAAATGTAGAGAAAGGTGAAGTCTCTAAAATATCTATTATGTGACTTTTAAATGTTGAGAAGACACAGTTTCCTGGCCAGAAGTGATTGTTGCTTCTTGAACAACAACAAATCATGCTTCTATGAGAAATCCTTTGTCTTGTCAGCCCTAAAATATTTCCTTTAAATAATGTTGCCTTCTTGTACAAAGCCAAGCTTCCAATGAATCTAAGTATTTGAAAATTGCTTACCACACTGAGAAAGAGAACAGGGATGGTAATATGGTACAATGTAATGTTCGTTGGCTTTGGGATTATAGAACATGGAATAAAATTCTACCTTTGTCACTTAATCCCGATTTGACTTTGATCAAGTCACTTATACCTTATGGTGACTTGGTAGAGGAAAAAAAAAAAAAAACAAAAGCGAAGAAAGAGAAGGGTAAAGTTTTCAAGAATTATCTGATATAAGTAGCATAATAAAGATAGAAAGCAAGTGATAGATGTGGGAAATATAGTAGAAGAATAATGGGTATATTTTGAAGACTGGGTATTGGAAGGTGAGAGAGAAAATGGATTTGAAGATAATTCTGAGTTTTGAGTGGAAGACAACAATGATAGTGGTATCATTGACTAATGGAGAAAATTATTCCTTACTACCCATCAAATCGATGTGGTCAAAACCAATCTCCTTTTCTTTGTCCTCAGTGGAGATGAAGACTAGTTCCTTCCCACACTGTATAATATCATTCCTTCATCTTAAAGGCTGCTTCCTCTGTGTCCTCTTTCCCCTTCATTATTTTATACATTCTTCCATTCTCATAGTGGGTTCAAACATCATCTATATTGGCACAGGTATATTTTTAAGTATTTATTTTATTGTACTTAACCACGCTGCTACAATATGTAGAGTCTATGTTGAATATCTTTTATTTAAACATTTTTCTTAAAAAAAAGAGGTATGGCAGATCCAAGGTGAAGTTTATTATTCAGATAATATCTAGGTCCTAATTCAATCTCTTCTTCATGACTCAAGAAGTGATAATCCTTTTCAATTATGAAATCATAGATTTCAAGCTAAAAGGATACCTAAAAATTATCCACTCTAACTTCCTCATTTTGTCTATGAGGAAATGGGTAAATCACTATTAGAAAGGATAAATGACTTACTTGAGATCATTTAGGCAGTTAGTGGTAAAACCAGAATTTGATTCCAATACCTCTGACAAACAAATCCTATGTAATTTCTCATTTACTGGAGTTCTGTAGGCCTGTATTACATAAGAAAAAAAATACTTGACTGTATTATGAATTTTATTTTTAAGTTGCTTATCATATCTAAATCACTCCTATTAAGGTATAAGCTTGTTGAGGAAAAGCCAAAGCATTAGTTAAACTATGTATCTCACTTACCAGAATGGTCTGCACACAGCAAATAATAATAAATATTCACTTCACAAAAAATTTAATTAGCATTTATTAAATGAATTTTGGTTTACATGTCTCCCCCACTATATTATACTGGCAACCAACTGAACTATATTTTGCATTACTGGTATGACTCTATTCCATGTCCTAACCCCAATACTGCTGTGCAGGACATGAATTAGATGTCCAAAATATGTTTGCTCAATGATCTAATTAATTACTCTTCTTTGTAAATTTCTATATAAATTTCCTATATATAATAAAGGGTCATACATATTAGTTCAAGCTTATAAAGCACTTGAATAATCTCCAAAATGATATTTCTGTCTTCCAATTTATATTGTATACCACTAACAGATTAGCCTTCATTAAATATTATACTGGTTAAAAGAATTTCTCATAATCCTTTAATAAACTTTCAGTGTCTTATATATATATATATATATATATATATATATATATATATATATAAACTCAACATGGCATTCAAGGCCCTTCCTATTCCAGCCTTAAATTCTATAACTCTGACTCACTAGGGTAACTCATTTAAATTCTAAATTTCTTTATCTGTGAAATAAGGGAGTTGGATTGAATATACTTTCATGTCTCTTTCAGAGATCCTATAATTTTGGGATCTAATTCTACCAACATTTCTAAAATTAATCTTTCATTATTATGTTCATTTTTCCATTCCCCAGCCCTTACTCATGTTATTTCCTTTATCTTAAATGCTGCTTCTATTCATTGGGTTCAATCTTTTCCTGTTGATATCCTAGACCTTCAAGTTTTAATTTTCATTCCACCACTTCATGAAGCTTTCCCCAATCATAAACCTTAAGAGGTTTTTCCCACCTCTTATTCCTAATATTTTCACAACATGCATAACAGTGCCTTCTATTGCAGCTCTGTTGCTATATCTTATTTCACTATCTATAGTAGAATATTCTTGATGTTAAATGTTATTCATATCTTTATCAGCATCCCCACCCCAAATCCCAGAGTGTCTTATGCAATTTATCACAGGATTATAAAATCCAAGGGCTAGAGCTAGAAACCATCCAGTCCAAGACCTAGATCTCAGATTCCTACAAAATTAATAACCTCCAAGGGCCCTTTCTACTTAAATTATATATTGAACTATACAATGAAGAAAATTAAGTCCAAATTGAATTATAGAAAGAAGAGATCACTGTATAATGACATCATTAGCATACCTAGAATAAGGGTTAGAACTTCCTAGGAAGTATGAAGTAAGAAGTGTGAAGGTTAACAGTAATGTGATCTAAGATTAGAGTTGGGGGTCATGATGGGAAATAAGAAGACCAACTTAACAGAATAGAGACATGACACAACCCAATTTGAGTATTTTTTCTAAAAGCACAGCCTAAAATACATTAATGAAAAAAAGTCAAAACCATGAAAATCAAAAATTTTAGGTCATGTCTACTTATCATCAGCAATTTTACTATGTGAGCATCCCATTGATTGCTTTAGCAGTCATTAAAACCAATTTGCTAAGAAATGGATCAATTGCAAAAATGTTGATCTGATTCAGTCATCTGAAACAAAGTGATTGCTATAGTCATTAAGGCACTCCTAAATAATTGACTGTCCACTATACAATCAATTACTTGATAATCGAGCTACATATACAGTCCAATAGAATTGATTATATTGACTTAGTCTTAGTCAGCAGCTTTTCAGAACTGCAATCATCTACTCATAAATTCATAATAATTTATCAGGCTGCCTAGTGAGTAATAATAATAATAACAAATGGTGTTTGTCTCCTAGATTGATTTTACTTTTCCTACAAGAGTAAAGGTTGGGAGAGAAACCAGCAATCCATGCAGTATGCATGTGGTGATAAAGATTAAAGAACTGATGATGACTTCATGGAAAACTCTGAGTTTTTAATCAGAAACATATCATTAATTTCTCCACAAAACATACCATTGACTTCTGAGATGTGGTTTCCCTAATGCTTAACTTGCATTTTATTTAGATTGAATTTTAGAGGAGCCCTTCTTTTTCTCACACTTTCCCAAAATCCCCTTCTTTTTTCTTTTTTCCCCTCCCACCATTTCAATATATTCCCCTTTACCTGACTGAATTTAACTGCTACTTGGGTTTCATTTCTTTTAATAAGTATTCCATTTTATGTGCATACATCACTCTTACTGAGGCACAGACTCTTCGAGGAGAAGTACCTTGTCTTACTATTACAGTACTCAATAAAATATATTACATGTAATAAATGTTTATTACAAGAATGAATGTATGCTGTAGAACAAGGGTGTCATACAGTAGGCCAGCTGGCCAATATGGCCACAGCACTCCTGAGTGAGGCTGAACTCCATTAAAATGTAATTTAAAAGGTTAAATAAAAATGAAATTAAGATATAATAAAACAGATTATGTTAATTCATGGCTTTCTAAGTCAATGCAGTTCAAAGGAATCTCTTTCTGTTTTGAGTTTGATACCATTGCTGAGGAAGATAGAAAGAAGCATGAGATATAATTCCTGCTCTCTTGGAGCTTTCAGTCTAACTGAGGATACAAGACATACACATCGAATGTATGAGTATGCACACATATGCAAAGGCATATGTACATATGAATTAAATAACAATATACTGAAAGTGATATTACAAAGCACTATGTGCTAAATCATAACAAATGGCACAGTAAATATTTTAGAAGTTCATAGCAAGGAGAGATCAATCTTGTCTGGAATAATCAATAAAAACCTCACAAAGCAAAGGTAAGAACTGAACTAGCTATCTCAGGAAAGTTAAGATTTAAATTATTGAAGCCAATTAAAGAATGCATTCCAAACAGAGACAAAGATAAGGAAAAAAAGTATAGAAACAGTAATGACCTTGCTATATTTAGGAGACTCTTAGGATGCTATCCGGCTTTTACTAGAAACCACAAGTAAGGAAGAAAAGAAACAGGAATTTGGGAAAGTAAGTCTGTTTCAGATTCCCTCTATTTAGTAGATGCAACAAAGGCTTTCTGAGTTTCCTTCCGACCCCTTTTAAGGGCATTTACTAATCATCAGAACATTCTCAACCAAGCTCCTAAGTCATGATCACCTACTATTAAAAAAGCTTCCTGACTCTAATAGTGTTTGCAAGTGCAATAGTTATTGCTATTTGCTGCCTGTCTTCCGTGTTGTGCCTTCAACAAGCAAAATATTAGATTTCTTATCTGTGCATCTCAAATGAAAAACCAGAAGTACAATAGTTTACTTATTTCACTGTAGCTTCAAAACAGCTTAGTGTATTCTGGGTTCTCCAGTTCTTCACTTCACCTATGCCCTCTCATCCCTCTTATATAAAATTATAGGTATTCTCATCTTATCTGGATCATCAACTCAGGCAACAACATTTATTGTTATAGTAAATATATAGGGAGGAATAAAGGATGAAAGATTATTTGTAAATAGAGAATGTGCTGTCTTATTTTTTTAGGTACCTTGCCATGATTTTAGAAACCAGTTGAGCAGTTCAGAATCACTGTTCTTGATAAAAGTCTATTTAAAACCATCTGAAACTTATCAGTGATAAGCAAGCTGACTAGCTTAGACCAGTTCCCCATTCTTTCTTGCTGCACAATGATAGACACAGATAAATGAGCTTCTCTTCTTCCTTACTTCCAGGATTCCTATTTTTCCCAAGAATTATAGGACAATATACTTCCCTCATGCCAATTAGAGAAATTGGCCCACAACTAAACACAGACTCATACAAAGAGCCATTTGAGAAAGGAATCCAAACACTGAAAGAAGATTCCCCAAAACGCAACATCTTGTGCAAGCACATTAGCTGCAGCAATAATAATTGCGATAATCAACTCAATCATTTAGTTTTTGACCAACCAGTCAGTTAGTATCATAAAACTCTCTAGTATTAGTAAATATAATTCCAGATTTATCATCTTCTATGAAGATAAGAATATAAACTGAAGAACCTTTGGTCCAAGCTCCACCCATTGCCTGCCTGCCATGCTTTTACCCTTTCACTCACTCTCAGCCCATTTGGCTGTCATCTATGAGTCATTTCTTCATCCCAATGCCTTTGAGTCAACTTATTACATGGGGGGGGGGGTCAGGAGGCAGGTAGCAACCCCAAATGGAGTCTTATACAAAATGTGGGGATGCTAACAAAATTATGATTTATTAATAGTAAATATTTAATTTTTATGCTTATTTATATTCCAAAAGCAAAGGGTCACATAAAAAATTCTCAGGTGAAAAATAGTAAACGATGGAAAACATTTAAGAAGCCTTGCCCTAGAGAGAGAAATGACAAAATGGAATCATACAATTAACCAGTTCCACAATATAAAATATATTTAGATTGCATTTGCTATATACACTAATTAGATTTGATGACAGTGCTTAATGTTTTCCAACTTACCAATAAATCACTAAATGTCTCTGAAACTCTGTTTTTTCATCTATAAAATGGGAATAATAGTATTATAACATTTATTTTACAGGTAAGTTGTTATTATTAAAGCAAAGTAAAGAAAGCATTCCAAGCAAGAGAAAGTTATAACTATTATTTCTTTCTTAAATTATTTAAGACTGTACAATTTTGAAAGGCTATTACCATTATCATTTTTTCTCTTATTATTCACTCAGTTATGTTCAATCTTTCTTAAGTTTCCTTAGTTTAGTTGGCTCAACATTTGAGAAATCTTTCTTCCAGTTATACAAAAAGTACCTTTCTCTTTCTGAGAAAGAGGAAGGAATTTTTTTTTTTAGTCCTAATCTTTCTGTGTTGTGAACCCTGAGGTTATAAGGGAATCCCACTTGAGAGGATGTAGGGTTCTCCTATTAACTATTTCTTTCTATATCTATGATCAGCAAAACAATACTTTCCCAATATGAATGTGGTTTTTCAATCAGTTGAGCCCTTTTCCAAATATCTATGTGGACTAGTCAGAAACATTGAAAAAAAGTAATCCTTTAATGAATTCAAGTGCTGAGAATAACATGTAAAATAATGAAAATCAGTCCAACACTTTATTGCAAACAATAGTGAAAAAAAGAAGGGGAGAGAAAGGAATAGGAGACCCAACATATGCAAGCATACATACTAATGTAGAGTATAACTTATATAAATGTAGAATTATATTAGAGATCATAGAGAAATGGGTCCATTCAATAAGAGGAGGGTGCTCCAGAGGAAATGGGTGCTTCTTCTGGTGGAGAGGGCATGTTCCAAAGTAGCCTTCTTTTTTATATTTCAAATATAATCTTTTATTTTCTCCCATAAAACTAAATTTCAGGTCATTTTAAATTTTGATGCTAATTAAATATTCAGCAATACTTTAGTACTATATTTCTTTTTCCCTTCCATGACCACACACTTAAAAATGTACAGTTAAATGGTCTATTTTTTAATGGTTCATATTTTTTCACAGAATTTTAACATTTATTTTTATAAGATTTTGAATTTCACATTTTATCTTCCTTCCTTCCTTTGAGTCACCTCTTCAATACAGCAAGCTGATAGAAGTTATTCATGGGGCAATCATACAAACACATCTCTACATTAATGGTGTTGGGTTTTTTTTGTTTGTTTGTTTGTTTTTTATTCATTTTTAATTTAATTTTTAAATACACTTTTCTTTATGAATCATTTGGGAGATAAAAATCAGAACAAAAATCATGGAAGAGAAAAAAGTAAATGAATATAGCATGTGTTGATTTACATTCAATCTCCATAGATCTTTCCTTAGATGCAGATGGCATTTTTTTTATCCAAAGTTTATTGGAGTAGATTTTGATATTAATCATGTTACACACACACACACACAGACCCAGAAAGACACACACATACACACAAACAAATGAATGAAAATAGGATGCTTTTATTTGCATTCAGACTCCATAGTTCTTTCTCTGGAAGTCAATAACATTTTCCTATCAAAAGTCTTTTGAAATTGTAATGGATCATTGTATTGCTGAAAAGAGGTAGGTTAATCATAGATGATCATCCCACAATGTTGTTGCAGGATAAATTATTCTCCTGGTTCTCCTTACTTCCATCAGCATTAGATCATATGAGACTTTCCAAGTTGTTCTGAAATCCATATTCCAGTTTCTAGCCACTACAAAAAGGGCTGCCACAAACATTTTTGCACATACAGGTCCTTTTCTTTCCCTTCTTTAAGATTTCTTTGGGATATAAGCCCAGTATTTACACTGCTTGATCAAAAGGTATGCCCAGTTTGATAATTTTTGAGCATAATTCCAAAATACTGTCCAGAATGGTTGGATGAATTCATAATTCCACCAATAATGTATCAGTATCCCAGTTTTCTCACACCTCTCCAACATTCATCATTAACTTTTCCTGTTATTCTAGCCAATCTGAGAGGTATGTAGTGGTATCTCTGAGTTATCTTAATTTGTATTTCCCTGATCAATAATAATTTGGAGGTTCTTTTCATGTGGCTAGAAATAATTTCCATTTCTTCATCTGAAAATTGTCTATTTGTATCTTTTGACCATTATCAGTTGGAGAATGGCTTGATTTCTTTTTTTTTTTTTTAATATTCTTTTTTATTTATTTTATATATATATATATATATATATATATTTTATAATATTATCCCTTGTATTCATTTTTCCAAATTACCCCCCCTCCCTCTATTCCCTCCCCCCGACGACAGGCAATACCATACATTTTACATGTGTTACAATATAGTCTAAGTACAATACATGTGTGTGAATATCATTTTCTTGTTGCTCAATAAACATTAGAATCCGAAGGTACATGCAACCTGGGCAGACAGATTGTAGTGCTAACAATTTACATTCCCCTCCCAGTGTTTCTTCTCTGGGTGTATCTACCTCTGTCCATCATTGATCAACTGGAAGTGAGTTGGATCTTCTTTATGTTGAAGATTTCCACTTCCATCAGAATACATCCTCATACAGTATTGTTGTTGAAGTATACAGTGATCTTCTGGTTCTGCTCATTTCACTCAGCATCAGTTGATTTAAGTCTCTCCAATCCTCTCTGTATTCCTCCTGCTGGTCATTTCTTACCGAGCAATAATATTCCATAACTTTCATATACCACAATTTACCCAACCATTCTCCAACTGATGGACATCCATTCATCTTCCAGTTTCTAGCTACAACAAAAAGAGCTGCCACAAACATTTTGGCACATATATGTCTCTTTCCGCTCTTTAGTATTTCTTTGGGATATAATCCCAGTAGTAGCGCTGCTGGGTCAAAGGGTATGCACAGTTTGATAACTTTTTGGGCATAATTCCAGATTGCTCTCCAGAATGGCTGGATTCTTTCACAACTCCACCAGCAATGTATTAGTGTCCCAATTTCCCCACATCCCCTCCAACATTTGTCATTATTTGTTCCTGTCATCTTAGCCAATCTGACAGGTGTGTAGTCGTATCTCAGAGTGGTCTTAATTTGCATTTCTCTGATCAGTAGTGATTTGGAACACTCTTTCATGTGAGTGGATATAGTTTCAATTTCTTCCTCTGAGAATTGTCTGTTCATATCCTTTGACCATTTATCAATTGGAGAATGGTTTGGTTTCTTATAAATTATGGTCAGTTCTCTATATATTTTGGAAATGAGACCTTTGTCAGAACCTTTGTTTTTAAAAATATTTTCCCAATTTGTTACTTCCCTTCTAATCTTGTTTGCATTAGTATTATTTGTACAGAAACTTTTTAGTTTGATGTAATCAAAATCTTCTATTTTGTGATCAATAATGATCTCTAGTTCTCCTCTGGTCATAAATTCCTTCCTCCTCCACAAGTCTGAGAGGTAGATTATCCTCTGTTCCTCTAATCTATTTATTATCTCCCTCTTTATGCCTAAATCATGGACCCATTTTGATCTTATCTTGGTATATGGTGTTAAGTGTGGATCCATATCTAATTTCTGCCATACTAATTTCCAGTTTTCCCAACAGTTTTTTCCGAATAATGAATTTTTATCCCTAATGTTGGAATCTTTGGGTTTGTCAAAGATTAGATTGCTATAGATGTACCCTTTTTTGTCCTTTGTATCTAATCTGTTCCACTGATCTACCGGTCTATTTCTTAGCCAATACCAAATGGTTTTGGTGACTGCTGCTATATAATATAGCTTTAGATCAGGTACACTTAGACCACCTTCCTCTGAGTTTTTTTTCATTAGTTCCCTTGCAATTCTTGACCTTTTATTCTTCCATATGAATTTTGTTGTTATTTTTTCTAGGTCATTAAAATAGTTTCTTGGGAGTCTGATTGGTATAGCACTAAATAAATAGATTAGTTTGGGGAGTATTGTCATCTTTATTATATTCGCTCGGCCTATCCAAGAGCACTGAATGTCTTTCCAATTATTTAAATCTGATTTTATTTTTGTGGCAAGTGTTTTGTAATTTTTCTCATATAATTCCTGACTTTTCTTTGGTAGATGGATTCCCAAATATTTTATACTCTCAACATTTGTTTGGAATGGAATTTCTCTTTGTATCTCTTGCTGTTGCATTTTGTTAGTGATATATAAAAATGCCGAGGATTTATGTGGATTTATTTTGTATCCTGCCACTTTGCTGAAATTTTGAATTATTTCTAGTAGCTTTTTAGCAGAGTCTTTGGGGTTCTCTAAGTATACCATCATGTCATCTGCAAAAAGTGATAGTTTAATTTCCTCATTTCCTACTCTAATTCCTTGAATCTCTTTCTCGGCTCTTATTGCCGAGGCTAGCGTTTCTAGTACTATATTGAATAGTAATGGTGATAGTGGGCAACCTTGTTTCACTCCTGATCTTACTGGGAAAGGTTGCAATTTATTTCTATTGCATATTATGCTTACTGACGGTCTTAAATATATACTCCTGATTATTCTAAGGAATAATCCATTTATTCCTATACTCTCAAGAGTTTTTAGTAGGAATGGATGTTGGATTTTGTCAAATGCTTTTTCTGCATCTATTGAGATGATCATATGGTTCTTATTAATTTGATTATTAATATGGTCAATTATATTAATAGTTTTCCTAATATTAAACCAGCCCTGCATTCCTGGAATAAATCCTACTTGATCATAGTGTATTATCTTGGAGATGATTTTCTGAAGTCTTTTTGCTAATATCTTATTTAAGATTTTAGCATCAATATTCATTAAGGAGATTGGTCTATAATTTTCTTTCTCAGTTTTCGATCTACCAGGTTTAGGTATCAGTACCATGTCTGTGTCATAAAAGGAATTTGGTAGGACTCCTTCATCCCCTATTTTTTCAAATAATTTATATAACATTGGGGCTAATTGTTCTTTAAATGTTTGGTAGAATTCACATGTGAATCCATCTGGCCCTGGGGATTTTTTCCTGGGGAGTTGATTAATAGCTTGTTCTATTTCTTTTTCTGAAATGGGACTATTTAAGCAATTTATCTCCTCCTCTGTTAATCTAGGGAGCCTATATTTTTGGAGGAAGTCATCCATTTCACTTAAGTTATCAAATTTATTGGCATAAAGTTGGGCAAAGTAACTCCTTATTATTTCTCTAATTTCCTCTTCATTGGTGGAAAGATCCCCCTTTTCATTTGTAAGACTATCAATTTGATTTTCCTCTTTCTTTTTTTTGATCAAATTTACCAAAGGTTTATCTATTTTATTGGCTTTTTCATAAAACCAACTCTTGGTTTTATTTATTAATTCAATAGTTTTTTTACTTTCAATTTTATTGATTTCTCCTTTTAATTTTTGTATTTCGAGTTTAATTTTTGGTTGGGGGTTTATAATTTGGTCTTTTTCTAGCCTTTTAAGTTGTAAGCCCAATTCGTTAATCTTCTCTTTCTCAATTTTCTTCAAATAAGCCTCTAAAGATATAAAATTTCCCCTTATTACCGCTTTAGCTGCATCCCAAAGATTTTGATATGATGTCTCATCATTATCATTATCTTGGGTGAAATTGTTAATTGTTTCTATAATTTGTTCTTTCACCCAGTCATTCTTTAAGATGAGATTATTCAGTTTCCAATTACTTTTTGGTCTATTTACCCCTAACTTTTTACTGAATGTAGCTTTTATTGCATTGTGATCTGAGAAGAAGGCATTTATTATTTCTGCCTTCCTACATTTAATTTTGAGATCTTTATGTCCTAGTATATGGTCAATTTTTGTATAGGATCCATGAACTGCTGAGAAGAAAGTATATTCCTTCCTATTGCCATTCAGTTTTCTCCAAAGGTCTATCATACCTAGTTTTTCTAATGTTCTATTTACTTTTTTAATTTCTTTCTTGTTTGTTTTGTGGTTTGATTTGTCTAAATCTGAGAGTGCAAGGTTGAGATCTCCCACTATTATAGTTTTACTGTCTATTTCTTCTTGCAGTTCTCTTAACTTTTCCTTTAGAAAGTTAGATGCTATACCACTTGGTGCATATATGTTTAGTATTGATATGGCTTCATTATTTATGCTACCTTTCAGCAGGATATAGTTTCCTTCCTTATCTTTTTTAACGAGATCTACTTCTGCTTTTGCTTGATCTGAGATAAGGATAGCTACCCCTGCTTTTTTGGCTTTACCTGAAGCATAATAGGCTCTGTTCCAACCTTTTACCTTTACTCTGTATGTATCTCCCTGCTTTAAGTGTGTTTCCTGTAGGCAACATATTGTAGGGTTCTGCTTTTTGATCCAATCTACTATCCGTCTCCGTTTGATGGGATCGTTCATCCCATTTACATTTACAGTTAAAATTACTAATTCTGTATTTCCTGCCATCGTATTATCCCCAGATTATGCTTTTTTCCCTTGACTCCCCTGATCCCCCTCCCCGATATTTAATTTACAGACCCCCCTTGTGACGCGCAACCCTCCCTCTTTTTTTTTTTTTTTTTTTTTTTTTAGGATCCCTCCCCCCTCCCTCCAAGTCCCTTCACTTATTCCCCTTTTCCTTTTCCCTTTTCCTCTCCCCCCTTTTAATGAGGTGAGAGAAAATTCTCTGAAAAACAAATATGTTAATTATTTACTCTTTGAGCCTCTTCTGATGAGAGTAAGATTCACACAATGATTCTCCCCCTCACTAAGTTCCCTCAGATATGGTGTATTTTCTATGTCTCTTCCTGGGATGTAGTTTCCCTCTTTTTATCACTCCTTCCCCTTTTTCTGAACCGACCTCCTTCCCTTTACTACACCCCCCTTTTTTTCTTTTATATCAGTAAAATCAAATTATCCTTGAGTATTTTTTATATACCCACAACAGAGTTACAGTTCTCAAGGGTTCTGTGTACCTTTTTCTGTTTCTCTTCAGTCTTGTGGATGTAGATCAAATTTTTTGTTTAAGTCTGGTTTTTTTCTTAGAAACATATAGAATTCCTCTGTTTCATTGAATGACCATCTTCTTCCATGGAAAAAGATGCTAAACTTAGCTGGGTAGTTCATTCTTGGTTGCAGTCCTTGATCTTTTGCCTTTCGGAATATCAGGTTCCAGGCCCTTCTATCTTTTAATGTGGAGGCAGCCAGATCTTGGGTGACCCTTATTGTGGCACCTTGGTATTTAAATTGTTTTTTTCTAGCTGCTTGCAGGATTTTCTCCTTTGTGTGGTAATTCTGCAGCTTAGCCACAATATTCCGTGGTGTTCTTTTTTTAGGGTCTATTTCAGAAGGAGTTCGATGAATTCTTTCCACATCTACTTTCCCTTCTGTTTCTATTATCTCTGGACAGTTCTCTTTGATAATTTCCTGTAAAATAGAATCTAGGCTCTTTTTTTGGTCATAGTTTTCTGGAAGTCCAATAATCCGCAGATTATCTCTCCTAGATCTATTTTCCAGGTCTATAGATTTTCCCAGTAAGTATTTGACGTTGTTCTCCAGCTTCTCATTTTTTTTGTTTTGTTTGACTGATTCTTGGGTTCTCTGTGAATCATTCATTTCAATTTGTTCCATCCTGACTTTTAAGGAGTTATTTTCTTCTTTCACAGTTTTTAGTTCTTTTTGTAAATGCCCAATTTCGTTTTTAAATGAATTATTTTGCTCTATTGAATTTTTTTCCATTTCCCTAATTTTTTTTTTTGAGAATTATTTTCTTTTTCCAATTCAGAAATTCTATTTTCTTGAGACTTTTTTATCTTTTCCAATTCAGAAATCCTACTTTCCTGTGTTTTTTTAACCTTTTCTAATTCACTAATTTTGTTTCCCTGCATCTCCTGTGAATTCTTTATTTTTTCCAACTCCAATTTCAGGACGTTGTTATTCTCTATCATAACTTCCCTTTCTTTTCCCCATTTTTCTTCGATCTCCCTCAATTTTTTAAGAGCTTCTTCTAGGAGAGAGTTATGTGATGGGGGGCAGGAATCGTTCCCCTTTAGGTTGTTATCTTCTGAATCTTTGCTGTTAACTTCCTCGGGGTTGGATACCCGCTCTTTCTCTGTATAGAATGAATCTATAGTTTTTCTAGCTTTTTTGCTCATACTTAAAAAATGTTTTGGGGTCTGTCCCTGGGGTAGGAAATTATTTACTTCTTTACCAGCTTCCTCCCAGACCGGATGGATGCAGCGGCCCCTGCGCCCGCGCTAAGAGAGAGCTCTGGGAGAGAGTTCCCCACCCCCTCCCTGGAGGTGCCTCAGAGGTGATTAGCACTACTGTGCTTCGAGGGCGTAGAATAGTGAAGACTGCAGGAAGCCCAGCCTATGTGTCCGGGTGGGGAGTGAATGTCTGCAGCAGGTGATGTGAGAAGCCCCTGTGCTCAAACTGGAAGTGTCTGCCAGAAACTGCGGTCCCTAGTTCAAAGGTTCCGCTTCTCTGGGACTTCCTGGAGCTGAGTTCCACTCCCTCCAGCTAAGCTAGGCAGTGTGTGTTGCCTTGGGCCGTATCCACCCACTTGTCAGTCTCTTAACTATTCTCAGGAGGTAGCTGTGGCCACACCCCCTGGTGCCAAGAGATTTGCTGAGTCACCCCCCAGGATCGGGGGAAAATCTAATCTGAGTTTTAAAATATTTTGGCTTTCTCTTCTGAACTGCTAAATAATTAGCAGAGAAGAGCTAACAGCCTGTGCCAGATTCCTTTACCTCAGTGGCTTCTCTGATCCCAGAGCCCTTCCCAGCGCAATGGGCGCAGTGTGCCCCTACCCCACCGTCTGTGCTGGTCTTTCTTATTCCTCCCCTGAGAACTGACCTTTCCTGTTGAAACTCCAGATTCTCTTCAGCTGGTAAGTCGTGCTTCCAGTCCTTGTGGTATCTATCAGTCCTGAGCTAATTTTGAGACTTAATTTATCTAATTGGTTGTGAGGGAGTGAGGACGTTCACTGAGTCGTGTGTTTCTTCTCCGCCATCTTGGCTCCGCCCCCCCATGGCTTGATTTCTTATAAATTAGAGTCAATTCTCTATATTTTTTGGAAATTAGGCCTTATCAGAATCTTTGACTATAAAAATGTTTTCCTATCTTATTGCTTCCTTTCTAATTTTGTCTGCATTAGTTTTGTTTGTACAAAATATTTTAACTTGATATAATCAAAATTTTCTATTTAGTGATCAATAATGATCTCTAGTTCTTCTCTGGTCACAAATTTCTCCCTCTTCCACAAGTCTGACAGACTATCCTGTATTCTTCTAACTTATTTATAATCTCATTCCTTATGCCTAGATCATGAACCCATTTTGACCTGATCTTGGTATATGGTGTTAAGAGTGGGGGTCAATGTCTAATTTCTGCCATACTGATTTCCAATTTTCCCAGCAGTTTTTGACAAACTTCTTATCCCAAATGCTTATCCCAAAAGCTGGGATCTTTGGCTTTGTCAAACACTAGATTATTATAGTTATTGACTATTTTGTTCTGTGAACCTAACCTATTCCACTGATCAACTACTCTATTTCCTAGCCAATACTAAATGGATTGGTGACCACAGTTTACAATATAGTTTTAGACATGGTACAGCAAGGCCACCTTGATTTTATTTTATTTTTCATTAGTTCCCTTGAAATTCTCGACCTTTTGTTCTTCCAGAAGAATTTTGTTGTTATTTTTTCTAGGTCATTAAAATAGTTTTTTGGGGGGGAGAGTCTGATTGGTATAGCACTAAATAAATAGATTAGTTTAGGTAATATTGTCATCTTTATTATATTCACTCAACATATCCAAGAGCACTTATATTTCCAATTAGTTAGATCTGACTTTATTTGTGTGGAAAGTATTTTGTAGTTTTGCTCATATAGTTCCTGACTTTCCCTTGGCAGATAGATTCCCAAATATTTTATATTATCGACAGTTATTTTAAATGGAATTTCTCTTTGTATCTCTAGCCGTTGGATTTTGTTAAAGATGTATAAGAATGCTGATGATTTTTGTGGATTTATTTTGTATCCTGCAACTTTTCTAAAGTTGTGGATTATTTCTAATAGCTTTTTAGTAGAATCTCTAAGTATACCATCATATCATCTGCAAAGAGTGATCATTTGGTTTCCTCATTACCTACTCTAATTCCTTTAATCTCTTTCACAATTCATTACCAAAGTTAGCATTTCTAATATAATATTGAATAGTATTGGTGATAGAGAGCAACCTTGTTTCATTCCTGCTCTTATTGGGAATGTTCCAGTTTATCCCCATTACATATGATGTTTACTGATGGTTTTAAATAGATGCTACTGACTATTTTGAGGAAAAATCCATTTATTCCTATACTCTCATATACTCTCATGTGTTTTTAATAGGAATGGATGCTGGATTTATCAAATGCTTTTTCTCAATCTATTGAGATAATCATATGGTTTTTGTTAATTTGGTTATTGATATAGTCAATTATGCTAATAGTTTTCCTAATATTGAACAAGCCCTGCATTCCTCATATAAACCCTACTTGGTCATGGTGTATTATCCTGGGGATGATTTTCTGTAAGCTTTTTGCTTATATTTTATTTAAGATGTTTGCATCAATATTCATTAGAGAGATTGGTGTATAATTTTCTTTCTCTGTTTTCAACCTGCATGATTTAGGTATCAGTACCATATCTGTGTCATAAAAGGTATTTGGTAGGACTCATTCATTCCCTATTTTTTCAAATAGTTTCTATAACATTGGAGTTAATTGTTCTTTGCATGTTTGGTAGAATTTGTATGTAAATCCATCTGGTTCTGGAGATTTTTTTCTTAGGGAGTTAATTAATAGCTTGTTCTATTTCTTTTTCTAAAATGGGACTATTTAAGCAATTTACTTCCTCCTCTGTTAATCTGGGAAACCTATATTTTTGAAGGTAGTCATCCATTTTACTTAGGTTATCAAATGTATTGGCATAAAATTGTGCAAAGTAACTCCTAATTATTGCTCTAAATTCCTCTTTGTTGGTGAAAAGTTCTCCCTTCTCATTTTTAAGACTAACAATTTGATTTTCCTCTTTCCTTTTTCTAATGAACTTTACCAAAATTTTATCTATTTTGTTGGTTTTTTCATAAAACCAACTCTTAGTTTTATTTATTAATTCAATTGTTTTTTTTTTACTTTTAATTTTATTAATTTCTCCTTTTAATATTAGAATTTCAAATTTGGGGGCAGCTAGGTGGCACAGTGTATAGAGCACCAACCTTGAATTCAGGAGGACCCGAGTTCAAATCTGGTCTCAGACACTTAACACGTCCTGGTTGTGTGACCCTGGGCAAGTCACTTAACCCTAGCCTCAGGGGGGGGAAAAGAATTTCAAATTTAGTATTTGGTTGAGGGTTTTTAATTTGCTATTTTTATAGCTTTTTAAGTTGCAATCCCAGTTAGTTGATCTTCTCTTGCTCTGTTTTATTCAAGTAAGCCTCTAGAGATATAAACTTTCCCCTTATTACCACTTTGGCTTCATCCCACACATTGTGGTATGTTGTCTCATTATTGTCATTCTCTTGGGTGAAATTATTGTGTCTATGATTTGTTGTTTTACCAATTCATTCTTTAGAATGTGATTATTTAGTTTCCAATTACTTTTTGGTCTATTTTCCCTTAGCTTTTTGTTGAATGTAATTTTTATTACATCCCAACATGAAAAGAATGCATCTACTATTTCTGCCTTTCTGCATTTAATTTTGAGTTCTTCATATTCTAATAACATGGATTTTTTTGTATAGGTTCCATGAAGTGCTGAGAAGAAAGTATACTTCTTTCTGTCTCCATTCAGTTTTCTCCAAAGATCTATTTTACCTAACTTTTCTAATATTTCATTTACCTCTTTAACTTCTTTCTTATTTGTCTTTTGGTTTGATTTATCTAATTCTGAAAGTGCAAGTTTGTGATCTCACACTATTATAGTTTTGCTGTTTATTTCTTCTTGCAGGTCTTTTAACTTCTTCTTTAGGATTTAGATGCTATACCACTTGGTGCATATATATTTAGTATTGATATTGCTTTATTATCTATGCTACCCTATAACAAGATATAATTTCCTTCCTTATTTCTTTTAATTAGATCAATTTTTGCTTTTGCTTGATCTGAGATAAGGATGGCTATCCCTGCTTTTTTTACTTCACTTGAAGCATAATAGATTCTGCTGCAGCCTTTTATTTTTACTCTGTATATATCACCCTGCTTTTAATGTGTTTCCTGTAAACAACACATTGTAGGATTCTGGCTTTTGATCAAGTCTGCTATCTGCCTCCACTTTGTGGGAAATTCATTCCATTCACATTTACAGTTAAAAGTACTAATTCTGTATTTCCTGCCATCTTATTATACCTCAATTATATTTTCTCTTTCCTTTCTCTCTTATCCCTCTCCCCAGCATTAAACTTATGGGCACTATTTGCCTCATGCAGGTTCTTCCTCTTTCGAATCCCTCACACCCCCTTTGAGGCCCTCCCCCTTTCTTATACCTTTCCCTTATTATTTCTGTATTCTCTTTTATTTAGCCTACTATTTTACTTTTCCCTTTTCCTCTCCCACTTTTTAATGAGGTGAGAAAACTTTCTCTGTAAACCAAATATGTCTAATATTTTCTCTTTGAGCCACATATTATAAAAGATTCACACAATGTTCCTGCCTCACCCTTAATTTCCTCAGATATGTTAGGTTTCCTTTGGCTCTTTGTGAGATGTAATTTCCCTCTTTTTACCTCCACTTTACCCTTTTTTCTGATACAATCCCCTTTCCACTTCTAATTCCCTTTTTAAAAAATATTATAACAGTAAAATAAAATTATACATATGCTCTTTATGTATGCCTATCACAGAAATACAGTTTTCAAGATTTATTTTTTATTTTTTCATGCTTCTCTTGAGACCTTTATTTGGAGGTTAAAATATTTTGTTTCACTCTGGTTTTTTCATTAGGAATAAATGGAATTCACCTGTTTCATTGAATGTTCATCTTCTTCCCTAGAAGAAAATGCTCAGCCTAGTTAGGTAGTTTATATTTGCTGCATTCCAAGTGCTTTTGCCTTTCAGAATATCAGATTCCAGATCATTTAATGAGGAAGCTGCTGGATCCTGAGTGATGCTTATTGTGGCTCTTTGCTATTAGAATTTCTTTTTTCTGGCTGCTTATAATATTTTTTCTTTAATCTGATAGTTCTGAAATTTAGCTCCAATATTCCTTAGAGTTTTTATTTTGTGGTCTCTTTCAGGTATTCAATGAATTCTTTCAATGCCTATTTTATCTTCTGATTCTATTACATCTGGGTAGTTCTCTTGGATGATTTCCTGAAAAATAGTGTGTAGGCTCCTTTTTCATCATGACTTTCAGGGAGCACAATAATCTTGAGATTATCTCTTCTAGGTCTATTTTCCAGGTGTGTTGTTTTTCCAAATAGATATTTAACATTCTTTCTATTTTTTTTTTTTTTTGTTTTTGTTTGACTGATTCTTGATGTCTCATTGAATCATTTATTTCCATTTGTTTTAGTACTGATTTTTAATGAGTTATTTTCATCATTGACTTTTTTTCCTTCTTTTTGTATATGTCCAATTGAGTTTTTAAATGAGTTATTTTACTCTATGGAATTTTTTTTCCATTTCACAATTTTTTAATGACTTACTTTCTTTATCCAATTCACAAATCTTACTTTCCTGTTTTTTATCTTTTCCAGTTCACAAATTCTGTTTCCCTGGGAGCTCTTTATCTATTCCATTTCATATTTCAGGGAGTTTTCTTTTGCAAATAGTTATTTTAATGAGTTATATGCTTTTTTCCATGCTCTCTTGCAGAGCTTCTCTTTCCTTTCCCCATTTTTCTTCTAGCTCCCTTCTAAGATCTTTTAAAATTTCTTCTAGGAGAGCCTTGTGTGATGGGGATTAGGTTATTTCCCGATTTGGGGTTTTGTCTGGAGACTGTTTGCTATTAGTTTACTAAGGGTTGGAAATCTGCTCTCTTTCAGTATAGAAGTTATTCTATAGTTAGAGCTTGTTTTGCTTTTTTTACTCATTTTTTAAAAGCCCTTGGGGTCTGCCTTTTGAGCAAGAAGGTTCCCAGTTTCCTCCACAGAACAGGTACAGATGGACAGTGGCTGTACTATGAACAGACTGTGAAGGCTGCAGAAGTACAACTGCCCTGGGAAGAGTGGCTGCAGAAGTGAAATGCCACTTGTGCTGAGTCATTCCTGGTGCTGGATGGGTGTGACTAAGTCCTGTGAAACTCTGGCATTTTGGGACACACTCTACCTTTAGCTATTGTGTAACTTCTCTGTTGATCTATAGGAATTTTGCAACCAAAGCAGAGTAGCCAATCTGTGGTAGAGTCCTTCCTGCAAATTCTCCACCTGAGGAGACTGCACCCCACCCCCATACTCAATGTGCACTAGCCCCTGTGATCTGCCTCCCTGCCTGTGCTGGCCTCCTCCTGTCTGATCAAGACAAACCTTTCTGGTGATCTTCCAGATTATCTTCTGCTGGTGATTTGTTATACTCCTAATATTCATGGATTCTGCCAGTCAAGCACTATTTTAGAAGTTGAAGTTTGTTATCAGTAGTGAGGATAGTAGGGGAGTTCAGAATGAAGTATGTGTCCTCTCCACCATCTTGGGTCCGCCTCTCACCAATTCTGCTTTTAAAGACATTGTTTTCTTCAGTGGATTTTTTTGGGGGGTCCATTTGGCCAATTCTATTATTCACATTGTTTTCTTCAATCAATTGTTGCGCTTCATCTTTCCAAGCTATTGATTTTTTTTCCAAAATTCTCTTGAATGACTTTTTTTTAAAATCTGCCTCTCTTTCTTGATTTTTCAAATCCTTTTTTAACTTTTCCAAGAAGACTTTTGAGGATGGAGATCAATTCATATTCCCCTTTGAGACTGCACATGTAGGTATTTTGACATTATTATCCTAATTTGAGTTTTTGTTTTGATCTGCCTTGTCACCAAAATAGCTTCCTATGATTAGAGCATTTTTTTTTCTCATTCTTAAAAGTTGAGCTCTGCTCTGGGAACACAGGAACAGTGCAAACTTCTTGTGCTTGAGGCCTGGTGTCCTTGGCTTTCTGTGCTTTCCTTGATGATCTGGAGGACTTACAGCTCCCCTGCTGTGCAGTAGCCTTCTGGGCCCTCAGTTGCTGAGACTGGTTAATTAATGGCTTCTAAATAGCTTCCCTCAGTACTGTCTCTTCTAGACTGGACTCCCTTTTTACCCAAGTGATACTGACCTTTCCTGAAGTCCTTTTCAGTTAGGTAGGATTATAAAATTGTTTTGCATGTTTTTTGTTGTTGTTGTTTTTATTTTGTTTTGTTTTGTTTTTTGTTTCTGTTTTTTTTTTTTTTTTTTTTTTTGTAGTTTCTCTCATTCTAAATTTCTTTTACAGCTTGATTGGTACTGAGAAAAACTTGGGAGACCTCAGTCAATCTCCTGTATTCTCTCTGTCATCTTGTACTGCCCCCAAAGTACCCTTCTGGAAGTGCAGTATTCTCTTCCCTAGAATTGGTAGAGCTGTATATGAGGGGTAAGGGGAAAATATTATTTTGGCACATTGTTATGAGGAAAAAAATTAACTGGTAGTACACAAAATCTTATTTGGGTCATTTGGATATATAAACTTTTTTTTTCAAAAATGCTATTGATGCTATTTTCCTATAAGTATGTTCTATAAGCTTATGGTTTCCCTAAAGGGGAGATGTGTGATCTCAAGACTATCAGCCCCAGTCTTATAATACTTTTTTTTCTTTAAATTTATATCATCCTCTTACTGAAACCATTTTACCTTTTCTCATTGTTATACTGGCTCTTCTTCATGGTGTAAATACCTAATTATCATCTTTTTTAACTGAGAGGCATTATAATTGTCCTCTAGACAAAAAGTACCACCATCATCAAATTTCTATAAGGATGGGAAAAAATGATCTCAATTTTGAAAGATACCATTCCCTTAATACTCATTGAATCTGTGTACCATTAAAGTGTCACAAAGAAAACATGCATTCCTAGAAAATGCAGTTTAATTCACCACCATTTTTTTTTCAATTCCCAATCCACATCCAGGAAGACTGAGAAATTGGATGAGTCCCTCAAGTGTTAGGATGTCTTTTGGAATCTTAGAGAAAGAAATATTTAGGAACCCCCAACTGAGAACATTCCACTATTCATATATATATATATATGAATCATAATGAGGCATATATATATATATATATATATATATATATATATATATATATGCCTCATTATGATTACCATTCTTTTTATAAGATTATCATAATCACAGAAGTGTACGTTTGTCTTATAGTTCTGCTTTTGGATCTTTTCTTAGATTATTAGCTCACAAGACTAGAGACTATATATATTTTATCCAAAGTTTGTATCTCTCTGAAGCTAGGGCAGTGTTCTGTATTTAGCAGGCCATTACTATATGCCTGTTAAGTGTTAAATAAATATTAAGGATAGTCATCCCAGTGTGGACTATATTCAAGTTTCTGGGCTCCTCTTGTCTCAATAGAAATTCCTTCCCATTGTACATTTCATTTTCTAAATTTAGAAAGGCAAGATGGCTCTCAGCAAGTTTGAGGTTGGTAACATTTGTTTTTGTAACACTAATTCTGATTCCCTTTTATATGCTATGACACATAACACTCCTTTTTATATAGTAAATATATGCTGCCTTTTGCATCAACCTTTCTGTCAGCCACTTACCTCTTAGTGTGAATTTATACCTGAATATCTATTCTCCTTGAAGGATTTGCATTTTAAAACTCATATCTTATGGTATAAAATTTTTTTCAGGAAAATTTATTCAGAATTAAGCTATCAAGAAATGAACTGAGGGAGATAGATTTTCCTGATGCTTCTGTAAACATTAGCAGGTGAGGTAAGTCATATGGGAAGACATCCACATGCAGAAAATAATCCTGAAGTACACTAGGGAAACATTAAATACCTAATGGAAACTATTTCATAGGATCACAAATTTAGAATGTAAAGGCACCTAGTCTCCCCTCTCATTTTACAGATGAGGAAACTGAGGTACAAGAGGAAATGACTTTCAAAAGGATTCACAGGTAGTCTGAGAGTCAGAAGTAGGATTTGATCCCACACCCGCTAATTCCAAACTTTTTCTTTCTACTGCCACATCCTATCTCAAAATTTATTTAGCATTTGTAAGTTTTCTAAGGCATTTCTTTCTCAGTGACCTTGTAAAGCAGTTAATATAAGTATCATTATCATTTCCGTGTCATAAATGAGGAAACTGAGACTCAGATAAATTAAACAATATTTGCAGAGCCACCCAAAAAAAGAAAAGGAAGGACTCACTCCCAGGCCTTCCATGACTGGAAGCTTGGTCCTCTCTCTACTAATCCAAACTGTCTGTAATGAATCTACACAGCAACTCTGTGAGGCAGGAAGGAGTTACTATCTCCATTTCACAGAAAGATGCACAGTAGATCACAAGATGCATTTGCTAAAATGGTGGGATAAACAATTAAATGAGACTGAAAGCAAGTGAACTCATACCAAAAATAAACTCCTGTTAATTGTGTATTTTGTACAGCTGTTGTTTAGGAAAACTGATGGTGAAGGAAGGCTTTGGAATGGCTAATGAATAATACAGTTGTTTCCAGTTATAAAAGAGCTTGCTACTAAATAGATTTGGAAAGAACATAGGTCAAATTACATTACTTCAAGCATAATTACCCATCAAAAATTCTTGATGTCACCATGGTGAGCCTAGGATATGTTCTTTTTAACCAATATTAATATTATTTTAAAAATTGTATTGATGGCTTTTGTCTTTACATGACATTTATTACATGCTCCAATCTACCTCTTCCCAGGTCCTCAACTTGTAAAAAAAAGAAAACACTCAGCAAAACCTAATGACACAGTGAATATGTCTGAAAGAATAAGTGATATTCCCCATATACATTTCCCCACATTATTTCCCAAGGAAAAGATTTCACAAGCATTATCCAATTCAACATTTATTATGTGATGCACTTAGTTTCTGGAATACACAGATAAACTAAAACACAAGCTATGCCCTCAAAAGTTTTAAAGTCTAATATGATAGTAATCATACCACCATATTTTCCGGATATTTTATATTCTAGGCTATATTTTTAGGTCATTGAAAGTGGTACCAAATGTAAATACAGAACATCATTTTATAGTAGCAAAACACTGACTTTAAAGACAAGAAGGTCTCAGTTCAAGTCTTACCTTCATCAATTTCTAGTTGTGAAATCTTGGAAAAGTCATTTGGCTTCTCTTAAACTCAGTTTCTCCCTGTCTCAAAGGAACTGTGGAATCCATTAGAGGTATTTTAATCACCTCATGAGATTGTTATGAAGTTCAAAAATAATAATCTATGTAAAGTAATAGGTAAATATCAGCTGTTACATTTCAAGTTTCCTTAATAGCATTTTAAATACATGAAAAAAAGAAGCAAAATGTGTTCAGTACATTATTCCAAATATTTGGATTATCAGAGAGAAATATTTAAGATTAGATTCTTCCTGCAATTTCAAGCATTCACTCAATAAACGTTTTTGAAACTTGGGATACATGTAAGCAACTGGTCTAAGACTACATGTTGTATAGCAGGTAATACTCTCAACCCAGTTCCCTAACAGGGCGTTTTCTGTAGAAATAAAATCACTGAACTAAATTTCACATTTAAGATCACATTTATGCAGGAATATGCATTGTGTGCATGCACACACACACACACACACACACACACACACACACACACCCCCTACACCTTCAAAAGACATGTAAGACACTTTGCTAGAAAAAACAAGAAATAAATTTCTTCCTTTCTTCCTTCAAGGATATTACACTCTCTTGGGAGTTGATAAGGTGAGAGGGCAATTATACAAAGGTACATAGGTGGGAAATGGAATATCATTTATAAGGGGCAGCAAGAATTTCCATTTTATCTAGGATGTAGAGTATATGAAGGAAAGCGTTGCAAAATTATTCTAGAAAGAGAGCCAGATTGTGCAGGGAATTAAATCCCAAACAGAATAATTTGTATTTTATCCTAAAGGCAAGAGAGAACCCTCTTCCCTTCCCTTTTCCTTTCTTCTTTATACTTTTCCTCTCACCTCTTTTTTCTGTCCCCCTTCTCCATTTCTCTCTTTGTTTCTATCTCCGTCTCTGGCTCTCTCTCTCTCTCATTTTCTAATCCTTTTCCTTCTCTCTCCTTTCTTTTTATATGCATTTATGTTTACAAAGAGACCTGGTGTGTGTGTGTGTGTGTGTGTGTGTGTGTGTGTGTGTGTAGAAAGAGAGAGAGACATATGCACATATATGATGTGTGTACATATGTATAGTGTGTATGCATATATCATTGGGATATATACATATGTATATTTACACATTTGTATCTATTCCAATCTGTACTTTTAGCATTGCAGGGCTAAGCATAAATAAACCAAATCCCCATCCCTTTTTTCAACCCCTTGACAAAAATCCAATAATCTAAAACTCCAAGAATACAAAGCACAGTCCTAAATGTGAGGGGAAAAATAATACCTTGTCTTCTCACCTGTAAAAATACTGGAATATTTCAGGGGATGACGACTGAATATGGTACTTCCCAAAAGAAACCCCTCAAGTATATAAGCACAAAGATTAAATTGTCACATGTATTGTTTTTGCTCATGAATGTTTATGGGTTTTATCCTTTGGTGTCATATAACCATAAGGAAGCCTTTGTGAGAACTAAAAAGTATGCAACAGGTGGGGGCAGAACTACAGATATTCACACATTATCCTAATTAAGATGAAATCTTGTGGGTGTGTATCCTTAACATGTTGCTGAATTGAAGAACAATAAAAAAAATTAATCGAGGACTTATTAACATGTTTATGTTTCTTTCATTCCCACACTAAAAAAAGAGCACAATTATTTTTAGATGTATTTAGAATATACTCACAAAGAGAGGTATACACGTGTCTATGTGAGCTGCTTACCAAAATGATTTGGGTCTTTTATATTATGCACATAATTGGTATCAATAATCAGAGATTTACTTAACAGTTTTTATAGTTTGTCAATAATGACTATATTGAAAATGAGGGAGGAGTGATGATTTCAATTTATAGTTGGAGCTACAGTTACCCCTCCTAAACTTGTTTCATTGAAGAGATCAGGCTGACAATCTATATACTATTCTTTTTCCACAATTGTTCTATGACCCTCACCCCTGCCTGCTCTTTCAGATACAATGATGAAAGTTTGAGGAAGCAGCAATTTACAGTCATGCTACCAGTCTGTTTTTGTTGATAATGTCTCAGATTTCCCTGGCTCAGCTTCCTTCAAAAATAACCAACACAATATATCCAGAAAGGCTCAACTCAAGTCCTCCTCTGTTTCTTTGAATCATTTCTTTAGGAGCTTTTCATTGGTTCTGGGTTTATGTTTCTTCCCTTATCTAGTCACACAAAATGCAAATGTCCTCACTAATCACCTTAGATTCATTGGATGATCTTAGTCAACAAAAGTTAGTAGACTTAGGAATTTTTTTCAAAAAATCCTTATTCATTAACTTATTGTACCACAATATTTTGGAAAAAAAAGGGGGAAATCAACTCTCCATTCCTAGTACTATTACATTTCTGTAAAAACTGTACCAAATCCTCATGTGGTTCAATTCCTCTGACTGCATAACTTCATAGAAATTATGTGCTCAAGGACCAGTTGCAGATAATGTTTCATGTATGGGCTTCTGGGAATAAGAATATCCGTAGGCTATATAGAAATGAATCATCAAGCTTGGCAGCTCATTTTTCATTGCTATTCCTACATCCCTTCCAGACAAGTTTTCAAATAAAGAGAGGCAGGAGAGGAAGACTTTACAGCACATACATAGGCTTTCAACTTGAACAGTTTATCGGTTAAGAAAAAAGTTAAACATGTTCAATGTTGGTCTGAATGGGTTGTTCATTCTTTCCATTAACCTTGGTATGAATAATTAACTTGCCTTTTCTTTCCAATGTCTCCACACCTACCTCCTTCCCTATACCAATACTATTTTAAAAGCAAAAGCCTGGTCTTTACAAATATAAAAAGAGACCAAGTAAATGGTGGTTATTAAAAAAAAAAAAGCTCTTATATAGTTACATTCTTCCTTCTCAATTTGGCTGTCTCTTTTTCTTCTTGAAGAATTGTATAGCTTTCTATTGGAGGTAATTTTTAGAGGTCACCCAACCTAACTATGCAACAATTTCTTCCACTTTATTAATTAATGTAATCATCCAGTCTCTGTCCAAACATTTTCAGATTTGAGGGGAAGGAAAAAGGAGCAAGCATTTATTAATTATTTACTGTGTGCAAGGCACTGTGCTAAGCATTTTATAAATATCTCATGTGATATGGCTAAGGGCTTCACATGGTACCAGGTTCCACTTTGAGGCAACAGTTTTGTCACTTTCCATGATTAACATTCAAAGTGGCTTCATGAAACATCAAAACTTTTAGTTCTAGTTTTAGTAGAGAATCGCTGGAGCTTTCTGAATATCATAATTTCCTTTCCTGTGTTAGTATAAGTAGACTCAACTCAATATTCATGTGATTGGAGCCCTAGATGTCTTTTTTATTCTTTTTGTGTGTTCATTCTTCATTTTATTCAAATAAGTAAAAAAAATCATAGATGTTTGTGTTTTGGGTTGGATGTGGCTTTATGAGTTTGAGAGGCATAAAAGTAAAAACTGAATGAAAGCAGAAGAGTAATTCTTGGCATATATTACAATGATTTTGGAGACATTATGAACTGACAAGAGTATTGAGCCAAGCCTTGCTGTTTTATTAGTGGACAAGTGCTAGGAATTGCTCAGACAGTGCAGACTGAGGTAAAATGTAAAATGTCTAGTTACCAATCTAACACATTGGTATATATTCTAAATGAAGTTTATGAATCAGAATCTCAGAAGATGGCAATAGTAATTAAAGGTTAAGTTACTCGATTCTTTTTTAAGTCATTCTGTTGTATACTGTGAGTCTTTAATGTGTAGTATTCCTTTTATCTGTAGGATTAAATTAGCTATTACATATCTGATTCACATTGTACATTTAGTAGCTACTCCCTTTTACTCTTTCCTTCTTTGGAGAAAATAGAAATAAGCTATAGGGTCATCAAAAAATAAGTATATCTCCAGGATATAGGAATAAAGTTTTAATAGTGTTTTAATGTCATTTAATGCCATTTATCAAATGAATGTTGAAAAAAGGAACATGACTTCTTATTAAAGGATATGATCTCCAAAATTTTAACTAATCTAAGCCACAAGCTTGGGTATAAAACATGTGATTCTGATATCCAATATATTGCTATTTATCCTACCATTTTCTTACATGAAATTTTATAGAGAGGCCTTCTTTAATTTTAAGTAATTAGGAAAAATTTAGATCACTACCAAGCCATATCATATCACTAGAGTTTCCACTGAAGATTTATCTAAACCCATTAATCTATACTCTTTAGACATAATTGTTGAGCCATCCAAGATTTTGCCTATCTAGCCAGGAAGCCTATTCCTTTCCCACAAGAATATATGGAAATGTCTTGTCAAATGAATTGTTGAATCAAGATATATGTGACTATATATCTAGATATAAAAAGATATATAGTCAGCATTTCTCCATGCTATCAACCTAATAATTCAATATCTCAATCTATCTGTGACCTCTTTTATGTAAATGCTTCCTGTACTGCTACAGATGCTTGTTTCAGGAAATTATTAGCAAAGAAATTAGTATAATTGTGTTGAAATAATATATACATTTTTGTCTTTCTATTCTTAAATAATTCATTTACTTTTTTGTAAAATGTTGTTGGTTACATTTTCCAAAATATTTCTCCCTTTGAAAATCAGAACATTTGACCATTTTCTCTTTACTGTCATCATGTCTGTTGGTCTTGATGGTTTCTCAAATTACTAACAGTTCTCAATGATATCCTCAAGTGCTTTGTCTCTTTAGGTCTGAACATATGACCTGAACTAGTTACTGGCTTTTTCTACTTAAAACTTTCAATCTGAATTAAAAATGCATTTTCTCTCCCTTTTTTTTTCTTTTTGAAGATCAATCATGCTAGATAAGAACTAAGAAAAAAATGATGAACAAAATTGGTGAACATGATGCCATTTTCCTATCCATTCTTTGTTCACCTTGTTCTAAACATAGCTAAAGTTAGCCATTTCATTGTCATGTCTCACAAACCCTAGCTTTTACTGGTCTTTAGTTTCACTTGTGCTATTATTACAGTCATACACAATTCTTCCTTCCATCTTTTGCACATGTGTTTTTAAGAGCTAAATGCATGCAATCATTTTGATTTCCTTACAGAAGTGCAATTTCCCATTTCCATTTGAATTTGTTGGCATTGTTAGGATATTTTAGCATCTCTTTTTCTTCTTGAACCATCTTAGTAATAATGAGAGCTGACATTTATAGAATACAATAAGGTTTACAAAGAACTTTACATACATTATCTTATTTGGTCTTCAAAACAATTCTGTGAGGAAAATATTGTTAGGTCTTACTATTTAAACTACACAGTCTAGGACCATGAAACTCAGAGTAGGGAAAGGACTGATCTGTGGCCACAGGTACAGTGTTCTTTCTATTAAATCAATACTATAATCTCTCCTCGAGGTTTTAATTCCAGAATAATGCCTTTATTTTCACTAAAGTAGTTGGTCTTTTTTTTAAGATTTGATTTCCTATAATAAATCAATCAAGCACATATAGCTTATAATTATTTTTCTATCACAAACCAGATGATGATGTGATCATTTTTTTCCTTTTTTTCCCCCCTGAGGCAATTGGAGTTAAGTGACTTGACCAGGATCACATAGCTAGAAAGTATTAAGTATCTGAGCCCAGATTTGAACTCAAATTCTCCTGACTTCATGGCTTGTGCTCTATCCACTGTACCCACCTAGCTGCTGTTCCTTTCTCTTCCTTATCACTGTCTCCTTATTGGTCAAAATTAAATCCAGAATAGCATCTCATTACTTCTTCATCTTTAAAGAGATAAAATTTCTGACAATACTCTACTGCCAAATACTCTACTTCCAGCATAATGAGCTATCTAGTATAATCTGGATACCTGAAGCCTCCCACCAATATTAAATGTTTTTTCAATGCCAATTTGGTAATCTATGCTCAGAGAGCATAATTCATTATTTTCTGTCTGAGTTGGAAAAGACCTAAGAAGTCACCTAGTACAATACTTTAATTGTTGAGAGAATAGAATGTTAAACATGTGGAAGTGACTTTTCCATAGCCATACTAGTAGTAAGTAGCAGAGCTGGGACTCAAACCCCAGTCTCTTTATTTCAAATCCATGACTTTTTAAAACATTATACTATGCTTAGTCATGGCTGCTCCTTGGAACTACTTTTTCTGTCTTTTGCTTTTCATTGTATCTCTAGTATTTCACATAGTATCTGGCACAGAGTAGATACTGGCTCAATGGTTATTGACTGATTGATAGAGTATTATGAAAAAAAGAGATCCTCTTTAAATGGTGAGACTAACAGAGACTTTCAGTAGAAATGACAACAATGAAAACATGACCATAGAGGGGCAGATGTCTATATAGGATGTAGAGCATGTGAATGACTTACATTTAGAATGCATAGTATCAACTAAGAATTCATTGTGCTTTAAGAGTGAAAAGAAAGAGAAATTTGGATATCTATCTATATCTCTATATTAATATATCTATATCTATATCTATATATATATATATATATATATATATCTATCTATCTATCTATCTATATATATATATATATATATATATATCACATAGACATACCTATCTTCATAATACATGCATATACACATGTTTCTACATACACATGCATATATGTATATGCACAATATATCCACAAATATTTAAACATGGATTAAATGTATATACAATTTAACACTATATTTATATATGCATGCATATGCATATGAAGACCAATGTTTATATGTCCATATATTCCCAAACATAGTTAAATTCTCATCTATCAATTTACCTATGTTCATTCTATGTCTAGGATGAAGACATTACCTCTATTCTTAACCCATCATACATACATTTAGGGAATTACATATTTTTCTCTAGTTCTAGTTATTTAAAGTGTTAAAATACATTGCAAGATGAATTGCCTATTTCTTCAAAAACTAAATATTGCTCAACCTATAGATAAATCAATAAAATCCTCACTGAATATCAACTATGGATATCCTCTAAACAATGAACATTGTAGCACCTTCTTAAGGTTTTCATAGGCAATTACTTATTTTAATGAACTTTATTCATTATTACACCTGGATATCCAGGGGGAAAAAAAAACAAAACTATCTACTTTTGGGTAGAACAATTGAGTATAGAGGATTTAATCAAGATACCATAAACATAGAAAAGCAAGAATTATCTAGGTAAATAAAAGAAAAATATTTGAATCTGAATTGTCTTATTGATTCATATTACTTTCATTATGGAGGAATATATACCTATGTATGTATATATGTGTATAAATGATTTTATATATAATATATATGTGTATATATATTAATATGCCATTATTTTGTTGTTATAGGGCTCCCACTCTGATTGAAATCAAAATCAATCTATAATGTAGTAAATAATTCTTAGAGAATAGCCTGAAAGTCTGAGTTTAATTTAGTTCCTTGTATAGAAATGCCTAATAACTATCTAAAAATAAGATTTTAATCTAATCTTTCCTAACTCCAATTCCTATTCTTTCTCTACTAGTCATGAAGGTATATATTTTTAATATGATTTGATTATATTTAATATAACATCTTTAAGTAATCATCATTAAGTTGTGATTGTGTTGGTACTTCCATTAATAACCTGATGGTTTGTTCACTGATTGTTGATATATGAATGCATTATATCTAAAATAATTATATATTTTTCTACACAAAGTGTTTAATTCAGCTTATGTCTGTGCTTCTCTTTCCAAGGATAATAATTTTTGTAATCCTTTGTATTTTCATATTTTCTATGATTATGTGCTAAAATAAATTAAATGAATCATTAAATTAAAATCCAAATTTCTACAATTGTGCAAAATTTATCATTGCTTTAAACAAATGTCAAAAAACTTATTTTAATATGACCTTTTCCTTTCAGTAATACCTAACTCTGTGTGTGCGTATATGACAATGATTTCCATAATAATTCAAAACATCATCTAAATTTCTACAACATTTCCTGAATGTATCATTTTCCCAGCCTACTTGGTTTTGACAAGACAACATCATTGTATGCATAAAAATAACTCACCTTGTCTCAACTTGACTATCTGGAAAATAGACAAATACAATATTTAACAACTAATTCTATATTGAGGGCAGAAGAGGAATATTGGCAGTAAAGACTTCCTTTACTTTTTTTTTTCCCTTTACTTTTTTAGTATAAAGACAGTTAATAAACATAAAATAATATTTTTTTCTACGTCAGGAAGGATTTGTCATTTGACAATTTTTGTAATGTTTAGATTTTACAGTCATCAGGTTATAAAAATTTTATTGTGTTTAATAGGAATTAAATTTACTAGATTTAAAAAACATCTGTAATCCATTATAATACTTCAGGGTAGTCTAATAGCATCGTCACATATGGGTTTTCTAAATGTATTAATGAGAGGGTGAGAATAAATAATGTTGGACTTTGTTAAAATTATTATTTCATAACCATTAAAGTGATGTATTCTAGTCAAGAACCTGGAGCACTATAAAATGGAATATGCTTTTCATTTTACATAATTGAGTTATATTTACCACACTCCAGAACAAGGACTTTGGTAGCACCCTGAAATAAAAGTTTAAATTAGAAATATGTCCTCTTTGAAAAGTCAAATGGTATTTACTGAGCTTCTACTCTATATCTATTCAACTCAGTTCAAATCAATTCAATGCGACAAAAAGTTGTAAGTGACTATTTAATACAAATGATTTTGAAAGATTTTAGGGACACAAAGACAAAAGTGAAAGAATACCTGGGATCAAAAATCTTATATTCCTGGGTGGGGGAGGGGGAGGATGGAAGAAAAGGAAAGGAGATAGGTATAGATCATGTATATGTGCATAGAAAATTAAAGCATATACTGAGTGCCCTTCAAGTTACAAGAAACAGAAAATTTAATCCATCCTTATAAGTCACAAAGAATATAGTTTGGAAAATGAAGCATCTATGGAGAATAAAGACCATATTAAAGTGAATTATAATGTTTCAACATTTTGTTCTCTCTTCTCTTTTAATAGATTTCACATAGAAAAAGTCCTGAACATGTGACTGTTTTGCTATTCTTACTTTAGCTACAAGGATGTATAGCTAAGTCCTGATTAGTGAGAATAATGAAAACTCTGAAGGCATCATATATATTCAAAGTTGAAGTATTTGATGGTATAATTAAGTCAAATATGATCATTGGTTCCAGCCCAATAGAAATATACATTGTGAAGTTGAATGATTAGTCTACTCTAGGATTCATTATTTGCGCTACTCAGGACGTGGCTATACATATTATTGCACAGGTGGGTAAAACAACTGTTTTTGTAATTGAATAAAAGTTTTTGGATGTAAGCTCATTTTCTGTAAGCAATATCAGTACAAATATAATAATCAAAATGGCTACAGGAATAGTATACATGCCATCCTGTTTCCACATGATTTTGGCAATCTCTCCTTAGCAATGTCTATATTTGGAAAACTTTTTTTTTATTCCATGTATCTGAGAGCTTATGAATCCTTAGGTTGGAGTCACCTATTTCTGATATTATTATTATATGAAATAATTATCACATAAAGAATATATCATTAAGTAATAATATGCAGTATGTTAATAAAAGGATCATTCATAATTAAATAACACCTTAATTTTGCAGAGTACTTTTTATAATGCTTTTGTGAATTAGGTAGTGCAAATATTATTTCTATTTTATAGATAAGGAAATTGATACTTGGAAATATAAAATCATTTACTATGGTTACGTAGAATTGAAACCCAAATCTGCTAACTTCAAGAATGAACTACTTTTGGCTTATCAGGTTTATTACCCCCCAAATTATACAAGTAAATAAGTATATAGAAAAGACAATAAGAAGTTTTTGGTACTTGTGTGTAGAAATTTTAATATTGTGATATTTTAGGAAGAGTTATGAGGTACCTCAAAACCTGTCTCACAATGGAGTATAGGTGGGGGAAGCAGGAGACACTTTCAAATATAACTCACATATTCCTACATTGGGCATCTCCTCTTAATGTGATTTTGGTCTTGATTTTAGCCACTCATATATAATGACATACAGATATTTTAAAAATGTTAATTCCGCATCCGTGGTCACATATGAGAGGTAACAGTAGACAAATATATAAATGTATCAGTGAGGCTTGCACATAATAATCACAAACATTTCTAAATTATCATCTATTCAGGTAGACTCATAAAATATTAGAGATGGAGTCACTTCCTTAGGGAAATACTGACTAATGGTAGAGGCCAAAGACAAGAACTACAAATAGTTTGTTATTAAAATTTAAACATGTTGAGCAGATATTTCTAACAGTACCATTCCTCCCAGAAGTTTTTCCTGAGACAATATGTAAAGAAAAAATATATTTGGGCACAAATTTTCCAAATCCTGAATTTTCTTTTCCTCTGTCCTGAAAAACTCCATTATGGAAAGATAACAATAAAAAGTACAAGAATAAAAATGAGAAAAACAAGAACAAGAAAAAGAAGAAGAACAATAAAAACAAAACAACAACATGAGAATGAGGACAAAAAGAATAACAGGAACAAGAGGGGGAAAAAAAAACAAGAACAAAAGGAACAAGAATGAGAAAAACAAGAAAAAAGATCAAGAACATGAAAGAGAAATCATAACCATATAACAGTAGTCCATATTGATCACTTAAAGTGGACTGTTGTTATATTTGGAGTGACACTATTTCAAGATTAACACTGTGGACAATTAAGAGAATCTCTACTTGAAGAGGCTGGGTGGATACTATAATTAAAATCTGAGACCTCAATTTAAGATTATAGATAAATGTTTTATTACCAGTATGAGGTTCCAAAGTGACTTAAATCAAGAACAAAGATAAATTCTGGCTTTCCCTGAATTTTTTTAGCTTTTGAAAGTTATGGGAACTTTTTGTATGAGAGAGAAAAAATTAAATTCCTCTTCACAATGTTTCTCTTTTCCTAGTCCTTCATCACTACAAGGGTTGGGGAAGTCCCAGACACCTTTCCCCTAATTCTTTTAGCACCTGGAGAAATAGAAAGCACTATTTACAGAGGTCCCTAATTGAAGAAATAGATGGAAAGACAGTTTTCACATCATTTCTATATCCAATAATTAAAAAAAGTATGAATACAGAGTTAATTCTTCATAGAATAATCATAATAAATATAGAGGGCCAAAAATAAGAAAGGAATCTCCAAAAAGAGATGAAAGCTAGAAAAAGAAATGAGAGTACAAATGATTCATTGAACCTGGTCCCCAAAAGCTTGTAGGCTAGAAGGGGTATATGAAAGTTGCATAGAGTGTTTCAAAGGAACACACTGTATAAATAAGCTAAATCTTTAAAAGTTGATATTAGAGTTTATATGACAAAAGATCATTTTGAATAGGAAAGATCAGAGAAGGCTCCAAGGAGGGACTAGCATTTGAGTGGGTAATAAAGAGCAGAGACTATAAGGTGGAGTGAGGTGAATACAAAGCAATGAGGTGAAGGAGAAAGGAGTAAGGAAGGGTGAGCAAAGGTATGGAAGAGAAAAAATCTGAGACATGTTAGAGGAATGATAGAAAAGAGTGTAGCAAAAAAAAAGACTGAAAGAGTAGGATGATACCAGATTCTTAAAAGTATGAATTGGCCCTTAAAAAGGCTGAATTATACATTTACATAGGGAACCATTAAACCAAAAAATGCATCATCAAAACTATGCTTATGGATTATGAACCTGTAACTGTTGGATGGTTTGGAGAGTGAATAAAGTATTGGAAGAAAATTTTCTTACAAGAATATTGTAATACTTTGGGTAGATTGTAATAATGGTGAATACTAGATTAGTGGAAGAAAAAACAGAATTATTGTGAAGATACAATTGAGAAGACTTGATAAATTGTTAGTTATGTTAGGTATGTGAGAGAAATATATCAAAGATAAAAGTTTAAATATGGAAGATTGAAGAAATGGTATTATCACTCAGTAATAATGAAATCAAAAAGATGATCAAGTTCCAGGAGAAAGCACCATTTATTTTGGGGCCTCCCATTTAAAGTTTCAGAAGACACTCAAGTAAAAATGTTTTATAGATCAAGATATAAATATGAAGCTCAAGGATGTGGTTAGAAGATATATACATTTTGTCATAATCTGCTAAGAATTGAGCATTGAATCCAATAGAATAAATGGATTTGCTAAGGAAAAAAAGTATAGAAAAAGATGACAATATGGTTAAGGATAGAAGATTAAGTATTACATATCTTTTACATCTTACAGGTCATATGTCTTGAATCATACATATCGTAAGAAATTAGATACAATTAAGGAATCAGCAAAGAAACCAGAAAGCATGATTATGAAAGTAGTAGTAAATCTAAATGACTATGATATTTTTGGAATTTGGATATATTACTTAATGGAAAATAAAGACCAAGTTACAAAGAATTCAAGGAGAATAAGTGGTAAAAAAAAAAGTCATTTAAAAATTAGATAATTGATGTCTCAAGTTAAGAATCTATTAGATATGTACTATGCAAAAGTTATTATACTTAAAACTAGGAATACAAAAAAGGGGAGAAGCCTAATCTCCAGGAGCCTACAATCAATTTTTTGCATTTGTAACTTTCAAAATAATAATTCATGAAAATGTTGGTGATGCTAATAAGTTATTTGCATTCTTGTTAAGATTAAGAAGTAATTAAGTGATTAAGAAGTGAAAGGATAAATGATGTGAGAAAACTCTTTTAAGAATTTTGACTAAGATATGGGAAAATAGGAAAGTAAATTAAATGTGTAGTGGATGGAAGAGAAGAATAAAAGCTATATGGAAAATTTTGGTTTGGGTTTTGTTTGTTTTAAGGATTGAAAAGTTCTAAAATTGGCTATGGACAGACTAGGAAAGGATTCAAAGAAAAAGGAGACATTAAAAATACATGAGAAGATTGTTGGAGCAGGGCCATAGCGAAGGCTAGAGTAAATAGGATCAAAGCCTTACATAGAAAGTCTCATAGAAGCAAAAATTATTGACATATAACTGAAGCACTATTTGAAGGGGGTGTGGAATCTTATTTCATCTCCCCTGACCTCTCTCAATTTTCAGTGCTACAGAAACCACTCTTGGTAATTTGAGTAATATGGCTTAGCTGCCCCATAAGTGAATAGTGCATAAAGGAACAGGCAGAGAAAAAGCAGTGTTGTCCCTCTTATTTCCTAGGCTCACCAAATAATATTAACTCCAGTAGAAGATACAGTATATAGATGCTGGAGAGAGAACCCAATTAGTGGTTAGGTATTATAAATATACTTAGACTTATATTCATCTTTATAGATTATAGTTTATATAATATAGATTATAAATCTATTTAGACATATTGGTACAAGGGCAAATATATTTTGAGAGAACTATCTCATATAAAGCCTAGGACTGTGTTTTTGAACTAAAAATAGATGCAGAAAGTGTTTCATCAGTCTGATTATCACAGAACTATTTTCCTATGAAAGGAAATTAAGGCCACTTGCTGAAAACAAAAGAGAATTGTAGAATTATAGAGGACAGCAAATTATCCTGGTGATGAAATGACCACCACCTGTGGGAACGAACTGAAGTGACTTAGAAGAAACAAAGTTTACTATATGGCAGGGCCTTGTTAAATGCTAAACATAAAAATAAAAAGAAGAAAGAAAAAAAATTCTGCCCTCAATGGGTTTACATTCAAGGGGAGAAGACACATAAAATGAAGCTGAAAAGAGATGAAAATAAAAGTTTCTCTCTAAGGGCATTGTAGAAAAAGGATGGAGAGAGTCAGTTGTGCAATCTACCTATGTTCAAGGGCATAGCTGGTTTAGGACTCTCCTTCAAAAAAGAAAAACCAGCCCATTTATGGGATAACCCTCTAGGGGTGAAAAGTATTTCCCATGTCCATTACTTCTACGGAATGGAATGAGACTATTAGAATGAAGAGTTTTCTAGGGCAGTATAAAGACTAAGAGTCAGAAGTATGACTTGGAGAGAGATGAAGCAAAAAATACAAAAGACAGGACAGAGAACAATTACTTTTGTCTGCTGGCCACTGCATTTGAGAATAGCCAGTAAAAGCCCTAGACAGAGAGGCCTTGGGAGAATACTGGCACAAAACAAGAATCACAAACCCTTTCTTTGGGAGCCCTATGAAGGATGTGTCACTGTGACCATATTTTTCTGGTATAATGATTTACCATTGATTGCTACCATTTTTCTCTGTAAACTCAGGTACAAGTAATATGTTACATTAACTTTTATAAGTGTGTGTGTATGTGTGTGTGTGTGTGTGTGTGTGTGTGTGTGTGTGTGTGTGTGTGTGTGTATGCACTTTGGGGAGGAAAAGTATAGTCTCATAGCTTTATAAGAAATGTTTTCATGGGGACTAACAATACTGGGATGTCTTTCTAGTTGACTTTGGTTCCTATACTGTCCAAATTTGTGTTGACTGGTGCAAAATGTTGCAAAATACTGAAAAGGAACAGAAATTAAAGAAAAGGGGAAAAATGATGGTCCAAGCTTCAATATAGTGGTAATAGAATCCTCCTGGTAATTAACATTGGATTTGTAACAATAAGGTGGTACAGGATTCATCGTAAATGATGTGATTTCATCAATAAACAGATACTTAAACCATACTGAGGTCCTCCGGCCAAGGATTCCAAAAATAGAAATAGTAACATATAGTTCATCCATGGAGCAAAAAAAAAACAATTAAAAAACACTATTAGTATCACTCATCTCTAAGTAGCAACCTATTATGCGTTAAATTTCCAGAGCCTCATTACCTTTCCTGGGAGATGGAAGATTTACTGCACTGTTTAAATTTCCAGATTAGCTTTCCAGTAGCTCAAGAAATAAAAGAGATGAAAACATATTCTAATCTGAGATAGGAGGTTTTGCCTTAGAGGTTGAAGCTAGGAAATAATTAGAATATTACCTTTTGACACAAATATTTAATTTCACTTGATTTTGATGTTTTTACTAATCTAATGATATTGTTTCACTATGAGCTTAAAATAGAAGTGAATATTAATAACATAGATCTGCCATAGAAAGTCTCCAGTGATTAGAAGTGAGATAAATCAATAACTGATAAATGACACTGGATGAACCAATATAACTTATATGCCTTAAGAATGAGATAGCGTTCTGGGGCCTCATGATTCAAGGTAAATCCCAGAGAATGGTTTTGTCAAAGTCAGGCTCTGTCACTAATAACCTGACTTTGAATAGTTATTAAAATTATTTTATAAAATAAGAGGCCAGTATCATATGTAACCCCTTACACCTTTGAATCTAAGATCATATGATCTAGATTAGGAGGAGGAACATGGAAGACTCCACCCCCAAATGAGAAGGCCCTCAAAGTACAACCATATTCTGTTTGCCAGGAAGAAGCCCCTGATATAAAATGTTACATTGGTAAGGAAAAAACATATTATTTATTTCTCTGACTCAGAAGGAGAAAAGAAAAATGACTGATGATGCTAAAGACGTTCAAGGAAAAAAAAAGAAAGAGGGAACTGAAAGAATTCCTGACAGTACTGGGAACTTTGAAGGTTGTGGGACTGAGGGGAGAAAAGGGTAACAGTTATGTCCTGATATTTGGTGCCATCTAGACTTAGGTTGCTATTTAGTTATTTCTAATTCTATGTGATCCTATTTGGGATTTTCTTGGCAAAGATACCAAAAGGGTTTCCATTTCCTTCTTCAGCTCATTTATAAATAAGGAAACCGAGAAAAACAAGGCTAAGTAACTTGCCCAGGATCATTGAGATAGTAAATTTCAGAGGTCAGATATGTCCTGAATGGAAAAAGAAAAAAGTTCCTTTTTCCTCACCATTCTGGAGACAGCTGTAAGTGGAATCAATTATCTATCTGTAATTCTAAGGGGGAAGTATCAAGAAGTATTCTATAATTTTTTTGGTGGGGATAGGAATCCAGCTGGATGCTGTGAATCTGTAGCAAAGAAGGCTAAATCTCTGTTGTGAGAATGTCTTGGGTGTATATGATTAAATTGTATTAAAGAGTAAGAAGATCTGTGTACACAAATGTAAGCAGAACTTGGGACCTGTACTACTGTATTTGGAGCTTAGTGAAATGACAGAAAAAGCAATCTCAGAGTAAATCATGAGTTAAACTTAGAGTCTGTGTAGTCTCAAAGCAGTTGGAGGAAAAGGCAGAGAACAGTGGTAAGATAATAGAAAGACAATTCATCACTTAGGGTTCTGACCAGGTTGCTAGCAACTTTCTCCCATTGGATATCTCCCCTCAGAATGCAGGATATTAAAAAAAATCTTCATGCAATTTTAAAGTATAAGGACTGGAAATTGCACTAAGATTTGGGGGACAGTCTATGTATTAATAATATAGGAGTAATGGGTAAAAAATTAAAACAACAAACTTCATCCAGAAGAGACAATCCAAATCATAACCATTAAAGTTTCTTCCTAGTTTTCTTTTGTAATCTACTATATTTGTTGGCTTCATCACACACAGACACACACACACACACACACACACACACACACACACACACACACACCCCATATTTACAAAGTTAAGAATCCTATAAGAAGAAAACTGAGCTTACTGAAGAGAAAGATTCAACTATGCTATATTTTAGATAATTATGCCATATAGATAATACAGCTTAAATAACACAAAAAGGAAAAATTTAAGAGGCAAATAAAATAAGTTTCCATCTTTTCCCTTTTATCACTTACTATCATTTTTATAAAATTCCATGCATAAGATGGATATAGTATGATGGCAACATGCTGTCCAAACATCTAGAGACTTGGAATCAATCAATCTGTAAACCATATGCTAGGCACTAGGAGATACAAAAGAAATATAACAAATGGTTCCTTCCTTCCAGGAAAAACTAACATGAATAATTTGAAAATAGGTAGAGGCAAAATTTTATCATTGTTGATACAGTCAAGGAAGCTCACATATGCATGCATGAAAGATAGAATTTATAGTTTTGCTTAATCAGCCATGTGGGTTGCTGCTAATTTTATAGCTATAAGATCTTTAAACATCCTTTCTGGATGCTGAAGATGACCACAAAATACTCACAGGTGGATGTTTCTATTTTGACACATCTTCATGAATGATGAGGACTAAATATTAAGAATGTTCCCCAGTTTTTGTTCCCAAGTGAAGACACATGTCAAAAAAGGTCAGTCATTCAATGCTCAGAATGTTCTTCCCTGCCTATTCTCTAGAAATGAAATGGATTTCAATGACAGCCATGGAGAATGAAAAAAAATACTCCAAATGTGAATGGATAGGCAGTTCTGATTCATAAAGTCAACTCAATAAATAATTAGGTTAATTTCCAAGTGGTATTCTAATTCAATATATTTGAAGCAATGGTAGGGTAGGGGGGATTATCATCTCTATGTAACTCTGATCTTCAGACACTAACTCCCTAAGTATTTAGAAACTACTGAAAACCTAACAATCTATTTATGAAACTATTCATTATAAATGTCCGTAGACATAAATGGTAAGGGGAAAACCACAAGTGGCACGAAATTCCAATCAAGCTTCCAGGAAGAAGTGTTGTCTTGTTATATTGTGTGTAATAATTATCTGGGATCGAATTTTGTTGTCCTTTTAATAAGTCAAAACAAATTGAGATACATGTTTATTTAGCTAATGATATAATTATGCCATTTGTAATATATTTGATTAGAAAATCCTGTACATGAGTCTGTTTATCTTGGCTTATTCATTTCCTAACATCTGGAAAATTTCCTAAAGATAAATATTATATTTTACATTATGACATTATGTTAAAATATTTAATAGGCCCCAAGTGAAATAAACAAACATTACTCCTATAATGGGATAATCAAATGGGACTTTCTATATAATAGCCCTACCCACCTTACTCCATCCAATAAAGTGTCTACCCATGTCTAGATGGTACCAAAAGATTAAAATAAAAAATAAAATATTTCATCAATTATAAATTTACTTTAAATCCAATACCAGATGATATCCTTAAAATCTCCCTCCTAAAATATAATTCCTTTACTAAGGAACATTCACTAGTTCACCATTGTGTAATCCACCAATTCCAAACTTCTCTATCTAGATTTCAAGATTTTCCACAATCTGGACTTAAATCTTTTTTTTTTCTTTCTCTCTTGGAATTCGATAAGTCTCCTCATTGCTCCCAACTTACCTCATACATAAACACACAAAAAGTATGCTCCTTCCCACTTCTGTGCTTTGATTGCTTTTTTCCAGAGGCATAATTATGAATGGTTAGAGCTTTTCCTGCAGGTGCCAAAATAAAGAAAGTAGAAGCAACTAACCTTAGCATCTAGTTAGAATGATTTTTAAGTAGATTTATGATTTTACTAGTGTGAGAATTGCTAGTGAAGTGACTTTCTGTAAAAATGCTGAACAACTCCAATCCAGAAACTTAGAGCCTTTAAGACTTTCCTGGGGGTACTGAGAGATAAATTATTTGCTCAGTGTCACATAGACAGTACGTACTATGAGACAAACTCAAACCTAGTTCTTCACGAATCTAAAACTGACTGTCTACTATCCATATTGTCTTTCAATTAACAACACAGGTTTGTTAAAAAAATAAGATGATACAGATGTTATGGGGCACTCCACTTTCTGAGCTCAAATGTGGCCTCTGACACATACTTGTTTTGTGATCCTAGATAATCACTTAACCCTGCTTGTCTCAGTTTCCTCACCTATAAAAATGATCTGGAGAAGGAAATAGAAAACCACTCCAGTACTTTTGCCAAAAAATCCCAAATGGAGTCACAAAAAAGTCAGACTTGATTAATAATAATTGAACAACAGCAAAGATGCCATTGCCTCCCCCATGAGTTTCCCATTCAGGCAAAGTCTGACTTTTTCTCTTAGAGGTCACTAATACTCATGGGAGCCTATGTAGATGGCTATCTATCTCTAGCCTTCCTCCCTTAGAGCTAACACCATAGCCATTATCCCTCATGAAGCCTCGTGTCCCAAAGTCCAAGATACAGCTTTGAAGAAACTCCCTTCTAATAATTTAATTTGTCCTAAGAAAATTATTTGAGGGTATTTTTCATGCTGCTTTAACAAGAAGACATTTTGCAGTGTCTGACCTGGCTTCTAAAATGGCTCTAACTACCTTCACATTCCTAGAATGTTCTCCCACTTCGTTTCCACTTATCTACACACAAGCTATCCTTCAAGGTCAAATGTAAGTTCCCCCTTCCTATATGGGAACCTTCCTTTTCTATTCCACCCCACATATCATTTTTCCCATCTCTGAAAGACAATTAAATTCTAGAGTTTAGAACACAGATTGTAATAGCTATGAAAAAATATATGAAGAGAATGAATTCCAGAAGAATAGTGAAGAGACCTGGAAAATTAGGAGAAGACTTCATAGGGAAGTAAGAATCAACATGAGCTAGAACAATACCACCAAAGAGTTTTTTCCTAATTTGAAACAACAGTCTCTAAGCAAGATCAGACACCCAATATCTTTGAAACTAACTACTCCAACTCAAATTGCTTTTTATCCTTTCATGAAACTCATGCTACATGAGGTAGGCTCAGATTCTGCTAATTGTGGCATTGTTTCAGGTGTGTGAGCCTTGCCTCCTCAATAAGATATGGTGAATTATAATAATTGAAATATAAATATAATATAATGCATAATAATAGATAATATAAATATATAATATAATATAATGTAAATATATAAATAATAAATTATATAAATAAATATAATAATAGTTGAAAAGCAACATGATATAGTACAATGAAAGATGTCTCAGAGTTAGGAGAGCCTGGGTTGAAGTCCTCTCTGACATATACTGACTGTGTGAACTGGTGGTACAAATCACTTTCATTCACCACTTCTCATTTTATCACAAATCATTCTTCAACTAAAGTTGTAAGTTTATAAAAAGGTACAAATCTGCATTTCATTAAAAAAAAGTTCCTTATTGAGAACTCCCTATCCCTTTGAAATAATGGGTCCATTTAAAATATCTATCATCTGTCTATCTACCTATATTTTTAAGTTTATAAGAAATCTTTTTCATCAAAATCTTGCAAGAAGTAGTATATTATTATTATTACCATATTTTATGAGGTATGAGGAAACTGAGACTCTGAGATTCGTTATTTTTTATAGTAATATATACAACTATTGAATCTCTGAGTTAGTATTTGAAACTAGGTCTCTTAACCTAAGACTTGTATTATTTTTTTACCACCATGCCATTTCTCATGAAAGGTTCACTATAACTACCTTCCTAACAATAAGTGATATTAATAAGGCTTTAAAGTTTTCAAGGTACTTTTATAATATGTTCTATCTCATTTGATCCTTAGAGAAATCCTGTGGAGGTAGGTACCACAGGTATTATTATTCCCATTTTATAGATGAGGAAACTGAGACTTCAAGAAGTTAAATGATTTATTCAGGGTTATACAACTAATAAATAGAAAAGTGAGTTTTGGGTTTGTTTTTTGTTTTTGTTTTTTTATATTTGGGGGAAGAATTAGATCTTCCTGACTCCAAAATGCTTGTTCCCCGGCACACTGAATTGAGTTTAGACATTTAGCTTGGGTGATTATTGATATGGTGGTTTGAATTTGGTTATGGCTTAGTATTTCTACATGATATTTCCATATGATTGCCATTATTAAGGCACTTCAACATGGTTTTGTTGGCAGCATGCCCTGGATTCTTTGGTCCAGAAGAAGTGATAGAAAAGAGTGCCAAAATCAAGTTGGGATGAGGCTATGGAGGAGAAGAAAATAAGAAAAGCTAATAGTCATATGGAACCAGACCTCTTCTAATCCCATGTTAAGAATATTAAGATTCTAATTCCTGCCCTCCTCTGGACTTTGAAAGACCTCTCAGACTGTACCAGAAAAGTACGCACTTTTCATAAAATATTTCATAAAACATTTCATCCATTCAAACAAAGTATCCATCTTTTTTCCCATATGGGTTTTTCAGCCTTGTTGAGATCATCAGTAAAATTTATTTGGCTACTGGAGGTCTGGAATGGTGTTGGGCACTAGGTAGAAAAAGAGATTGTTATAAAGCACACCTCATGTGCTTTTTGTCATTACAAATGTCAGACTCTGTCATACTCTGCTCTGGATTCTATGCATTTTCTGAATCAATGACCTTATTGTTAGATGTATGTTTTCAATTCAATTTATCAAACATTTGGTGAGTGTTAAGCCATGTAATCTGGGTTTACAAAAGTAAAAGAAAACATTCCTGGACCCTGAACCTTAAAACTGATAAAATGTATGTATAGGGTTAAGGGAAAGAAAAGGCAAAAAATAATGCTGATGTACATAAAACCATTAGAAAGCATTACAAAATGATATAAGGTGTCCAAAAAGTCTGAGAGCAATTTAGATATTTTAGCTCTAATTACTACTACTACTACTACTACTACTACTACTACTACTACTACTACTACTACTCTACTACTACTACTACTACTACTACTAATAATAATAATAATAATAATAATATCTACTCTAAGATTTGTCTACTAAATCTGATTAGGAAATAAAGGACTTTTAGGGATCACTTCACAAAGCATGGACTTTTGCTATTGCTTCATTTGGATAGTAATTGTAAGATATAGGCATATTGTTTGGCTTCTTGCTTGGTTCAAAATCATGAAGACATAAATTATGTGAACATAACAGATTAGAATGAGACATGGAAGAAAACTTAGAGATCAATAGACTCCTAAAGATTAATTAACCTTCTCAGATCACACAGGTAGTAAATGGAAAAGTTAACACTTGAATCCAGGACCTTTAATTACAAATCCAATTTTCTTTACATTGTATCAGGTCTTATAAACATAGATATTCTTCTCTGATGTTATTACAGGGAGTATAGTAAAAAGTGTTAGATATGGACTCAATGTAATTTATACATATTTCCAAATTCTAATTTCCTCATCTAAAACTGGACACATTAATGGTCATATACACCTTACAAGGTATCATAAACAAAATATTTTGTTAAATGGTAGATATTAGATAGGTTCTTTGGTAAGTTGTTTATAGTGCCTGCCTTCTTGTCATAGATTCATTAAAATAGAAATTTTTAATCTCAGGGCTGTGATCTTTTAAAAAAAATTTAATAACTGTGTCTGAACATTACTGGTTTCTTTTGAAAATCTATGTGTGGTATTCAATTCATTTAAGAACATTATTATGAGAATGTGTCTATAGACTCTCCCAGGTTGCAAAGGGCAGTTAAAATACAAACACACACACACACACACACACACACACACACACACACACACAAAACCTTGCACTCAAGAATGTGCAGGCAAATGTTTAACATCCAGCTTGCTCTCTGACATAGAACACTTATGAGTTTAATTTTCTCCATCATTTTCTTAAGTCTAGACAATCCACAAAAAATTAAATCATACTTTGAGTTACAATGCTTATTAATTTCTGAGGTATAAATACTCACAGTGAAAATTTTATAATCTGGCTCTTAGGAGCTCTTTTTAGCTGCTTCCAGCACATCTGAGTCAGCAGTAGAGGAAACAGAATGGCATTGTGTTTTATGTGTGGTGATCATCTTTCTGCTGCTGAAAAAGAGAAAGAGTCCAAGGGAGGTTCCTGAGGTACAGGTAAATGTTTGCATTTAATTCAAATATCATGGACAACAGTAAAAGAAAAAGGATAATGTCAAATAGATTTGGGTTGTATTCAAGCAGTATGTTCTTCTGAAGCAGCCTATATTTTTACTTCCTTCTTTATTACTCCAAATCATTATGTTCTTCTGGAGGTAATTTTCTACAAATTTTCACACAAAATTACAAATGAAAATGAAAACAAATTGTGAAGTAGACACAGTTGAGTCAGTCCCCCTATAATAGATCATTTTTTAATCTTCCAAATATCCAGAAAGATTTTGTGGAAAGTGACATGCAGAATAGAAATCAGACCAGTAGATGTGAAATTGTTTTAATTCCTTTGAGGACAAAGAAAGGAGAGCAGATACTTCACTACTCCTAAAAATTACTCTGGGGTGGGAAATCATATGATAGAATAGATGACTACGTGATTGCTGAAGGTTGATTTCACTTCTTTCTTGCAATGTTCTTGGAACATTCGGGTAGTGGCCAAAGACCAAGAACCAGGAGCATGTGAGAAGCACTGAGAACATAACAAATGCTACCCAGCAACCAAGATAACAAGTGAGTGAAGCAACCAGAGAAGCCAACACTAAATAGAAAGTATCTGATTCTGGAGAAGAGACAAAGACTATCATTAAAGAGGAGGGGTTTTGAGTTGCTAACAAGGGCAACTTTTATAAATTTCTTTTTGCAGGTAATTTGAAAGGAAAGGCTGATCCCCCATCATAACTTAGCCTGCTTTCTTTTGTTTATGATCTTTTTACTTGGGATTACGGAAAGAGAGAAGAGGTCAATCCATTTCCTTTATTTCTTTTCTTGAGCTGTGGATGTAGATAATTTAGAAATTGCCTGAGATATTCAAAATATTTGGGATAGGCAAGTGGAGATTTAGGGGATGTCTGGAGATAGCTGTCTTCATACTGGAGTGCTGACCAAGTTAATTTAACTTTAAGATATATACAATGAATTAGTTAGTCACAGTCTGTGAATGAGGAACTGGGGCAGGGTATGAGAGCATGGTTGAAAGGAAAGAAGAATACCAGTCAGAAAAGGATTTCATTAGCTATGGATAGCCCATAGATTTTATATTTTAAATTTTGAGTAAGGCTATATATCATTCCTTAAATTAATTCCTAACTTAGCCAGCAGGGGTTGAAATAAAGTATTCAGTGACACCACTAAAGTTCAACATCAGGTTTGATGGTAAGGAGTACATTCCACAAGTCTGCACATTGACCACCCTCTGGTGGTTAATGGGGATACTGCAGATTTTTAGATACTGCAGAGCTGTCTCAAATCTTGCACCCAGAAAGAAATATTGACAAATCTTCAGGTTTTGGGACCCAAGTAAAATGTCATTTGTTGGGTAATAAATATATTCCACTCTCTTGCTAGAAAATTAATACAATGAACTGTGGTCCTATTAGCTTAAGGAATAGCATACTGAGTCCTTGGTCAATAGAAGCAGATTTTAACTGCTGTTTTGCAACTATGGTTCTAAACCTCAGAATAGCTAATCTCTACTTTTTAATAATTTCCTTTTTTATTTCTCATCTCTTCCTCGCATTCAGGGACCTCTCTTCATTCCCATCTTAATATTAGATTATAATGTCTGCAACTAGATATTTAAATGTCAAAATGACTACAAATGTATTCCTTTTCATTTATATCTTATTTATAATTGTGAGATAAAAAGGTTCCATCCCTATTATAGAAATTTCAGTCATTAGCTAGCATTTGGTTATAGTAATTTTTGTAAATGAAAGATTTTTTTTTCTTACCTTTTGAATAGGACACACAAAAACAAATATCTCCTTTGAAGAACCCACCATGGACATTAATAAAAATTTTAAATTTCAGGCCATTCATACAGAGTAAGAAAGAGGATACTGTCCTTCTTGGTCTTCATGTTCGGTCCATATTTATTTCCCTGCATCACATTGTTGTTGTATTTATTCTTTTTTTTGCTTTAAACATTTTTTCTACTAATTGGTTAAAAGAAATATTTTTCTCTCAGCTTTGTTACAAGGGAAGTATTACATATGGCATTTAAACAAATGGCAAAATGTATAGTAGAGATGAATAAGTTTGATAAGTCAAACTTATAATTTTTCTCCAGTTCTCTTAATCCCATGGTTGGTTTTGATCAGATTAAATAATCAATAACTCAACTCTACATCCCTCAATCCTTTCCATTTTTGATCACCATCACCATATCCTCCTTTCTAGAACTTCAAGACTCAGACAAATTCAGCTTCCCAAGAAAGCAGAATAGATAGTTGTCTTGATGTCAAGATTTAGATGTGACAAAGGCTCTCAACATGGTTAAAAAATTTCCCTACAGAAAAATTCAGTACTTAAAAGTACTTTAGATTTTCTCTAAATCCCCTAATTTTACAAATTAATATTTTATTGATGCCTTCTGTTTTCATATCATATTGCTTTCCTAATATGAACCTCTCTCCAGAGAAATCCTATCTTCTAAAAAAGAAAAAGTTAAAAAACAATCAATCAGCTTAAGGACAATAGCTGATGCTATTTATAATTTTCTGTAATTATTGGATTGCATTTCTAGACAAAAAGTATGCCTCATCATTTGTTTTGCTTTAAAAATAAGTTGCAGTTTTGTTGCCTTTTAATATTCTCTATTTATTTTTCTATTAAATTCAGTTTAATACACATTGCTTTATAAATCATATTGAAACAGAAAAATCAAAGCAATAGGGAAAAACCATGGAAGAGATAAAACATGGAATAAAGAAGTGAGCATAGCAATTGTTGATTTAGATACAGTCTCCTTAGTTATTTTTTGGATGCAAATAGCATTTTCTGTCCAAACTCTTTTGGGATTGCTTTGGGTCATTGAACCACTCAGAAGAACCAAGTCTTTCATAATTAATCATTGCACATTCTTACTGTTATTGTGTACAATTTATTCCCAGTTCTGCTTGTTTCACTCAGCATCAGTTCATGTAAATTTTTCCAGGACTTTCTAAAATCAACTTGTTCATTATTTTTATGCAGCAATAATATGCCATTACCTTCATATACCATAATTTATTCAACTATTCTCCAATTTATGGGCATCTGGGTCAAAGAGAGGTTTTATAGCCCTTTGGACATAATTCAAAATTGCTTTCTAGAATGGTTGGATCATTTCAAAACTCCACCATCAATGCATTAATATATCAGTTTTCCTACATCCCCTTCAACATTTATCATTATTTTTCCTACATTTTAGCCAATCTGAGAGATATGAGGTTGTATCTGAATTGTTTATTATGTGCATTTCTCTAATTAATAGTTATTTAAATCATTTTTTCATGTAACTATAGATGTTTTTAATTTTTTCATCTGAAAATTGTCTGGTTCATATCTTTTAACCATTTATCAATTGTGGAATGACCTGGATTCTTATAAATTTGACACAGTTCTTTACATATCTTACAAATGAGATCTTTATCAGAAACACTGGCTGTAAAGATTTTTCCCAGCTTTGTAATTCCCAAGTTAATCTTTTATTAGATGGACAGAATCAGCTACATCCAGAAAAGGAATACTGGGAAATGAGTGTACACTGTGAGCATTGTTTTTTGTTTTGTTTTGTTTTGTTTTTCTTCCCAGATTATTTTTACCTTCTGAATACAATCCTTCCTTTGCAACAGCAATAACAAACTTCAATTCTGCACATATATATTGTACCTAGGATATACTATAAGATATTTAATATGTATGGGAATGCCTGCCATCTAGGGGAGGGAGTGGAGGGAAGGAGGGGAAAAACTCGGAACAGAAGGGAATACAAGGGATAATGTTGTAAAAAAAAAAAAAAAAAATTACCTATGCATATGTACTGTCACAGAAAATGTTATAATTATAAAAATTAATAAAAAAGAAATTAAAAAGTTAAGACCCACAAATAAAAAGATATAAAAAATCACAATCTGTAATTTTTAGAGACCTAGCAGAAAAAAATCACATGAGAATAGAATAAAGCACATATCATGTTAAAAAAAATACACACACACACACACACACACACACACACACACACACACACATATATATATATATATATATATATATATATATATATATGTTTGTTTCATAGAAAGAATTAGGCAGTATTCCTCCTTTACCTATATTTCCAAATAGTTTACATCAGTGTTGAGATTAATTGCTCTTTAAATGTTTGGTAGATTTCAATTTTGGATCCATCTGGTCCTGGAGATTTTTTCTTAGGGAATTCATTGATGGCTTCTTCAATTTCTTTTTCTAAAATGGGACTATTTACATAATTTCTCTTTTGTTTGTAATGCCAGAGAAACTGAGGCAAGATGGGGATTAGATAGTTTTGATAATTTATTTGAAAAGAGAGATTGTTCTGGGGGCATGCTGCCCCCAAGGCTAATGTCTAACACATCCAGCAACCAATATGAGTTCTCAGTCACATATATATGAAGGTGGCTCAGCAACCGGGGTAAACTGAGGAAAGGGTGAAGTCAGAGCATCGAGAGTGGGAAAAGGATTATCAATCCAGTTCTGACAGAGTAGAGGGGAGGCATAAGAATGCCTTTCTGAAGATGTCTAAGATAGAAGGTCTTTCTCTTTATCTGGATCATCATGATTAGGAGGGAGGGATGGTGTTGCAGGATTAAACAGAACAATTCAGGAAAACTGAATCAGGACAATTAAGGAAACTGAGTCAGGACAATAAAAGGGAACTATGGCATAACATGTTAATCTGTTAACGTATAAATAACAATTTATATTTTTGTAAATATTCATCCATTTCAGTTAGATTATCTCACTTGCTGCCATATACTTGGGCAAAATAGCCCCAAATTAATGCTTTAATTTCTTTTTCATTTGGTGGTAAATTTACTCATTTCATTTTTGATGCTGGTGATTTTTTTTCCTTTCCTTTTTCTGATCAAATTAACCAAATGCTTATCTAATTTGTTTTTTTTTTTCCTAAAACCAACTCTCAGTTTTATTAGTTCAATAATTATTTTTTAGTTTCAATTTTATTAATCTCTCCTTTGAGTTTCAGAATTTCAAATTTGGTTTTTAATTTGGGATTTTTAATTTGTTGTTTTATCTATCTTTTTAGTTGCATATCTAATTCACTGATCTTCTCTTTCTCTCTGTTACTCATCTACCTATTTAGAAAGAAAAATAAAATTTCCCTTAAGAACTATTTTGGAAGATGGCGGTGCGGAGGCAGACAGCTCCTTGAACTCCGTATTTTGTCTCAAGACTTACTCATGACAAGCCTCAGAATTAGTGCTTGACCAGAAAAGAAACCCACAAATAATCACCAACAGAAGATATCCTTGAAATTTGCCAGAGGAGGTCTGTGTTTGCTTGAGGAGGGGAAAAACAGACTGGGTGCAGACCGAGGGCAACAGCCAGAGCTAGGTAGGCAGCTCACACAATCCTGACTGGAGAGGGGAGGGGTGTGATTTCTTCCATTTCTGTGAAAAGACTTTTAGCCCAGTGTGGATGTTCCATCTTGGCAACAAGCCAGGAGCAGCAGAGAAGGTGTAATTACTGGAGGTGAAGAATAAAACCCCAGAAATCTAGCGTCTCTAGGGACCTGGCCACCCCAACTCCCATCCAAAGTGACTCAGCACATTCTTAGAGCCTCAGAGCACAGACACAGCTCAGCCATCTCTGTCCTGTAAGTGTCTCGCTGCTGTTTCCTGCAGTCTGTAGAGGATGCACGATAGTACCATCCAGCCCCATCCCACTCCAGAAACAGACCAATTGTTTCTCTTGTCAATTTGTTTTATTCGATTCCCCCTCTGACAAAATTAACAAAAAAATTTAAAAGGGATCTAACAATTGACAGCTTCTATATGGAGAGAGAGCAGACTTCAAATACTGAGGAGACCAAAAGCAGATTGTCTCCAGAGGAATCCCCTAAGGGGGATATGATCTGCTCCTCAATACAAAAGAATCTCATAGAGGAAATCAAAAAGGCTCTCACAAGAGAGCTAGAAGAGAAATGGGAAAAGGAAAGGGAAGTTTGGCAAGAGAGCCTGGAGAGGTCATTCCACGCATTTAAAAAAAGAGTGGATTGGGAAATAAAATTAGTGAATTAGAAAAGGTAAACAACTTCAAGGAAAACAGGATTAGTGAGCTTGAAAAAAAAAAAAAGCAGCTCTCTAAAAAATAAAATGGATGAAATGGAAAAAAAATTCCACAGAAGATAAAAACTCAATTGGACAATTACAAAAAGATATAAAAATGTGAGTGAAGAAAATACATAATTGAAAATTAGACTCAAACAAGTAGAAATGAATGACTCGAGGAGAAACCAAGAAGTAGTCAAGCAAAACCAGAAAAATGAAACAATTGAAAAGAATGTCAAGTTGGAAAGACAATAGACCTGGAAAACAGATGCAGGAGAGACAATTTGAGAATATTCGGACTCCCTGAAAAATGTGAGGGAAAAAAAGAGCCTGGACACTATTTTCCAGGAAATTATCAAAGAGAACTGCCCAGACATTTTGGAAACAGAGGGTGAAATAGATATTGAAAAAAAATTATCGATCAACCTACTGAAAGGGACCCTAAAATCAAAAGGCAAAGAAATATACTGGCCAAGTTCAAGAACCATCAGACTAAGGAAAAAAAACTGGATGCTGCTAGAAAAAAGCAATTCAGATATGGAGGAGACACAATAAGGATAAGCCAGGATCTAGCAGCATCCACATTAAAAAAAATGAAGGGCCTGGAATACGATATTCCAAAAGGCTTAGGAACTTGGTATGCAGCCAAGAATAACTTACCCAACAAAAATGAGCATCGTTTTTCAGGGAAGAAGGTGGACATTTAACAAAATAAATGAATTCCATCTAATCTTGATGAAAAAAACAGATCTACACAACATGTTTGATTTTCAAATACAGAATTCAAAAAATTTCTAAAAAAAGGTAAAAGGAAATCTTGAGAACTATATGTCTGCCATAAAGATATGTAAAGAACACATGTATAATTTGTCCTAGAAGCTAGAGGTGAAAAGGAAACTATATCATAAAAAAGGGTAAAGTGATGGTACTACATCTCATGAAGAGGCAAAGGTAACCTATTATATCTGAGAGAAAGAAAGGAGGGGGATGAACATAGTGTGTATCAATAGACATATTCGATTTATGGTAAAACTTCTTCCACTTCATTGAAAAGTGAAAGGGAAGGAGTAAGCTAAGGGGAAGGGAATAAAGACATTGTGAGAAAAAGGGGTAAAATAGGAAGAGGAACTTTAAGGTGGGGGAGGGATCCTAAAAAGGGAGGGCTGTGAAAAGCAAGTGGTGTTCACAAGTTGAATATAGGGTAGGGGGGTAAGAGGGAAGGAAAGGAGAAAAGCATAATCATGGGTTAACAGGATGACAAGCAATATAGAATTAGTCATTCTAACCATAAATGTGAATGGGGTAAACTCCCCCCTAAAGAGGAAGCAGTTAGTAGACTGGATTAAAAGTCAGAATCCTACTATATATTGTTTACAGGAAACAACCTGAAACAGTGTGATACATTCAAACTAAAAGTAAAAGGGTGGAGCAGAATCTACTATGCTTCAGGTGAAGCCAAAAAAGCAGGGGTAGCCGTCCTCATCTCAGATCAAGCAAAAACAAAACCTGATCTAATTAAAAGAGATAAAGAAGGGCATTATATCCTGCTAAAGGGTAGCATAGATAATGAAGCAGTATCAATATTAAACATATATGCACCAAGTGGTGCAGCATCTAAATTCTTAAAAGAGAAATTAAGAGAGCTGCAAGAAGAAATAGACAGCAAAACTATAATAGTGGGAGATCTCAAGTTTGCACTCTCATAATTAGATAAATCAAACCACAAAATAAATAAGAAAGAAGTCAAAGAAGTAAATAGAATACTAGAAAAGTTTGATATGATAGTTTTTTGGCAAAAGCTAAATGGAGACAGAAAGGAGTATACTTTCTTCTCAGCAGTTCATGGAACCTATCCAAAAATTAATCATAGACTAGGACATAAAAACCTCAAAATCAAATGTAGGAAGGCACAAATAGTAAGTGCATCCTTTTCAGACCACAATACAATGAAAATTACATTTAATAAAAAGCCAGGGGAAAATAGACCAAAAAATAATTGGAAACTAAATAATCTCATACTAAAGAATGATTGGGTGAAACAGCAAATCATAGACATAATTAATAACTTCACCCAAGAAAATGACAATAATGAGATATCATACCAAAATGTGTGGGATGCAGCCAAAGCAGTAATAAGGGGAAGTTTTATATCTCTAGAGGCCTACTTGCATAAAATAGAGAAATAGAGGGCCAAAGAATTGGGCTTACAACTAAAATTGCTAGAAAAGGAACAAATTAAGAACCCCCAGAAAAACACGAAACTTAAAATTCCAAAAATAAAAGGTGAGCTTAATAAAATTGAAAGTAAAAAAAAATATATATATATTGAATTGATTAATAAAACTAAGAGTTGGTTCTATGAAAAAAAAAACAACAAAATAGACAAATCCTTAGTAAATCTGATTTTAAAAAAAGTAAGAGGAAAAGCAAATTGTTATTCTTGAAATGAAAAGGGAGAACTCACCACTAATGAAGAGGAAATTAGAACAATAGTTAGGAGCTACTTTGCCCAATTTTATGCCAATAAATTCGATAATTTAAATGAAATGGAGGAATACCTTCAAAAATATAGCTTGCCCAGATTAACAGAGGAAGAAGTAAATAGTCTAAATAGTCCCATTTCAGAAAAAGAAATAGAATAAACTATTAACCAACTCCTTAAGAAAAAACCTCCAGAACCAGATGGATTTACATGTGAATTCTATCAAACATTCAGAGAACAAGTAACTTCAATGCTATATAAACTAATTGAAAAAATAGGGATTGAAGGAGGACTACCAAATTCCTTTTATGACACAGACATGGTACTGATACCTAAACCAGGTAAGCTGAAAATTGAGAAAGAAAATTATAGACCAATCTCCCTAATGAATATTGATGCTAAAATCTTAAATAAAATTTTAGCAAAAATACCACAGAAAATCATCCCCAGGATAATACACTATGACCAAGTGGGATTTATACCAGGAATGCAGGGCTGGTTCAATATTAGGAAAACTATTAGCATAATCGACTATATCAATAACCAAATTAACAAAAACTATATGATCATCTCAATAGATGCAAAAAAAAGCCTTTGATAAAATCCAACATCCATTCCTACTAAAAAATGCTTGAGACTATAGGAATAAATGGGACTATTCCTTAAAATAACAAGGAGTATATATTTAAAACCGTCAGTAAACATCATATGTAATGGTGATAAACTGGAACCTTTCCCAGTAAGATCAGGAGTGCAACAAGGTTGCCCACTATCACCATTACTATTCAATATAATACTAGAAATACTAGCTTTGGCAATAAGAGCCGAGAAAGAGATTCAAGGAATGAGAGTAGGTAATGAGGAAATCAAACTATCACTCTTTGAGGATGACATGATGGTATACTTAGAGAACCCCAAAGACTCTGCTAAAAAAGCTATTAGAAATAATTCAGAGCTTTAGCAAAGTTGTAGGATACAAAATAAATCCACATAAATTAGTTTATACATTACCAACACCCATGAGATTCCCAAGAAACTATTTTAATGACCTAGAAAAAATAACAACAAAATTCATATGGAAAAACAAAAGGTTGAGAATTTCAAGAGAAGTAATGAAAAAAAAAAATCAAATGAATGTGTTCTAGCTGTACCTGATCTAGAACTATATTATAAAGCAGCAGTCACCAAAACCATCTGGTATTGGCTTAGAAATAAACTAGTTGATCAGTGGAATAGGTTAGGTTCACAGGGCAAGATAGTAAATAAAAATAGCAATCTAGTGTTTGACAAACCCCAAGATCCCAACTTCTGGGAAAAGAATTCATTATTTAACAAAAACTGCTTGGAAAACTGTAAATTAGTATGGCAGAAAGTAGGCATTGACCCACATTTAGCATCACATCCTAAGATGAGATCAAAATGGGTCCAAGATTTAGCTATAATGTATGAGATTATAAATAAATTAGAGGAACATAGGATAGTTTACCTCTCAGACTTGTGGAGAAGGAAGGAATTTGTGTCTAAAGGAGAACTAGAGTTCATTATTGATCACAAAATAGAAAATTTTGATTACATCAAATTAAAAATTTCTGCATAAATAAAACTAATGAAAACAAGATTAGAAGGGAAGTAACAAATTGGGAAAACATTTTTACAGTTAAAGGTTCTGATAAGGGCCTCTTCTCCAAAATATACAGAGAATTGACTTTAATTTATAAGAAATCAAGCCATTCTCCAATTGATAAATGGTCAAAGGATATGAACAGATACTTTTCAGATGATGAAATTAAAACTATTTCCACTCATATGAAAGAGTGTTCCAAATCACTATTGATCAGAGAAATGCAAATTAAGACAACTCTGAGATATCATTACACACCTGTCAGATTGGCTAAGATGACAGGAACTAATAACGATGAATGTTGGAGGGGCTGTGGGAAAACTGGGACACTGATGCATTGTTGGTGGAGTTGTGAAAGAATCCCACCATTCTGGAGAGCAATCTGGAATTATGCCCCAAAAGTTATCAAACTGTGCATACCCTTTGATCTAGCAGTGCTACTCCTGGGCTTATATCCCAAGGAAATACTCAAGAAGGGGAAGGGACCTGTATGTGCTAAATTGTTTGTGGCAGCCCTTTTTGTAGTGGCTAGAAACTGGAAAATGAATGGATGCCCATCAACTGGAGAATGGTTGGGTAAATTATGGTATATGAATGTTATGGAATATTATTGTTCTGTAAGAAATGACCAACAGGATGAATACAGAGAGAGGCTTGGAAAGACTTACATCAACTGATGCTGAGTGAAATGAGTAGAACTAGGAGATCATTATACACTTTAACAACAATGTTATATGAGGATGTATTTTGATGGAAGTGGATATCTTCAACATAGAGAAGAGCTAATCCAATTCCAATTGATTAATGATGGACAGAATCAGCTACACCCAGAGAAGAAACACTGGGAAATGAGTGTAAACTGTTAGCCTTTTTTTTGTTTTTCTCCCCAGGTTATTTTTACCTTTCGAATCCAATTTTTCATTTGCAACAACAACAACAACAACAAAATTCGGTTCTGCACATATATATTGTACCTAGGATATACTATAACATATTTAATATGTATGGGAATGCCTGCTATCTAGGGGAGAGGGTGGAGGGAAGGAGGGGAAAATTCAGAACAGAAGGGAGTACAAGGGATAATGTTGTAAAAAATGTTATAATTATAAATTTAATTAAAAAAAAAAAACTACTTTGGCTGCATCCCGTAGATTTTGGTATTTTGTTTCATTATTCTCATTCTCTTGGACAAAGTTATGGATTTTCTGTGATTTGTCATTTGACTCATTTAGTTTTTTTAGAATTAGATAATTTAATTTCCAATTGTTTTTTAGTTCTACCTTTCCATGGTCCTCCACTGAATATAATTTTTATTGGATTGTGGTCTGAAATGGAAGCATTTACTATGTTTTTTTTTTCCTTTTTGCATTTGATTGTGTGCTTCTTATGCTTTAATATATAGTCAACTTTTTTGTAGGTGACATGTACTGCAGAGGAAAAACAGAACAAAACAAAACAAAACAAAAACATTATATTCCTTTCTGTCCCTATTCAATTTTCTCTAGAAGTCCATCATATCTAGGGTTTCAATGATTCTATTAATCTCCCTAGTTTCATTCGTTTACTTTGTGGTTAGATTTGTCTAATTCTGAGAGGGGAAGTTTGAGGTGCCACATTACTATATTTTTGCTTTCCATTTCTTCCTGTAACTGGTTTAAAATCTTCTCTAGGAATTTGCCTGCTCTACCACTTGGTACATATACATTAGTATCATAGCTACTTCATTGCTTAGAGTACCCCTAATCAGGATGTACTTTTCTTCCTTATCACTTTTAGTAAGATCTATTTTTTACTTTTGTTTTATTTGAAATCAGAATTGCTACCCCTACTTTTTTTTTTTTTTACTTCAGCTGAAGTATAATAAATTCTGTTCTAGCCTTTTATCTGTACTCTGTATGTGTTTCCCAGTGTGAAATGTTTTTCTTGTAAACAACATATTGTAGAATTCTGTTTTTTTTTTTTAAATCTACACTGCTATTCATTTCCATTTTGTAGGAAAGTTCTTCTCATTCACATTCATAGTTATGATAACCAGCTCACTATTTCTCTGCATTTTTTTTTTCTCTCCTCTATATACTTTTGTTCTCTTTCCATCCTATCTTTAATCCTGTGTTTTCTTTACCCATGCCACCCATTACCTTATCTCCTACCATCTCCTGAGATTAAGGGGGTCCTATCCCAAACTTTCTGTGCAGTTCTGAGCCTTGGATTTGAGCACAGTGGCCCCTTGTGTCTTCAGGGGATAACTTTGCCTTCTTTTTTCAAAAAACAGTCTAGTTTCACAGAGTTAGCCTTCTGAACTAGGACTGGAAATTGCTACATTGATTTGTTCCTCTAGTAAGCCAGGACTGAGAGTCTTATTTGCTGATTTACTATGATTAAGACCCTTTCACTGGCTTTCCCAGTCTATCTGAACTGGGATAACACCCTTTTCACTCTAATGAGACTGACTTTCTTGAAGTTTTTCTAATCTATCTTGAGCTGGCATTTCATTCCATCAGACTGTGTTCAGAGTTATGGTTTCATGTGGTATTCCAGGGAAACTGGGGGGCCTAAAGCAGATTTCTGGCTTCACCAATATTGCTTTTATTTACATTATTAATAGTCAAATGTGTGTGTGTGTGTGTGTGTGTGCTCTTCTAACTTCACTCTGCATCAGTTCATTTAATTAATCCCATGTTTCTCTTTAATTTTACACATTAGATACAAAATTGAGATCAGAAGTAAAACAGTATGCTCAAAATCAAACAATTAAAGGAAGAACCATGATGTAATTTCAAAACTTTAGATTGCTAGTTCTTTCATTAAGTAGATTATCAGTAATTAGATTGCTAGTAAATACACTTACTCCACAGGCTTATCAATGTGTCAATATAATTATTCCTTTCACTTTACAGGGTTTTGGGGAACAGTATGTCCACAATCTGGAAAATCTACATAGAATTTATTGGCCCTCCCTTTGCAATAAAGAAGTTTACATTATTATGATATTAAAAGATAAAATAAATTGATATTATACAATGATTGTGTGTGTGTGTGTGTGTGGTTGTAAATGTGTTTCTGAGCTTTTTCTGTACTGTCTGCTCGCCTTTACTGTTGTATGTGATTTCTGCAAAACTCCCCAAAATGCCCATTTCATTTCTTATACTGACCTTAATAGATTTGTGAAAGAGAGAAGTATAATTCCATTTGATATTCATTGGTTTAAATTTAGATATTCAAGGTCACTATTAAATGCAAATGCCCCTTGAAAAACTAATATATTGAATCAGTATCAGTCACATTAGTGTGACTAGATTGATCTAATTGTTTCCAAAAGTCCAAGGAACATGAAAGCAGATTTTGATTACTTAGATGACTGGCTTGCCTGGGGTATTTAAGAGACAGCATAAGGGTACTTGATATTCCTGGAAGGTGAAGGGGGGAAGATACAGTATGCTATAAAAGGGGGGGAAAAAAGCAAGGAGTGAAAGGTTCTCTGAACATTTGAGCTATGGTGTTCATTTTACTATTGGATTTATAAGAGTCAGGCTTTATAGAAGAGTGTGTGCAAAAATGACTTCCTGCAAGTATCCTATGGTAATATTAAGTTAGAGCTAGAGTGACCTTGAAGATCATCTAACTTAATCCTTTATTACAAAGAAAGAAAGAGGGGTTCAGAAAAGGAAAGTGATTTGCTTAGGTTTGGACACTGCCAAAGCCTAAAGTTAAGTTTACATCTACTGACTTCTAGTTAAAAAAAATCTACCTATTTTATCTCTGGTTCTGCTATTGAAAGATAAAAACTCAGCAAATGTGCTAGATGAAAATTCCTTAAAATCCTAAAATGTTTTGTAAGGACACTTCAAAGCTACTCTATCTGTAGTGCCTATTTCTGCTGCTATTTTATCATTTGTTTTCCTAGTAGACCTTCTTGTCTGGATTTCTAGTCAATACTTTTTCAGTAATAATTAATTATTGCTACCTCTTCCCCCCACCAAATATTGTGGTAAACTGTGCTCTAAAATAATTTATTTCTACATCAGTTATCTCTCTGCTTGTCAGTATCTGGTTCTGTTCACACATACTATACACTCACGTGCACACACATACACACATAAATATTGCATGTGTTAGGTAAGGCAATTATGGTTAGAACAAAGACAATATTATCTTTTGATTTGATGTTCTAAGAATTTCTGCTGACTTTTTGGCTTTTTCTCCTAGGATCTCTTGAACTCAATGCAAAGAAGTAAACAATAGAGTGCCAGTGCTACCTAATGGTGACACAGAAGATAGAGAAATGAGCCTGAAATTGGCAAGAGCTAAATTCTACTCTAGCCTCAGACACTTCCTAGCTGTGTAACACTGGACAAGTCACAAAACCTCAATCTATCTTAGTTTCACCAACTACAAAATAAAAATAATAAAAGCATCTATTTTGTAGCATTTCTATGAAGATCAAATAAGATATCTGTAAAGTATTTAGAATACTAGGCAGTTAGTAGAAACTTAATAAATGTTTGCTGCCATGTGCCCTCCCATATACCTGTCCAGTCATCAGTCTTTATGTGACATCTCTCTTGAAGCATTTAAATACACTATTCCCAATGTTTTCTAACCTTTATAGACAACAATAAAATATAGGCAATAGATATTTGTTCTATATTTTACTCTTATAACCTAAAGTTATCCCTTCTTTTAATGAGTTGTATAACCATACTTACATAGTAGGGACTTGCTACAAATAACTGAAATTCTAGGATTTTTACAATTTTTTTTTTACAATTTTTACAATTAGCCCATTCTCTAGCTTTGTGCAACTTATTTTCTAAAACAAAATGAAATATTTTATACTTATCCATGTTGTATACTATTTAGCTCAGATCTTTTCATATAGAGGAGGAAGGACATATGGACAGACTATTAGAGTAGCTGATATATACAAAAGGGCAGCCTTTAATTCCTAAGAAGTTTTTACTAGTGCTTATCTAAATATAGGATTCATATGATTTTATCAATGAGGTCAGTTGATGAATTTAAATAGCGATGCATCTGTCTTTGTCTACCTAATTCTAAAACTGTATAACCTCTAAAATCTGAAAGCTAACCTTTGGTTGGACTGCATCTCAAGAGAACCAAATTACTAGAAAGAATTTGATCTTTGTCTACATTTCCATAAGCCAGGAAAAATTATGAAGCAAAAATTGAAGGAGGTTTCACATTCACATATTCCATGGTTATAGGACTATTGTGACATGATTTATGGATTATTCAATATACCCTATTGTTAGAACAACTGAATTGAAGTTTAATCTCTGTTTTATGAAAACCCCAACCTGACTAGTCTAATCCTTGGGGAATAGTTTATTTTACTTTGTTGCCTTAGGGCCATCTTTATTTGTTTAATACCCTGTCAAGTTCTGGCATATTATTTCTTTCTATGGCTTTTTGTTGTTTTCACAGTTGATAAACATCTCTTCTATATCTTCACTTGAATTATTGATAATGATGTTGAAGAGCCCTATAACATACTATTAGAGATGTTCCTATAGTCTGAGAGTAGTCTAAAAAGAATATATATTTTGGTACAGCTACAGCTATGCAAACATACTTGAACATACATAGTTGCTGCTTCATCATCATCATCATCATCATCATCATGATGTTTCTTCAACTAATACAGAAGGATACCATAAAGTAATCTTGTTAAATGTCTTGTTAAAATCAAGATACACAGCATATGTAATTTTTATGATTTTCCAGTCTACTAATACTAATATACAAAATAGAAAGAGGTTAATTTAACAAATCTTTTATGAGCCCATGATTGTTCTTAGTAATCACTGTTTTTTTTTTCCCTCAAGTAACAATCTGTTTAATCATACAATCCTGAATTTTACCAAGGAATAATTTACAAAAGTATTGATCTGCAGTATCCCATGCTTCACTTTTTGAAATTCAGTTTTTTTTCTAGCTTTCCTGTTATCTATGATCTTCCTTATATTTCTGAAAATGGTTTTATGTTCCATATGTAATGTTCTTTGTTATAATAGAGTGCCATTTGTTTGGGCATGCAAACATAACTCCTCAGAGCAGAAAAGGACAATTTCAGTACATTTTCATCTATCTTGGACTTCAGACCTCTTTGAAATAGTTTCTGATGCTTTTCAGTTTGTGTTTTCTTTTTGTTATAAAAGACAGGGAAGGACAAGGGAAATAGGAATTGATAAGTTTCCCTTCTTTCGCCTATAATTCTTTAATATTATAATATTTACAAACACTTTATCTAACTTTCCTTTCCTCATATTCTGGTCTTGATTTTGCCAATATTTTGATGGATCTGTAACTATATTGATGGAGAAATCTGAGTCTTCCATACACTATACAATTCTTGTCTCTCACTCTCCACAAATTCTTCATAGGACATTGTGCTGAAGGAATGCCTCAAAGCTCTATAATAGTTCATATATATATATATATATATATATATATATATATATATATATATATATATATATATATATATATATATGTATATATATATATATATATATATATATATATATATATATATGTATATATATATATATATATATATATATATATATAGCAGTATAACACTTGAGCAGTACATTTTATATCTCTTGCTTATATTATCTAATCAGTCCACCATCTTCTATAGTCATACATATCCTTAAAAGACTTTTATGTCACTTTTTGAATGCAAGTAGTCATTGGTAATATTCTGCACCACATTATATCTACATTGCTTCTCTAATTAGTGTTATATAAATCACTTGAAATTTTATTATATTAAATATCTTTCAAAAATAAATTTCAGTTACATGCATCACCTGGAGTATATTAATACTGAAAATAGAAAGGTAAGATGACATGGTCATCTTCCCTCAAGCTTCACACAATACTTATTAGTTCATCCTTATTATAATAAAGTCCATAATAAGCAAGAAAAAGAAGAAAGGAAGAGAATAAGCATTTATATAATGCTTACTATGTTTCAGGCATTATAGTAAGCGCTTTATAGATACTATTTCATTTGAGCCTTACAACACCCCTGAGAGATAGGTGCTGCTATTATACCAATTTTCAGTTGAGATAATTGAGTAGCAAGTTCTGCGACAGTTTTCTGTACTATTTAAGCATTACAATTATCAGCAGCTTATTTACATTTTTACACTTTTCCATTTCTTTCAGGAGCACATTTTAAATGTTTGATTCAGGCAAGATGACAGAATAAAGAAAGTTCAGCTGAGTTCTCCCAATATTTCCTTCCAAAAAACTTTAAGATAATGCCTTGAATTTAATTCTGAAGTAGTAGAGTGAACAGAAAGTCAGAGTGAGACATCCTTCCAGTTCAAGACAATATTGAAGATGGAGAAAGGACAATATTGACTTGGATGGGATGTCTGGCTTGGAGCTCAAAAAAAAAAAAAAAAATGAAACACCGGTGGGGAAACTAGGTCATGGTGACAGAAACAGAACAAGCTTCAGGAGTTTTCATGCCAAAGCTGTTGAGGAAACCACACAACTGACCAGAAAGAGATTATAGGTTATCCTGTCACCACAATGCCTACCCAAAAAGTTGCTGTTTGGCAACTCCATACCTATTTCTGGGTCATAGTTAAAAGGCAAGCAAAAGCACTTGGATCAAGATGGAATGGAAAATCTGAAGAGCAGTATCACTTCTAGGCACAAGGGATCATAGAACCAGAAGAACAGCATTATTTTTAGTCCCAAGATATCAGTGACCCTTCCTGGATAAGGACAAGAATAAAGACCAAGAGAGCAGTGTCAACAGTTCTCCCCTGAATATATAATATTGGAAGCACAAAAAAATGTCCATGTCCTCTGAAAAACTCTACTAGACAAGTAAATGGCACAGTGGATAGAGTGCTGAGTCTGGAATAATCTGTCTGACACTTACTAGCCATTTAATGAGCATTACCTCCTCATCTGTAAAATGAGCTAGAGAAGGAAATGGAAAACAACTTCTGTATGTCCAACAAAAAAACCCCAAATGGAGTCATAGAGTCGGACATGACTGAAATGACTCAACAATAACATACACAGCTAATGATTATAACTATGAAGGTAAATGGGATAAGGTAACCCATAAAATGGAAAGAGGGAGAAGAATTAATTATGAACAACAAACCAGTTATCAACTGGAAAGTGATTCTTATTTTTAGAAATATGGTTTTGTTAACTATATATTTGAGAGTCTGTGAAAGACTTAGCTACTCTGACAGTTCCAAAAGCTCCATGATTAAAAAAAAATTCTCTCTGTTTCCAGAGAGATAATTGATGAATTCTGAATGCAGACTAAAGTATCTTTTTAAATTTTTTTCTCTTTTTTTTTGCAATATTGCTAATATGGAAATATGTAGGCAGGGTTATTACTGTAATACGTCTTTGGACAATTTGAGCAAAGCACCATTTTCAGAAATACAACAGATTTTACATTTGTTGAAAACATTAACTAATTTAGAATCCTATTCTCTGGTAATTTAGAGATGAAAATTTTTGAGTGCACATGGAGTAGTTTAGGGAAGAAGCATCTGTCAGATATATAGTTTAAGTATACAAGTCCAGATTATATAGTAATGAACTATCTGCTTACTTAATAGATAAGATATATTGTTTGAAATATTTTGTGTGACATCAAAATTCAATTTTCTACAGTTATACATAGCATAAAAGATACATCTAACTAAGGAATCAGACATTGTCCAACACATCTCTGTGTACTACCTTCATTAATTTGAAAGTTACTTCCTCTACATATGTAAACAGGGGGTTTTAGCTTTAACAGAAATACAAGAATTGAACTATCATATAAATCAATATCTAAATCCCATATAAAGGCAAATATTTAATTAAAATTATATATTTATACATATTTGTATATGTAATCTGCACATGTAAAATGGCTAAACAAATTATGTTACATGAATGTAATGGAATATTACTATGTCATAAGGAGTGAAGAAGGATTCAGTATAGCATGTGATTACATATGACAATGAAGCAAAAACTAACCAGATTCTGAAAAACAATATATCTAATGATAACAATGTTAGTAGAAAGAAAAATGAAATTTAATTGCCCAGTATGCATTTATAATGACCAAACTTGGCTTTGGAAAAGAGATGAGAAAATGAACCTCCTTTTCTTCTCTGAAGAGTCAGAGAACTACTAGAACTTAATACTACATATGTTCTCTAACATGATTGATATGTTGGATACTTTTGCCAAATGGCTCCTCCATACCCTTCTTTTTTTAATCTCTTAAAAGGGATAGCTTTCTATGTAAAGTTATATTGAGAAATTATGTTATATAAAGACAAAATATATCAATAAAATATATCAAAAAATATCAATAAAACAAAAATAAAACTGATCGCACAGCTCTTTCCCTACAAGCTATACCTTCAATGGCTATCCACTTTGCTCTTTACCCTGGCTATGTCTGCCAATAGTCTTGAAATTTAAAGTATAGTTCATTACTGAGTGTCATTGTTTGCTTTATGGATTAAATCAAATGATTTAATAATCATTTGAAATATTTTTTAAAGTTAGTTGTTGTACTAGCCACTGGTATTTCAAAGACAAAATCAATAGCCGCTGTTCAAGGAACTTAATTTCTACTAAGGTATACAACACATAGATGGAAAAATAACTGCAAAATGATGAAAGCAATCATCATTGGATTGATGAGAGCAGGGATATTAAGAAAAGCTTCCCAAAGGAGGTGAGAGATTCCCTGCCTTGAAGAAAACAAGCAATATTATGAAATGAGAATGAAGGCAAAAGTAAAATTATGAATCAATATTATGAAGTGAGAATTCAAGGCAAAGGGGGATGCCTTAGCAAAGGCATGAAAGCAGAAGAATTGGGGAAATACAAATGGACTAGGAATGTAGAAAGCATTAAGGGGCATAGTATAAAATATATCTGAAAACTAATTTGGAAATGTTTATAATATCAAAGAAAAAGAAGAAAAACAAGTGCCCATCAATGGGCAAATGGCCACACATTGTAGTATATGAATATATAAGAATATTAGGAAATAAATTTTATATCACTTTACAAATATAATCTATATCAATTTGCTTGGCTTTGCAAGCAGGGAGAAAGAGAAAAAAGGAGGGAGAGAATGTGAGACTCAAAATTTTATTTAATATTTCATTTTTCCCCATTACACATATAACAATTTTTACATTTATTTTTAAAACTTCAGAATATTACTTTCTTTACTGTCTTTCCCTCTTCCCCTTCACATTGAGAAGGAAGACAATCCAATATAAGTTACACATATGTAATTATGCAAAACATTTCCATAGCAATAATGATGTAAAAGAAAAATAGAAGTTTAAAAATATGCTTCAATCTGCATTCAGATGTCATTAGTGTCTTTTTTCTGGATTTGGATAACATTTTTCATCATAAGTCTTTTATATTTATCTTGATCATTCTATTGCTGAGAATAATTATATCATTCACAGCTATTGATCTTACAATATTACAATCTTTTGACATAGTAGATTTCACTTTACATCAGCTGGCAGAAGTCTTCCCAGGTTTTTCCGAAGGCATCCTGCTCATCATTTTTCATAGCAAAATCGTATTCCATCATAATTACATACAACAATATTTTCAACAACTATCCAGTTAATGGGCATCCTCTCAATTTTCAGTTCTTTGCCCCCAGGAAAGAGCTTCTATAAGTATTTTTGTATATATAGGCCCTTTTTTGAATCTCTCTTGTGATATAGACTATCAGTGGTAGGTCAAAAGGTATGAATGATTTTATAACCCTTTAGACATAGTTTTAAATAGTTCAACAGAATGGTTGGATGAATTCACAACTCCACCAACAATGCATTAGCATTTCATTTTTCCCACATCCCCTCCAATATCTGTCACTTTTTTTCTGTTCTATTAACCCATCTAATAGTTGTGTGGTAGTACTTCAGAATGGTTTTAATATTCATTTCTCCATTCAATAATAAATGAGAGTACTTTTTTAAGTGGCTAGAGATAACTATGATTACTTAAATGATCAAAAGATAACACTTTTCAGATTATCAATTGGGGAATTGCTCTTATTTTTTATAAATTTGACTCAGTTGCTCATATGTTTGAGAAATGATACATTTATCAGAGAAACTTGCTTCATATTTCCAACAATTACTCTTTCTAATTGTATCTCCCCCATTTATCTATTTTTTTCTCCTCTTACCCTATACTTTCTCAAAAGTGTTTTGCTTCAGACTATCCCCTTCCTTAATATGTTCTTCCTTTTATCATCTACCTTCTTGTCCCCTTTCCTTTCAATTATCCTTTAGGTCAAGATAGATTGCTACATCCAAATGAATATGTATATTATTCCCTCTTTGAGCCAATTCAGATGATAATGAAGTTCACTCTTTCCTCTTTACCTCTCCCTTCTTCCCTTCTAACTGCCATAATAATGATAAAGTTCTAATTAGTTACAAGTATCATCCTTCCATGCAGGACTATAAACAGATAAACCTTATGATATCACTCTCCTGGTTACTCCTTATGCTTCTCCAAATTTCTGTATTTGAAAAGCAAATTTTCTATTCAGTTCTGGTCTTTTCATCAATTATGCTTGAAAATAATCTATTTCATTAAACTTACATCTTTTCCTCTGAAAGATCATACTCAGTTTTGTTGGGTAGGTGATTCTTAGGTGTAATCCTAGCTCCATTGCTCTCTGGAATACCCCAAGCCCTTAAATCCCTTAATGTAAAACCTGCTCTTGTGTTAATTTGATTATGGTTCCACTATACTTTAATTATTTTTTTCTGGATGCTTGCAATATGTTCTTTTTGACCTGGGAAATCTGGAATTTGGCTATAATATTCCTGTGAGTTTTTATTTTGGGATCTCTTTCAGGAAGAAATTGGTGAATTCTTTTGATTTCTATTTTACTCTCCAGTTTTAGACTACCTAGGAACTTTGCCTTCACAATTTCTTGAAAGATGATTTCTATATTCTGTTTGATCATGACTTCCAATTAGTCCAATATGTTTTTAAATTATCTCTCCTGGGTCTATTTTGAAATTCCATTTTTTTTCCAACAAGAGACTTCATATTGTCTTCTATTTTTTTCATTCTTTTAGTTTTATCATTTCTTGATTTCTCATAAAATCATTAACTTCCATTTGCTCATTTCTAATTTTTAAGGAATTTTTTTTCAGTGAGCTTTTATACTTTGTTTTTAATTTGGTCAATTCTACTTTTAAAATAGTTTTCTTCTGTGGATTTTTTTTCCTGTTGCCAATTCTGATTTTTAAGACATTCTTCTCCTCATTGCTTTTTCTACTTCCTTTGTCATTTGGCCTAGCCTGTTTTTTAGTGTTATTTTATTCAGTATTATTTCAGTATTTTTGTGCCTCCTTTACTAAGCTGTTGCCTTATTCTTCATTATTTTCTTACGTCTTTCTCATTTCTCTTCCCAATTTTTCTTCTATCTCTCTTACTTGGTTTTAAGATCTTTTTTGAACTTTTCCATGCTTTGAAACCAATTCTTATTTTTTATGGAGGCTTTGGATGTATGAGCTTTGACTTTATTATTTTCTAATCTTCTTATTTTCTAAGTGTGCTTTTTTAAGTCTTCCTTATCATGATAGTAATTTTGCATGGTCAGAACTTTTTCTGTTGTTTGCTCATTCTCCCAGCCTATTATTACTTGGCTTTTAATTTTTTGTTAAAATAGGTCCCTGCTTCCTGAGTGGAGGGTGCATTGTCCCAAACTTCAGGTATTTTGTGCAACTATTTTCAGAAATTTTTCTAAGAAATCAGAAAGTTCTTCTAACATGATCTAAGGAGATGTGTGTTTCCAACTCTCAGGCTGTATTCATATCTATGAACAACCATAAGCATTTTTTTCTGCCCTGAAACTATGAAGATAATCTGTGCTCCATTGTGGTCACAAGCTCTGGGGTGCTAGTGGTCTTCTTCAACCTGGAGTTACCACCCAGGACAGTGACTGGGATCAAAGTATGGGCAAAGTCTCAGTTCTAGTACATACCCCTGTTAGCAATCTGCTTATAACCAGATGTTCAACCTCCTTACCCTCTGTGGACTGAGGGCTCCAAAATCCACCACCGTTACTTCTAATTCAGTGACTCCCAAGACCTGTTCCTGGTTTGCTGGGGTCAAGGCTGTGTGACAAACTGTTCCTGCCAGATTTCTAAGTGGTCTTTGGTGTCTGCAGGGTGAGCGGTCTGTAAAGTGTCACTGCTGCTACTAATGCCACTCAGGTCACCCTGAGACCTGCCCCTGATCCGCTGAAGCTGGGGGTGTACTGGCACAGTCAGCATCAAATTGCCCTCCACTCTTACTCAGGTCTGATAAATTTTTCCTGCCAACCTTCTGAGTAGTCCTGGGCTATAAAATTGTTTTACTCCTTTTTGTAGGTTCCAAAGAGCTAAAATTTATTTAGAGTTTTTATTTAAAGATATCTTGAGGGGTTTTGTAGAGAACTCAGGTGACTCCCTGCCTTTACTTCACCATCTTGGCTCAGCCCTCTGGGAGTCAAAATTTAAAGAATAACAACAAATGGTTAAAAACAATTCTTATGTCTATTTCTGAAATAGCTGATGAGCACCAGTCCTAAAGTAAGGAGGACCTGAGTTCAAATCTGGCTCAGACACTTAACACTTCCTAGCTGTGTGACCCTGAGCAGTCAGTTAACCCCAATTGCCTCAGCAAAAAAAAAAAAAAAAAAAAAAAAAGGCTGGCATTAAGTGACTTGCCCAGAGTCACACAGCGAGTGTTAAGTGTCTGAGGCCAGATTTGAACTCGCTTCCTCTTGAATTTAGGGCTGGTGCTCTATCCACTGCACCACCTTACTGCCCCCGATAATTTTAAAATAATGTAAAAGGACCTAAGACCAAAATAGTTGGTAATTTCTTTTTAAAATAATTTCTCTGTATGTTTGGTGCTCTCTGAGCAAATATGTTAAATAAAGTTTATATTATCTTATGATAAATGGAGGGATGTTGTTAATAAATAAAAAAAAGTTTATTGCCTTATGACATAACAGTTTTTTCCTCATCCTCTAAATATACCACAGCTTTTTCATCCTTGTATTTCTGGATTTGTGAATAAATTTGTGGTCCTCTTCTCCATCCCTTTCACAATTATTGTAGAGTAAGATGCTATTCCCACCCTTTTGATTGTTACCATTTATCTTCCATGAAACTTCTCCAGCTCTAGTATTCATAATATCTACTGAAAACTTAGAGTAAGTCTATAATTCTTGGACCTTATCAAATAATGAGATCATATTACAATTTATAATTTCAAGTCATAAAGATAAAATCGCTTGTCATTTCATTTTTTCCAATAAGTTTCATTTTAAAAATAAATTAATTCAAATATAAGAGCAATATGTTCACTTTATACCTAAAAATAGAATAGAAAAATCTTGAAAATCCCACAAAACTTTTCGAGTCTACAATTTTATGCCCTTTCTTGATAGACACAATCAGGGGAAAAAAAAACATAACAAATGTTTTCTACCTTCTTTCAAATTCTCTTTCTAATGAAATAACAAGATTTTATTCTTTTTTGGGGGGAGGAGGTTTCCTCAGGTGGTCACTTAACCCTGGTATGTTAAAAACCAGCAATCTAAAAATGGGAAAAGGAGAAATATAATGCCTATTTGGCCCTACTGATCAGATAATGTATCCAAGACAATATAAGTTCTAAAGCAAGAGAATAGTCCAGGACTCAGAAGTTGAGTTGTGGTTAGGGTGATCCATGGTCAGTTTTTTTTTTTTTGTTGTTGTTGTTGTTGTTTGGTTGGTTGGTTGGTTGTTTTTTTTTTTCTAGAATGTCTCAAAAATGCTGCCTTTCTCTTTATATAATAAACCTGAAATTGAAGTAAAGACACTTAAGATGAGATTTAGGACTCTATCTTAGAGTCATTATGTAGTAATTAAGTTGCATACTCAGCAGGCTTTAGGTTGTGTTGTGTTGTTTTGTTGTCAAAAAAGGGATTATTATCCATATACTAAACAACAGAGTCATTCTGAGTTTAAAGTGAGATAATAAATACAAAAAGACTATGGAAAGTTACAAATATAACATAAAATTGGATATTTTACTCCCATTTTTCTTCACATTGTCTTCACATAGAAAACTTTATGGAAAGTCCCAAAATTATTTAAATATTGCATGGTACTAAGACGTTTATATGATACTACAATATCCAATCACATTAGATACTTGTTTTGTTTTATAGTCAGCCTTGACCCCATATTTATTTGAATATATACCTTTTTCTTTGCATTAGCAGTATATGTTTGGATTTTCTTGTGGAAACACTCTCCTTTTGATATTTTTCTGTTACTGGCTTAGATCCAATCTTCACTGATTTTACCCTTTCTTTTCCTTAAACATCTGAGTGAAAAATAGAAAAATTAGCTTATCTATTCTATTGCAAATGTTTGGTACATAACCTCAGCAGGGTCTTAGCAACAATTCCATAATATTTCTACTTTATCAAAAGTCATATCTAAATTGTCACTCACAGCAATTACTTCAAATCTAGTATTCCCTTCTCTAATCTCCAACCACTCTTTCACCCCCTATTAGCTTAGCCTCCATTTCTTTGCTTTTCTTTTCTATTTCTCCACTAATTCTTCAGAATTTCTCAGCATCATCACTTACTTTCTCCTCTTTTCCTCCAATCAATACGTAATCATATGTCTTATTATGCCTTAACATCTGTTTCCTTGATTTTCTCCACTTTTACATCCTTCAGAAGTCTTTTATAAAGCCATTCTCACATTGTAATCTTCCCCCTATTTAATTATATTTCCTGAATGTAGTTCCTTCTAATAGGAAATGATAAGTTCTTTAAAACCTCTAAAGAAATGTTATGTGATCTTTTTTAGATGTGTGTTAGGGGAGATTAAAGGTGAAGTTCTTATGATTTTACCTATCAATGGAGAATGGTTGAACAATTTGTAGCCTATAATTATAATGTATGCTATTGTGTTATGGGAAATGATAAAGGGAATGATTTCATAACAATTTTATAATAATTTTATAACATGTAAGAAAGCAGAATCAGGAAAACACTGCACACAGTATATAGTAAGAAGGATCAAATGAAAAAGACAGCTATTCTGATAAGAAAAAAGTTCCAAGACAATTCTAAAGCACCTGTGATTTTTAAAAAAATTGTCATCTACCTCCAGAAAGAAAATTAATGTATTCTAAGTGCAAATTTAATCATATTTAAATTTTTTGTTTCTTTTTTTCTTTCCATGAAAATATTTTGCATTGCTTTACATATATTATTGATAACAAAATGTCTTCTCAAAGAAGGAAAAAAAGATAAGAGGGATGGAGAAAATTTGACACTCAAATTTGACAATCAAAAAATTGATGTTAAATTTTTACATGTATTTGGGAATTATTTGATAAAATTAAAATATAATTAAAAAGAAATAGGAATGGAGCTTAATGGAATACAGTAGACATACAATTTACATAAGCAAATAAAAATAATTTTTGTATTTAACAAGTGTAAAAACAAGATTTTAGCATAAAAATTCATCATTTAGATCAAAACATACTGGAGAAGTTGGAAACAGTATGACACAAATTGGGCATAGACATATCTCACACAATTTACCAAGATAAAGTCATAATGGATACATGACCTAGATATTTATAAAGAGAAATTTTACAAGATAATTAGAACATGGAAGATAATTTATCAGGCTTATGGATAGGTGACAATTAGAAAGTCAAATTAGTTATAAAAGGTATATATTGGATTATATCATATTTTAAAAGATTTAATACAAATAAAAAATTATAGCCAAGGAAAGCAAAAAAATTGGGGGCAATTTTTATAAATTGTTGGAGAATATAATGATCTCATATCTTAAATATATAAAGAACTTTGTCAAATCTATAAGAATACAAGTCATTTCTAGATATAAACAGGTAGTATCTAATGAAGAAATCAAAACAATTTATAATCATACAAAAATGCTCTAAATTATTGTTGATTAGAAAAATGAAAATTAAAACAACCTTGAAATGTAATTTTATACCTATAAGATTAGCTAAAATGATAGAAAGAGAAAGTGGTAAATGTTCAAGATGTGGGAAAGTATGAGATCTTAATTCATTGTTGGTGGAATTATAAAATGATTCACTCATTAGATTGGAGAGCAATCTAAAATTATGCCCAAAGATTTATTACCTGTACCTGATACAGCAATACTACTACTTGGTGTATTTCAAAAGATGAATGGGGGAAAATAAAAGAATCTACATATTCTAAAATGTTTATAGAATTCTCTGTGGTGGCAAAGAATTGGAAATTGTAGGGATTCCTTTCAATTGTGGAATGGCTGAATGAGTTGTGGTATATGATTATAGTGGAATACTACTATGCTATAAGAAATAATTAGTAGGGGCAACTAGGTGGCTCAGTGGATAGAGCACCAACCCTAAAGTCAGGAGAACCTGAATTCAAATCTGACCTCAGACACTTAATACTTCCTAGCTGTGTGACCCCCTAGGCAAGTCACAACCCTAATTGCCTCAGTTAAAAAAAAATAGCCCAGTAATTTTAGCAATACATGGAAAAATGCACAAAATAATGGGGTGAAATAAGCAGAACCAAGAGAACATTGTATACAATAACAGCAATATTGTTTTCAAAATGACTTTGGTGAAGGAAATGAAAAGGAAAAAAAGGGGAAAGAATTTGGAACTTAAAGTTTTTAAAATGAATGTTAAAAATTTTAAATATACATTGTATTTGGGGACAATAAAATTCTATATAAAATTTAAAAGTAAGAATGACTTTAACTGACTAAATTATTTTGTCTATTACAAGGACCCAAATTAACTATAAAGAATATATGGAAAAAGGTACTACCCACATTTAAAGAAAAAAAAAACTTATTAATAAAAGTATGTAAAGAATATTTTTACATACATATACTTATTTGTATATAATGTTAACCATTTTTAAGACTGGGGTGAAGTGGAAGAAAAACCGAGAAAACAAAAAAAAATTTACATGGTAATTTTGAAAGGAATATCAAATTTTGCAACTTCTTGTATAATCATCTTTTTATTGTACTATGTTATGAAAATGCTTGTATTATTCCAAAAGGTAAAAAGAAAAAAGAATAAAAATAAAAACTGGGAAATCCCAAGATCTTTCTTGGTAGTAAATTCACAATGTCAGGAGATATCTTTTGTAAATGTTCAGTTTCTCCAAACACCAAGCAAAATTCTTTGTATATAGTAAGTACTTAATAAAGTAAGATTGAATGAAATCTCTAAAAAAGAAAAAAAAAATGGGATGTTATTTAGTTAAATCCTAAATAGAAAAAAAATATGACACTTGCCGAGTCACAGTGAAATTAAGGAAATTAGAAATTGTAAGTAAGGATTTTAAGAAATGATCTATTTTAAATTTCATTGATGGGAAAGAGAAAATTTCTTTGAGTTATATGAAGCTGGCAATAGTAGAAATAATAACAGTAGGAAAAAAGTTCAAGTTTGTAGAAAAAAGTATATTAGTGGAAATGATGAAAGATATGATATGCAATAACAAAATGTCCCTGGAAATGTTGCATACAAAAGATATGGAAACTTACATGATGCAAAGTGAAATGAGCAGAACCAGGAGAACATTTTACATAGTAACAGCAATATTGTACTATTTCCATTTGTAATCTGTGTCTTTGAAGGTCGATAGCATCTTTATTCACAAGTCCAAGTCTTTTCATGTTCTTCCAAATCAATCAGCTCATCATTTCAAACACCACAGCAATATTCCAATCAATCACACTCTCTGAGAGATTGTCTATGAGAATTTCACTCCTGCTCCAATTTTCAGCTATGAAAATAATTGAAATGATCAACTATGAATGTCTTAGCTATCCTTAGCAATATGAAAGACAATTCCCAAAGACTCATGAAAACCACCATCCACCGCCAAAGAATGAACTGATGAGATTTGAATGCAGATTGAAGAATATTAGTTTTAATTTTCTTTATTTCTTAGGATGGATTTTTTTTCTTCTTTCACAACATGACTAATATGGAAATAAGTTTTTTCAAGATTTCACATGCACAACCTATATTAAATTCCTTACTGTGTCAGAGAGGGAAGAAAGAGAATGGGAGAAAATTTGTCATTTAAAAATATTAAAAATTAATGTTAAATGTTTGCATGTAATTGGGGGGAAGTAAATTAGGAAAAAAGCAAAACATTTATCAAAAAGAAATATATATCTCTTGAGTTGTCAGGACCCAAAAATCCAATCCTAGTCTAGGGGGGAATAAAAACTTTAAATTTGTGCTGTGTTATGCTTTTCAGAAAGAGGGGAATAATATGACAAAGTATAGACAGGAAAAGAGAGTGTAGAAAATGCACAGATGGGGTGGAGAGCAAATGACAGTTCACAGAGTAAACAAAAAACACAGAGGAAGATTTATAAAATAGGGAGGGGGCCTGACTGATGATCTTCCATTGTCCAGGGATGCCAAGCAAAGCAGTGCTGACCAAATTTGTCCTGAACTACTGCTGAGAAGGAGTTAGTAATGTTTAGTGCAGTAGCTGGTAAAAGGGGGGAGGAGGAAGGGAAGATGGAGGGTTCTTGGAGAGTAGGGAAATTAAGGAATAGGAAAACAATATAGCTCATAGTAGAAATGAAGCAGAGTATGTGGAGGGATAGAAATAGGGTCAGAAGGATAATGAGAAAAAATAGGAAGGAGGAAAATATATAAGTAATTATAGCTTAGAATGTGAATGGGATGAATTTATCCACAAAAATGGAAACTGATAGCAGATTAAAAATTTGAATTCAACATTGTATTGCTATAAAAATGAGAGATACAAAAATAAAGTTACATCTAAATAATTGAAGTAATATTAATTGTTTGTGGGTATGTAAAGCCAATATAAATTTTTTTTTAAAAAATGACAATCTGGCTAAGATGACAGGAACAAATAATGATGAATGTTGGAGGGGATGTGGGAAAACTGGGACACTGATACATTGTTGGTGGAGTTGTGAAAGAATCCAGCCATTCTGGAGAGCAATTTGGAACTATGCCCAAAAAGTTATCAAACTGTGCATACCCTTTGACCCAGCATTGCTGTTATTGGGATTATATCCCAAAGAAATACTAAAGAGTGGAAAGGGACCTGTATGTGCCAAAATGTTTGTGGCAGTTCTTTTTGTTGTAGCTAGAAACTGGAAGTTGAATGGATGTCCATCAATTGGAGAATGGTTGGGTAAATTATGGTATATGAAGGTTATGGAATATTATTGCTCTGTAAGAAATGACCAGCAGGAGGAATACAGAGAGGCCTGGAGAGACTTACATCAACTGATGCTGAGTGAAAAGAACAGAACCAGAAGATCGCTGTACACTTCAATGCTGTATGAAGAGGTATTCTGATGGAAGTGGATATCTTCAACATAAAGAACATCCAACTCACTTCCAGTTGATCAATGATGGACAGAGGTAGCTACACCCAGAGAAGGAACACTGGGAAGTGAATGTAAATTGTTAGCACTACTGTATCTACTCAGGTTACTTATACCTTCGGAAGCTAATACTTAATGTGCAACAAGAAAATGGTATTTACACACATATATTGTATCTAGGTTATATTGTAACACATGTAAAATGTATGGGATTACCTGTCATCAGGGGGAGGGAGTGGAGGGAGGGAGGGGATAATTTGGAAAAATGAATAAAAAAAAAAAGAAATAAAAATGTATAAGTTCTCAAAAAAATGACAATCTAACTTAGCCAGTCTATTTTTGGTATACCATCCCAATTAAATTACTAACTAATTATCTTACTGAGGAAAAAAAATGAAACAAAGTTCTTTTAAAGGAACAAAAGGTCAAAAACTTCAAAGAAACCAGGGGGGAAAGATGTAAAGAAAACAGATTCATTAGTATCAGACCTTAAACCATATTATATCATGAGAACATTGTTAAAGTCTAAAATGGATGTTTTTGATTGTTTTAAATTACAATTTTGTGTAAATAAAACCTATACAGCCAAAAAAAAAAAAAAAGAAAGAAAGAAAGAATTCAGAAAATTGGAGCAGGAGTGAAATTTTCAAGATAATCTCTCACAGAGAGTGTGATAGGTTAGAATATTGCTGTGGTGTTTGAAATGATGAGCTGATTGATTTGGAAGAACATGAAAAGACTTGGACTTGTGAATAAAGATTCTATACACCTTCAAAGACACAGATTACAAATGGAAGTAAGCATAGTACAACCTTACATATGTGAATATTATTGTATATGTGTATGTTTATAGATAATTGTGTATATGTATTCATGGATCCATGCTTAATTGTAGCTTTCTTTTTGGAGTGAAGGGAAAAAAGTAGAAAGTACATAGAAAAGCATAAAAGAAAATCTAAAGGAAGCAAAGAAAAATTGAACAGTTTAAAAACTGTTAAAACTGTGTGGCATTTATTATATAGGTTTTCTTGAAATGGAAATTTAATGCATTATATTGAATACTCTCAATTTCTGAGGGAAAAAAAGATTTAACTGACTTAAAAGATTAAGACTTGGACCATCAATATAATTTCTCTGTTGACTGAATATAAAAACAGACAAGACACAAAGAATTAGAGCTCTTCTTTTAGGCTTTGGACTACATGCAGAATAGTACTATGAACAACCTCAGTATAGGAGAGCCTCATTCAAATAAATCAACTGAACCCTCAATGAAAAGTCCTTCCTTGTTTTTAATGTACTTCCCCTGCTATGGATAAATAAATTTCTTTTGTTGACTTAAAAATAAAAGCCTTATGCAAAAGGTACAATGTGAGTTAGGAACTTGAACAGGGAACTAGAGATCCTGACAGACAATGGTGAGAAAGGGGGATGTTTCAATTCAATATTGGACAAACAGTCTTCTTTTAACAGGTATTTTTTTAAAAGAACCAGATCAGTATCCAATGTTGTAAGGAGTAAGAAGTAACCTGAACATTTGCACCATGGTATTCATCTTGCTGAGCTTTCAAGAAAGTTTAATTTTATTTATCTGTTTATTTTGCTATTGACAATATACTAGCAAGAGTGAAACAGCTTTAAAAAAAATTTAGAACTCTGAGAAAAACAGAAACCAATCAAAATTTCAAAAAAGCTATGAATAAACATTTGTGCGGTTTTAAAATTGTCCAATCTCAAGAAAAAATACTAAGGCAGAGCCCTGAACCAATGGCACTTTATTAAAGGTTCCATGATTCCCTCTAATGAAACGAATCTTAGATTCTCCTCATGATATGAAATTTCTCTCTTTCCAAGATCTTATTTTTATAGGTTTGATACCCAAATATGCAAAAAAAAAGGTATGATAAAAATATAAAATTTTGTTGGTTGATAGACTTTGTTCTTAAGGGCCAAAAATGATTTATCAGCCAAAAAATGGTATGTCTATAAAAACAAAGGGTATTTTTGGTTAAATGAAGCATGGAGCTTCTCTGATGATTAAGTGGTCATAACATATTCATCTGCTCATGTTAGATGAGAGAGTGGTCTGGAAGTACAAAAGTAAGTTAGTGGATTTTCCATGTAATTGAGTCACCTTCATTGTGTTAGGCTTGGTCTCCATAACAAGGGAAAACAAAGGCTAAGAGCTTCTAGTTAGCTTCTTATGATTAAGCAAGTGAATTTGTAGTTCACAGCTCTGGGTCCAATATATCTCTATGGGATAATATCAAAGTGATTAATATTGATTGGAATAGAGTAGGAGTTCAAACGAATCATCTCTCACACATATTTCTCACATCTTAGGAAAGCTTTAATGAGCTAGAAATACAGAATGACCATGCTTTCTCAGAAATGACCAAAATGTTGATTTGTTTTACTTGACTACACATATTTCCTACAGGGGAAGACTTCTGCTTGAAAGGGGTTGAGTGAAGCAGGATGTTTATTAATGAAGAGTGATAAATATGGAAATAAAATATCATTGATAAAGCATTTTTAAAATACAAAGAGGAAAACAAAGAGTACAGAAGGGCACAGAAATAGAAAAAATGTTACTATATTTCTACCCCTATTATATATATATATGTGTGTGTGTGTGTGTGTGTGTGTGTGTGTGTGTGTGTGTGTGTGTGTGTGTGTGCCAATAGAATATTCTTTTAAAAACATATTAATAAAAGTACATAGTTTTTTATACAATCCAATTTCCTCCTCTTTGTATTTGCTATTATTAAATTTATAATTAAAAAAAGCTTTTAAAATATGTAAAAAAAAGAAAAGAAAAGAAAAGAAAATCAATAGAAATTGACTTGTCTTTAGGGTCTAATTATTGATTCATCCAAAGCAGTCAAAGCAGACTTGTATAGCTTGAAGGCCCATACATAATATGCAAGCTAGTAAAGACCATAGAGATCAACAACTTCAATTCAAGTGAGACATTGAAACTTAGAGGAATAAAGTAACTTCTTCAGGGATACATGATCAGTTGTTGATATTAGATATGTTGTGCCTCGTGCCTGGGAGATAAATATATATAAATCCCCTCCTCCACAACAAAATTTAACTTTATCTTCCTCAAATTCCCTGTTATTTTCTACAACAAAAGTTTTCCTAATGACCTCCAGCTAGAAGTGATCCTTTCCTTTTCAAATTTCTCAGCCTATTTAATCATCTTGCAACTTGTATTATAATTATTTCTGTGCTTATTTACCCTTATTATTAGAGTTTCAGCTTCTTGAGGGCAAAGATTGCACTATATTTCAACTTTTTATTAGTCATATCCAATTCTTTGTGACCCATTTGAGGTTTCCTTGACAAAGATACTCAATTGATTTTCCATTTCTTTTCCTAGCTCATTTTACAGACAAGAAAACTAAGGCAAATGGCATTAACTGATTTGCCCAAGAACTCACAGCTAGTTCATGTCTAAGGTCAGATTTGAACTCAGATCCTTCTGGTGATAACCCCAGGAATCTATGCACTTTGCTACCTACCTGTCTTATACACTAAAAAAGTGATTATTAACTTATATAGAATAGCCAGCATTAGAATTCAGGTTTCTTAATTTTCAGATCACTATGCTTCCCACTAAACTGCTACTTGACTTTCCATAAAGAAAATTTCTTTTATTTAATTAACACATATATCACTTAGTAATTTCCAGGCACTGTGTTAAGTGCTTTACAATTAATACCACATTTGATCCTCACAACAATCCTGAAAGACGAATGTTGCTATTATTCTTACTTTATACTTGATGTAACAGAGGTAAACAAAAATTAAGTAATTTGTCCAGAGTCACAATTACTAAATGTTTGAGACCAGATTTGTACTCAAAGATTGACACCAAAACTAGTACTCTATTTATTGTGCCATTTGCTATTTAAAACAAATAAAAATAATTGGAAGAGGGAGATGGTTAAATATTATTCTTTATAACTATAAAGTTTCCAATAATAATTTCAGTTTTTGAAAAAAATGTAGCAAGCTTTTTAAATCATGGACCATATCTAGAAAATCATTGTCCCCACTCCTGTAAACTAGGGCAGGTATTTATACCTAGCAGAGATCTGAATAAATATGCATTTGAATTAATGAAGTTTCTCATCACTTTTAATAAAAATAATACTTTTCATTTATATTTTCAAAATACTTTCACACATTTTATTTCTTATCCAAAGTGGTTCTTTGAGGTAACTTAAGCAGGTATCATTTTTTCATTTTATGGATAAGGGCAGTATACAGAAAGGTCAAGTAATTATCCTGAGGTCCTGTCATATATATGTGATGGATCTAGGACCAAATCCCAGGTTTTATAATTCCCAAATCCATGGTCTTTCCTCTATACTGCACAACTTTGCCCCAGAGCAATAACTATGAATTGAAGGAATTAAGTGCTCATGTATGAAGTTATATTAAAGAAAGTATACAAAATCATAGATTTCTCAGTGCAGTTTCCCTTTACCAGCTGCAGATAGAAACATGCGTATTATTTAGTACATTCTTAGGAAGCTGTCTAAGTATCACACAGATAAATAAGTGACTGAAGCAGTTCTTGAGCCTATTCTTTCATGGAATCCTGAAGAAAAAGTTGAAATATTTCAATCTCCATACAGCTTTTTTTCCTAAGATTTAATAAATTAATAATTTGAGAAGGAATCACAATATGTGTCAAAGTAAATATTTCTATTAAAATGATCTCTAAGAACCCTGAAATTTTAATTGTGAGAATACTGATAAATCTCTGTGATTTTTAAAGTAATTAAGCTGACCAGATTTCTCCCATTGCTGCTTTAATGTGATATAGCTAATATTCAGATAGCTTCAATAAGGTGTTATATCCTTTCCCTGGGAAACAGATATTACCACCAGGTCAATTTTTGTACTCAGCCTCACATTTTACTGTTGTTATCATTCATTTGTAAAATGTATGAAATCACTTCTGTAAAATGTCATGGTATTATTTGTACTGTGGAAAATCATTTTCTTTTCCTCACTGTTGGTAATAACTCTTAGAAGTTTGGAATTAATTTCTGTTCTCTTGCCATTTCCCCCTGTTCACATCATTTCTGAGCCCTAGTGTATAAATGTTGGCATTTTGGGGCTGGAGAACCTTTTTCACTCTAACGACGGAATGAATATCACCTCAAACATACACTGGCTAGATTCAAAGGTAGAAAATATTGACTTCTTTCTTATAGATGATTGGCCTACAACTCATCACAAATATTCTATATGAATTTCTCAAGAGTGAAATAAAACATTTGGACTAAATAATCTGCAACCAATATGGTTCTATATGAGCTATATGCATCTCCCTTAATTGATTGGTATGCATCAACAAAGTAAGCCTCAGGAAGAAGCAATTCAACAGTTCAATGAAAATCAAAGATAGCCTCAATGCTTCTGTATGTAAAATATATCTCAAACAATGAGTTCTTCCTTACCTTGTATGGTTACTGATGTTGAATGAAGACTCAGAATGCAATCACCACCAAAAAAAAAAAAAAAAAAAAATCACACATGAAGGTGAATACAAATTGAGTTTAGTAAGAACAACTTCTTGCCAAGTAGGCTGAATTACATTGTTCTGAGTCTCACCATATATTAATTAAGTTTGTTTTTTGTTTGTTTGTTTGTTTTTCCTTTAAAGGTATTGAAAGCATCCTTGAATCCTAAATGTAAAAGGGACCAAGGGTTCACACTATTAGTAAAACTTTCTGGTGACTTGGACACAAAAAGCAGTAAGGAGTCAACTACTTTTTTTCAGACTACTGATTAATAGTCCAGCATGAGCAACATGGGGAGACTGGGGTTAAATCAATCAATATTTTAACCTTGCTAAATATCCGTTCCTTACCAAGGCTAAGTAAATCTTTTGTTTATTGTTTTCCATGATCTATGTGTTCTTTGTTCCAATTCTGAACCTGAAGCCCCATACTTGTATCAATCAGTCCTAGCTTATAATAAATAATCCCTAACTACTAATTTGCGGAATGATCTGCTGGTACAGGGGTTATGGAAAGATAATCAGGATTAGTTTTGTATCATAAAGGCTGCCTGGAGATGCAATGGTAGTAATCCTCCTACTTATATGCCATTTTGAGAGCACATATAGTGTGCTACAAAATAAGTCTTAGTGACTTTCACACTCTCAGGTAGTCATAGAGCATGGGAATTCAGATAAGTGTAAAAGGGGTACATGAATGGAAATTATATTTTACAAAAAAGATTTTGTTCTGAGTAAACAAGTAACTAGAACAATAATGACTTATAGTAAAAAATAGCATGGCCCAAACATTGTAATGGGAGACATGTAATATGAGAAATATCACTTTAAAGTTCATTTTGTATTCTCTGTTTGCTCATTGACTAGGAATAATTTGCCTTGGAAAGGTGAATCTTTACCTGGAGGGCCATGAATAATGTAAACCATAAATATGAAATAAATCAGGGACTCTGATAAGAGGCAATGAAACGTGGAAAGTAATGAAGTTAGAGAAATTCCTTTAATAAAGTAGCCTCTTTGTGTGGATCACAACATAGCATTTCCACTTTTTCTGTTATTGTCTGCTTACATTTTTGTTTTCCTTTTTCAGGTTATTTTTATCTTCTTTTTAAATACAATTTTCTTGTGCATAACTTTATAAATATGTATACATATATTGCATTTAACATATACTTTAATGTATTTAACATATTTTGGTCTACCATATAGGAGAGGGAGTGGGGGAAAGGAGGAGGAAAGTTGGAACAGAAGGTTTTGCAAGGGTCAATGTTGAAAAATTACCCATGCATATGTTTTGTAAGTAAAAAGCTATCTAAAAAAGAAATCAATCTAAGATTTCTAAAAAAAAAAAAAAAAAAAAAAAAAAGGAGCTGCAAAGACTATATAATCCTAGAGTAGGGGAGATGGCTCTGGGGAGAGAATGAAGGTAGCAACTTTGCATAGTCCTTTTTCTCTTAAATCTAGTTTTCTTGCAAATCAAGATATCACTTTGCTGATGTAATTGGTCCTCTTCAAAAATGCAGGACAACAACAATCTAGAACCGGAAAGGATGTGGAACATCTATTAAGGTTTCTGCTACTGCCAAGATGGCATTTTATTTCTGAAATAGAGCCACAGAAAAATTGCATGCTACTACCATCACTTTGTAGATACAGAAAGGAATGGCAGGCATTTCAGTTAAAATGCTAGCTGCCCCATTAATAATTGTTCTTAGTATATTTCTCACATAAGTAGACTTGCTTATATTTTGTCTTTATTGTATCAACCAAAATTCATAATTGATTAGGTATAAAGAATTGAATGGGCATCTGTGAGCCATTACTAGGCTGTCATTACAAAAACAGAGGGATTCCTGTTGAGCCTTATGAAGTGGAAATCAACAGGAAGAAGGAAACATGTAGGATTCCATCTAAGACTGATCCTTCCTCAAATATACTTTTGATTACTTGGAGAGCAGACAAGAGGATCTGAATATGAGTAAAACCATGTCTCTTGCTGATACTTTATTTAAGGTTTAATGGCTACAAAGTGTATTGTCTATAATAGGGCTTGTCAGAGTTATTGAAAAGGTAACATACAAATTCAGAATTTGTGACAACCTATTTATCCTCCTTTGTGATGTCTGGGAACAAAAGTGATTGTGAAATTGAACCTACCAAAAATAATATTCATTGGTACTGACACTTTTCTAAAGTGATCTAAATTGGTATGGTTTGGACAAAGACTAAGAAGGTTAACTAACCTATTTGAAATTGGTGAGACTCTATTAGGTTCTTACTAAGTGCTAATGAGATAATGAGATATTAGGTTCTTACTAAGTGCTGTTGGTACTTAACAATTCTCTAGTTCCGGCCTTTCCTGGTAGTTTGACTTGTGAATTCCTAAGGAAGAGCTTGCGTGTTTGGGAGGAGCAAGCTCATTGGTTGAAGTGGTTCTTCCCAGAAGCCCTTGCATTATCCCAGCACTCCAGAAAGAGGAGGAGTCTCTGTGCTACATCAGGCTTGATGCGGCTCTCTGCAGGAAGGGAAGTCACTTCTCTGGACGAGAGTTAACAGCAACTGTCTGGAGACAACGGTTCTCTACAGGAAGAAGAATCTGTCCGAGAGATTTGAGTTGACACAGCAGATCTCTTCCCAGAGAGCGATCTGCAGCGTCTGGAGACAACAGCAAGCTACAATTGGTGCCCAACGTGGGGCCAGGACTTTTCCTTATCCTGACAAGGACTTATTCTGAGCCCTTCAAAGGAGCTAGACTGGCCCATAGCAAGACTCTGTGATTATTATATGTAATTCTCACAGGTTGCATGTTCATCTTCTTAATAGTCAATAGGAGACATATATGTGGGACCAGAGTTTGAAAAAGAACATTGTGACTAATAATATGATGATGCATATAGCAAAATTTGATTTATTAGCAACTTCTACTCTAAATTACTTCTGCAGATCTGAATTTACCAGGATAGTTTCTGAGGTAAGCCAGCTTTTTAGAACTTCCTTCATTTGGTGTTTCCATTGTGGCACCTCAGATGATCAATAACTAAAATAGATTGACTCAAAAGAGAAAAAAAAAAAAAATAAGGAAACTACACCATACGTTGATTATGTATTAATCAATGTTGGTTTTAGACTATTTAAATAACCAGATAAGGTTGAAATATTTTTGTGACATAGCAAATTTTGCATTGATAGATTTAGAAAAATATGGAGTGACTTAGACTTTTGAAGAAAGATGATAGCTGCCTTCAGAGAAACAGAAAACAAACATGCATGTTACAGCCTTACAGAGATATATATCAAGATATATAGATATGTGTATGATTATAAATAATTATGTATGTATAATTGTACTTATATATGTATATGTATTTGTATATGTATGTATATATTTGTATAAATATACATGTATGTGTGTATATATTTGTATTTAATGGTAGCCTTCTTAGGGGAGAGAGGGAAGAAGGGGAGAAGGAATAAAGTAACAGTGCACAAAAGAAAACAAAAGAAAATCTACAAGGAAGCAAAGAAGGAATGAACCTCTATGAAAATAATGTGTAGTATTTGTTATATAGGCTTTCTTGAAATCAAAATTGTCTTATGGTTTGAATTCTCTTATATGTTGTGCTGTGTACATAGCAATTTTTTTCTTTTCTTATTTTCTATTTAAATTTTAAATAAATAAATAAAAATAAAAGTTAAAAGTAAAAAAAAAAGATTAATGATATTTTAGAGCAGAAAATTTAGGGCTAAAGCAGTCATAATATACTATAATGCTGAAAAAGTACTGCTAGTTTCAATGGAAACAAAAATTTGTCACTACTATATGTCCTCTAATTTTTGTGGATCCCATTGATCCATTATATGCCCCCAGAGTCTCTGTTTCCTCTTGCTAAAGCTGATCTTTTTTTCTAAATTGTTAAATAGCTGGACTTGGAATAAAAACTCAAGTCAATTCATAATGGTGGGCAGGTTGCCAGGAATGAAATATTATAATATTAAAATTAATAAATCCCACGTCCTAGTACATAGTTGAGCTGGCATAGAAGCTAGGAAGATGGAGGTTCAGGGCCTTCCTATGACACATATTCTCTGGAGAAATCAGTCCAGAGGTGTCAAATTGGGTGTGAGCAGCCCACCAATATCCTGATGCTATAGAACCAGATTATGTTGGATCATATTTCAATTCAGATCTTCCTAGCTCCAGACTCAGAATACTATCTGGTGTGCCATATGGTTTCCCCTAATTTATTTCTTTGCCCACAATTATATTTCCAAATCTTTTCATTAAATGTGATGGGTGAAACAATGCCTGACATATAATAAATGCTTAATAATGCTAATAGACTCGATTTGATTTGCAATGACTTTTCCATAGTCACACATAGTAAGGGCCAAAGAGATGGTTTAAACCATGTTGTTATTGTTGTTTTTTTTTCCCTTTAGTATATACTAATTTAATAAGATCTGAATGCTTATAAGGAAGTTTAATCTCAAGATAACCCAAATAAGATTTGATTGATACCTATGAAGTAGATAAGTATTATCTACTGATTGTCTGAAAAAAGCATGTTTGCAAAGGAATTTTCCACCAAGAATGCCTCATTTATGTATAATTGATGTAGCTGCTCACTAACCAGGATAAAGGAAACAGTGCTGAATAAAGGAAATACGTGCTATCTGTGTACTTGTAAGTGACGTTTAGTGTCATATAGGTCTCAAAAAAGGACAACAAAATTTAACTCATTTAGAAATCTTTATTGGTAGGTTCCTTACTAAGCTACAAAGAAGGAAAAAGTAAAAATTCACTAAATATTTGTATATTAAGAAGGATTGTAGGGGCAGCTGGATGGTACAATGGGTAAAGTACCAGCCCTGATGTCAGGAGGACCTGAGTTCAAATTTGGTCTTAGAATCAGAAAGATTCCACTGAGTAAGATAATCCTGGGTAAGAGACTCAAACACAGTGTCCTCGGACAACTGTCTAACATAGGGAAGTACTCCATAGTTGCTGATCTGCATTGGCAGATAGAATTTCCTCATTAGAAGCTGCCTCTACCAATGAAACCACAGTCAAGATCACTACTCCACTCCCAAAGAAAGATATACTCATATTATAAGCCATTCCTATTACTATGTGTCTCCAGAGGATCAAAGAGGAGTTACATCTTCTGTGAACAATATCACAAATAGTATTTTGAAGTAACTGAATAATCTATTCCTGTTTCCCTTGTAAATTTTCAGATAAAATTTCAATTCTGGTTCTGGTCAGTATTTTTAAAAATGGGTGGGGAACATCATCTAAGGATATTGGGAAATTCCCTAAAAGTACCTCAATCTAGGTGATGTTTCAGTAGTAAAGCATTCCAGTACCTTAGTTTCTCAGTTCACTTTGAGTTCAGTCAGGGCATGGCCACAGATACTAAGTAAAAACAGATCTAACAATCAATTCTTCTATCAGTTCTTCTATCAGTTGGAAGCATTTGGGAAGAAACTAAATGATCATATGTTAGAGATGTTATAATAATAAATGGCATTCTGGGCTTACACAGAAGTGGTCCAGTTTTGTGGGCAACCTCTTCTTCTACAACATCATAACCCAAATCATGGTTTTAACCTTCATTACCTCTAACCTTTAATAACCTCGTTACATTTCTAAAGCAGAGTTTTCTTTAGAGGTTTCAGAACATAGTGTATAGAATCATAGATGTGGTACAAGAAAGAGCCTCAGCAGCTATCTGTCTGACTTCTTCATTCTATGTATGAGAAAACTGAGTGCCATAAAAATTAAATGATTTGATATGGTTGCCCAAGTAGTGAGTGTAAAAGGTAAGATTTGAACCCAGGTTTCTGATTTTAATGTAAATGTTATGATATTTAGATCTGATAAATAATCAATTTATTTGTCTTAATAAGTAGGTTTCATCTACATATATAGGGTGTGCAAGGCACTGTACTAGGTTCTAGAAATAAGCAGACTTTGTCCTTAAAAATGTTATATTATATCAACTAAAAGTAGAAATATTCTTACAAATAAATATAAAATATATACAAATTAATATGTAGGCATGGAACTAAGAGTTGGGGGAATTATGAAAGGTCTTAAGATGTTTCTTTAGATGAGCTTTGAAGAGAAATATGTGTTAAAGTCTCCAGATGCTATCAAATGCTCAAAATACAAATATATCAGTTTCAGGACAGGCTTTATTTCACACCACAGAAAATATCATAATACAAAAAGGCCTCAAAATTCTATTTCTCTCCACTGAGTTACAGCTTTCCTCAGGCTCCTACAAATTTCTAGACTTTTAACTTTCCTTGAAGGAAAGATATGTTGAAATCATGCAAAATTCCTTATCTATCAGTGGCCTATTTTTACCCCCAAAGACATCCAAATTTAGAGGTTTCACTCTTTCAGAAGAAACTATACTGCAAGTACTGGCAATCCTTCCCCACTTAACCTGCTTTGTCTAGTAATAGCAAGGGTGAAACTAAAGTTTTTACTTCATAATTGGGCTTGGTCTTCCCTGATAGCATTACAGATTTAAATGCAACAAGTTCATTCTTCTTCTTTCTCCAAGGGTCTGCTACATTTTAATTAAACAATAAACATTTATTTAGTGCCTAATAAAGATCAGATGCTGTGCTAAGCATCAGGGAAACAAAGACACAAAAGATAATCCCTTCCCCCAAGGAATTTACAATCTAAGTGGGAAACAACATGCAAGCAAAGCAAGCTATGTAAAATAGATAATTATAGATGAAAGGATGTGGAAGTAAGAGGAATTGGAGAAAACTTCCTTAAAAAAAAAAAAAAAAAAAAAAAAGGATTTTAATTGAGGCTTAAGGAACCAGATAGTTCAGTAGTAGAAATACAGGAGGGAGAACATTTTTAGCAGGGGGGATATCCATAAAAAGTGCTTGGATCCAAGAGATTTTAGTGACTTATTCATGCAACAACCAGGAGTTAATATCTCTGGATAGAAGACTACATATCATCTGGATATGGTACTGGAAAGAATAAGAGGGGAAGAGCAAGAAAGAAGGATCGGAAAGGTAGGGGAAGGGGGGGACTAGTTTATGAAGAGTTTTGAATGCCAAAGAAAATTTTGCATTTGATTCTTGGGGCAATAGGAACTGATTACATGTTATTGAATACTGGGGAGTGACATGATCAAATCTGTATTTTATGAATCACTTTAGTGGCTGAATAGAATATGAAGTGCTCTGGAGAGAAGCTTGAAGCAGGCAGATCTACCAGCAGGTTATTACAGTAATGTAGGTTTGAGGTGTTGAGGCATCCACTAAGTGTTAGTGATGTCACAGGAGAGAAGGAGACACAAATAAGAGGATGTTACAAAAGTCATATTAAGAGACTTTGACAATAGATTTGATATGGAGAGTTGAAAGATAATAGAGAATGCAGGTTGACACCTAAATTGCAATCCTGAAAGACTGAGAGGATTGTATTGCAATTTTGAATTTTATTTATTTGAAATAGGAAGATAAGAGAAATTTTATTATGGGAAAGGTAATGAGTTTTGTTTTGAACACATTTGATATTTTTTGAGTGGTCTCAGTTCCTGGTGATCAAGAGGTTAGTGGCAATAAGAGAGTTGTTAAGAATCCTCTTTAAATTGGCCACAGGTTTAGAGTGAATGAATTCATTCATTCCCAAATTATTAGTTGCAAAAAGAAAGTTTGTTGGATAGAAATCAGTTTCTAGTGGCAAATGGAGTTTGGGCACTGAGAATGCCTTCTCAGTAGGCAGAAGGATCCTGACAAATTGCTTAAGCCATCTGCAAAGACCTTAGTGGAGGGAAGCTGTTATATTGGGTAACTCAGTGGGGGGTAGGACAGCACAAGCAGATCAGACCAGGTGGGGGCTGGGACAGCCTGGATCTCCTATTGGAATTAATAACACTTCGAAGGGATGCTTTTTGACCAGGATTTCTAATGGAATCATCCTGGAAAGATAGCTTGTCTGGGGAGGATATGCCTTCCCCAAGAGGAGCTGAGAATCTAAAGGGATCACAGATCAAAAGGAAATACAGTTCTTAAAGGAAACAGTTCCCCCCTGCTTCATATTGAGTTTAAGAGTTCTACTGGACATTCAATTAGAAATATCAAAAAGGAAATTAGAAATAAATGTTAGAGGTCAATAGAGAGTTTGGAGCAGAATAAGTAATATAAGAATCATCATCATAGAGATGGTAATTAAAATTCATGGGAATTCATGATACTAACAAATGAAGTAGTGTAGAGGAAAAAGAAAAGGGGACTCAGAAGAAAACCTTGAAGGATACTTACAGTTAGAGGCTACAATCTGGAAAAGAACCCAGAAAAGGAAACAGAAGAAGTGGTCATAGAGGATGCAAAAAGGTCAAGGGGAATGAAGATTAAGAAAAGGCCATTGAATTTGTCAATTAAAAGGTCATTAGTAACTTGATAGAATGAAAAGGTCAGAAACAAGGTTTTCAAGGTTTAAAAAGAAAGTAAAAGGAGAGAAAATGGAGACACTTATAGTACATATTATTTTTAAGGAGTTTAACTATAAAAGTCACAAAAATGGCAGGAAAATAAAAATCAAATGAGTACTTTAAGATGTTAGAGACATGGGGGTGTATATAATATTGATAACAGCTAATATTTATATTGTGTTTACTATGTGCATAGGCAGTAATAAATGAGCCAGTAAACAAAGATTAAAATAAGTAATAAGGGTTGACAGAGAGAACAATCTATTAAAGGAGATAAGATGGAATAGGATCACTTGAACAAGTAGAAGGATTAGCTTTGATAAATAATAAAGTCACCTCATCATGTGAGATGGGTAAAGGAGAAGAAAATGATAGAAGACACCTAAATGTTAAGAGATGAAAATATAACAAGTGTTTCTGATATAGGCATTATTTTTAAAATGTGTATAGAGAGCTGAGTAAAATTTATAAGAATACGAGTCATTCCCCAATTTATAAATAGTCAAAGGACATGCAATTTTCAGATGAAGAATAAAGCCATTTATAGTCATATAAAAATGTTCTAAATCACTATTGTTTAGAGAAATACAAATTAAGACAATCCTGAGGTACCACTTCGTATCCCTCTAATTGGCTAAGATGACAAGAAAATACAATGATAAATGTTGGAGGGGATATGGAAAACTGGGACACTAATTCAGTGTTCATGGAGTTGTGAAATGATCTAACTATTCTGAAGAGTTATTTGGAACTATGTTCAAGGAGCCATAAAATCATACATAATCTATATCCCAAAGAGATCATAAAAGAGGGGGAAAGGACCCTCATGTGCAAAAATGTTTGTAGCAGCTCTTTTTATGGTGGGAAGGAATTAGAAACTGAGGGGCTGCCCATCAATTGGAGAATGACTGAATAAGTGATGGCATATGAATATAATAGAATATTGTTCTTTAAAAATGATGAGCAGCCTGATCTCAGAAAAGCCTAGAATAACTTCCACAAATAGATGTTGAGTGAAGTGAGCAGAACCAAAAAAACATTGTACATAGTAACAGAAAGGATTTTGTGATGATCAGTTATGATAGACTTAGTTTTTCAGCTATTCTCAGCAATATAATGATCTAAGACAATTTTGAAATACTTATGATGAAAAATGCCTTCCACCTCCTGAGAAATAACTGATGGAGTCTGAATGTAGAATAAAATATACTTTTTAAACTATATTTTTCTTGTGTTTTTTTTTCTCAGTCTGTGTTTTCATTCAGAACATGACTAGTGTAGAAATGTGTTTTTCATGACTGTACTGGTATGACCTATATCAAATTGTTTGCCTTCTCACTGAGGGAAGAAGGTGAGGAAGAGATTTGGGAACTCAAAACTTTAAAAGGTAAAAAATTGTCTTAACATGTAGTTAAAAACTTAAAAAAAAATGAAAGGGGGGGCAGCTAGTTGGCAAAGTGGATAGAGTACCAGTCCTGAAGTCAGGAGGGCTTGAGTTCAAATATGGTTTTAGACACTTAATACTTCCTAGCTGTGTGACCCTGGGCAAGTCACTTAACCCCAATTGCCTCAGAAAAAAAAATAAAGGAATTTTGCCGACTATGAAACACACATTCCAGAGGATATGGTAAAAGGATAGAGTTAGGTGAAAATTTTGGTCCAGGATGACTGAAAGGGGTAGGATGAGGAAATTGAATGGTAGGAAATGTAAAACAGATTTTGGAAAATGATCTATAGGAGTTCAATGTTACTGAGGTGTGATGGCTCTGATAAGGTACAAAATGTTCATCACTGAGTAGAAGAAAACATTTTTCTCCACAAAGGAAAAGTGAAGCAGGAGAACGTGGGCAATATATAAATTGTATTTACCTATAGAGATAAAGCCTTAAGGCCATGTCTGATTTAGTTCAGCTGATTTAATTAGTTTTACATAAGGAAATACTGAGCTTCTGAATTGATAAACTAATAAAAATAAAACAAAAAAAGAAGTGTGTGAAAGATAATTGCAAGCAGTGAGTGCACATACCTAATGAGTTAATATTAACTACTCTTCCCCAAAAGAGGAATTTTCTACCATTTTTGAATGTGGTTGTATGATGAGGAAGAAGGAACATGTCAAAGAGGAGCATGCAATAGGAGGACCAAAAAATCTGTTAATTTCTGTTAACTTCAATGAAGAAATGAGCAAGGGAACTTATGCTTTGGGACAGGAAATAAAAAGTTCATTATAGTGTCTATTAGGGCTGATCTTCCCAGGGATTGCTCCTTGACAATCACCTATTTCTTGCAAGAGCCATAAATAAATCAACTTATTTCATATACCCCTAAGTCCTTTTTATCTGTATAGCAAATGTCTAACAGAGGTAGGAGGCCTTATGTCACAAAGATGGTTGCTGTTCTTTGTATCAGAGGTTCTCCACTTCCCAATTCAGGCATCAGAATGTGGAAGTTGCCTTTTTCTGGAAGAGATAGAATTATCTGCTTTAGAGCATGTGGAAGACATATGGTTCTGGCTCCTTGCAGCCTTTCTTCAGTAGATGTGATGCAGCTATCAGGAAATGAAAGACACTAGGTATTAGCATGTGGTGACTTTACCTGAGAAGGTTGAATATAAGGTAGAAGCAAGAAATAATAGATGTCTTATGCACAGGAATATCTTTTGGGGTACTTGGGTAGATGGAATATCTCTTCTATCAGGAATTCTTTCTCTCTCCCCAAAAAGTTGGTTCTCCAAAATTTCAAAATTCAATGAGGCAACTCCAAAGCTGATACTGATTAGAAACTCTTAACTTCCTCTATTCAAGAGGAATTCTCAACATACTTCCAGGAATTTGAGATTCAAGAACTCATATCACTCATAATTTATGGCTGAATGCTGAGGTACTCTTCTCAGTAATTGAGTCCATGTACTAAGAGTCTTTAGGGTCCAGGGACATATAAACAAGAACCTTATGAATCTCTAACATGTCACCACTGCAAGACAATCATTATAGGATCCTACAAAGAATTTCCCCAGGGCTCTGGTCTGATTTTATTCCTGCTCTTTCAGAAACTTGCTAACAAGTTGAAACTGGTGAAACTATCTAAAAGAGACCTCCTAAGTCTAAAATAAATACACCACTTAATTGCATAATGGGTGGTTTGTCCACAAAAAAATCCATCCATATTCGCTGACTTCTATGATCCATGTTCTTTGGGAGCCAAAGATCAAATTTATGCCTTCCAGAGGGAAAATAATGTCCCAAGCTAAGGCTTATCAAATTGATTCATTTATGTGCTATCATTTTTTTAGATCATCCTCCCCACAAGCATACACCATAGCAGAGGGAATTTATGAAGATTTTCAGTAAGGGTTAGATTAAGTAACCTCTACTTTACCTTTTTGAGATTATAGTTCTATAATATAGAAGTGCAAGTGTCACATTGCAAGATTACATACTAGACAAGAAATACTTGAAGGGCAAACAGGACACAATTATTTGCACTAAATATTCTTTCAGGCTTCTTCCATCTCTAAATCTATAACTATGACTGAAGAAGATGGAGATATTGCACCTAGAAAAAGAGGTATCTTAACCCTTTCTAATGTTTAATGTTTCTAATGTTCTCCATTATTTGACACTTTCAAAAAGTTTCTTTCTCAAATACTTACCACTTTTTATGATTCACATTTTAAGTAGGCTGTCCATATATTCACCCTTACTATATTATTTCTAACCTTGCACATTCATCCTAGAAAATTGAAGGCTTTTGAAGTCCCTTGGCCTCGCTCAGTTTTCTATTCACAAAATTCTCTTGATAAAGGCAGCATTATCTTGTGATCTTGTCTCTGATGCAATCCCTTCATCTTTAACATTGATGATCAGGAGGTTAAGCTAGGGATCAAAGTGCCTATACTTTCTTTGGTGTCTGGTGTTCTGCCCCTGGCAGTATACAAAGGATAATTGCCAAGGAGAAATGATCTTTTCAGAGGCATCTGAATGAAGCTTTTGATGTGGTAGACCAAGAGGTTTGGTTGACAAGTTGGAACATCCCATCAGGGATGGAAATACCTACATCATTATAGCTCTTACATTTCCATCCTAGAAAATCCCAAAAGAGGCAAATCTTTTTTGCTTACTCCACAGGATTTCATCTCCATTCCTCCATGCTCAATATATAAATGATAACAATGACCATTGGATAGCCACCTGTTAGGTCTGATTGAAATCAAGCTGCTGCTATATTTCTTTTCCAACAGACAGAAAAGATTAATTATGTTAAGAGTCTCAGCCTAGAGAGTCATGCAGCTTCATCAGGATAACAAAGTATTTATATTACTATGTTTCTGAAAGCAGGTGAAATGAGTAGCTTGTCTCCCTTTCCATGCATTTCTGTAAATAAACATTGCTTGCTGGGTTTTTTTGAGCCTCACTTCAGGCTCTTAAAAACAATAATCATGTAGACAAAAAAAAAAAAGTAGGGATCCATAAAACTATAACTCAACATTTAGTTGCAATTAAATTGAATTCAGTCAACATTAGTTCCCCACCATGTGCAAAAGGGGGAAAGGGAGGTATACATAAAGTTATCTGAGTAGTCTTTGCTCTAATGGACTTCATAATCTGGTAGGATTCAAATCCTCCCCTGAACCCAATTCTATTTCATATTTGCCACTTCTGGTGTCATATTTTTTCCTTTCATTTTGTCTGTAACCTCTTCATCTAAATAAACCTACTTTCTGCCAAAGAGAATGGCCATTGTGAATTTGTCACATGTTTTATTTTGAATTAAGAATGGCTATCCTGACCTCACCAAACTAATGGAAAGTGAAGTAAGTAGAACCACAATGTAAATGGAAAGAAAAATAATAAAATAGCAACTAAAAAACTTGCAAAACAAAATGACTGATGTTAGTCCCAAAGAAAAGCTATGAGAAGTCAACACCAATTAAGAGGTAAGGAATAAGCACTGTAGAAAACTACACATAATATCATGCATTTTCAATATGTTAATTCATTCAATTAACCTTTGTTTTAAAAATTCTTTGTTATAAGGAATATTTCTCTGGGAGAAGAAAGGATATACTTCCAAATACAAAAGATAAAAAACCATAAGATAACAATAAAATCTTATTTAAGAAATCCAGTGAATGATATGTTTAGGAAATAAACTATTTTGATATTAAAATTAACAGTACCTAGTTTATTATACCCTCAACTATGTAGTTATTTCTACTCTGAATCTGGGTCAGCTAAGTAGTATAGTAAAAAGGCTATGAGGCCTACAGTCAGAAAAAAAAAGTGAATTCAAATATGTCTTCAGAATTTTTTGAACTATATCATTTAATTGTTGTTTGCCTCATTTTTCTTATCTGTAAAATGATGATACCAATAGCATCTATATTTCAGGGTTATTGTGATTATCAAATGATTTAAAATAGCTAGTGCAAAGCTACATAAGTGCTACATAAATGCTAGCTATTATTATTATTAATTTCACTCTATCCTGCTAATTGGATATTAATATTACCTTGAAAAATTATTAATATCTGAAGTTCTATAAAGGAGCTTACAAGGATTATTTGAAAATTAATTATTTTTCTTTAAAATTAACCATTCATTAAAATTAGATAAGAAGCAACATTAAAAATTTAATGAAGTTTTGTTGCTAATTGGTATAAAGATTGTAATTCCTTGAGCATGTACCAAACATAAGTAAGCTCAGAAAGCTGAAAGTTATCACATCATTGGGTAGAAAATCAATAAATCAACAAGTATTTAGCAAGCACTTTTCTGCTATGTTTCAAGCACTGGGAGGTACTATATAAAGAAGTACACCATGAATTCTTGTCCTTGAAAAACTCAGAATTTCATTTGGAGATAAGATGAATACATACAAAAATTGACTTGTCAAAACTACCTCAAAATTATGATGACATGCATTAGTAGGTGTAAAGTCTTCCTCTGGTAATTAATTGTGTCATCATAAAGATTCTGTGTTCTCAAAGACTGTTCCAGGAGAATACAAGAGCCAACAAAAAAGATAAGAGAGCATGGAATTAAGGACTTACAATGATTTTTATACCTATAATCTAGCTCAAAGCTTCTTAAACTGTAGGTTGCACCCCTACATGGATATTATATAAGGGCTGCAAAACTGAGTCATAAAGAGTGTTAGACTCTGAATGAGGAAAATATTGGCCATAGCAATTAAAAAAAGTTTTCTGCTGATAAGGATAATGGTGGGGGGACTAAAAAGAGGTTATGATCTATTTTAAGAAAGAGGATTTTACAAATCCTTGAAGTATATAGGAATATATACTTAGCTCTATAAGCTTTGATATCCATCCCCACCTTTGAAATAGTATAGCTAGACTTAATGATCCATAAAATCACTTCTAGCTCTAACATTACATGACTCATAGACATAGGATCATAGGATCATAGATGTAAAGGTGGAAGAAACTTTATATGATATGGTATATAATAGTACAAAGATAAAAATAAATGTTATGGCAGGATTTGCTTTTGAAATTATTTAAATTGAAAAAGCTAGTTGCATATGAATGCTTAACTAAATCCAAGTCTCTTAAAGTTCATGCATCCCAAATTTAAACACAAAGAATAGAGCATAATGTAAATACCGCAACTTAAAAGAAAAAGTAACTATTTTGAGATAGAGAAACCAGAGTGTTAGGAATGGAAGAATTTAAAGTGAACAAGTGAAATGATTTAACATGCTCCTACATATATAGATAGAAATTGATAAATATAGAGAAATTATAGATAGATAGATAGATAGATAGATAGATAGATAGATAGATAGATAGATTTGGATAGAGAGATAATACAAATATAGTTACAGTAGCAGATTTTTCCTCCTCAATTTCTTAGCTTGTAATTAGTTTGCACTACCAAAAGGCATCAGTATTTGTTATGTAATTGTATTTTTGGCTATATGATCCAGAGACAGATGTGATTGATTGAAATCCATGTGAATTTCCCAACCTTTTGTAAAGATCAAAATTTAATATTAAAAAGCAAACCCTGAAATTGAACTATATTATCAAGTGTTTAATTATTATTTAAAAATGTGTAAAGTGATAATAATGATAGTAATAATATTAATAGCTGACTCACAGTTATATATTTGCAGAGCATTTAGCTATATATTCAATCTCACAACAATTATGAGATAGATGCTATGATTATCCCTATTTTAAAGATGAGAAAACTAAAGATAACAGATACAAAATGAAATACTAGGACACAAAGCTAGTAATGGATTAAATTTTAGTATAATTCATGCCCTCCTAAGTCTAAAGTCATACTTTCTATTTAAGTACTGACTCTGGAGTGGCTACAATTTGCTACCATGGACAGCTTATCCTTATGATGTAATTATCAATCCACAAAGGACCTGCTCTGGAAAGACCACTGTGCTATGTGCTAAGAAAGTTACCAAGTTTAGGTAAGTTCTATCTTAAGAAAGTTTACTGAGTGGTAAGAATTTAAGACATCAATACACACAACTAAAATATGAAGTATTATTTTGTAAAATCATTAGAAAGTTGCAAAACAAAATGCTATGTGAGATTTGAAGGGAAAAAAAAATGTTCCCAAGCTGGAAATTTGGAAAGGTTCCATGGAAAAGCTGATATTTAAATTGAACTTTAAAAAATGAAGTCTGTAAATGAAGAATGGGGTATATGCCAGTTGTAATGAAAGAGCATAGTAATAATATCTTACATGTACATGGTGCTTACTATGTGCCAGGCACGCTACAAATATTTTCTCATTTGATCCTCACAACACTCCTGGGAAGCAAGTGCTATTATTATCCTCATTTAATATTTGAGAAAACTGGGGCAAACAGAAATTTAAAATGGCTTCCCTAAGATCACATAACTAGGCTGGACATGAACTTACATCTTCTTGACTCCAGGTGCAGCACTCTATCCCCCGGAGCATGGAGAATTCTGAATGTTAAGGGAACATAGAATTGTTCAGTTTAGCTTTAATAATACATGGAGAAGGTTACTATAAATAAACTAGAAAGATGGGATAGTTCTAGTTTGTGAACTGTCTCAAATCCCATCCAAAGTTTATTGAGATGATTCAAACCAATTCCAATTGTTTAGTGATGAAGAGAGCCATCTACACCCAGAGAGAGAACTGTGGGAACTGAGTGTGGACCACAACATAACATTCTCACTCTGCTGTTATTTGCTTGCATTTTTTTCTTTTGCAGTTTTCTTTTTCTTCCTTCTTGATCTGATTTTTCTTGTGCAGAAACATAACTGTAAAATATGTATACATATATTGCATTTAACATATATTTTAACATATTTAATGTATTGGATTACCACCATCTAGGGGAGAGGGTAGGAGGAAGAAGGAGAAAATTTGGAACAGAAGGTTTTGCAAGAGTCAATGTTGAAAAATTATCCATGCATATGTTTTGTAAATAAAAAACTTAAATAAATAAACAAACAAATAAATGGATGGATGAATGGGTGGATAGATGAATAAAACAAATCTAGAATTCAATTGGAAAACTTAAGTATTTCTTTACCTGATCTGTACCTTCTTCTCTTATTAAGTAATTTATTCTTATAAGTGAGTGAAGGACACAAGTTTTAGCAGAGTTTTATGAAGTATGATAATACAATAATGAGATCAAATCAACAAACCAAATAAACAAATTTGCATCAATTAATATGTTTCCAGTAAGCATCATGCTTATCATTTCTTATACCACAATAGTATTTCATTACAATCATATATCAATTTGTTCAGCCATTTCCCAATTGATAAGCATTATTCCAATTTCCAAATCTTTGCTACCACAAAAATAGCTGCTATGACGATTCTTGTGTGCATAGGTCTTTTTTTTCCATTTGTTAAATCTCTGTGGAATACCAAAATAACTGTGGTACTTCCAGGCCAAAGGGTATGACCCTCTGGGCACAGTTCCAAATTGCTCTCCAAAATGGTTTAATCAGTTCACCATTCCATCAACAATATATTAGAGTGATATGACTGGATAAGTTTGATTTCTTTATCTGAAAACTGCCTGTTCATATCTTTTCACAATTTATTAATTGGAAAATGATTTGTTTTCTTATAAATTTAAATTGATTTTTCAATAATTTGGGAAATGAGTCCTTTATCAGAGAAACTCTTTGTAAACATTTTCCCCAGTTTTCTAATTTCCTACTAATTTTGGTAGCACTGGTTTTATTTATGCAAAACCTTTTTCTAACTTGATGTAACCAAGATTATCTATTTTATATCCCACAATGCTTCTTACATCTTGTTTGGTCATAAATTCTTTCCTTTTTAATGGATCTAACAGGAAACTATAACATGCTTTCCTATTTTGCTTGCAGTATCACTATCACCCTTTAAGTCTAAATCATGTAATACACCCTGCTATCCACTTCTATTTTATGGATGAATTCATCCCATTCACATTCATAATTATTATTACTGTGTATTTCCTTCTCTCCCTCTCCCTCTCCCTCTCCCTCTCCCTCTCCCTCTCCCTCTCCCTCTCCCTCTCCCTCTCTCTCTCTCTCTCTCTCTCCCTCTCCCTCTCCCTCTCTCTCTCTCTCTCTCTCTCTCTGTCTCTCTCTCCCTCCCTCTCCCTCTCCCTCTCCCTCTCCCTCTCCCTCTCCTTCTCTCTCTCTCTCTCTCTCTCTCTCTCTCTCTCTCCCCCTCTCTCTCTCCCTCTCTCTCTCTCTCCCCCTCTCTCTCTCCCTCTCTCTCTCTCTGTCTCTCTCTCTTTCTTTCGCTCTGTGACTCTCTCTTTTTCTTTCTCTCTGTTTTCCTTTCTCTCTCTTTCTGTCTCTCTTTGTCTTTCTTTGTCTCTCTGAGTGTCCTGTCTCTGTCTCTGTTACAGGAGCCAAAAAAAAGGATAAAATTATACTTTTACAATTTTATAATCTCAACTTGACCTTCTTAGACCTAAACAAATCTAACTATAAAATTAAAAAGAAAGAATTTAAGGAATTTAATGGAATTTAAGAATTCATTATTGTCTAGAAAAGATGGGATCCCAAGTACTTAAGATTATGTACTATGTAGATTCCTTCATACTGGATGCTATGCAATTGAGAAGTTATGATATTACCCCTCAATGGTTAGAACCAGAACCCAAGAGTCCAAGAACTATAACATTATGCCACATGCTATATGGGCAAATGAACATTCAGGATGCCATGTGCTTCTATCCTACGATAGTCACTCAAGGCTCTCCATACAAATACCCATTTTCTTTTCCCTCTGCTCATCTTCCAGTCTTAGAAAATGAAATAGACAAAAAGGCTTCAAAAGGACAATCTACCTGATTTTATAAGCCAATACAAAGCAATTGGTTCGGATTCTAAGTTCAAGATAATTAATTATCCATCAGTAATCTTCATCAGATTTATTTATCTCCCCTAATGAGATGCTAGTGACATGTTTCAACTTCCATAGTGTGAATCTCAAAGTCCCAAAGATTAATTTGTTAAGTTTCTCAAGAATATTCCTTGATTGATTGTAACGGGCCAGAACTCTTGGAGAAATGTACTTAGGCAAGGATTCTTACAACAAGATGTTAACTCAGAGGTATTGATAATACAATGGTTATCTAGTTTAGCATGGTGATTAATAGCTCTCTAGTTCAGTACATGTACTTAGTACTTAATTTAGTTCTACAAGATTCATACCTATAATGATGTGATTAGAACAGAGTATATAAGCTGGGACAAACTCAGCCAGAGACATTCATTCCACCTTTGTGTTGCTGGAGGCTGGAGCACAAGCCCTCAGACTCAGACATTCACTCCATCTCCCAATACTGTGGTGGCTGGCCTGTTTTCCTGCTTCCCCCACAGAGATAAAGCCGGTCTGAAGGGCCTCCAGAATGCTAGCTAAGACCCAGGCAAGGAGACAAGACTTTGAAAGAGATAATAATGAATCTGGACTTTATCCCTGGCTATTCTCCTGGTGATTATCCAGCTGAAACGAAGGCTGGTCCAAAGACCTCCAGAAAACTAACCAGAACACTATAATCAATACCTCTCCACCCACATAAATCCAGGGTAAATTAGGACATATCTGAAGCCTTTTTCAATTTTGGAAATTATGTGACTGTTGGTAAGGATAACATCAGACCACTTCTTTAATATTTGGTGATGTCTACTCTTATTCTGAGGTTTGAGGATTAGCAGCATACACTGAATATTCAGATAGACACCTTGAATCTAAGCCTGACAAGCACAAATACAGTGATTCTAGGCTCCCTATCAATCATAAGTCATAAATAAGGTTTAGAACTTAAAGATTTTATTCCCTATTTTTTTTTTTTTTGCTGAGGCAAATTATTTTTTTGGAGTTAAGTGACTTGCCCAGGGTCACACAGCCAAGAAGTGTTAAGTGTTTGAGGCCAGATTTGAACAAATGAATACATTGTTGCCTTCCCTAGAAAGGAGAATGCATTCTCCTCCCAGTACAGTTACTGTTTAACTTAAAGGTTCTCAAAACAAAGGGAGACAAAAGTAGAATTACCTGTTATTATTTCTTTTGCTTCTCATCTTCCCATCCACCCCCTTTTATGGAATTATAATATTTAACATTTTGATCTTGCTTTTCAGTGGCAGCTATTGATATTTGAATTCTTTTATTTTTTAAGGCAAGTTATTTTATTTCAACTTCAAATTTTTTTTTGTTCTCCATTTTGCATTCTTATTTGTAGCATTTAGCACAGTGCTTTCTACATAATAGGAGCTAAATACTTGATGGATTGAATTGACTTTTTAGATGCTGTGAGAAATATTAATGTAATGTTTGTTCTATTTCACTGATGGATAATACTTGTCAGATAGCCTTGCTCTCATCATAATTGATCTTGAAGTTCTAGGCCTTAGAAAGGCCAAGGCCTCTTCTAGTATCCATGCCATTGTGAGTCATTCTACTTCTCTATATATGTCTTGTCTCTGCATTCTGATGATTCTGGAGGACAGAGTGAAGCCGACAAGTTCAAACATTTCTGCCTCATTCAAATCCAATCTGCTTGCAAGTCAACATATCATTCTCCTGCTGTCATTGGATCTCTTTGAGCTCCTTGAAGGCAGACACTATTTTTGCTTTTCTTTGTATCCCAATATATACATTGTCTGGCACTATTTTTTAATAATATACTTCAAGATGTATTTCGACTCCATGTTCTTGTTCTGGACATGGATAGTATTTTCCATCTTGAGTCTTTTAGAATTGTCGTAGAATCTTATATTGCTGCAAAGAGCAATGTCTATCAAAGTTGATCATACACATGATGTTGCTGTTACTGTGTACAATGTTCTCCTGGTTCTGCTCACTTCACTTAGTATCAGTTCATGTGAGTTTTTTACAATCAGATCCAATTTTTAAAGGGATAAATGAGTCTTATTTATAAATAGGGAAGTACTAGCAATATGGCTGAAGACATGGCTAATTTTTGAGGAGAATGGTTAGTTAATAAAAATATACTAAAACTCTACAGACAAAAAATAGATTTTCAAATCTTAGTCTCTGTGACCCTGAACAAGATACAACCTCACTGTTTCTCATCAATAAAATCAGGAATAAAATCAATAAAATAAACTTTTACATGATTTTTTCCTTTCTGAATAATGTAATAAAGTGAATATTCTTAAACCTACATATGAATTCTGATTTTAGCATGGTTCACAATTCCTCAGTTTTAGTGTATGAAGCACTAGATAGGGAATCCTTTCTAAATGTAATGTTCCTATATTCAGATAACAACTTTTATTTAGGAAAGCAATAGCTCTTCTTTTACAGACTTGCCATGTAGACAAAGTGACTGTTGTACAGGAAGCTGCATGTCAGATAAGGTTTCTTTTCACATGGAACAGTGATTTGCTGATCAAGAATAACACTTTGAAATGCCTTCAGATTGCTACTTCCTCTAGAACTGCATTCCTAAATGTCTACAAATGTGAGCTTGTGTGGTGACATTTTGTGCATACATGGAAAGCCCTTGATTTGCACGCATCTTATAATCATTTAAGTAGTTAATGGGGAAAAAAAACAAGTACACTCTGTTCTGAAATGTTTATAAGAAAACAAACATGGGAGGAAATAACAATAATGCATTCTTTTAAAATTTTGATGTAAAGTCACGCAGACCTGCTCTTTGAGAGAATTGTTCCTTTGATGCAAAACTTCTTAAACTGTAGGTTGCAACCCCATAAGGGGATCACATAACTACAGGTCACAAATTATGATTTGTTATCAGTAAATGTTTGATTTGAATAATTATTTTGTATACCTATATATACCAGGTCACATAAAATTTTCTCAGATGAAAAAGGGTTTCAAATGAAAAAAGTTTAAGACGCCCTGCTTATTAGACTGGTGTGTATTTCTTTCTTACATGCAATCTTTAGCTATTATCTTCTCCAAATAATTCCATGAACTGGTCTAGCACCTTAGAGAAATGTAAACCCATTTTCTAAAGTGGATATGAATAGAATGTGGCTTCCATAGGTTATGCATGTATTTTAAAAGTAACTTGTCTCTAGGACACTTGTGCAGATTCTAAACTTCTTCAGGTCCCAATTGCTCCTCACTTTCTTCTAAAAGCTGTTAGAATGCCTATTGTCCCTGAAGTAACAATGTACTGCAGATTCTGAAAATAAGATCAGCTGGATCAATGGAGCAACTATTTATCCTTTTTATTTTAAGAGTTTCAGATCTCTCTCTTCAGATCTTAGCATTGTAACCTTTAAGAGGTTACATTTCTTTGTGGGATCTCTCTCTTTCAAATGAATTTTATACAGTCACACACACGAGTTTTAATTCATTTCAATTCAATAACTTTTACTAAGAAAAACATTTTGGTAAGATCTAGAGATATAAGTTGAAATAAGAAAGAGTCCCTGTCATCAAGGAGTAATAAAAGAGATATAGAATGTATGTTAATGGTAATGATACAAGGATTGTGATAAGGAAAATTCAAGAAAATATTCTAAGAAAATTTAGAAGTGGGTAGCTTTGTAGAAACAAACTTTCATTTGTAAATCATCTAATAATTTATAAAATAGAATTTATAAAACTTCATATGCCTTATTTAATTTAATTCTTTGAACAGCCTGTTCAAAATGGACATCAAATGTCTATGCAAATGTCACCTTACAAATAAGAAAATTGAAATGTACAGAGATTTTTTTCAAAGATCAGGAAGGCAGTAAGGGACAGAATGAGACTTATATCCAGATCTGTCTGTCTCCAAATCAAGATGGTCCTTAAATAGCAAAAAATATTCAGTATCATTCCTGCATTAAAGATATTCAATATCTTCTATATGCTCAGTACTACAGTACTGCAAGGCATAAAAAAAATTCTTGCTATCTTTTTCTTTTTTTTTCAATTTTTCCAAGCAGCTTTTTTATCTTATTTTTTTAAATTTATTTTATTTGAAGAAAGAGAATAAGCAAAAGAAAAACAGAAGAGCAATACAAAACGAAATGAAGCAAAACAAAAGAGAACATTATTATGTACCCAGAAGAACATCAGGGAAGATTCAAAATATAGAACAAATACCAATTTAAAAAATATACACATTAGAAAAATTATATTCATGAATATCTGTCTTTTCTTTAGGTCCTTATAAATTGTTGTTTTTTTCTTTGCTGCACATATTATTTACTTAATTATTTTCCCCCTTCATCCTCTTTCATCATATGCATACATATACATACATATAGACATACACCCCACCTCACCTCCAAACAAGCTACAATTAAGAAAAGATAGATTTACATATATGCATGCAAATATATACATACATAAATATACTACCAACAATACAGAATAGTATAGAATTGTGTTAGGTATGTGGTTTTATAGGTGGTCAAAGAAAGGGAAGATGAAAGAGGGCTATAGTAGACAAAAGAATACTTTGTGGAGAAATTGGTTCTTGAACTGGGTCTTGAGGAGAGTTAAGATGTGAGTAGCTGGATAATGATTACTTCAGATTGGAGTTAAAACAGAAGCTATTATCTACCCTGTGTTGGAACATATATTAAACATATTTAATAATTGTTAACATAGGAATGAGTTTTATGTAGTTCTACAGTGAAGATACTGGCCTTATTAGATCTAAGATATGTTGAAGAATAATAGGAGGTAAGATTAGATCAATAATTGAACCACAGAACCACATTTTAGACCTAAAAGAGACCTTAGAGACTATCTGGTCAGGCAAAATGTAGATAACATAGGCAGAAGGAAGACTTTAGTTTTTTATATGATTGAAAATGTGTCCAAGGTCACACAAATGGTAACATCAGGTATGGAATTTTATTCCAGAGGCAATGATTTTTTCACTTTGCCATGATCTTTCAGTTTCCTCCCCATTTTGCAATTATATTATTCTATAATTATTTTACTCTCTTAACTCAAAAATCTTTAATGGATTCATATTTTCATCTATATAGTTTGGTAAATACCAAATTTATACAAAGTGATACAGAGGAATTTCAAAAGGAAAATAACACTAGCAACTAGAGGAATAAAGATATGCCTCATAAAGAAATTAACACCTGAGCTGTTTTTGTTTACCTATCCCTTCCAAATTCATGTCATTTGTAAATTTAATAAGTATACTATGTATGCTTTCATTGAGAAAAATGTCAAAAGACAAAAGTTCCGAACTGACTATCCATCTTTCATTTAATATTCATACAATATCATGTGAACTCCTAGAAGGTAATCAAGTTTCCTTCTCTTTCCTTTATACTACCTTGTCTTTTATATGAAAAGTTATATTTCCCTTGCATATAGAAGGCACTTAATAATTAAATTTTCTAATACCTTTTTGAAATTTAGATAAACAATATCCATTATCATATATTTAATTCACAAATGCTATAACTAAAGAATAAAATAAAACATTAATATAGTAAATATAATACATATTAGTTATGATAAAATATAAATGAAGAATATGGGAACACTTTTGCATGACAATTTAAATGTGCTTATGCTGACTCAGTAATTACTTCATCCCATTCTAATTGCTCAAAATTGCCCTTTTAGTAATCAGGTCTCTGATTTTTTAAAATAGATGTGAAGTTCACCATCTTAAAGAATAAAATTTACATTTTCTTCCTCTTTTGGATAATTGATATATCCCAGACTCCATTTTGTCTGCATCTCTATAGTTTACCATGATTCGTGAAAGATTATAAGTATTTGTTAAGCAGATAGAACTGTCTTTTTCTTTTGTCTCTTTGTGTTACCATTAGGGGAAAAGTAAACATTTTGCTGTCTTTAACACACATTGAAAGCACCAAATCATACTGTTTTAACCTTTCCAATATATTCTTATGGGATACTTATCTAATTGTCTTTATTTGCATCTCTTGTACATGAATTTTTTAAATCTTGCAATCTGTACAGACAAATTAATACTTTTAAAAATGCTCATAATCTTTTCTTTCTCTCTGAAATCAATTGGAGCTGCATCAGCAGAATTTCATTCTTCATTATGACACAGACATGGTACTGATACCTAAACCAGGTCGATCAAAAACTGAGAAAGAAAATTGTAGACCAATTTCCTTAATGAATATTGATGCTAAAATCTTAAATAAGATATTAGCAAAAAGACTTCAGAAAATCATCCCCAGGATAATACACTATGATCAAGTAGGATTCATACCAGGAATGCAGGGCTGGTTTAATATTAGGAAAACTATTAGTATAATTGACCATATTAATAATCAAATTAATAAAAACCATATGAACATCTCAATAGATGCAGAAAAAGCATTTGACAAAATCCAACATCCATTCCTACTAAAAACTCTTGAGAGTATAGGAATAAATGGACTATTCCTTAGAATAATCAGGAGCATATATTTAAGACCGTCAGTAAGCATAATATGCAATAGAAATAAACTACAACCTTTCCCAGTAAGATCAGGAGTGAAACAAGGTTGCCCACTATCACCATTACTATTCAATATAGTACTAGAAACGCTAGCCTCGGCAATAAGAGCCGAGAAAGAGATTCGAGGAATTAGAGTAGGAAATGAGGAAATCAAACTATCACTTTTTGCAGATGACATGATGGTATACTTAGAGAACCCCAAAGACTCTGCTAAAAAGCTATTAGAAATAATTCGGAATTTTAGCAAAGTGGCAGGATACAAAATAAATCCACATAAATCCTCAGCATTCTTATATATCACCAACAAAATGCAACAGCAAGAGCTACAAAGAGAAATTCCATTCCAAACAAATGTTGAGAGTATAAAGTATTTGGGAATCCATCTACCAAAGAATAGTCAGGAATTATATGAGAAAAATTACAAAACACTTGCCACAAAAATAAAGTCAGATTTAAATAATTGGAAAGACATTCAGTGCTCTTGGATAGGCCGAGTGAATATAATAAAGATGACAATACTCCCCAAACTAATCTATTTATTTAGTGCTATACCAATCAGACTCCCAAGAAACTATTTTAATGACCTAGAAAAAATAACAACAAAATTCATATGGAAGAATAAAAGGTCAAGAATTGCAAGGGAACTAATGAAAAAAAAAACTCAGAGGAAGGTGGTCTAAGTGTACCTGATCTAAAGCTATATTATATAGCAGCAGTCACCAAAACCATTTGGTACTGGCTAAGAAATAGAACGGTAGATCAGTGGAACAGATTAGATACAAAGGACAAAAAAGGGTACATCTATAGCAATCTAATCTTTGACAAACCCAAAGATATCAACATTAGGGACAAAAATTCATTATTCAGAAGAAACTGTTGGGAAAACTGGAAATTAGTATGGCAGAAATTAGATATGGACCCACACTTAACACCATATACCAAGATAAAATCAAAATGGGTCCATGATTTAGGCATAAAGAATGAGATCATAAATAAATTAGAGGAACAGAGAATAGTCTACCTCTCAGACCTGTGGAGGAGGAAGGAATTTATGACCAGAGGAGAATTAGAGATCATTATTGATCACAAAATAGCAGATTTTGATTACATCAAACTAAAAAGTTTCTGTACAAACAATACTAATGCAAACAAGATTAGAAGGGAAGTAACAAATTGGGAAAATATTTTTAAAAGGAAAGGTTCTGACAAAGGTCTCATTTCCAATAGGAAACCGAACCATTCTCCAATTGATAAATGGTCAAGGGATATGAACAGACAGTTCTCAGATGATGAAATTGAAACTATATCCACCCATATGAAAGAGTGTTCCAAATCACTACTGATCAGAGAAATGCAAATTAAGACAACTCTGAGATACCACTACACACCTGTCAGATTGGCTAAGATGACAGGAACAAATAACGATGAATGTTGGAGGGGCTGTGGGAAAACTGGGACACTGATACATTGTTGGTGGAGTTGTGAAAGAATCCAGCCATTCTGGAGAGCAATTTGGAACTATGCCCAAAAAGTTATCACACTGTGCATACCCTTTGACCCAGCATTGCTGTTATTGGGATTATATCCCAAAGAAATACTAAAGAGTGGAAAGGGACCTGCATGTGCCAAAATGTTTGTGGCAGCTCTTTTTGTTGTAGCTAAAAACTGGAAGTTGAATGGATATCCATCAATTGGAGAATGGTTGGGTAAATTGTGGTATATGAAGGTTATGGAATATTATTGCTCTGTAAGAAATGACCAGCAGGAGGAATACAGAGAGGCTTGGAGAGACTTAAATCAACTGTTGCTGAGTGAAATGAGCAGAACCAGAAGATCACTATACACTTCAACAACAATACTGTATGAGGATGTATTCTGATGGAAGTGGAAATCTTCAACATAAAGAAGATCCAACTCACTTCCAGTTGATCAATGATGGACAGAAATAACTACACCCAGAGAAGGAACACTGGGAAGTGAATGTAAATTGTTAGCACTACTGTCTATCTACTCAGGTTACTTATACCTTCAGAAGCTAATAATTAATGTGCAACAAGAAAATGGTATTTACACACATATATTGTATCTAGGTTATATTGTAACACATGTAAAATGTATGGGATTACCTGCCATTGGGGGGAGGGAGTGGAGGGGGGGAGGGGATAATTTGGAAAAATGAATAAAAAAATTTAAAAATTTAAAAATTTAAAAATTTAAAAAAAAGAATTTCATTCTTCAGACACTTCCATCCCTCTTGAGTCTTTCTTAGAACCTCTGAAGATTCAGTTATATCTACCTTATCGCACAAGTATTTGAATAGTTTCTGCTTAAATTTGAAACATGTCCAGTTCTCTTTTTCTAAAAGATCATATTTAAGCACTAAAATATACTCAATATTTCTATATGGCTTTATATTTTAAAAATTATGGTATAATAGGATCTCAGAAGAATCAAAAAGAAAGATGGACTAGAGAACAATAGAATAGTATAGAATAGTTGTGAGGATCCTGTATTCTATTTACAATTAAGACATAGGAAAAAAATCAAATATAACAAGAAAACGAATCAGGTCAGTCATATAGTAGACTTTATATAACTGATAAGTAGCCAGAGTGCTTCACTGGTACTTATGAAACATGAAAAGAAGCAGTGAAACGATTTTAGGATTATACTCTATAAAATATTTATAGAAATATTGGCAAAGATTATATATAATAAGATGTTTGTGCTTTGTGATCCATTCTCAGAAAAGAAGCAACCATAAGAGTGAGGTTATGGCTTGACCAAAATAACTTAAATTTGTACCATGACAAAAACCTAGTTACTGCCTCCCAGGTTCAGTCTTAACAACTAGCTCTGACTCATTGGTCAGACTCAGATTCAAGATAATGGTTCTTCTTCTTAAAGTGTCTTATTTAAAAGATGACTTTAGACAACTTAGTTCTTTTCTTTTTAAACAAACTATTCTGTCTTTATAGATTTAGGGCTACCATATGCTCAGATAATTTGGGGTAGTAGAAAAAAGATCCCTGGAAAAGAAGAGGTAGGAATGGTGTATACTAATCCTGAAATATCCTTTCTCTTATTTTTTTTTCTCTTCCCCCTCCTCATCCACCTAGCCCATACAGACAAATAAGGTTGGGAAAGAAGAGGTATGAATTATGAAGAGACAAACTTCATATCTGAAAATTCTTTCTCTCCTTTTCTGGATCAGAAAGGCATTGACAATACTGTGTGTGTAAAATTTTCTCTGCCATTACAAGGGAATAATAATCTCAACCCTACTTAAAAGTAAATTTGCAGAAATTCAGTATAAAACACCTCTCTTTGAGATTTTCAACTATTAAAAGCTAAAGTAATAGAAATAGAGAGGAGAAGAGCCAAAAGGAAGAAGGAAAGTGAAGGAAGAGGATAAAAGGATAGAGAATGAAAAAAAAATAGGATGGAAGGGGGAGATGATAATTATAGAACAAAATTTTTAAAAACCTTGGTTCAAGTCTTGATTTGGATACCAGGATATTTTATATATTTCACTTAATCTCCCACAGATTGTTTCCTCACATTTAAAATCAATAAAATAGTACTTATACTATCTAACAGGATTGTTGAGAAGAAACTCTTTTATAAATTATAAATAGTGACATATTATCTCTTCTTTTGTATTTTGAATGATGAAATTATAATCTAACAAATTCAAGAATTTATCAACTACTTTATTATTTTTGTTTTTTGAAAACAGACTCTTATAGAAGCTATCTGGATAATTGAATCTCCCAACAACAACTATATTCTTCTTCCATGTCAGTTTAAAATTCAAAGAATTCTATTCATATATTTTTTTCCTTTAATCTTCATTGAAATGTTCTTCACCATGCTTACTCTTTGAGGATTGCATATTTCCACAATGATAAATATGTTTTGTATGAATAATGTAACCCTGCTACCCTTTTATCTGAGTGCATAGACCCATTCATTGTGAAATTTCTATGATGAATCTCCTCCCATCATTCTTAGTAACTTCTGTAAGGTCATATCTACTTTTAAAATTAATATCACCATCTCAGTTTTTATAATATTTATACTTTTCACAATGTTACACAGAGATGTGGAATATTAAAATATTTTAATTGCTTCAGGGCTATTATTATAATCACTATCTCCATGGCTATCTACTATTGCTATGGTTGTTCTTTGCTTTAGTAAATATAGTTGGGTACTTTCATTTTTTTCTACTTCCTTGTAATTAGAGTAAAAGTTTTCTTTTCCAGCCTCCATGAAGTATACTGTATAATTTTTCACTAGAATGGTTGAACCAGTTCAGTACTCTACTAATAGTTTTTTTGGTTGTTGTTGTTTTGTTGTTTTTTCTACTGTGCCTATTTTTCCTACTTCCCCTCCAGCAATTGTCATTTATGATAATAGTGGAGTAATGCCTCAGAGTTGTGCCTGTATCCATGACTCTGGATAGTTTGATTTCTTCTTGTGAAAACTGTTTGATTATATATCTTCACCATTTGAATCAGTTCTATACTCAGCATGTATTGGAAAAAGAGGTCTTTATTAAAGAAACTTATGAATTTTTTTTTTACTTTATTGTCTACAAAGCGAAGTAGAGTTCTGATTATGCCTTTTAATTAGGTCTATTTTCTCCTGTGCTTTCTATGACAACATGATTGCCACCCCTGCCTTCTTTTGGTTTAGCTGAAGCATATTAGATTTTGCTCCTAATCTTTATTTTAACGCTGTCTGTCTTTCTTCTTCAAGTGTACCTTCTTAAAAATAAAAATGAAAGCAAACATTTTTTAATCTGTTTTCCATTCCATTCTGCTATCCACTTCTCTTTTATAGCTGAGCTTGTACCATTTACATTAACAGTTATGACTGCTAACAGTATTTCCCTCAAAACAATTTTCTTTCTTTTTCTTTTTCTCTTTTTTATCCTGTCCTTCCTCAAAAGTCTTTATTTATTTTTTTGCTTCTAATTAGTGCTTCCTTAATCTGTCTTTCCTTTAATTATTTCCTCTCCCTTCTTTAGACCCTTCCTATCAGATTTCCCTCTTGGGTATTTCTATGCACAACTGAGTGTAAATAAATATTAATTTAGTACTTTTTCTTTCAATCAATTATGATGAAAATAAGACTCAAGCATTATCTACCACTACCTCCATTTCCCTTTCTACCTTTCCCTTCTCCTGGTATATCACTTTAGTTTATTTTGAATTAATCATTCCAAAATAATTGGTTCACATTCATACCTTTTATTTATATAAACTCATTTTACCTGTTGTAACAACGATAAAATAATTAAGACATATATATATATATATATATATATATATATATATATATATATATATATATATATTATATATTATATATATATCTTCTCATATAGTAATATACACGTCATTGAGATATATAAGATTACTCTTTGGTGTTTACCTTTTAATATTTCTCTTGAGTCTTGTATTTAAATGTCAGATTTTCTATTCATCTCTAGTATTTTCTTAAGAAATGCTTTAAAGTCCTCTATTTTAATAATTATCTTTTTTCTGAGTAGGTTGTTCTTATAATCCTTGTTCTGTTGCCTTCTGGAATACTGTTTTCCAAGTCTTTAACTTATTTAATGTACAAGCTACTAAACATTGTATAATCCAGATTATAATTACAAAATATTTGAATTGTTTTAGTCTCCTTGAAATATTTTTTCTTTTATCTGAAAGTTCTGGAATTTACCTATAATATTTCTGGGAATTTTCATTTTGGGATATTGTTCAGTAGGTGATTGGTGGATTCTTTCAATTTATTTTTTTGGAATTTGTATCTAACATGCCAAATATAGTTTTCCTAGATAATTTCTTGAAATATGATGTCTAGCTTCCTTCTTTGATCACAGCTTTCAGGTAATCCAATAAATGGTATATCATGTCTCTTTGATCTATTTTCTAGGTCAGTTGTTTTTCTAATTAGATACATCATTTTTTTTTTTGCTTTTCTTCTTTTGATGGTTTGTTTCTTGATATCTTATGTAGTTATCAGTTTTCATTTACCCATTGTAATTGTTAAAGAACTTTTTTTTTCAATAAAATTTTGTACCTCTTTTTTTTCTTTTGGCTAATGCTTTTTTAAAGTTCTTTTCTTTTGTGATTTTTTTGTACCACTATTTTTTTCATTTCACCTATTTTGTTTTTAAGGAGTTACTTTCTTCAGCTTTTTGTGGCTCTTTTACCAAGTTGTTAATTTTCTTTTCATAATTTTCTTTCATTGCTCTTATTTCTTTATCTAATTTTTTTCATTTACCATTCTTGTTTGATGACTAAACTTTTTTGGCTCATTGTCACCTCTTTCTTTAGCTCTTCTAGGAATTGTTATTGCATTTGTTTGCAAAAATGCATTGTTTTCCTTGATGCTTTGTTTACTTGTAGATGTTTTCAAGTCATTTTCTTCTTCTGAGTTTAGGTCTTGCATTTACTACTTATGACAGAAATTTTTTATGATCATGTTTACTTTCATAGTTGTAGTTTATTTTTGTCATGTTCTTTGCTCATTTTCCCACCCCATTTGTTAACTTCCAATGTCATATTAGAGTTGGACTCTACTCACCTCTGGATTGGAAAAAATGGGTTGTCTGAGTTTTTGTCTTTTATGAGTTTCTGCTTTGAGACTATTGGAGGCAATATGTTCAATGATACCAAAGTTGTGTAATCCAGGGAAAGTCAGATAACTGCCCATCTTGTATGAACCCTGCTAATTGTATAAGCAAACTGATTTTTTTTGGAGATCTCAAACTAGATGCCCTCTAGGTATATCAAACTCAGCATAGCCAAATCAGAGCTCGTTAACTTTCTATACCAATCTTCCCTTCATACCTAATATCAATGAGGGCACTATAATTCTATTAGTTGTTAAGACGCACAACATCTGTTTGATCCCTGACTTGTATTGCCACATTTCTAATATGTTGCCAAAACTTGTGATGTCTACTTTCATAACATTTCTCATATGTATTCATAACTATCCATTTAACACAAGCATCATACTAAAAGAGATTAGAATCATCTCTTACCTGACTTAAGACAATTGCTTATTTCTTTTGCTTTTTAAATAATTTTAATATTATTTTTTCACATAGCTTAAATATCCTCCTATATTTGCTGTCCTCTCATTTCCTGAAAAGCTATCTTACATTTAAAAAAAACTTTTTTTGAAAATAAAGAAGAGAAAAAATAAGCCAAGCAGTTAGAGGAAGAGTTTTCTAATATCTCTTCCTTGGGGCCCAGCTTAATGTGTGAAATTTTGCTACATTATTTTTAAGTTGTGTTAAACCTTTGCATTGTGTAGTTCTTGTATATAATATTTCTTGGCTATTCTTTCTTCATTTTGCATCAATTCATATAAGCATTTCCATGATTTTATATTTTAATCATACTCATCATTTCTTACAGTTCAATAATATGTATTACATTAATGTACCATGATTTATCTAGCCTTTACCTGATGGAAGAATATCTACTTTATTTACAATTCTTTGTTGCTATAAAAAGTCCTGCCACAATTATTTTTAAACATATGAAGATCTTGTCTTATGTATGAAGTTTTTGGGACATATGCCTAGTAGAGATTCCACTACCAGAATATTAGGTGAATATTAAGTGAAATCTCAGGAATTGTTTTCATTTGTATTTCTCTTACCATGGTTATTAATAGTCAGAAGACTTTGAATTCCTATTCTTCTTTTGGGAACTATTTGTTCATATTCCTTTGGCCATTATTTGTTTAGAAATGATTTACAAGAGACTTCTAAACTGACAAAGAGATTTTCATAAAGTGAGATTTTCCCATTCAATAAGCTCCATTTACTCATTCTTTCCTCCAAGATCAAAGACAAAGTCTTTGGTTAACATTAAAGTTCAACATAATTGACCCCTCCTATCTTTCTGGCTTCTCATACTTTACTCTGCTCTATCTCTTCTGCAATCAAGCTACATTCACCTACTTATTATTCCCTCACTGGACCTTGCATGTCCCACTACTATGCTTTTGCATTAGTTTATCCCCACTCTTAGAGTGCTTTGCCTCCTCAATGTTCCCTTTCAGTTTTCCCAGATTATTCAGCTAAGTCCTATCTTCTGTAGCAGGTTTTTACAGACCCTACTAATTCCTAACACTTTCAACTACTATGAATTTTCTTATGGTTAGTTAATTATTTATATGATTTCTTCTGAATTAGAATATGAGATCCTTGAAGGAAGGGATGATTTTTTTTGTCTTTCTTCATATTCTCTAGCACATTTTGTTCAGTAATTCAGTAATGTTCAATACCCCCATGAACCATATCATACCAATACAGTCCATGGGGTTTTCTTAGCAAATATACAAAAAAAAAAAAAGGAAAAACACCATTTCCTTTTCCAATGAATTAAGGGAAACAGAGGTTAAGTGATTTGTCCAGGGTTACACAGCTAGTTAAAGCTTGAAGTTGGATTTGAATTCAGTTCTTCTGGAATCCATACTCAGTTCTCTATCTACTGTGTCACCTAGCTTGCTGTCACACATAGTAAGTGCTTATAAATGCCTGTTGATTAAGAGACTTGCTTGTAATTGATAGGTCCTACATTTGGCTTTATATTCCCAGTACTCCAAGTAGTGCCTTATACATAATAAACACAACAAATATTTGGTAGATTGTTTATAAACACTATATACATATAGTGTTATATATGTAAATATATATATATATTTATGTGCGTGTACATATATATATACATGTTATATATATATATATATGTTTGTATGTGTAGACATATGTATGCAAATATATTGCATAATATACTGATGCCATGTTGAAATTGTGATATGAGAAAATTATCTTGTTAGCAATATTAAAGATACAAATAATGCATTCCTTCTTCCTAGGATCTGATTAAGTTGAAATGAAAGCTTCTTAGAGTGGTAGGAAATTAGTCTTGAATGATTCTGCTGGATTCTTGCACAATTACCTGTTTCCTAAAGCATTCTTGTTGCTACACATGATTCTATCATTGGGCAATTCAAATGATAAACTTATCAAATTTGAACTTGCTTGGAATTCTTTGTCTTTTAACCAAATAGAAACTAGCAGCTTAGTTTAGCAAGACAGATGCTAAATTAAATCATGGGATTCCTAGATTATCTTCTTGGTTCCATGAATTTATATGATAAGACAAGTGTCTAAACTTCTTTCTGTCTTCTTGATAAAATATGTTGAAATAAAATCTGAGTTTAAATGATATAAAGAGCTTCTAAGGAAGAAATATCCTCCGCCAATTTAAATAATCAACTGGTCTACAACTTAACACTTTAGAGAACTGAATGAAGACACTGAGAGGATATTATTCACTAAGGCAGAAGCTTCAACTCAGGTTTTGTTTTTTGTTTTTTTGCTTTTTCTAAGTCTGAAGCTGTCTCTAGGAGTCTGTCTGTCTTTGTGTCTTTGCCGGTCTGTCTCTGTCTCTTTCTGTCTCACTGTTTTTCTCTCTCATTTCTTTTTTCCCTCTCTTCCTTTCTCTTTCTTAACCCCCTATCTCTCTCCCTGTCTCCCCTTAGTCATGGTTCCTCTCCACATTCGTCTTGATCTGCATCTTTGATTTCATTGATACATCACTCCTAGAGAGGAAACTCCCCCTGCCTAAGCATCCTGAAAGTTATATTAGCAAATGAAGAATTGCCCAGTCACACAACTCATAATGTATCAAAAGCTGGGATTGAATTCAGACCTTTTTATTGGCTTGCTAACCACTGGACATGAATATGTCTGAATTGTACAAAATATATAATAGATACATATAATAGATACATATTCTTATTTCACATTTGAAGGAGAATAATGATATCTAATTCATGACCCTATAAGGTTATCATGAAGATCAAATGAGATAAGGAGTGCTTTGAAAAGTGGTGAGTACTAGAGAATCAACTAAAAAAAAAAAAAATACTAGAAACAATCCACAACTTTAGCAAAGTTGCAGGATACAAAATAAATCCACAGAAATCATCAGCATTTTTATATATTACCAACAAAGTCCAGCAGCAAGAGATACAAATAGAAATTTCATTTAAAATAACTGTTAATAATATAAAATATTTGGGAGTCTACCTGCCAAGGAAAAAATCAGGAATTATATGAACATAATTACACAATATTTTCTATACAGATAAAGTCAGATCTAAAAAACTAGAAAAATATCAAGTGCTTATGGATAGGCTAAGCAAATATAATAAAAGTGACAACAATACCTAAATTAATCTATTTATTTAGCACCATACCAAACTCCCAAGAAATTATTTTACAGATCTGGAAAAAATTAATAACAAAGTTTATCTGGAAAAATAAAAGATCAAAAATTTCAAGGAAATTAATGGAAAAAAAAAATGTCAGTGAAGGTGGCTTAGCTGTGCCAGACCTAAAACTATATAATAATGCAGCGGTGACCAAAACCATTTGGTACTGGCTAAGAAATAGACTAATTGATCAGTGGAATAGGTTAGGTTTACAGGACAAAATAGTCAATAACCTTAGCAATCTAGTGTTTGACAAACCCAAAGACCCCAAATTTTGGGACAAAAATTTATTATTTGACAAAAATTGTTGGGAAAATTAGAAACTAGTGTGACAGAAATTATGCATTGATCCATACCTAACACCACATACCAAGATAAGGTCAAAATGAGTCCATGATTTAGTCATGATTTAGAGTGATGTAGTAAGCAAATTAGAAGAACATAGGATAGTTTGCCTCTCTGGCTTGTGGAAGAAGAGGAATTTAAAACCAAAGAAGAAATGGAACTCATTATTGAACACCAAGTAGATAATTTTGATTATATTAAGTTGAAAAGTTTTTATAACAACAAAACTAATGCAGACAAGATTAGAAGGGAAGCAATAAGTTGAGAAAATATTTTTACATCTAAGATTTCTGATAAAGATCTCATTTCTAAACTATAGAGAGAACTGACTGAAATTTATAAGAATTCAAGACATTGATAAATGATAAATTGATAAATGGTCAAAAGATATGAACAATTTTCAGATGAAGAAATTAAAACCATAATTAGTCAGATGAAAAAGTGCTCTAAATCACTATTGATAAGAGAAATGCAAATTAAGACAAGTCTGAGACCCCACTACACACCTTTCATATTGGCTAGAATGACAGGAAAAGATAATGATGAATGTTGGGGGGGGGGGAATGTGGGAAAACTGGGACATTTAATACATTGTTGGTGGAACTGTGGACAGATCCAACAATTCTGAAGAGCAATTTGAAACTATGCTCAAAAAAGCTATCAAACTATGCATACCCTTTGATCCAGCAGTATTACTACTGGGCTTATATCCCAAGGAGAGGAGAGGGAAATTTGGAACACATGGTTTTGCAAGAGTTGATGTTGAAAAATTACCCATGCATACGTTTTGTAAATAAAAAGCTTTAATCAAGAGGAAAAAAGTGGTGGGTACTACATAGATACAATAAGTTATTAAATGTTTACCCTTTATCCACTGGTATAAACTCATTTTGTTTCCAGGACTCCAGAAACAATTTTTTTTTTCTCCTCAAAGACATTCTACTGTGAGGTAATAGATTGACTAGACAGATTCTTTTTCTTGTTCTTCTCATTTCCTTCTCTCTGACATTCACCACTTATGAAGGTCAGCTCCTAGGGAGGTAATACTAGTCAGAAATTAACTGCTATTACCTTGAGGGCTAGTTAAGATGGTTTCAGTGGATTGGATCAAGAAGGCAGCTCCTTCCTTTGGCTAAGTTGAGCTGGTCAATTTTCCTACTGTTTATGGCTTCTTGAGTTAATTAACAAATCATGAACTCTCCTCTTCTCTGTAAGACTGGAATACAAGAAAGAAAAGGTAATTTCTCTCTTTAATGGATTCAACGCTATGAGTATTAATGAAGAACCCTGAGCTATAGCCTAAAATTATGGTTGTCCTTATGCAACCTGTTAGCAGCACATATTTCACTACCATTCTTATCCCAATATACTTTCCTCATCCCCTCATATATATGTAAATACTCTCTTGGCCTATTCTATTATTTTCTTAATAACAGTTTTTTATTTTTATTTTCAGAATACATGCAAAGATAATTTTCAATATTCACCCTTGCAAAACCTTGTGGTCCAAATTTTCTCCCTCCTTTCCCTTCACCCTCCTCCCCTAGAAATCAGTAATCCAATATATGTTGAATATGTGCAATTCTTCTATATATGTTTTCACATTTATCATGCTGCTCAAGGAAAATCAGATCAAAAAGGAAAAATTTAAAAGGAAAACAAATTACAAGCAAACAAAAACAAAAAAAGATGAAAATATTATGTTATGATCCACATTTAGTCCCCAAAGTCTCTCTTTTTGGATGCTAATGGCTTTCTCCATCACAAGTCTATTAAAATTGGCCTGAATCACCTCCTTATTGAAAAGAGCCATCAGAATTGATTATCACTTAATTTTTTTTTTTTTTTTGCTGTGTACAATATTCTCTTGATTTTATTCACTTCACTTAGCATCAGTTTATGTAGTTCTCCCCAGGCCTCTCTGAAATCATGATCATTTCTTACAGAACAATAATATTCCATAACATTCATATACCATAATTTATTCAGCCATTCTCCAATTGAGGGACATCTACTCAGTTTCCAGTTCCCTGCCACTATAAAAGGGCTGCTACAAACATTTTTACACATGGGCCCACTCTGTTATTAAGACAAGCCTTATTCTCCGGAGAACATGCTGAATTCATTTCTGAGATTAAGATGTAAAAGTACAAAGTTGATTCTATCAATGACTTAACTGTCCCTCATGTTCTCAGCACCACTGAACTTTCATCTTTAAATATAGACACATATTATCTACATACCCAGAAGTTATTGGGAGTGATTTGACATTTCTTCAAAAACAAAATTCTACAAAATTTCAAGTTGACATCATGGTGATCATGATTTTTAGTCAGACACAAATATATACCATAACCCAGATACCATGCAGTGAACTTACCACAGGTTTAAAGTGCAATATTACAATAAGCCTATAAGCACAATGAAATACAGAAGAACATTGTTCCACTTAAGAGATGCCCCACATACAAATCCTATTCCAAGAAATATTTTTTTTTATTTTTATATGCCCATAGCTATGTCTGTGGTCTTTTCAATACATAATTATCACTTGGTAACCCCAGGTTTTAGCAACTTTTGCGAATCCTTGTTACCATATGATAGAACCCAGCAGCCCAGTCCTTCCACGCTCAACAAGAACCTTTTTCCTTCAAATCTCCCTTAGCTTTTTTGTTTGTACAGTATTTTTACATTTAAATTTTATCCTCACAAAAATATAGCTTTAGACCATAACAGTTAATTTATCTCTTAAACTGTGGTTTATGATTTCATATGGAGTTTCATAACTTAATATAGGAGTCACAAAATTACAATTTATTATCAGTAAGTGTTTGATTTCTATACCTATTTTATAGACCTATGTACCCAGGGTCATAAAAAATTTCTCAAGAGAAAAGGAGTCACAAGTGAAAAAGGTTCATCTTATTTTCTAGAATAGGAAACCAAGGTCTAGAAAGATAAAACACTACATACAAGATGACAAAAATAAGAAATGGCAAAGATCACATTCCCCTGACTTCAAATTCAGCACTTTCACCTTACAGAAGCCTCACTGCCAAGCCGAGAGTTACTTTCCACGTGACAGTCTGGTATAAATCACTTATAAACCCCTCCCCATAAAACCTACTCCTGTCTCAACAATAGCAAAGCATACTCAAAGTTCTAGGCAGACTATATAATTATTGTTCTAAGGAGCATCTTAAGTAAAAACCTTTATTTATTCAAAGGACTGAGTGAGCACTCAACTTTATCTATAAGCAGAAAGTTTAATCCATCTCTGCCACATTCCATTTCCTTATTGGTTCAATGCAGCTGAGACACCTAAAATCTGCTTCAATAAAGGAACTGGCATAGCCGTTCCCACAGAAATCCCATAAATAGTTGGCTTGGATCTCTGAAAGCAAAGTTCTCCTCATCTGGTACATTAGAGCAGAGATTTCTAAGTTGGATTCCATGAATACACACACACACACACACACACACACATGTGTATACAAATGTTTGTAATATACTATGTGTGTGTATGTGTATATATATATGTAGTCTATATATATATCATTATCTAATAAATATTATATATACTATATATATATTTATTTATTTATTTATTTATTTATTATGAACATATATACATATACACACAAGTAGAGAGTATTATAGAGAAATACATACATACTGGATATACATTATACACATATTTATATGTATGTATATATAAAAAACATTTCCTTGTAATTTGATTCTTTTGCAATTTTATATATTTCTTTCCAAACATTTAAAAAAATTTATCCCAAGAAAGAATCCATAGGTTTCACTAGACTGGCACTGGAATAAATGACACACACAAAATTAGGATGGCTACTTCAGAGAAGTAGACCTTGGGGGATACTAAGCAAATGTTCCCATGTTGTATCACTCACTGACTGCACAGCAGGAAAAACCATAATCTTGAAGTGGTTGTTTTTACTCTGTCTCAGGCAAAGGAAGAGAAAAAACCTCTGGGCAAAAGTTCCAAGGAGGGACAAGGAAACAAAAAACTGAGCACTCTGATAAATGTATTCTTGAATTAATGTCCTACCTTATTCAAGTCTCTTTTACAAAACTTGATCATTTTAGAAGTTTTTAAAGAGTCAGATTAAGTCAAGTTAACAAGTATTTATTAAATGCACATTATGTATGTGCCAGGGGTACACAAATGAAAGTAAAAATCATTCCCTTCACTGAAGGAGCTCACAATTCAATGGGAGATACAAAATAAAATTATGTGCAAACATTAAATATACAGGATGAATTAGAGATAATCTCAGGGAGAAGGCACAAACATTAAGGAGGGCAAGGAAAAGGTTTCTTGCAGGTAATGGGATTTCAAATGGGATTTAAAGGAAAATGGAAAAGGGATGTAAAGAAGGAGAGGGCTAAAAAAATGGGGGTCAGACAGTGAAAATACCTGATTTGGTGTTGTGTGTAAGGAATGGCAAAAAAAGCCAGTATTACTGAATTGACAATACTCGGAGGTTAGTAAAAAATCAGGACATAACAACAACCTTGAATGTGTATTCTCTACTTTGTACCTTCCCATCTCCCCTGGTTTCTAAAGAACTGAGATGGAAACAGTCTCAAAAAACACAGAGTTGATAAAATATAGTTTTCAATAGATTATTAATTCCTTGTGGGCTACAACTGTACCTCCCCCTCACCCATACCTGGAACAGTACTCTGTATATATCATTTACTATATAAATGTTTATTTCCTTACTGAATGAACAGATGAACACAAACATTCCATGACACTTCTCTTATAAAAGCCTCCATTTCAGGCTGTCATAACATTACATTGTGAGCAGCAATCAGCACATATGGATTCCATATCATGGCCGTAAGTTGTGCAAGTGAACAAACCAAGGATATAAATAACCATGGCAGTGCAGCTAGCAATCATGCCTGTTTACGAAAGAATTAAACCATCACATAAACTGGGTTATCGATCTCACAGTGGAAATTATTTATCCTGTTAAACTTGATCATTATCTACCCACTCAGCTGCCTGCATTATTTATTCTGGTACTTTCAGAGCTCACAGGCAGGAAAGAATCATGGTGATTTCATTTAATGACTGTTAATATCTTCTTTCCAATGAAATCCTGCCTGGTGCTTGTCCAATACCTGCCTCAGCACTTCTAGAAACATTCTCCTCAAATGCTTCTCTCAACAGGACATGGTTTCCTTACTTTAAGCAGGGTCAGAAGAATAGAACTATTTTTATCAGCTGTCAGGATATTGAATAATTATAACTTAGTCTCCTTTGAAGTTATCAAATAGATGGAGAGTATCAGGATTCTTCATATTCTACATGTTTGGTTTTTTCCAAACTCATTTTAAAATGATATGTATATCTGTGTATGTATATGTATATACAGACATATGCATTTATGAATGTAAATTTCTATATGTGTGTATATACACATATTATATATTTATGTATCTTTATTTTTCTGAGATATACAATAATGCCATTCATGAAGTATATCAGGAGAGAGAGAGAGAGAGAGAGAGAGAGAGAGAGAGAGAGAGAGAAAGAGAGAGAGAGAGAAGTACAGAAAACAAAAAGAAAGAGAGAAAAAGAGAGAGAGATCAATCAGTAAGTATGTACTAAATATGTTAAATAACCTTCTACATGTCAGACACTATATTAAGTGCAGGATATATAAATAAAGGCAAAAGGCAGTCTCTTCTCTCAGGGTACTCACAGCTTAATGGAGGGGCTAAGAAATTAACTATATATATGCAAGACAAGTTGAAAATAATTAACAGAAGAAGACACTAATCTTAAAGGGATTCAGAAAAGGCATTCTTGCAAAAGGTGAGTTTTTTTAGTAAAAGCTTGAAGGAAGTCAGGGAAGACAGGAAGTGGAGATAAGGAAGGAGGACAATTTAGGCATGGGGACAATAATTCAAACTACAGGGAGTTTTAAAATAGAGTACTTTAAAAAAGCAAACAAACAAAAACAAAACAAAACAAACAAACAAACAAAAACCAGGAAGTAAGCCACTGAATTACAGAGTGAGAGTAAAGTATAAGAAGATTGAAAAGCTAAGGGAGGCTAGGTTATAAAGGGTTGTGAATACCAGGGACTATCATTTTTGATTCAATGATAAAAAGCTATTGAAGTTTATTGAATATGTGGAAGGCATGACATGGTCAGACATACTTTAGGAAAATCAATATAAAAAAAAAATGAGAAGATAGATTTGATGAGGAGTAAACTGAGGTTCTAAACCAAGATGGGTCAGTTATTTTTCTCCTGGGTCTGATTATCTCTCTCTCTCCTTCCCAAAATAACCACCATGCGAATTCGGTAACAAATGAATTTGCTATTCAATGCTATATGGAAACAAAGTCTTTATTGATAGTAAAGGGATAGACAGGCATTTGGCCTTAGGAAGGCCAAGCTGCCTGGCAAGAGGATGCCAGTTGGCAGATGTAACGTGCTGTTGTCTCCAGAAGCTGCCAATCGCTCTCTGGGAGGAGATCTGCTGTGTCAACTCAAATCTCTCGGACAGATTCTTCTTCCTGTAGAGAACCGTTGTCTCCAGACAGTTGCCGTTAACTCTCGTCCAGAGAAGTGACTTCCCTTCCTGCAGAGAGCCGTGTCAAGCCTGGTGTAGAGCAGAGACTCTCTATCTCTGGAGTGCTGCCCTCTTTATCCTCCCAGAGAATGGGCGTGGGATAATGCAAGGGCTTCTGGGAAGAACCACTTCAACCAATGAGTTTGCTCCTCCCAAGCATGCAGTCTCTTCCCCAGGAATTTACAAGTCAAATTACCAGGAAAGGCTGGAACTAGAAAATTGTCAAGTACTGACTTAGCACTTAGTAAAAACCCAATATCTCATTATCTCATTAGCACTTAATAAGAACCTAACAGGCAGACACTAGGCTGGTATGAACCAAGTGCAAAGATTCCATTTTTCAACCTTCCTTATATACATAACTAGAGTCATCAAAACAACGTTTGCACAGAGATGTTATCCAAGAGGTTCCAGAGGTATTTGTAAATAAGACAGGAATTCTCTGTTGTTGTAAATAAGACAGGAATACTCTGTTGTTGTAAATAAGACAAGAATTCTCTGTTGTTATCTCCTTCAGTCTCTCCCCAGAAATGAATTTCAGATCATTAGAATGGGGGCTGAAAACCCAAACTAGCCCAAAGGAAGTTGGAGATCAAACAAGGAATATCAAAGGGGGCTATGCCTGCATCATTTCCCCCCCTTAAGCAGTTAACTCTTAAATTCTTTTTAAAAAAATTTAGGCCAATGTCTTTTATTTGAGGCAGGGTTGAAGATTTTCTCCAAGGATCTTCAGAGTAGCAGGGTCCCCTCATCTTGTTCCCCCCTCAAGCAGTCACCTCCAGATGCATGGGGGAATAGGGGCATTGAACTCCTCTTAACTGCTTCAAGCTGACAAGGGTCGTAGAGATTTGAGATTCATGCCATGAGATGAGGTGTGAGGTGTGGGGGATGGCAGCAGGGCATCTAGGGGGTATCCCGATCAGTTGTCCCATCAATTTTCTCCAGGCTGAAAGGCCAGCTGAGAATCCAAAGTGTGAAGCCTAGAGAAAACAGATCTCGGGAACAGATTAAAAGTGGGGTGTCATCCAGGGTAGAGATGGTGACACTTGGAAATGGGGAAATATATCTCAGATCCCCTCTGTGGGCTGCTGGTAAAATGCTAATGGCCCATTTATTAAAGAGAAGTAGGAGAAAATGCTGAGAAAGCCAAAGCTAATCTCCCCCATTGTCTTAGGATAACAGCAATAGTTACAGTTTTAACAATACCCATCCTAAATTTTAAACACACAGTAAATAATCCAGACAAGGTTTAATAGTCATTCATCAATCATTCCCAAATCCTCCACATCAGTCCAAAGTTCCCTAGAAGCAGGGTTTAGTCCATTGTCTCTTCTAAAGCTGATGCTGGTTGAGATATGATTGGAAGTTCCAAAAAACTGGTCTGCATTCTATGCAGAGGGTGGGTTTTGCTGTGCTGACAATCAAAGCTGATCAAAGCTGATCTAGGTCCCAGAAGCAAGTCAATATCTGTAATTTGACCAAATCTAGACCACAAACATAAATCTAACAAATAAAGTTACAGTTCAGGCTGTCCTCTTGTCATTTAAAGCCCTCAAAAAACAAAGCACAAATATCCAGTAGCAGATAAATGACCAGGCAAAAAAACAAAAACAAAAACAAAAACTTATTTGCCCAAGTATTTAAGATACAATGATTACATCTAATCAGACTGAAAATAGCAAGGTATGACATAATTGAATTGCAATAACAATTCCATTGACCATTGTTCTGATGATAAAATCAGTTACATGAGGAAAAAATGCAAAAACATAACTATAACATGAGCAGTTAAAATTCAACTTCCAATCAATTGCCCCACTAACTGCCAGAGGGTGGATCTTTAAAACTCCCAAAAAGCATTAACTAATTAACTTTAAGCTCAAGATTTTTTTTCCAGTAATAGATTCCATTAATCAAATTTCTGATAAATTCTAAACAAATATTTATCATAACCTTATATTGATAACAGAAATTTGTCTCAATAAGTTCACAACTTAAACAACTATCATATCCTAATAGATGTTTCACAAGTGAGCATTTTGCTTTTAAAATACCTGTTATATAGAAAAAATATCCCAAATTGCATATTGTCCTTAAAAGAAATCTTTTCAAAAGAAAAAAGGAAAAAAAAAAAAACTATTATTTTTGAGTCTCTTTAAATAGTCTCAGGATGACCCAATATAATCTTTAAACTTATATGTCTTAAACTTATACAGAATATCCAAATACCACAGATTGAAGTGGGGAGAAGCTTGAAACATAGAGACAAATCAGCAGACTATTGCAAAGTTCAGAGATGATGTGATGAAAACGTAACCAAGATAGTGACAATGTCAAAGGAGAAATGAGGGCAATAAGAAAAATGTTAGGAAGATGAAATCTGATAACAGATTGGATATGGTAATTGAGAAAAAGTGAGAAGTTAAAGATTATGTCCAGGTTATGAGTCTGAAATAATGGTAACTAGGATGGTGGCATCCTCAAAAGACATAGGAAACTTAGAAATATAAAAGGATTTGGAGAAGTTCATGGCTCCTGTTTTAGATATATTGAGTTTAAAAAATGTATAGAGCATCCAATTCAAAATCTCCTATAGGCAATTGGAAATGTGAAACTGGATGTGAGAAGAGTGGATAAGAATGGATAAGTAGAACTAGAAAGAAAACAAAGAGAGGGTAACTTAATCAAGGCGGCAGATGAGACAAGCAAATGAAATAGCACAAAGAGATAAGGGTTTAGCATGGTATTCTGGAGATACCTATGTTTAGTGGGAATGACCCAGATGAAAATGTATCAAAGGGCACCAAAAAAAAAGAATTCAGATTAGTAGGAAAAGAACCAGAATAAATGAGGGTCTTGGAAATTTAAAAAGGTTAAAATCTCAAGGAAAAGAGGGTGATGCATGGTGTCAAAGGTTGTAGAGAAAGAGGACTGAAAAAAAGCCATTATATATGGCACTAAATAAATCATTGGTAACTGGAGAAAACAATTTCAGCTGATTATGAAGTTGAAAACCAGACTGCTGAGAATGAGAATGAAGAAAATATAAGTTTCTCTTATAAGCCACCTTCTCAGTTTCTTCAAACATTTAGCCAAAAAGAGAAGAAAATGTACAGGATAATAGTTAGTGGAGAAAGATAGATCAAATTAGGATTGTTGGGTCTCTTTGTTTTTTTTTTTTTTTTGAAAGATATGGGAGACATGTTGTAGACAGAAAGAAGTGGCCTAATATGAATGAGAAAGATAGAAGAGACAATCTAATGGTAAAGGTCAGATAGAGTGTGATCACATACAGAGAGAGGAGATTGACCTTGTCAAGGAAAAGACTAGGTCTTCATTTTATATGGGAGTAAAGAAAATGATGGCAGAAGGCTTTTGAGAGAAATGAAGGAAGGAGGAGAAGGATGAACCAAGATGGTCTCAATTTTGGCAAATGGCCTCAATTTTTTTGGTGACAGCAAAAGAAAGATGGGTTGGTCACACTGTAAAGATTAGAGACAATGCATGGGCTAATTGGAGTACCCAACCAGAATCCCTAAAATGTCAGGAGAATTTTAGAAAGTCTCTTAAGTACATTGAGAGATCTCTTATAGCTAAATTATGGAAAGACATGGATAGCAGTCCTACAATCTAGGAAGAAATGTGGTTTGTTATTTGAAGTCTGAAAGAAAATACCCATCTTCACAGATATAACAATATTTAAACATATCAAGTATCCACTGGTTTCTAAATGAATTGATAGAGCCTTCTTAACTTGGGATGGTAAGAGTAGGGGAGTTTTGTAGTGGCAATAACTCATTGTGAGAAATAATAAACATCAATCTATTCCTTTAGTATTATTAATTTGCTTTATTTTAGTAGGAGTGCTAAAAGAAAAGTTGAAGTGAATGCATGGTTAAAAAAAAAAAGAAAGAAAAAAGAATCAACTCTTTCCAACTTCCATAAAATCTAGATACCTTGGAACTCAAAGTCTAAAATATATTAGTGGGATTTCAATTCCCCAGTTTTGCACAATCTCTTTCTGAAATAGAATTAATTTATTAAGCCATAATGTGCAACTCTAGGCTTTATCCAGGACCATAAATCCCAGGAAATTAACATCTCCCTAAGCCTTTGCTTGGGGTAGCTTCCAGCAACGAGGCTATCTCATATCTAATTGCTATTTAAATATTTCCTGCAGTCTTCTTTTTCTTCCTTCCATCTATTTTGATTGGAAATTTATCAGGGGGGAAATGTTTGCTTTTACTTTACCAATAGAAAGGCAGATCTTTATTTGTATTGTGGATAAGAAGGGCCTGGTGATACTTTATATTCCAGGACATAAAACACAAGAGACTGTTTCCTCACAGTAATTGGTTGATTATCCATTACTATGTAAGTGACAAGTAAAACTATTAGTTTATACGCTATACAACTATATGAAGAAAAGTCAATGCACAGGGATCTGGTCATTCACATTTGTTATTTTGATTCAGCAGGATAATTCAGGAGAACACATCTGAAAGGTGACACAGAAATATTTTGATGTTGATTAATAATTAAGTGGTAGGAAATATATCGTTAACAATGAAATGACAGCCAAACTGCTCTACTTCCTTCATATCTAAAACCCCATCTCTGACTTTCATGCTCATTTTTATACTTTGAATGATGTCCCTCCTCAACTCCAGCTTTTAGAATTCCTAGCTTCCTTCAAGGCTCAGATCAAGTTTTACTTCCTGTGTAACTTCATTTGTCTGTGTTCTCCCTAATCGAAATTATTTTTTTTCTCACTTTGGAAAAATTTTGTATTTATCTATGTACATTTTGTTTTCCTTCACCCCTAATAAAATACAATTCCATGCAGGAAGGCATTCTCATTTTTCTCTTTGTTTTTCAATTGCCTAAGAAAGTGCCTGAAGAAGAAAAATACCGATAACTAGTATTTTATATAGAATCAAAAATCACCTTTACATAGCACTTAATAATGATGATGATGATATCTAGCATTATATATAGCATTTTATAATTCAGGTATTATGTCAGAAGTTTTTAAAAGTATTATTTCATATCTTATACAAATCCTGGGAACTACTGTCTATTATTATCTTCATTTTACAGAAGAGAAAATGGAAGAAAACAAGTTAAGTGAATTAACAATGGTTACACAGCTAGTAAATGTCTGAATCCAAATTTAAATTCAAGACTTTCTTATTCCAGACTCAAGTTTATCTACTATCCACCTAGCTGTTCAATATATACCAATAAATCAAATTAAATTGAATGACAGTGGAATAGAATGCAAAGATAATCACCTGAAAGATTTGGATAGTATATGAAAGTCTCTTTTTTATTGGAAAAAAAAAATAGTGAGTTTACTATTTTAAATTTATAGCTTGGAAATAGTTTCAGAAAAGATGTGATTGACCCAAGGTCATTTAGGAAATGTGAAAGCCCAGATGTGAAAACATTATCCTTACTCTAGAATCCAGTGCTCATTTTAATCTACTACCACTTGTGACAGAGAAGATGAAGCAACTCCATTTTCATTATTTTCAGCTAAAGGAGATAAAGTTCAGATTGAAAAGGATTAAACAAAAATGGTTAAAAAGAATTAAAAATTTAAGCTAAATGGAGAAATGCTAAGAGAGTGCCTAGATGTCCATTAATTCAAGTTATTTGTCCCATGATGTGATTGATATCTCTGTATTCTGAGAGAACTGGAAAACACAATTACTGAGTCCTGTCAGTGATAACTGGAGATCATGAAAAATCCTGAAAAACTGAAGCAGAATGTGTCTTTTGATTTTCCAAAAACTGAAGAAGGTGGCAATTGAAAAGAATACGCTGATATAATTAATTATGATTCCTTGGGATATGCCTGAGCCTATGGAAAAATCTGGCATGTTTTCATCAAGATCAAATCATGCTAAATGCTGAACAGGATGCAAAGGGACAGGGAAGGAATGGAACATGTGCATTGTTGGTGGAGTTGTGAACTAGTCCAATCATTCTGGAAAACATTTTGGAAGTGCAACCTTAAAATTATAAAATTGTGTAAAACCTTCGATGCAGCAATACCAAAATCTCAAAGAGATAAAAAGAAAAAGGGGAAAGGACCTATTTTAACAAAAATATTTAAAGCAGCTCTTTTTGTGTTGACAAAGAATTAGAAGTCATGTGAATGCCCATCAATTGGGGAATAGCTGAATAACTTGTGGTTTATGATTATAATTGAATACTATTGTGCTATAATAAATGATCAGCAGGAAGATTTCAGAAAAATCTGGGAAGTCTTATGTAAATAGATGCAAAGTGAAATGAGCAAAACCTTCAAACACTGTATTCTGTAATAGCAATATTGTAAGGATGAAAGACTTATTTACTTTGATCAAAACAATGCTCCAAGACAATTCCAAGAACCCATGTTGAAAAATGCTATCTATCTGCAAACAAAGAATTGATGAAGTATAAATGCAGACTTTTAAATTTTTATTTTTATTATTTTATTTTGTTTGTATTTTCTTTGTAATGTATCTAATGTGAAAATATATTTTCATACCTTATATATTATCAAAACCTAATTGTTTGACTTCTCAAGAAGTGAGAACAGTAGAGAAAGAAGAATTTGAAACTTTTTACATTCATTTAGAAAATATTTAATAGGATAAATAAAAATAAGTTCAAAATATCAAGTCATGCTTTCTTAACATCAAGTTGTTTTTTATAGGATCACCAAACTGGTAAAAATCAGTAGAAAGAAAAAGACCTAGAACCAAAATTTCAGGAAAAAATTCAACAGAATCCCCTGCTCTTTCTGTTGCCAAAATGGAGAGACAGAGGCTACATAATAATATAATTAGTTGGATTGGGAATTGACTTAATGACCAAATTTATAAAGAAGTCATTGATAGCTTAATATCAACTTGGAAAAATGTTTATAAGACAATAACTCATGGATCTTTGCTATTTATTCATATTTATAGTCATGATTTGGACAAGAGATTAGATGTCAGGCTTATCAAATGGAGATGATATATTAAGTATTATTATTATAATTATAATAGTTGTAATATTTATACCAGCTTAAGTTTTCCAGAGAACTCTGTATATTCTCTCATTTGAAGCTCACTCCAACTTTTGTGACTTAATTGTTTTTTACCACAATTTTGCAGGTGAGAAATTCATGCTGAAAGGTTAAGAGATTTTAACATTTTGATAATTATATTTAACATAATTGGTATTTTTGTACTGCTAAGTATTTCATGCATTTAAAAAATATTATTTGAAGGGTCTATAAACATCTATAATTCAGACTGCCAAAAGAGTTCATGGAACTAAAAAAAAAAAAAAAAAAAAAAAAAGGATAAAAAGGTTAAGAATTCCTGATCAAAGTATCTAACAAAAATTGAAGCTCCCTCTGAGATTAACAAAGAGCTTCAACCTATATCAAGCCTGATACTTAAATGTCTTTTCTATATTTATAGATTTCTTAGTTTGTGAGTGTCTTCTTGACTTTAAATTCATCAATTCTCCAACCTTTTAATTCCAGCCTGTCTTTTTGTTTATTCTCCTCTGTCTCCAGGTCAAATGTATAACTTCCTCATTTAGGGTCTTTCATTTTATATTAGAACTGCTAGCTTCCTTCAGAGAATAATTCATAGTAGAAGTGCCTTCTACTATGTAAAAACCATATATTTCCTGAGTTTCTAGCACTCTGTCCCTCTTGAGAGACATTTCTATAACTTTTCATATAAAAGACAAGGTAGTATAAAGGGAAGAGAAGGAAACTTGAAGTTAGGACATCCTAGGTTTAAGGTTTGTCTTTGAAACACGTTGGCTCTGAAACCCACAGTAACCTCGCCCTTTGCTACCTATCTATTTCTAATATCTTAGTAATTCAGGCAACTCTACGACTATAAATTTTAAAACAGGTGCCAGTTGGAGGGAAAGGATAGAAAAAGAAATGTTTATTAAGTAGCTCCTATGTACTAGGCACTGTGCTAAATGCTTTATAAATAGTATCTCTTTATAAATACTATCTTAATTCTCACAACAATAATGAGAGGTAAATACTATTTTCATTTGCTTTTAAGAAAACTGTAGCAAATTGAGATTGACTTGCCCAGAAATTACCAAGAAAACTATGGGTTCACTTAAAAAAAAAAAAAAAAAAAAAAAAAAAAAGCTGTTTTCTCATACTTTGCGTTCATGTATATGATATATTCTCTAGTAGAATGCTCTGCTCTTTGCTTTTTGATCCTACATACTAGACTTTTAATATCTGTTTATTGAATTAAAATGAATGTCATTCTCACTCTCTCTCTTTTTTTTTTTTTCCTGAGGCTGGGGTTAAGTGATTTGCCCAGATAGTGAATAAAAATAGCAATTTAGTGTTTGACAAACCCAAAAATCCCAACTTTTGGGATAAGACTTCATTATTTGACAAAAACTGCTGGGAAAGCTGGAAATTAGTATGGCAGAAAGTAGGCATGGACCCACATTTAACACCACATACTAAGATAAGATCAAAATGGGCCCAAGATTTAGGCAAAAAGAATGAAATCATAAATAAATTGGAGGAACATGGGATGGTTTACCTCTCAGACTTGTGGAGGAGGAAGGAGTTTGTGTCCAAGGGAGAACTAGAGACCATTATTGATCACAAAATAGAAAATTTTGATTACACCAAATTAAAAAGTTTCTGCACAAACAAAACTAATGCAAACAAGATTAGAAGGGAAGTAACAAATTGGGAAAACATTTTTACAGTTAAAGGTTCTGATAAAAGCCTCATTTCCAAAATATATAAAGAACTGACTCTAGTTTATAAGAAATCAAGCCGTTCTCCAATTGATAAATGGTCAAAGGATATGAACAGACAATTTTGAGATGATGAAATTAAAACTATTTCCACTCATATGAAAGAGTGTTCCAAATCACTATTGATCAGAGAAATGCAAATTAAGACAACTCTGAGATATCATTACACACCTGTCAGATTGGCTAAGATGACAGGAACTAATAACGATGAATGTTGGAGGGGCTGTGGGAAAACTGGGACACTGATGCATTGTTGGTGGAGTTGTGAAAGAATCCAGCCATTCTGGAGAGCAATCTGGAATTATACCCAAAAAGTTATCAAAATGTGCATACCCTTTGACCCAGCAGTGCTACTACTGGGCTTATATCCCAAGGAAATACTAAAAAGGGGAAAGGGACCTGTATGTGCCAAAATGTTTGTGGCAGCCCTTTTTGTAGTGGCTAGAAACTGGAAAGTGAATGGATGTCCATCAATTGGAGAATGGTTGGATAAATTATGGTATATGAATGTTTGGAATATTATTGCTCTGTAAGAAATGACCAGCAGGAGGAATACAGAGAGGCTTAGAGAGACTTACATCAACTGATGCTGAGTGAAACGAGCAGAACTAGGGGATCATTATACACTTCAACAATGATACTGTATGAGGATGTATTCTGATGGAAGTGGATATCTTCAACATAGAGAAGAGCTAATCCAATTCCAATTGATCAATGATGGACAGCTACACCCAGAAAAGGAACACTGGGAAATGAGTGTAAACTGTGAACATTGTTTTGTTGTTGTTGTTGTTTTGTTTTGTTTTGTTTTGTTTCTCTTCCCAGATTATTTTTTACCTTCCGAATACAATCCTTCCTTTGCAACAACAACAACAACAAAATTCTGTTCTGCACATATATATTGTACTTACGATATACTATAAGATATTTAATATGTATGGGAATGCCTGCCATCTAGGGGAGGGGGTGGAGGGAAGGAGGGGAAAAACTTGGAACAGAAGGGAGTACAAGGGATAATGTTGTAAAAAAGAAATTTACCTATGCATATGTACTATCAAAGAAAATGTTATAATTATAAAAATTAATAAAAAAGTGACTTGCCCAGGGTCACACAGTTAGGAAGAGTTAAGTGTCTGAGACCAGATTTGAACATGGGTCCTCCTGAATTCAAGCCTAGTGCTCTACCCACTGTGCCACCTAGTTGCCCCCTGAATGTCATTCTCCATCCTAGATTCTTGACCACAACATCACCACCACAAAATGTGTCTTATTCATTTATATTTCTCTTTCAGCCTAGCATAGTGCTTTGAACATAGTAGGTGCCTAATTTAAAATGTTGACTTTAATTCCCAAACCTGAAGTAGTAGGCCTGGACTGATAACCTACAGGTAAAAATAGTAGAAAACAGCTGGCCAGGGAAAAATTTAGGCAGAAAAGGGGAAGTTTCTGACAACATGAACCATAGTAGTTCTTAAATTTTCTTCCTCTCTTTCTCATAAAATAAAACTGGAGAACCAAATAACATATCTGTACCCTCCCACCACCACTCCCCCCCGACAAAAAAAAAAAAAAATAGAAATAAATTCCTGGTGAAGGGCAATCCTATTTGTTACGCTTCCCAATCTACTTCAGTCTTTTGTATTAAACACACACACACACACACACACACACACACAAATTCACACACACAAACACACATACACACACACATACACACACACTCTTTTGGTTGAATTGTAGTAAAGATTATTGGGTAGTATTGATTTTGTTCTATAATGAACTAAATATATGTAGAGCACAAGGGGAAAAGTCACATATAAAACCAAATTATATGTAATGAAATAGAGTTCTTCCCAATAATCCTATTTTAAAAATACATAGTTATATAAGTGGAATTCCCAGTAGGAAAGTTATATATTTTGGTGCAGTAATGCTATGTCAGATTTGAAAGGAAAACTGAGAAATATCTTTTAGTTTGACCACATAAACTATTGACCTTTTCCATAAACTAATTCAAAGTCTCCCACCCTTAAGCATATCCAATGGCATATCAGGAAACTTCTGTTTCTGTCTGGCTCCTATTATACATCACTGTGTCATTAATATCCAAAACCACTTTTTCTTCACAGTATCCATGTTTGAAAATTATCATTACACACTCTCCCCAACCCACCCCTGAAAACAACTTTCCATTAATTAATGGTTGATTTCAGGAGATGTTAAGAGGAAATCAGTTGTTGTTTTTTTTTGTTTTGTTTTTTGTTTTTTGTTTTTTTTATAAATCATTAACACTAAAGGATAGATGACTAAAAGCCATATCTATTAATGGATATTAAAGGAGAACATGTGCTAATATTATTCCCAAACCTGTATTTTCTCTCATTTCCCAGTAATCTAATAAAAACAATTCACAAAGTTTGTTTATGAATGAATCTTTAATGAAATTTTAGATAGCATAACAATAAAGAGAATTTAAAGCTTATAAGAAAAGGAATCATTCTAAGAAATACTTGAATCACACAATTTAAGAAAGATACAAATTATAACTCACATTTACATTTACATGACACTATAATTTATAAAGCATTTTCCTCTAAATTCTTTAAGGTAAGAAATATAAATATTGTTATCTTCATTTTACATATGAATAAACAGATGCACCAAAAGTAAGCTTGCCCAAGATCATCTAATTAGTGAGTGAAAAAGCCATTAGTTTTATGCTATCTCCTAACTTTGAATTCTAGATTCTTTCCACTTAATCATAGGACCGGATAATACATTTGTTTCTACCATGTGGCTGGAATTGTCTATAGGGACACATATCCAGAATCTTACAATTAAAAGAGACTTTTAAGGTCATATATCTTAACCTTTTAAACAGTGCAGGAATTTTCTCATTTTGATATTCAGGGATATTTGCTCACTACTTGAATGTTTCCACTGAGGGACAACACTGCACCTTACAAAATAGTCATGCCTTTTTTTTTTTTTTGGGGGGGGGGGTGGAGGGAAGATAAGGTAGTAGATTTTTTATGTGATTTCATCAACATAGGAACTTGAAGGCAGAGAACTCTTCAAATATAACAATAATTGTTCAGCAATGCTAATTTTAAAAAGTTATATGGAGACATTGAGAGTTTAAGTAAGTGTTTAGAGTCAGAGAAATATGTACCTCAGGTATCATTTGAACCCATGTCTTCCTGACTCTGACTAGTTTTCTATCCAATAATCTTCACTGCTACTCACCCAATTTCACCCAAGAGAATGACAACAATGAGACAACATACAAAAATTTGTGGAATGCAGCCAAAGTGGTAAGGGGAAATTTTATATCTTTAGAGGCTCACTTGAATTGGGCTTGCAACTAAAAAAGCTACAAAAGGAGCAAATTAAAAACCTCCAGTCAAGCACTAAACTTGAAATTCTAAAAATAAAAGGAGAGATTAAAAAAATTAAAAGTTAAAAAAAAACTATTGAATTAATAAATAAAACTAAGAGTTGGTTCTATGAAAAACCAACAAAATAAATAAACCCTTATAAATTTGATTAGGAAAAAGAAAGAGGAAAATCAAATTGTTAGTCTTAAAAATGAAAAGGGAGAATTTTCCACTAATGAAGAGGAAATTAGAGCAATAATTAGAAGTTACTTTGCCCAACTTTATGCCAATAAATTCAATAACTTAAATGAAATGGAAGAATATCTTCAAAATTGTAGTTTGCTCAGATTAACAGAGGAGGAAGTCAATTGGTTAAACAGTCCCTTTTAGAAAAAGAAATAGAACAAGCTATTAATCAACTCCCTAAGAAAAAAATGCCCAGGATCAGATGTAAAAAAAAAAAAAAAAAAAAAAAAAAAAAAAAAAATTACATGTGAATTCTATCAAACATTTAAAGAACAATTAACTCCAATGCCATATAAACTATTTGAAAAAATGGGAATTGAAGGAATCCTACTAAATTCCTTTTATAATACAGACATAATACTGATACCTAAACCAGGTAGGTTGAAAAGAGAGAAAGAAAATTATAGACTAATCTCCCTAATGAATATTAATGCAAAAGTCTTAAAGTAAATATTAGCAAAAAGATTGCAGAAAATCATCCTCAAGATAATACACCATAACCAAGCAGGATTTGTACCAGGAATGCATAGCTGGTTCAATGTTAGAAAAAAATATTAGCATAATTGACTGTATCAATAACCAAATTAGCAAAACCATATGATCATCTCAATAGATGCAGAAAAAGCATTTGATAAAATCCAACATCCATTCCTATTAAAAAACACTTGAACATATAGGACTTTTCCTTAAAATAGTCAGTAGCATCTATTTAAAACCTTCAGTAAGCATCAAATTTAATGGAGATAAACTGGAACCATTCCCAGTAACATCAGGAGTGAAACAAAGTTGCTCACTATCACCATTACTATTCAATATTGTATTAGAAACATAGCTTTGGCAATAAGAGTTGAGAAAGAGATTAGAAGAATTAGAGTAGGTAATGAGGAAATCTAGAAAAAATAACAACAAAATCATATAGAAGAACAAAAGGTCAAGAATTCTAAGGGCAATAATGTAAAAAAAAAAAAAATCAAATGAAGGTGACGTAGTTGTACCTGATCTAAAACTATATTATAAAGCAGCAGGCACCAAAACCATTTGGTATTGGCTAAGAAATAGAACAATAAGTGGAATAGGTTAGGTTCACAGAACAGAATAGTCAATAACTATAGCAATCTAATATTTGACAGACCCAAAGATTCCAACTATGGGATAAGAATTCACTATTTGACAAAAACTACTGGGAAAACTGGAAATTAGTATTGCAGAAACTAGGCATGGACTCACACTTAACACTGTACACCAAAATAAGATCAAAGTGGGTTTGTGATTTAGGCATAAAGAATGAGATAAATAAATTAGAGGAACATAGGATAGTATCCTCTCAGATTTGTAGAGGAGGAAGGAATTTTCCTTCTTGACCAAAGAAGAACTAGAGATCATTATGGATCACAAAATAGAAAATTTTGATATCAAGTTAAAAAGCTTTTGTACAAACAAAACTAATTCAAGCAAGATTAGAAGGGAAACAATAAACTAGGAAAACATTTTTACAGTTAAAGGTTCTGATAAAAGCCTCATTTCCAAAATATATAAAGAACTAACTCTAGTTTATAAGAAATCAAGCCATTCTCCAATTGATAAATGGTCAAAGGATATGAACAGAAAATTTTCAGATGATGAAATTAAAACTATTTCCACTCATATGAAAAAGTGTTCCAAATCACTATTGATCAGAGAAATGCAAATTAAGACAACTTTAAGATACCACTACACACTTGTCAGATTGGCTAAGATGATAGGAGAAAATAATGATGAAAGTTGGAGAGGATGCATGAAAACTGGAACACTGATGCATTGGTGGAGTTGTGAATGGATCCAACCATTCTGGAGAACAATTTGGAACTATACTCAAAAATTTATCAAACTGTGCATATCCTTTGATCCAGCAGTGTTGCTACTGGATTTATATCCCAAGAAGATATTAAAGAAGTGAAAGGGACCTTTATGTGCCAAAATGTTTGTGGCAGCCCTTTTTTTAGTGGCTGGAAACTGGAAATTGAATGGATGCCCATCAGTTGGTGAATGGTTGGGTAAATTGTGGAATGTAAATGTTATGGAATATTATTGTTCTGTAAGAAATGACCAGCAGGATGAATACAGAGAGGCTTGGAGAGACTTACATGAACTGATGCTAAGTGAAATGAGCAGAACCAGGAGGTCATTATACACTTCAAAAACAATACTATGTGAAGATATATTCTGATGGAAGTGGATATCTTCAACAATGAGAAAATCCAATTCAGTTCTAATTGATCAATGATAGACAGGATCAGCTACACCCAGAGAAGAAACACTGGGAAATGAATGTGGACTACTTGCATTTTTATTTTTCTTCACAGGTTATTTTTACTTCCTGAATCTGATTTTTCTTGTACAACAAGAGAACTGTACGGATCTGTACACATATATTGTACTTTAGATATACTTTAACATATTTAACATATATGAGACTGCCTGCCATCTAGGGGAGTGGGTGGGGGAGAGAAGGGAAAAGTTGGAACAGAAGTGAGTGCAAGGGACCATATTGAAAAAATTGCCCATGCATATGTTCTGTAAATAAAAAGCTATAATTAAAAAAGAAAAGAAAGAAGAAAGAAATTTTAATATAATTTTAAAGTGGAAATAAAAATATAAGAAGTAAATGTCAAAAGAAGTTAAAATATTGGGGTTGATTTTAGATGTGAAGGGTGACTTTTATAGTAAGGAAAGGGCATGTATGTCCAAATGAGAAAAAAATGTCAAATACATTCTGTGTAATGAAATATTTAAGTTCTATTGAGATTATATTGAATAGAGTTGGGATCTATTCTTCATTTTTCACAGAAAGAAATGGGTATCAAGAGTTGGAAATGGGACTCATATTTTTTGGATAAAGATCTTGTAATGTTTTCACTAAGCCTTTTTAGCATTGTATGATTTCATGTGATTATCTAATCTAGACTTTACTCTCCCCCCAGACTTAACATAGGGTTATACACTAGGAACTCAATTCAGTGTCAGTAGAATTAAATAAAGAGAAGGACGTTCTATCTCAACCTCACCAAAAAAAAAAAAAAAAAAAAAAGTTAGATAATAGTATTGTTGCATCATTAATTTAGATCTGAAAATGACCTTTCAATACTATCATGTCTCTAACTCCAACCTTCCTGTTTGTAGATGAGAGGAATTAATTGATCCATAGAGAAGAAATTATTCACTTGAGATCACACAGACAGTAACTAGAAGAGCTAGAATTGAACCCAAGCTCTGTGATTCAAAATTTAGTATGCTTTTTACTATACCATGAACTTGTCTAATTTTCATCTCCCCACAAAGGAGATATAAGGAACAATTTCAGAGATGACACTATAGACCTTTCCAGAACAACTAGCCTTTATATCTCAGATCATTTTATTGGAAAATTCTTGAAGTCCACTTAAGAAATTTTCAGAAAATCTCAAGACTTAATTTCTCTATCTTGGAATGGAAGAAAGAGTAGCACAATGGGGAGGCAATGGGACATAGTACAAATTGATGTGGAATCTGAAATCCTAGGTTTAAATTTGAGCTTTAACACTTCCTATGTCACCTTCAAAAACAGGAACTGGAATAAAGTCTGAGAGGGGAATCCAAGGATGTGTCTTCCTAAAATTCAATCTGCTGGTGTGGTGGTTAGAACAGAGAGAGATGTCAGAAACTAAAGCAGATCTGCCGATGAGACCACAAGGTAATGGAACAAAGAAGAAAACTTCCTGCTAGTCCCAGGATATAAATTCAGGTTCTTCCTGAGAGATCAAGTAAGCAGAGGCAATAGGGTATTGCCTAGGAGGGGAATCACAGACTCAGCCAACAAAAAATCCCATTTCTCATGAGGAGAAGAGTCAAGATAACACAAGAAGACATTGGGGGCCCTGTGGTAATAGAGATATAAATTTTCTTGATCATACATGTTACTAATAAGTGTGACTCTATAGGCAGCAGAAATTTCATAAATATATTATATTTGTGGGAAAATATACTCCAGTTTATTTAGAGATGTTTTGTTTATCTTTTTTAGCTATACCAATTCATTAAACACCTTGATTTTGAGCTCAAAAAAAAAAAAAGAATGGAGGCCCAAGGTATTAAATAATTTTTGCTAAAGTATACACATTGGGTGAGTAGTAGTACCAGTGTTTGGTCTTGTACCACATTGTCTTTAGGCTTCAGCCTGGACTACATAGAAATCCTCATGATTCAAAGCCATAGATTCAAAGCCTAGCTACAGAGTACAAATAACTTTTGGGACGTAAAGGACATAGACTATAATTATTCCTGTTGGAATCCCTCAGAATAACTACTCAGTAGGTATGTACACAAAATGCCTATATAGAGAACATATATATTTCTTTTAAATGATTTTATGACTTCATATGCCTCTGATCAAACCATAATTTGTTATAATTCCTCAAGAAAAGACTTACTATGCATCTCTATGGATAGCATGGAGGTAGGCCCAGTTGTTCTCTGAAATAGAAAATATGGTACAAGGGAGGAACATTAAAACAGTAGATTGTAAACTCCCTGAGATCAGGAACTTTAGCTTTGTTCTTGTTATTGCTATTGTTGCTACTGCTATTGTTGTCATTATTATTTTCTCCTTAAAGCCAAGATCTTTGCTTTGCTTACACATGGCACACAATTAATGATTAGCACTAGATCTAAAGTCCCAGATTGGTGACAACTTTGAGGATGTGTCACTTAACCTTTCTAATGCTGTTTATAAATCTGTAAAATCAGGCATTTAGATTAGAATTGTCATTAAGGTTTCCTCCAGCTCTAAGATTTTCAGCTACATGTTAGAATTTCAGGCACTTAGCTATTAAGTTAAATATGCCTCCAGTCTATAGGTATGAGTTAGTTCTAAGAAATATTTCAGAGTATTAATTTAATTATCACAGATTTAGCAATTGAAAGACTAGTGGGGGGGAAGTGAAAGGAAAGATGGATACTCCCGCATGTTCCCCCACAATTCTGTATGTGATGACTGATAATACCTTCAGCCAAAAAAGTGTTCACCATATAGTCCACAAGTTTCTCATTAAGGAGAAGCTAGGCTATTCCCTCAATGGCAGATATAATGTCTGTTCCTAGACCCTAATTTAGAGCTTTTTCAGCTGAGTAAGACCTGCCAAAGCTTGTACTCCACTGACCTAACATTTGGAAATGCAGTTTCTTCTTAAGGTCACAATGAGGTATTAAAGAGGGTTTTAATGGAAGGTTTACCATTATTTTATTGGAATATAATCACATCTGTCATCTGGTATGGACTGTGTCCCTTAGCAATGATTATATTGGAAAATGCTTCTGGATATAAAAGTATATGTCAGATCCACAGAGAAAGAAAATTATTTGTTGTTGTTTAAAGCTGTTTTGCCATCATACAACGGATAAGTTGAAGGAAAGTAAATAAAGAAAGAAGGGGAAGCAAGGATCTTTCTGACTGCTCTGTTCCATGACATTCAACATTAATGATCCTAGAAGATATTAAAAGGACAATATAAAACATACTTACATTTAATGCTTACCCTTCTCTTCATCTAACTACAATATCAGGTAACAGAAATGATGGATGAGATGGTAAGATAATACACTGTTAGTCATTGTCAACTTCAATGAAATCAATCAGATTGACATTGCTTACAAATGAAAAGCCCTGGAAAAAATATATACACCCATTCTCCTTTCTTACCAAAACACCATGATGATGCCATAATCTACCACACAAAAGGCAACTTGCTAACAAACACAAGGAGATTTGGACAATCACATTTTTAAAAGCATTTGAAATTAGTTCTTTCTTATATTTAATTTCCTTGAACTGATTCCATGCTAGAGAGAAGAGAGTATGGTGTTTAAGAAAGAATAATTGGGAGGGGGGAGAGAGAGAGACAAAGGAGTGGAGCTAAGAAGGTAGAGAGTAGATAGGACTTTGCCTGAGCTCTTCCTGGCTTCCCTCAAAATCAGCATCAGATCAAAACTCTGAATGGATTTTGGAGTGACACAATCTGCCAATATTTGAGGGATAACGAGTTTCCAGAAGAAGATATCAGAAAAGGTCCGCCTCAATTGGGCAGGTGGGGTATACAGTCCAGTGCAGGTAAGCCCAAGGCAGAGAAGCCTCACTTGGCGGAAATATACTTGGAGGCTCTTAGCCAAAATACAACAGCTTTGGCTATTCTGATCTGGTTCATAAGCCAATAGATGAGTAGACTAGCTATGAGACCTTCAATGCAACTACAGAAGGCAAATATCAAGCCATTGAATCCCAGCATAAAGTGGTACTTGATCATGCCCACTCAGAACAGGAAGAAAGTCAGCAAGACCAGCCCAAGGAAGCATGAAGTCTCTTCCACCTGCAGAGACAGCTTGGAACAATCTCCCCTTTGCTCTAAGAGCAGAGCTCAACCTTTAAAAACAAGCAAAAAAGCAAAAAGAGCTTTGACCATAGACTTTATGAAGACAAAGAAGAACAGACCTCTAACACTGAGGACATTAAAGGCAAAACTTAAAAATTAAAATTAATTGGAAACTAAATAGCCTAATTCTAAAGAATGAGTGGGTGCAACAACAAATCATAGACACAATCCATATTTTCATCCAAGAGAATGACAAGAATGAGACAACATACCAAAATTTATGAGATGCAGCTAAAGCAGTTCTTAGAGGAAATTTTATATTTCTAGATGCTAACTTGCATAAAATAGAGAAAGAAAAAAATTAATGAATTGTATATTCAATTTTAAAAGCTAGAAAAAGGGGGCTGCTAGGTGGCACAGTAGATAGAGCACCAGCCCTGGATTCAGGAGGACCTGAGTTCAAATCTGGTCTCAGACACTTAACACTTCCTAGCTGTGTGACCCTGGGCAAGTCACTTAACCCCAGCCTCAAGGGGAGGGGGGAAGCTAGAAAAAGACCAAATTATACATCTTCAATTAAATACAAAATTTGAAATTCTGAAAATAAAAGGGGACAATAAAATTGAAAGTAAGAAAACTAGTGAACTAATAAACAAAACTAAGATCTGGTTTTATTAAAAAAAAAAATAGATAAACCTTTAGTTAATTTGATTAGAAAAAGGAAAGACAAAAATCAAATTTCTGGTATCAGAAATTAAAAAGATAAGTTTTCTGCCAAGGAAAAGGAAATTAGAGCAATCATTAAGAGCTAGTTTGCCCAATTGTATGCTAATAAATCTGATAATCTGAATGAAATGGATAAATAGCTACATATATATGTGTATGTGTGTGTATATATATATATATATATATATATATATATATATATATATATATATATATAGTGTGTGTGTGTGTGTGTGGAGAGAGAGAGAGAGAGAGAGAGAGAGAGAGAGAGAGTGCTCAAATTTAAAATAAAGTCGCAAATCAGGAAACATTTTCCAAAAGGGCAAACTATCACAATAAAAGCATGACAATAAAGAGCTACTATGATGACAAAGAAAATTAGAGTACAACCTCAAAAGAAAATAACATTGTAAAAACAGCTACAAACAAAGTCTAAATTGGAAAAATATGTGAATTGAACATCAACTGATCAGGAATTCCTGGAAGAAATAAAAAGAGATTTTTAAATTGAATAAAAATACTAAAGGAAAAAGTGAAAAAAAATGAGAGATGCATGAAAATTATGAAAAAAAAATTAATATATTTGTAAAGGAGGCACAAAAATTCTGAAGAAAATGACACATTAAAAAGCAAACTGACCAAATGGGGAAAAAAAGGTATAAAAATTCACTGACAAATATGATTCCTTAAAAGTTAGAATTGGGCAAGTGGAAACTAAAGACTCTATAAGACACCAAGAAATAATAAAACTAAATAAAAAGAATGAAAAAAAGTAGAAAAGACATGTAATATCATAGAGGAAAAAAAAACAACCTGAAAAATAAAGATGAGATAATTTAAGAATGATTACACTACTTGAAATCTATGATCATTCAAAGAGTCTAGAATCTGTAAAAGAAAACAATCCTTTATTCTAGAATTAGAAGGCAAAAATAGAAATGGGAGAATCCAGGAATATTATAGCCAAATTCCAGAACTCTCAAGCAAAAGAGAAAATATTTGAAGCAGCTGGAAAGAAACCATTAAATATGGAATCCCAATCCCAATTGTGATTTAGTAGTTACCAGTAGATTTAGTAGTTAACCCTTTAATGAAAAAGAAAACTTAGAACAAGATATTCAGGAAAACAAAAGAGCTAGGATTATAAGCAATAATAACCTCCCCACCAAAACTGAATATAATCCTTTAAGGGAAATCATGGGTATTTAATGAAATGGATGACTTTTAAGCATTCCTGATTTATTTAAAAAAAAAAAAAAAAAACAGAGGAAAATAGAAAATTGACTTTTAAATGCAAGATTCAAGAAAAGAATATATGGGTAAGCATAAAAAAGAATCATAAGGGGAGGCAATTTATATCTCTAAAAGCATTCATCAATAAAAGGGGGAGCAGATCAATTAATCATTCATGCAGCTAAACAAAAAAACTAGAAAAATTTAAAACATGTATTTCTAATTAAATACCATAAATCCTAAAAATAAATGGCATTTTTGATGCTGGTAATTTGTTTCTTTTCTTTCCTTTTTCCAATCAAATTAACCAAAACTTTTTTTTTTCTATTTTGTTAGGGTTTTTTTATCAAACCAATTCTTAGTATTCTTATTTAGTTCAATAGTTTTCTTACTTTCAATTTTATTAATCTCTCCTTTGATTTTCAGAATTTCTTATTTTGTATTTAATTGAGATGTTTTAATTTCTTTTTTTTCTAGCTTTTTTAGTTGCAAATCAAATTTATTGATCTCTTTCTCTTTTTTATTCATATAACTAGAGATATAAAATTTCACTTAAGAACTTCTTAGGCTGCATCCCATAGGTTTTTTACACATGTTGTCTCATTACTGTCATTCTTTTGAATGAAATTATTTATTGTTTCTGTGATTTGTAGTTTGACCCACTCATTCTTTAGGGTTAGATTATTTAATTTCCAACTGGCTTTTAGGTTATCTTTCCCTAAACCTTTATTGAATGTAATTTTTATTGCAGTGTGATCTGAAAAGGAAATATGACTAACTAGCTCTTAACCTGAGACCTATTGTTGGCCAATCAATGAGAATCAGAGTGGTTTGGGTTTTAGGCATAGTCCTTAATAAGAAAACCATCTGTCCAATAAATCCCTACATATCTTGGGAGGATTCTGTGACCAAAAAAATTAAAGAATCTGCAGATGTGGATGGAGAAAGGAAAAAAGGGAGGGAGGGAGGGAGGGAGGAACAGAGGGAGGGAGGGAGGAAAGGAAGGAAGGAAGGAAGGAAGGAAGGAAGGAAGGAAGGAAGGAAGGAAGGAAGGAAGGAAGGAAGGAAGGAAGGAAGGAAGGAAGTTGAATCGGGGGTGGGAAGGTATTTGCCACCATATCTTCAGACAAAAGTTAAACTCAATCTAACCTAGGAATAATTCTCAGAAGAAACTGCAACTGCTGCTCCTAATATGAGAGATGTAAGGTCCTTCAATGGCTTCTCTTGGGGTACTCACCACATTCCTAATAACAACTTGGCCCAATCATCTGTACTAAGCCTCAGCCACTGCTGATATTTATCAGCTATGAGTTTGATGCGAAGGAGAATGCTGCCAACTGATGAGAGTCCTTTGCAGATGTGTAATTCCCACTCCTACTCTCATCCTAACACCCCCATCTGTTCCTGCATGTTCCTATTTTGCCTGTCCCAGTGTGTTTAAACAGACTTATAAAATCTTTGAATTGGCAGGGGTCTAACATAATTCCATGCCTAAAACAAAGGTCTCCTGCTAGGAGGATAAATAACTTGATAAGTGGCCCATCCAGCTTCTACTTGAAGAGTTCTGAGGACTACAAATTTAACACCTCTTAAGTTGCCTCATTTCTTTTGGAGGATACTCTAATTAATAGAGAGTATTTCTATATATTGAGCTAATATCTGCCTCTTTTCTGGAATGACCTGTAGTAGCAGTTGCATTTTACTGAGCTAAATAGGGAAGGCCTGGCTAGTGTTCCAAAGGATGACAGCAAATGCCAGTCAGGCAGATGAAGTTTAATGTCTGAAAATGTCTACTTTAATCCTTTACCTAGTTCTTCACTGAAGACCTGTTGTTTCAGACAAGAATCTAATTTTGCCTAATCCTTTCTCAGTTGTTATTTGGTGACTTTTGACTAAAGTCTCTGTTGTTCATCCTTCATTTTTTAAAGATATCTATTGGATTCAAGTGAGGCAGAATAGCACAAAGTTGTCAACCTCGTTCTCTTCCAGAGTCATCAAAGTCCAGTGGCAAGACAAAAAATCAAGACAAATGGGGATTGCTTGGGATGCAGTGGATAATCTTTACATCTTTGATGTCTGACCAAGCTCTAAGAACTGCACAGTGCCTGCTTCATGCACCATCAGAATAAATCGTTCTCATCTACCTATTCCACAGGGTAAGTCTTTGAATCTCCCTGATTCACTTATAGGTTAGAAACCTGTCAGTCACTCTTAATTGGTTTAGCCCATCTACTGAAACAGTTTTCCTGGGATGTGACTGCTGCACATGTGACAGCTTCTGACAGGTGATAGCAGACACCAAAGGTGGATGAACAGCCCTGAAAAGGGCTCATCAAGCTTTCATACCAGAGTTACTGGTCCTCCCTGAATACTTCATACATTCCTGTTGTATACAGTCATCTGTTGTAAACAAGGAACCATTTTAAGTCCTGAGAGGAAACTACAAGATGTAGTTCCTACCCTAATGAAGCTTACAGATTGGTAGGGAGATAGACCAAAAGTGATCATTATAATAAAAAAAATTATATACAAAGGCATCAGAAAGTTGCAAAATAAAAGAGTGTTCCTGAATGAAGAGATAGGTTGAAATTTATTGGATGATTTGAATGATCTTTAAAAATTTCAAATACTAATTCAATAGGCAAAGAAGTAGAATTTGGGCATTGCAAGAATAGAGAATGATATGAACAGAATTATTCAAAGAATGGAAGCTAAGACAATTTGTAGGTTTAGAGAAGAGGTGTCAGTCATACAGTAGGTAGACTTCAGGAATCCCTCATTTTCCCTTGGTGTGGCCTAATCCAGATCAAAGTGTTTGGGGGCAACATTTAACAAAATAAATAAAAATGCAACAAAATATAAATCATGATAATATATTTGATTAGGGCTTGACTTCTTGTTTTGAGTATATAGACTAAGAAAGTGATAGAAAATATGTTCATAATGCAACTCAAACTTAAAAATGTGTGGAATACACTGCTTTAAATGGAAAATAAGGTTAAAAGGAACAAAGTCCAAACCTGAATAGGATGATCTAATTGGGAAGATAAGATACACACAAATAATTATGATAAAAATTAGACTGTTAAGTGTAACTATGAGGTCCAAACAAATTGCTGTAACAAATTTAAGAACGAATACTTCCATTTGGAAGAATTAAGGAGGATCCAGGAACTAGATTCTTGAAAGAAAGGAATCATTGCAACAGACATAATTGGTGTTGGAAAGTTATTGTACAGGGGATAAGTGGAGGAATTAGAAAGGGACATGATATCCATCTCAGGAATCAGGAATAGAAGAAGCAAGGTAAAGAGATAATTCAGTTATTAGTGTTTGTGTCCATAGTCTCCTTCAATTGGTTGTAAACAAAATGCAAGGTTCTAACTTCCTCTTCCCTTTAAATGTACCCATAGTGTCTGATAAAGGGTTTTATACATAGTAATAACAGCGGACATTTATTTAACATCTTACATTTAGCAAGTACTTTATATACATTATTTAATTTGACTCTGACAACAAAAAATCCTGTGAGATATGAGATATGAGAGACTGTAGGATTCATATTTCACTGAATTGTAATTTCATTGATAGAAGGAATCTCAATGAAAGAACTCCCTCCATCAATGCAGATCAGTGCCTACTCTGTACATTATAGTTTTAGAAACTTGCCTTGGACCCTGAGAATTTAAGTATTTTTCCAAAAGTCATATTTACTATGTGTCAGAGACAATACCTGAACCTAGATCTTTGTAACTCAAGAGACAAGCTAACTATCCACTATCCCAAAGATGCCTTTTATTATTATTTATACTCCAAATATTATTACTGATTAATAAATAATATTTATATGATCACTTAACCGTCTTAGAAATAAGGGAAAAGAGACTCAGTGAGCCTGAGATTTGAAATCCCTTTTGCTGACACTAAACAAAGTGTCCTACTAAGTTGCTTTTCATAGCACGTCAGCATATGGATTCCTACTTTATCTTAGAGGTCCATCATCTGTTTAATTGGAACCCTATTCAAGAAACTTTATTCATGCAAATAGTACTGATTTTTATGCCATCAGACTTCTCATAATAGTTTTTGATTCAAATACATTTATCTTTTTTAAAAAAAAATTATTAGAGTTCTTTGTATATATCATAAGCCTCTCCTAGATTGTCTCTATAAGGTCAAGCAGCCAAATGACATCACACTTAACTCATGAAAACCTGTGTGATCCAGGAAGTCATCTAATGCTCGTTTGCCTTAGTTTGCTGATCTGTAAAATGAGGGTAATAATACTATTTACTTCCAAAAGTTGTTGTTAGGATCAAATGAGATAATAATAAAGTGCTTAGCGTAATGCCTGGCATAGAGTAAATGTTATATAAATGTTAGTTATAATTTAACTTTGTATACCTACCGGCAGGGTCTTAACACAGAGCTACATACATGATTGGTGTTTTAATTTGAATACTCTCCAAATGACCAACCAATAACACAAGATTTAACAACAATAAAAAGTGTATTTTTCCCTGTCTTGTACCAAAAATCAGGGCCCTCTGGGAAGAAAAGAGCCTGAGTTGTTAGGCCCAAAAGTGAAGAAAGGGATGAAGAAACTGAGGCACATTCTGACTTAAGAGCTTAAGAGCTACAGCTACATCATAAAGAGTCATGGAACATTGGTCTTGCTGTGGTTACTTTACATGGCCTTGTGTATGGAGAATAACCACAACTTGCAAATCTTTTCCTAGTGCTCACCTAGCCATATAAGAGAAATGTGGGGAATCATTCTTTCTCTGTCTCTCGGTGTTTGTCTCTACCTTCTTCCTTCTCTCTCTCTCCCTCTCTCTTTCTCTCTCTCTCTCTCTCTCTCTCTCTCTCTCTCTCTCTCTCTCTCTCTCTCTCTCTCTCTCTCTTCTCTCTCTCTCTCTCTCTCTCTCTCTCTCTCTCTCTCTCTCTCTCTCTCTCTCTCTCTCTCTCTCTCTCTCTCTCTCTCTCTCTCTCTCTTTCTCTTTCTCTCTCTCTCTCCCTCTCTCTCTTTCTCTCACCCTGTCTCTTTCTCACTTTGTGTTTGTGTCTCTCTCTCTCTCTCTCTCTCTCTCTCTCTCTCTCTCTCTCTCTCTCTCTCTCTCTCAGTGTCCTTCTCTGTTTCTCTCTCTCTCTCACCCTGTCTCTCCCTCATTTTGTGTGTGTGTCTCTGTCTCTGTCTCTGTCTCCCTTTCTTGTCTGTTTTTTCTTTGTCTCTGTCTCTCTCCCTCTCGTCTTCTCTCCCTCTTTCTCTATTTCTCTCTCTCTGTATGTGTGTGTGTCTCTCTCTCATACACACGCATACACACACACTCAGCCTTAAGTCCCAAATATCTGCATTTTGAGGAATATGAGTTTGCTAGAGATGTGGAGACAAAGATAGGATGAAAACACAAAGGCTCCTAGTGTTCCTATTTACTATCTCCATGAAACAGATTCAATGTCTAAGCTGTATGACCTCTTCTGCTTGTCTTTGTATATTTAAAGACCACACAACTATAGACAGAGGATCCCTTTTGTTTAATTTCAAGTTCATTTAACAGAAATGATGTGACTTCTGTTTTGTGTCCCCATCACTGCCAACTACCTACCAAAATCCACAAAAAAAAATCAAACCTTTGGAATATATTATCTCTTTTGGGTGTTTATGATCAGGCATGAGTCATATGGGAAGAAATTTCATTTCTACTTTGTGATTCTCAAATTCTATGTCCACAGATTTCAAATTCCCAGTACTTTATATGGGAAGTAGTATAGTATGTTAAATAAAATAGGAAAATTAACTGGTTATAAACCAAATTTTTTTAAAAATTACAAGATAAATATTTACAACCAACATAGAAACAGCAGGTAGCAACAGTCTGTAATAGTAGGGAGTAAGAAAAGTAGAAGGGAGAAAGAATAAACATTTACTATATAACTATTGCCTACACTGTGCTAACCATATTTTAAAACATTATCTATTTTGATAATATCTCTTTAAAAATAAGTTTATTTTCAAAAGACATGTGAAGATAGATATCAACAAAATCTTTTGTTCCAAATTTTTCTACCTTCCTTTCCTCACCCCCTCCTATAGACAGCAAGTAATCCAATTTAGGTTGAACATGAACAATTCTTCTATACATATTTCCACAATTATCATGGTGCACTAGAAAAATGAAATCAAAAAGGGAAAAATAACAAGCAAACAACAACAACAAAAGTGAAAAATCTATGTTGTGATCCACATTCAATGCCCATAGTCTTCTTTCTGGATGCAGGTAGCTCTCTCCACTACAAGTCTTTTGGAATTAACCTGAATCACCTCATTGTTGAAAAGAGCCATGTCCTTCAGAATTGATCATCAAATAATCTTGTTGCTATGTACAATATTTTCTTGGTTCTACTCACTTCACTTAGCATGTAAGTCTCATGTTCATGTAAGTCTCTTCAGCCTTTCTGATAGAAGAAAGTCCTGAAAATCTGCAAGTTTGTTCAATGTCTATTTTTTCTCATTCAATGTTATGGATAATTTTGCTAAATATGATATTGTTGGCTGCAGATTTAGTTCTTTTGATTGTCAGTAGAGATGATTCCAGGATATACAGTCTTTTAATGTGACTGCTCATAAGTCCTATACAATTTGAATTTTAGCTCCAGCATATTTGAATTGTTTTTTTTTTTTTCTTGTTTCTTGCAAAATTTTCTCTTTGATCTGGAGGTTTTGAAATTTGGAAGTAATGTTCTTATATTTTTCCACAAATGATCTTCTTGAGGTTGTGATTGGTGGATTTTTTCTATTTCTACTTCCTTCTCATGATCTATCACTTCAGGAAAACTTTCATATCTTATTTCTTGCATTATCATGTCACAACAAGGTCCTTTTTTGGTCACAACTTTCAACACTCCAATTATTCTTATATTTTCTTTTCTTGATCTATTCTATAGATCTGTCAGTTTTCTTGTAAGATGTTTCACATTCTCTTATTTTCTTTTCATTCTTTATAAACTGTTTTGTTATTTCTTGGTCTCTCATAGCTTCATTGGCTTCCCCTTGCCCAATTCTAATTTTCAAAGAGTTATTTTCATCTTTGAGGCTGTGTATCTCCTTTTCTAGATGGTTTACTTTTTCCCTTAATCTTGTTTTTCTTGAGGGGTTTTTATTTCTTAGCCAGTACCAAATGGCTTTGATATCTAATATCTTTATAAGATAGTTTTAAATCTAATACAATTGACCACTTCCATTTGCAATTTTTTTCATTAATTCTCTTGAAATTCTTGACCTTTTATTCTTCCAGATGAACTTTGTTATTATTTATTATTATTTAACTCTGTAAAATAATTTTTGGCGGTTTGATTGGTATGGTACTGAATAAATAGATTAATTTAGGTAGCAATGTCATTATTTTATATTAGCTTGACAAACCGCTGAGTACTTGACATTCTTCCAGTTATTTAGATCTGACTTTATTTGCTTAGAAAGTGTTTCATAATTGTGTTCATATAGTTCCTGACTTTGTCTTGGCAGGTAGATTTCCAAATATTTTATATTATCTACAATTATTTTAAAAACAATTTAATTTTTATTTCTTGCTGCTAGTCTTTGTTGGTAAAATGCCAATGATTTATGTATATTTATTTTGTATTCTGCAAGTTTATTAAAGTTGTGAATTGTTTCTAGAAGCTTTTTATTTGGTTCTCTAGAATTCTCTAAATATACCATTGTATCATCTACAAAAGTGATAATTGGTTTCCTCATTACCTATTCTAATTCCTTTACTTTTTTCTTTTTATTTCTAAAACTAATATTTCTAATATTGAGTAGTAATGGTGATGGTGAGTAACCTTGTGTCACTGATAATCTTATTGAGAATGGTTCTAGTTTATCTCCATTACATATGATGCTTGCTGATGGTTTTAGGTAGATTCTATTGATCATTTTGAGAAAAATTCCTTTATATTCCTATGCTCCCTAGTATTTTAAAAATCTTTTTTATTTTCAAAACTTATGCACAAATAAATTTTAACATTGACTCTTGCCTACCCTTGTGTTTCAGATTTTTCCCTCCTTCCCCCCACCCTCTTGCCTAGATGGCAAGCAATACAATATATGTTATAAATGTTAAAATATATGTTAAATCCAATATGTGCAAATATTTATACAAGAGAATTGTTGTTTTCTTTTGCTCTCTTGTTTTCCTTCTTGTTGCACAAGAAAAATCAGGTCAAAAAAGGAAAGAAAATGAGTAAGAAAACAAAATGCAAGTGAACGATATCAAAAAGAATGAGAATGTTATGTTGTGATCCACATTCAGGAATGTGAGCCACATTCCTCTCTCTGGGTATAGATGGCTCTCTTCATTACAAGATCATTGCAACTGGTATCAGTCATCTCATTGTTAGAAAGAGTCTTATTCATCAGCATTGATTATCTTATAATGTTGATATTGCTGTGTATAATGATCTCCTGTTTCTGCTCATTTGGTGTTGGATTTTGTCAAATCCTTTTTCTGCATCTATTGAGATAATCATATTTTCTGTTGGTTTGGTTACTGGTATAGTCAATTATGATAATAATTTCTTAATATTAAACTAGCCTTGTGTAATCCTTATATAAATCCTGGTATATTATCCTGGTAATAATTTGCTGTAATCTCTTTGCTAATATTTTATTTAAGATTTGTGCATCAATATTCATTAGAAAAACTAGTCTGTAATTTTCTTTCTTTATTCTGACCTATCTGATTTAGGTATCAGCACCATATCTGTGTCATAGAAGAAATTTGGTAAGACTCCTTCTTTCCTTATTTTTCAAAATAATTTGCATAATATTGGAATTAATTGTTCTTTAAATGCTTGGTAGAATTCACTTATAAATCCATTTGGCCCTGAAGATTTTTTCTTAGCAAATTGATTAATAGCTTGTTAAATTTCTGTTTCTAAAAGGGGGCTATTTAAGTAATTCATCCTTTTTTGTTAATCTGGGCAATCTATACTTTTTGTAAGTATTCATCCATTTCCCTTAGATTGTCAGATTTATTGACATACACTTGGGCACGTAGCTCCTAATTATTATTCTAATTTTCTATTCATTGGTAGAAAGTTTACTTTTTTTCATTTTTGATACTAGCAATTTGTTTTACTTTTTTTTCCTTTTTCTAATCTAATTATCTATATTGTTGTTTTTTTCATAAAACCAACTCAGTTTTATTTATTAGTTCAATAGTTTTTTAACTTTCAATTTTATTTATCTCCCCTTTCATTTTCAGAATTTCAAATTTTGCATCTAATTAGGGGTTTTTAATTTGTTCTTTTTCTGGCTTTTATAGTCACATAGCCAATCCATTGATCTTCTCCTTCTTTATTTTATTTAAGTAAGGTTCTAGAGATATAGAAGTCTCACTGTTAATCTGCTGATCCACTGGTTTCTGAACCAGGATAGAGCAGCAAATGCTGCTATAATTTGACTAAGAGCTTCCCTGCTATATTCACCTTGCAAGTGGAGTCTGTTCTACCCTAGGTCTCTGTGCTGCACTTGTGCTGGACTGCAACCCCACTGGCCCACTGAGACAGACCTTTCCTGAAATTTTCAAAATATGGCAAGTTGTCCCATTTCAAATATTTGTGGGTTCTGTCATTTCAAAACCTGTTCAAAGGCTTGATCTGGTGTTTATCTGAGGAAAGCATGGAAGAGCTCAGAGAAAGATCTGTCTACTCTCCCTCATTTGGGCTCTTTCTTGACAATATTTCTTTACAAGAATGTGGGAAGTAATGCTATTATTATCCTTCAGGTAACTGAGACAAAGAGATGTTAAATGCCTTGCTCAAGATCTCTCAGTTTTCAAATATCTAAGGACAAACTTGAATTCAAGTCTTTCTGACTGTAGGCCCAGTGCTGTAACAATGATACCAATGAAATGAATTGAAGTGAATGGGTCACTATCCTAAATTTCAGCTTCTTATGATGTCATTTTAAGAGGGTCTTAAGTTTTTGGCAATTCCAAGGTGATGTGATCAAAAAAAAGACGAAATCACTGTTTTTCTGGCCCACACTCTGGTTTTCACCAAAACAAAAAAACCCAAAAAAAAACCCTCTGTTCACCTGTAGCCTTAGTTGTAATAGTTCCTCTTGTCATTAAAACCATGAAAGCACTCTCCTCTCCCCAAAATTGTGACCATATCCCCTACACCACTCTGGCTGCAAGCACAAGTGCTCCTCTTTGCTTTGGAACTGCTATCCAGAATTGCTTATGTTTAGTGCAACAGGGTTCTGCCAGCAGAGTTACTCTAATTTTTTAACCAGTTTTCTGATCCTCTTACTTTCTATAGGCTGAAAACCCTCAAAGCTGTTGCTAGCACTGTCTCAGCTACTTCCAAGGTCTACTGTTACTATTTCAGAGATGGTATTGGCAGGAGCTGTGCTGTAGTCCAGGTCAGCCACTACCCTGTTTCTTGCCAAGTCTTGAACTGGAAAAAAATCTCAACTTGATTTTCTGAGCCTCTGCTATTCCAAAATTTGACTTGAATTGTTGTTTTGTTGGAAACGTTGGAAGCATTCAAATGAGTTTCTACTTGTGCTCATCTACCCTGGCTCTACCATCACCCCATTCTTCTTGATCTCTCCACTAAACTTCATACCTTTGAAAATCTGCTTCTTCTAGACACTCTCTTCCCCCTAAGCTGAGTTCCCTAGCATTGATTTGTCATTGTTCTTGTCTTATCTACTTAAATCAGTCACTCAGTAAATAAACATTTATCAAGTAGCCAGTTGTATAGTTAGCCAGATTTGAAATCTTTACTCTTCACTTTCACTAACCCATCTCCATTTCTAATCAGTTGCCAAGTCTTTTCATTTCGTCCTCAAAATCTCACCTCCAACACTTCTCTCTTCTTTCTCTCTAATCATGTTAATTCCATTCCATAAGAGCTCTTGCCTAAACCATTGGTCTCTATGTATTTAATCTGTCACAATCACTACTCCAAACAGTCACAAAAAGAATATTTTAAAATCACAAGCCACATTACATCACTATGATGGGGGAAAGGTGAAATGACTGAGGAAACAAAGGTTCAAGCTTCTGAGCATATTGATTTTTTTAAGCAATGCATACCAAATTCATAACATATTGGAATCTGTTGTCTTCCTCATCTTTGGCACTGAATTCCAAATATAGGGAGAAACTGATTTTTATACATTAAATCAATGAATAAAATGATACAAATTAGTTAAAAGGAAACATTTAACAAGTATACAAAATGATCTAATCTGATTTCTCGTGGAAGGAAAGATTAGGGACTTTCCAGTTTGGGGAGAATAAAGTAAACAGGTGCAATTCCCTCAAGTGTTTGTATTGGATCAAAGGAACATGAAAACAATAACTGATTAAGCAGTATGGATTATGTTTTCATAGAAGACATGATTTCTTGAGGTGTCTAATTGTGAGAAAACTTTTTGCATCAAATCTTTGGGTTTGACTGGGTTTCTGGTCAATGTAAAGTAGATTCTTAGTTAAGGGTCTCTAAGCAACAAGTAAGTTTCCCAGCCATACAAGACTGGATTCAAACAATCCAAGAAAGTACTTTCACAATTCCTATGACTGGTTTTATTTTGTTTTGTTTTTTCACAAGACAGAAATTGAACTAGATATATAATTGAATAGAAAAGGAGCTGAACTAGCTCCAAAACTAGTCACAAGATGGAGCCAATGTGGTTCACCCAATTCTTACTTACACCTGTTGTAATTTCCTCAATTCCCTCATTACCCTTTTGCTCAAGAAATTTCAATGGTTCTCCTTTGCATTCTATTTGGCATTTAATGCCCTCATGATCAATCTCTAAATTATCTTTCTAGATTGTTATACGCTGTTATATTCAGGCATTCTTTGGTCTAACCAAATTTATCCACCAAATGTTCCTCACAACAATTTAAACTTTCATCTCCAGTTTCTGGCAGTATTGTGCAGAATGTCTCCCATATCTGGAATACTCTCCCTCCTTCCTTCCATATCTCAATGCCTTCCATCTCCTTTCATGTTTCAACTCTAGAGCAACTTTTTACAGGAGGTCTTTTCTTAACTTGCAGTTGTTTTTAATCTCTGTGTCCAAAATCCCTTTATTTATATATTACTCTATTATCTCATTTTATTTTAAATTTCATAATGTATTTTGTACTGAGTTATCTATTCACACATTGATTCTGTTCAAAAGAATGTAGAGTCCTTGAGTGCAGAGATTTTCTTCTATTTTGCTTTTGTTTTCCTACTATATCACAAAACACCTAGAACAAAGTAAAATTTTAATGAATACTTGTTGAATTGGAAAAAAAACCTGGGAGCTACTTATATGTTCAAAAATCAGGGAGTAATTAAATCAGTAACTATACATCAAGGTGATAGAAACTTTTACTACTCTTTAGCCTGAAAAGTATAGGAAATACAAGGAAATATGAAAAAATAGTAATATAATTATGCAAAGTGGAATTGAAATAGAGATTAACTAGAGGTATGAGGGAAATGTGAATAAAAATGAATGGGCCAAGATTCCTCATTGCTTCAAGGAAGTCAGTAAAAAATTTTGATACATTTTGCATTGAAATTAATTGACTCAAGTTTCAATGGTTATTAAAAAGTTTATTTGGCTGTATTGATGTTCAGCAATACATTTTTAATAAAACACTTAACAAATTGTTTTTAAGAGAAACCAGTCTCCTAAGGTCTTTTCTCTGGACCTTGTTCTCCCATTTCTTCTAGTGACCAATAAAAAGGAGTGACCCAAATGTTTCAAGAAAAGTTATCATAACTTTAAAAAATAAAGTTGCATCTTGTGAAGAATTCTCTTTTTAATGAATAGGAGTCATTTTAAGAAACTTATATGTGCACCGTGCTAGCAGTTTTACATGATAATACATGTGGTTTGTTTTTTCAAGTGAACATCCCTTTTTCTCAGGCAAACTTTTGGCTTTCCTTTGTGATATTCAGATTTCAGACTCTCATTATCCAAAAACCTAGAAAGTTTTAAAGTATTTATTTTTGAAAGATTTAGCGTTATAAGTAAGCTTGAAAGAAATTAGTGAAGGATAATGGATACTCTTTCTAGTGGGCTTGATCACAAATATTCCTCTATCCTTCCTTAGTCTTCATTATATTTACCTGCTTGATTAAGTCAGAATGTTTAAAAGGATTCATGGACTGGATGCAGCAGAAAGGGTGCTGGACTTGGAGTCAGGAATACTGGAGCTTGACTCCCACTTTAGACACTAATGGTGTGATTCTAGCTAACTCATCTCATCTTTCTATGTCTTATTTTCTTTATTTGTAAAAAAGCTAATAAATAACCTCTATATTCCAGTGTATTAGAGGAATCAAATGTAATAACATATGCTAACCACTTTGTAAACTTTAAAGCTCTATATAAAGTCTAACCATCATCATCATCTTCATCATCTCTGCATAGAACAATTATGAATGAAACCAATTCCACAATCATAATCTATCCCTACATTCTATGGAAGCTATCTTGAGAACTTATATTGTTTCATAAGGAGGTTTAAGCAAGTCAGTGTCAGCTTTTATTTCCTTCTGAAAAGTCTTATGTCCCAGTTATGACAGAAAGAAATCATCCAAAGAAACCAATAAGCATGTACTAATCAGCAAAGCTAGGAAGCTAATATGAATACAAGTAACTTCTTTGGTGATCATAATTACTCACTTCACAATCCCAGCTCGATTCTACATTGTACAGATAAATAAAATCAGCTCGAGTTTGTCAGAGACTTTCACTCTTCTAAGAAATATTTAGATAGACCAAAACTAATTTCCTGTTGTTCAGATCCCTTGAATAGAACCCACACAATTCACACAAACATTAAGAAAGATAATGGACCCCAAAACCACTATGGCTGTGGAATCTACGCTGAATCCTTAATCCAATCCTAATTTGTCATTTCTGTCAGATATCCACATATCTAATTTGCTTCAGCCAATTAATAGGGCTGATGTGATATTCACTAATGTGAGTATGATGCTGTCTTCTCTATATTTCCCTCTGAATCATCCAAGGGTCCTCTTAGCTGAGTCTAAAGTTCTATTTAATTTGTATGTTAGATTCTTTGATGTATTTTATCTTTACCAGTTAGTTACAGGACACAGTTCATGACAAAGTCATTTAATTAAGTTGCAACATATTAAAATAATAATATATTTCTCCCTAAAACCTCAAACTTGCCTTCTCAAAAATCCATTCACACATACACTTATTGGGAAAGATGGATCATTTTAGGGGATCATATATGGGCAGTACATCTGCATATAGAAAGTAATTCCTCGAAAGTAAATGAGACCAGTGTATCTACAAGGAAGAATAATTCATGCCTCTGACACTGAAATAGGCTGATGTTTTTAGTATTGTCATAATTTCATTGTCTCTTTCCCTGCCTCCCACCACTCATTGATTCTCTACCACCATAGGCCTGTTAATGAGATCTTTCAGCTATCTCTGCCATCTATAGGAAGGGAAGGCTATTTTCACATTATTAAAAGGAAAATTTCAACTCTTTAAGACAGTTCTGTCAGCCTCCTTCTGTGCCTCAGATGTAAGCCACAAGCTAAAGTGCTACTTTCAAAACCCTCTCAATAGTAAACTTTTTTTCCTTTAGCAAAGGTTAAAACCATTTTCATTCAACATTTTAAGTTAATACTTATGAAGATTTCTTCTGCTTGTCTCATTTAATAGCTGTGAAGTTTTTAAATCAATTCAACAAATATTATATTAATCAATAACTCTAAGAAACTTGGCACTAGGAACTAGGCACATAAGGAATTCTCCATGAGGCATTTCCTTTACCAATGAAAACTGGCACTATCTCTGCAATTTATAGTGTTAGAGAAGTATCTAATTTAAATGACTTCCTCAGGGTCACAAAAGTAGTATGTGTCATAGGCTAGAACTTGATTCAGGTCCTTCTGGATTCTCTATCCAACTCTTTCTCCATTATAATAAATTGTTTCTTGGTCTTAGGGAGACAAAAGTAAACTAAAAATATTCCTGTCCTTAGAGGCTTTCCATTATGAAAGAGAAGGGGAAGTATGTTCATAAGTAAGTAAAAACCAATATAATTTGAGAAAAAAAAGTAGAAAGATCAAGAAAAATTTCCTCTTTTCAAGTCTAACTTTTGTCCAAGATCACATCATTTTGCAATACTTGTGAGATTAATGTCCCATATTTCTCTATTAAATAGGCAAAATTATATTCCATGTTGAAAAGCCATCACTTAATTCCAATGCTCCCTCTATCATGCTAATTTTTACTTTCGGTGATGAATTTTATAATCATAAAATTGCATTTATGTATTTTGCTTATAATCTTTTTTCTCTTCTCTTCTTTCTTCTCCTCTCCTATTGTTAAATTCTTTTCTCAGTAGTCCATAATAATAAAGTGCCAGACTAGAGTACAGCTTTCCTAGTCTAGATTCTTAACATGTATACCAATAAAGATATTCTCCTAAAATTCCTGCATTTTACCATCTGGTAAAGAAGTTTTTGGTGAGTATGGTTTTTGTTTTCTTTTTCAAAAATCAGAAAATAAATTTTTGTTGCATAAAATTGTATACACAATGGGAGGCATGAGATAGAAGTCTTGAAAGGCTGTTTGGATGGCATCCTGGGGCAAAAGTTACCCACTAGGATTGATTGGCTTCTGAGGCTTCTACACCTGCCAGTAATTAAACAGACATGATAGTTTGTGCTTAGCAACACTTTTCTCATTTAACTAGATGGTTTTACTGCTGAACACACCAAAAAAATTCCTATAGTTGCTGGTAGCATATTTAATTTTTTCAAAACAAGCTAACATCTGTTTCCCTTAATTTATTTCAATTTTTTTTCCATTCATGGTTTCCTAGAGTAGACTTTGATGTGTACTAAAAGTGGTGTCTGTATTATGTCAGGGTAGTTAGGGTAGGCCCTGGGTGAAGAAAGCTGCTGATAGTTTCATTAGTCAAGCAAAGAAGGAGCTCATTTCTCTGGAGCTTCTCTCATTCAACCATATGTTTAGCCTACCACCTACCATTGTTATCCTTCAATTAAGGTGATCCATGACAATCTTTACATTGAAGATGGAAACTAGCATTTTAGAATGTTCAAGAGGGGAAAATAAAAACATCTTTAGAAAGTCCAGTTCCTTCTGTTAAGCCACTAAAGGACTTTCCTAAAAGCTTTAATGTATTGTCCTGGGAATAGACTTTTCAGTATTATGTAGCCTCCCTAAATATTGTAAGCATTATTTCCTCTTTCCTTATCTTTCTAACCCTAGCAGCTAAGCAACTCTGTATAAGTAACCCTCATTTGTTGTTCCACCTTGAACGCTATTAAGTACTCTAATCAGATGGAGAGATGTAAAGATCCCTAGATCAGTATATCTCTGGCTCATATTTAGTGCTTGGAGATTTGAATACATATCCATTCCTTAGAATGTCTCTATTTAGAAAAATCTTGTACTTTATTTATCACTTGTTAATAGTATTTGTATCTACTTTTCTTTTTTCTTCTTTATTTAATTTCCCAGTTGTGGATCTACTTTTTAGATGCATATTTGTATAAATCTACCTGTTTAGATCACTAAAATTAATTTGCCCTTGAAAAGACTTCTATATTCTTCTAAGTAGAATAACAAATTGAATCCCAAATCTCAGGAACACATCAGAGATGTAGAGTTACCATCCAATCTGCTACCCACCATTGGCCACCTACTTCCAATAACAAAAAATACTTAGGATCTGCCTTGAACACCATGGTTAAAAAAACTATTCCATTCCTAAATGTATGGCCCTAGATTAGTCACTTAATGCCAATTGTCTTGCAAAGAAAAAACAAACAAACAAACAAAATAAAACAAAACAAAAGAGCAACTATTCCTTCTCAACCTGTGAATCTACATGTGAATCATACAATCATATTTCTAGAACTGGAGGGAATTTTAGAGAACACATAACTAGTCCCCTCATTTTGTATTTCAGGAAACTGAATTTCAGAGAAGTTAAATGATTTATCCAAGAACTAAACCAGCAGTGTCTTACACCTAAAATTTGTATTCAGATCCTCTGAATTCAAAATTAATGGGAATTTTTTCCACTATCCTATAGTTGCCTCCATAATTAAAGGAGATAAGATTTGAACTCAGGTCTTCCTGACTTCAGACCCAACACTCTATCCATTGTATCATATTCTCTATTTCTAGCTTTTCTACTCAAACTGGGACTCAACATAGGGATTAAGAAAATCATGCTTTACTAACTAAGCAATAGGGATAACCTTATCAATATAATACCTTACACTATATCTAAGGAACCTCTCTGTAGCAAGTATTTAAAGACCAGAAGAAGAATCATTATACTTACTGCTACTACTAATGTATTCTCAAATACAAATGACTACTGTATGATAGTTATCAAGAATTCCTGAGCTTCTCATTGTTGACCTTGTTGACTCCCTTCAGCCATACACAATTCATCTTCTATGAATTCCAAGTCACAGCATATTTATAAATTAACAAGATGCCTAAATCCAATTTTAGTTATTTCCCTTCTCCCTCCAAGAATGGATTCAACTACATACTCTTGAGTATGAAATAGCAGTCCCAACAACTTCTTAAGTCACGGAAATTCAGAACAGACAGACTAATTCATAACTTTGCCTGGGGCCAATCTTGCAAACACAGACATAGAGATCCACAAAGCATTACCCATAAAATGAAACAATTATCAAGACTAATTCAACATAATCATAGATTGTTTGCTGGATGGCTTTCATGCCAAAGGAGTTCAGAAAAAAACAAAATTCAGAATTGATTGGAATATAGCTTTGGTATAATGGAAAGAACACTGAATTTGGAATCAGAATAATTGGGGTTGTGTCCTAAATTCTGCTATGGGATTCTGGGTAAATCATTTAATCTTTCTGTGCCATAATCATTGGTAAAATGGGGATATGATACTTGTAACACATATAACAGATTATTAAGATAAGGTAAAATACTGCATGTAAAGTACAACATGAATAAGAATTCATAAAGGAAGTAATCCTTGAAGGATGGGTATAACCAAAGAGTATAGGAAAATAAAAATGGTAAGATTTTCTAAAAGATGAAAAATATCATAAATGTTTACCTATAATGAGCAAGAACTCTGGAGAAGCATACTTGAAACAAGGTGTTATCTCAGAGGAACTGATAAGAATGGTTATTTAGTTTAAAATGGTGATTAATAGTTCTCTAGTTCAGTAGGTGTACTTAGTACTTAAAATAGTTCTATAAGATTTATATCTATGATGATATAATTAGAATAGAATATATAAGCTGGGAACAAACTCAACCAGAGTCATTCATTCCATTTCCCACCTTTGTGATGTCTGGAGGCTAGAGCACAAGCTCTTGGACTCAGACATTCCATCTTTGATCAGGGTCCTGGTGGCTCTCTTTCATTTCTCCACTGAAACCAAGTCCCTTCTGAAGGTCCTCCAGAAAGCTATCTGAACCCCAGGTGAAGGAGACAGACTTTGAAGGAAATAATAAAGAATTTGGACTTTATCCCTGGTTATTCTCATGGTGATTATTCTGCTGAAACAAAAGCTGGTCCAGAGACCTCCAGAAAACCAACCAGAACACTACATTTACCTAAATTTTGTGTTACTCCCAATCAGAAGACCCAGTTCTTTCTAGCAGAAACTTTGGCCTATTCATTTCAGTGTCTTGTGCCCCAAATTGGACTCTCCAGAAGTTAAATTTATTTGCCAAATTAAAGTGAAAACCCAGACTTAAGGAATATAGAAAAGACTGAGAGTAAAAGCCAATAATCAAGTATGTACTCATGAATGTGTTATCAGACCAGAAGATTCAGAGTCTACTTGAAAGCTAAAAAGAACAAGGCAAATCATGGCATTGTGGCATATATTTAAAGAGAGGGCTTTGTAGGACAACTTCATTATTTCAAAATAAGTTTTAAATTAAAAGTTTAAAATTATACATCAAGTATAGACAATTACAATCAGTTAGTAGTTACCTGCATATAAATTATCTTTAATGCATAAGATATTGGGGCAATTTTTCAATCACTCCTGAATAAGAAATTTAAAATTTCATATTAGAATTATAAGCTCACTCAAATCTAACAGGCCTGAGCTTCCAAATTATGGGAACTTGACCATTCCATGAACTTTGTATATTTTTGACACTAGATGCTAGGAACTAGCCATTCCTAGAGATGTTTATACTCCATAGAGGAGTGGCTCCCTCCCTGAGCATAGGCAATTAATAAAGAACTGTCAAAATGCAGACGATATGGAACGAGTCAACTAGTGAAGCCCTCCCATACCCCACACCTGCACAGATGTATGTGCCAAACCCTTACATAATTTTTTGGCAAAAATCCTTCTTTGTCTAAACACCTATAAAAAGTCAGTGCCCCATATTATGACCGAGCCTCACCCGTGAGGGGACGCCTTTCGCGGGAAAATCTTTGAGAAGGCTGAAAAGTTGAGAAGGCTGAAAAAGAGGGGCTCCCAGCCGTTTGATGATCTTGTGGATTCCCTTGAGTTGGTGATGTATTCTCTTCCTCTATCCATTATAATAGTGATTGTTATGTTATTAGCTATTCATATTGTTATTTGCTTTTTATGTAAGTCTAAATTGTCTATACCTTGCCCTATCTAATTAAAATATTTTTCTTTCCCTTCACTTTTCAATTTCGTGTGTGTGGAGCGTCATTTATAGGAGCGAATCCGAACTTTCCTTTAAAATCACAATACAACTCCCTCTAACTCTCATTAGGATTTTTTTCTAAATCACTTACTTGAATGGCATGGAATTTGAGGCATAGACTTCTTAAATCTCTTGCCCAAAGTCTCGCAGATAATAAGTAAAAAAAAAAAAAAAAAAAAAAAAGGATTAAAACCACAATTCTCTAACTTCATAGCTAATATTTTTTTGTTTATTTTAGTTTCAATAGCATTTTATTTTTCCAATTATATAAAACAATATGTTTTCAACATTCATTTATGTAAGATTTTGAGTCATGTTGTAAAAGAAAAATCAGAACAAAAGGGGAAAACCATAAGAAAGAAAAAAGCAAACAAAGAAAAATAGGTGAAAATAGTATGCTATAATCTGCATTCAGTTTCCATAATTCTCTCTCTAGATGCAACCAACATTTTCCATCCCATATAGCCAACATTCTTACCACTATAGCATTCTTCCATCCTAGGAAGATTTAGGCAAGAGGTCACATTACAAATCATTAAGCCTCAGAGACCAAGTCATCTTGAAATTGAGACTTGCTTTAGATAAAGGGTTTCAATGTTTATTATGTCAGGATCACTTTGGCTAACTGGTAAAGCTCCTGGACTCCTTATCAGAATGATATTTGTAAAAATATAAAATTTAACATTGCAAAGGAAATATTGTTATCAAAATATTTTACTTTAATTATTTTAATAAATTAGGTACTTTAAAAAGCATTTCACAGGGGCAGCTAGGTGGCACAATGGATAGAGCACCAGCCTTGAAGTCAGGAGGACTTGAGTTCAAATCTGGCCTCAGATACCTAACAATTCCTAGCTTTGTTACCCTGGGCAGGTCACTTAACCACAATTGCCTCAGGAAAAAAAAAAAAAAAAAAAGTATTTCATAGACCCCTGTAAAAGGCTGAAACTCCAAAAAGGTATGCTTGAATCAGACAGCAGAGCACTTACTTACCTATTTGATGTGAGACAATGGCTCTTTATACATATTTAGATGAAATGGTGATGTGATGGCTCCCCTCACCATTGGTGCTTGCTGAATGTTTGGTGATGAGATAATCATAGGCAAGGATTGGAAGGCAGAGGGAGAGAACCCAGAGTCACTTGGCAGAAGGACAAGGAGGAGAGAAGCTGGACACTCTGGACTCTAGGATCCAGGATATATCTTTGGCAAGCCAAGTGGCAGCTTGCCTGCCTCCTTCACTTCTCCCCCTAAAGACCAAGGACTTTGATTTATCCTGACTCTGGCTGACCCTAAAGTCCTCTAGGGAGCTAGTGTGTACTTTATAGACCCCAAGCTAAAAGTCCCTACTTTAGTTTAAACCTTTATTTACAATATAGTCTCTTAGTTTGAGGCAATAATTGGCTTCCTAATGTATTGTCACTTTTGGGTTTTCAGTGCAACATTGGGCCATAGGTGGAAGATTCAAAATGTAAAAATGAAGATGATTATGATGGCATGTATGTGTGTGTATGTGTGTGTGTGTGTGTGTGTGTGTGTGTGTGTGTGTTGCAGAAAGAGGGAAACACTAAGAAGAGACTAACTTGATTCAAAAAGATGGATTTTATAGGGGTGAAGTGAAAGATAAAACTTGATATATTGCATAGAACAAGATTACCAAGATTTTGAAATTCATGTGGTAATTTAGACTTGAGGGAGTAGCATAAGATTGAAATCCAGATTCTGAGTACTTGTTTCCTGCCAACTCATTGTGAAATCAGAAGGTAACACTGACACAATACAAAATGAGTTTACTCAAAATACGGAGACTTGCTTCCCTTTCAAATCATTTTAAAAGATTTTTTTCATTTCAGTAATCAGATCCCATCTCCTCTTGGAAGACAAGAGAACAGCTGATGTCCCATTCTCAGTCTGGGGGAGAGCCTGCCAAACCAGCCCTATAGTAGCTAGGGGCCAGGACTTTCTTATAGGAGCTCATTAACTCTTCCTCCAGTTCATTCATACTTAATAACAGATAATTGATTTCAAACAAAGTCAGAATGATATTATGAGAAAAGAATGTTTCACTTAAATGCATATCTTTGGGAGGTATTCTGACCCTGACTAGCTTTGTGACTTCAAAGGTTACCTGACACTGAGGGGACACAAAATGGAACTTATGATATGGCTGGGATCCAAGGTGCTCTGGCACAAATATCAAGACTCAAGTTCTGAAAGCATTGTGTCCTTGTGCTGGTGAGAGGACAGTACTTTGCAAATGTAGAGATGATTTAGAATAAGCTGGGAATTTCCCTTAGTCATATTTGACCCCAGACCTAGATAGATCCCTTTCTCTCCAATCCAGAAAGAAGATAGAATTGATAAATTAATTCAGCTGTCTTACTCAGTCTTCTAAAATTATTTGCATTTAACCAAAAGAGAATAGAAAAGAGCAAAAATTATCCCAAAGCAATGAACGTATACAAGGGTCAGTGGAAGATAAATCTGGAGAAAAAAGGAGGCTATCTGTTGTGGCTGAAGTCAAACCACATAGGCTGCCCCTTAGATACAGAAAGTTTATGTTCTTTCAGAATCCTTTTATCTCCCCTATCTGTTCATTTTTTTATAGTCAAGGTTAATGGTGAAATAAAAATAAATGCTCTCTAAGATACAGAAATCAATTACTGAAGTTCATCTTAAGGTATAAATGATTAATTGTAATTATTATAATAATTATAATAGTTTACTTTGTATAGATGACTGTTTACAAAATACTTTGTTATATATGATTGCACTTTCAACAGCATTACAAATAAAGAAAACAGGTATTATGAATTTAATTTAGATGAGTGCATCTTAAACCTAAGAAGAAACCAATGCTCAATTTCCTAAGTGTACATTTTCATAGGAAGAAATGAGGGGCATTTTCACGAGGGACTATTGATTGGGCACAGAAAAAACAACAAAGAAAATGAAGGTTGATGTCACCAGAGAGGAAGATCACCTATATTATTTCATATTTGAATCTGCTTCAAACTAGCTCTAATAGGTTCAAACTACTTACTTACCAATGATTCCTGGGATAGCAACAGTGGTTTTTTTCCTTGTATAGCCTGGAAAACATGTTGTTGCCCAATGGAAGATTACTGTCTGCAATTAGGGAAGTCTACTCATAGCAAAAAGCTAATTTCAATGGTGAAGTTCTCAGAAAAGAGCCTTAAAATTTTCTGTCATTGAGTGACATTTAAATTCTTTTTTATTGATATCTTTTATATCTATATTGTGGTCATGTATGCATCATAACAGTAGTTTCGGGTTGGTTTTTTTTTTTTTTTTTTTTTTCAGTTGTGTCTGATTCTTTGTGACCTCATTTTGGTGTTTTCTTGGCAAAGATATTGGAGAGGTATGGAGCAGAGTCAAGATAGCAGAGTAAAGGCAACCTCTCCCCCAAACATCTTAAAATTCCTTTAAATAATGATTAAACAAATTTTGGAGCATCAGAACACCTAAAAAGATGAAGTAAACATTTTCCAGTTGAAAACAACTTAGAAGGTCAATAGCAAAGGTCTGTGATATCAGTGTGAGATTCAGTGATCAGTCCTCATGCAGGTCATGCCAGCACAGCCCTAGATCCAGCCCCAAACCTAGCTTCATGCCAACAAAGCAGAAACTTGGATACGAATCTCTGAATCAACAGCTGCACTAGCAGTTTCCAGACCTCTCAGCCCAGAGATATCAAAGATAACGTATAAGGTCACCAGACAAGGTTTGTCAGTAGGATGAGAAAGCCTTGTGGAACCAGCAAACCAGGAATGAACATGGGCAGTAGTGACAGTGGAAGCTTCCAAAGGCTTCAGCTCACAGGATATCTCTTTATTAGCACTGAGGAAGATTTGCTATTGCTTTAATACAATAGATCTTACAGCCACAATGGGACAGGGACACTCCTAAAAATTCCAGGGCAGAAAAGAATACTTATGGTCACATGTCTAGAAGGATTTATGAAAATATCTGCACAAAATCCCTGAAGCTTGGGTGCACCCTCCACCCTGGAAACACAGCCCTATTTTAACAAAGAGTTGAAATCCCAGTAAAAGACTAGGAAGATGAGCAGACAATAAATTTAAGTTTCTGACCACAGAAAGTTACCATGGTGACAGAGAAGTTCAAAATACACACTCAGAAGAAGACAACAAAGTCAAAGCTCTCACATTCAAAGCCTCCAAGAAAAATAAGAATTGATCCCAGGAATTCAAAAGGGATTTTGAAAATCAAATAAGAAGGCTAGATGGAAAATTAGGAAGCAAAAGGAACAGTATGCCTTAAAAAGCAAAATTGGCCAAATGGGAAAGGAAGTACACGGCTCACTAAAGAAAATAATTCCTTAAAAATTATAATTGAGCAAATAGAAGCTAATGACTTTATGAGAAACCTAATGACTTTATAAGAAATCAAGATATGTTAAAGTAAAATCAAAACAAATGAAAAAATAGAAAAGAAAAAAAAAACTGACCTGAAAAATAGATCCAGGAGAGATAATTTAAAACTTATTGGGCTACATGAAAGTTATGATCAATCAAAGAACCTGGACATCATTTTTAATAAATTATCAAGGAAAACTGTCCTGATATTCTAAAACCAGGACTTAAAATAGAAATTGAAAGAATCCACTGATCGTCTCCTGAAAAAGATTCCAAAATGAAAACTTCCAGGAATAGTATAGCCAAAATCTGAAACTCCTAGTGAAGGAGAAAACATTGCAAGTATGCAGAATGAAACAATTCAAATATAGTGGAACCATAGTCAGGATAATACAAGATTTAATACTTTCTACATTGAAGGATCAAAGAACTTGGAATATGATATTTCAGAGAGTAATAGAGTTAGTATTATAAACAAGCATCACCTACCCAGCAAAACTGAGTATAATCCTTCAGGGGAAAAGATGGATATTCAATGAACTAGATGATTTTCAAGCATTCCTACATGGGAGGATGATTACTTCAATTCATTACAACTTTCTCATTATTATACCACTTAGAAAAAATATATAGAGAGACAGAAGACACAAATGTGAATTAGATATGAAGAGATAATATATTTTAAAAATTGAAATTAAAGATACTGAAGTGATTTGCCACTTCATTATCCAACTCATTTTACAGATGAGGAACTGAAGCAAACAGAGTTAAGTGACTTGCCCAGGATCACCCAAATAATAAGTGTCTGAAGCTATATTTGAACTCAGGTCTTCACTTCAAGCCCAGTGCTCTCTATTCAATGTTCCATCTCACTGCCTTTATAATAATAATGGTTAATGTGTGAGTATGAGTGTGGATGTGTATGGGGGGAGGGAGGTGCATACACATGTATATATATGCACACACACATAGATTAGGTTAGATTAGATTAGATTAGATTAGATAGATACACAGATGCACCCAACTGTCTGGGTACACTATTCTAGGCTGCCAGGACTTTACATACCAGTCTTCAGGACGTACCCAGATAAACTTTGGAGATGAGCTGATGGGGAGATGCAAATAGTCTGTCTTTATTCAGTCATCCTCTCAGTGGGGGTAGCAGGAAGTAAGAGAGTGAGTTCTGCTCAGAGCTTTCTATTTATGGTTCCTCTCTTCTGGAAGTATCTTGTGCCCACCCACTCAGCCCTGTCATAAGTAGAGGCACAGGAAGGAGATGTATGGAGGAAGCACTGCATCTCAGGAGGAGATCCAGCAAGAGTACACACCCCTCACCATCTCAAGAAACCTGTTAGTTCCTATAACTCCTGCAATGCATGACCTCCTGCCTCAGAGACCAAGCCCCTTTTTACCTCCTGGGCCCATCCTGCCAAGCTGATGTGGCATGTAGCTATCTGACATATCTCAGAGAGAAAGGAATTCCCCTAGTCCCTAACACACAGAAATACAAAAAGATTAAAAATACTTAACATGCATTCTCTCAATTGATCCTTGGAAAAACTCTGTGAATGAGATGCTATTATCCCCATTTTACAGATGATAAAATGGAAGCAAAGAGAACTCTATGTGTCTTACTCAGGGTTATATAACAAATAAGTATTGAAGAAAACTTTGAACTCAGGTTCCCAACACCTCTACCATGATATTTACAGTGGCCCATTTTTATATCTTCTTCAGGACCAAAATTTATTATTTATAATTGACAATTCTTTTTGTTTAATTTTTGGTTCTTTTCATTTACTCAGTAATAATCATTATAAGTATTATTTTCATGGCTCTACTTACTTTGTTCGGTATCAGTTCATATGATTCCATATTTATTAAGGATTTTTATTCTTGTTAATAATACAATAATATTTCATGTTCTAATATTAAATTGTGTCAGTACTTTTCTGATTCTTTATAAGCTCAAAAAGTACTTCTAAGGATGTTTTGGTACTGAGGAATCTCTTTCTGTCTTTGACTAGAAGAGAGTTGCAGATGAGCCTAGCAAAGCTTTATTAGGCTTTTTGCTTTTGAAACCACTTAGCCTAGATGGCAGAGCAGCTGGAAGGTGCAGTGGTTAGAATTCTGGGCCTTTTTGAATTCTTCCTGAGTTCAAATCTATCCTCACACACTCACTACCTATGTAACCTTGGATAAGTCACTTAACCCTGTTTGCCTCAGTTCTTCATCTATAAAATGAGTTGGAGAAGGAAATGGCAAACTATTTAAGGGTCTTTGCCACAAAAGCCCCAAATAGGGTTAGAAAGAGTAGGCATAACTGAAAATGATTGAACAAAATTCAGGTTGACTAGTTTCAGCCTACAAAAAAGCAACTCACTAATTCTGTGATACTTTTCACAAGAAATATAATGAAAATATACTGTATCTTAACATTAGAAGTATGATTAACTTTCTCAGTACTCCATATTAGAATGCCTCAAATAGTGAATAAAAAAATTAGAATGCTATTACATGTTAAAGAAGTTCTAGCTACAAACTACCTGGTCCTTCCCCCAACCTACTCCCTAGGCCCATTTGAAAAAATTTAAAATTTTCTTTGATATTCTGAAATGATGAAACAAAGACAGAGATTGGGACAGAAACTGAGACAGAGAAAAAGAAGAGATTAAAAAAAAAGATATAGAGACAGATACAAAAAGAGGCAGAGAATCTATATGCCAGGCTCTGTGCTTGAATTAAGATTCTTGAAATTAGAAATAAGAAACATGAGCATTAGTTCCACTCTTTCACTTATTTTCTTATTTGAATTATATCCATTTACCTCTCTGAGGCTAGCTCTCTTTATCTGCAAAGTAATGAGACTGGACTATATGATCTAAGGTTGCTTTCAGTTTTAATAGGTTGTGATTCTAAAGGCAAAACATTCTTAGAGATGGAAGCATGTAAACAGAGCATCTAATTTTATTACCTACTTTCAGGAAGGTAAAGTATCATTAGATTTAGCCTATAACCCACATGTACAAATGTATAGCAGTTCTTTTTATGATGGCAAAGAATTGACAACTGAGGGGATGCCCATAGGTTGAGGCAAAGCTGAACACGTAATAGAATACTATTGTGCTACAAGAAATGGTGAGCAGGCAAATTTCAGAAAAACCTGGAAACACTTACATAAAATAATGCTGAGTGAAGTGAGCAGAAAAAGGAGAACATTGTACATAGTAACAGCAACTTTGGATCATGATCAATTATGAAAGACTTAGCTCTTCTCAGCAATACAATGATCCAAGACAATTCCAAAAGATTTATGATGGAAAATGTCATCCATATCTAGAAAAAGAATTATGGAATCTAAATACAGCTCAAAGAGCACTATTTTAATGTTTTTTTTTTTTCCTCAAGGTTTTCCTCTTTTTTCTGAGCCCTCTTTTACAACATGATTAATGTGGAAAAATATTTAACATGATTGTACATGTATAACCTATAACAGATTGTTTGCCATCTTGGGAAAGATTGGGGAAAGGGAGGAAGGGAGGGAAATGTAGAACTCAAAATATCACAAAAAATGAACATTGAAAATTATCTTTGCTTGTAATTGGAAAAATAAATACTATTAAGTGAGGAAAAAAAAAAAAAAAAGATTCCATTTATAGATGAAGTAATGATGGGCCTAAAGTGTCAGTAACTTAGGAGGTCATGAAGCTAGATAATAGTAGTGACAGGATCCAAAGCCAAATTACCTACCTTCCAATGCTACAAATATTCTCTTCAAGTAGAGTTTCTCCTAATCATTGTAAATTCCAATCCTCAACATCCATGCCTCAAAATAAAAGTAGTTCATGGGATCATAGATTTGATGAGGTGTGAGAATTGGGTTGGGATATACCCTCTAGTTGGGCTGCAGGTCCTATGCAAAAGAATTCACAAACCAGAAATCTGTGGCAAAAGGAATTTTATTTCCCCTAAAAAGATAGCTTATTAGGAAGTCAGCCTTCTTAGTAGTCAGGGAATAAGCAAAGGTGGATTACACTGAGAAGAAATCTTCACAAGTGGGCATAATCCTGTTTAGGAGGTCTTGGAAGACCCAGGGTTCAAAGCTGTCTTTTATTAGTCATCTGAAGCTTGGGCTTTCAATTTAATTCAAAATTGAATGAGATTACTTAACTGGGAGTTTGAGTCACTCAGTGTTTATTATGCCCCAGGCCTAGATTTCCAATTGAAAAGAGATTACTTATCTTGGGAATCCTTAAGGAAACCTCTTTTTTTTTCTTTTAGAAGGGTGTGGCCCCTCTCAAGAGGCTGAAGAGTTTGAGACCCCAATCACCCACCCTTCTTTCACAGATTAAAGGGGGCATAGTTTCTTTTACAAGGTTCTCACTTTACAAATGAAGAAATTAAAGCTCAGTGATATTGATGGGGGTTGAGGTCCCTTTAAGAAACCCACCCCCCCACCATGGCTGACCTTTGATTTACAAATCCTGGTCAGTGAGTTTTCCCCATCCCCCACCAGATCTGAACTAACTTGAGTTTTCCCAACTCCCACAGTTTAAACCCATTGAATTCTATTCAATGCTGACCCTGGCTGAAAGCCTGCCAGGAGCCTGGGACTCCACCACAAGCCCCTTTAGGTATAAAAGAGCCAAACTGGAGCTCTCTCTTGGCAGGAGCCCTTCCCCTCAAACATGGCATCCTTTTGGCCATGTAAGGGTTCCTGATTGCCCAGCAACCACCTCTGGTCCTGGCATTTTTCTACCTTTAACTTTACTTCCAAATCTCTACAATAAACCTTTTATCAATCTAGGTTTTCGAGCCTGTAAATTCATTTTACAGGGGACTCTGCCCTGTCATGTGACTATCTTTGCACGGACCCAAAAGGGGTTCCATCTTCCCTAACTCTCATCAATATTAAATGTCTTGATCAAATTCTTATATATAATAAGTGGCAGACAGAAGATTCAAACTCAAACCTCATAATTTCAATCTATTACTCTTTCTACTGAATAATTCTTTTGGTGTTATACATGTTTATGCAGTGATATTGTTTCCTCTTAGCTATAACCTATTCCATTCTCTCCCCCCTTAATTTCAATCTATCAATCCTTTTTTTTTTTTATGCCACAGTTCTCTTTTATTGTCCTGATTCAGTTTCCCTAATAATCTTGACCCAGTCCTGCCTCAGTTTCTCTAAGTGTTCTGCCTCAGTTCATAATTGTCCTGCAAAACCTCCTCTCCCTCTTTATCAGAATATTTGATAAGGATAAAAGATCTTATGTTATAGAATATCAGAATGTCTCTCCCCATCCCAAGCTATCAGAATATCAGATACCTTCTTATCAAGATGCCTCTCCCCATGTCCAGGGTGCCTGCCCCTATTATGTCATCCGCCTCTCCAGAGGTTCACCCCACCGTGTCAGAATCCTGTTCCTGCTCTCAGAACCCTGATTCCACCCCTGCCTCAGTCTACCCCCTGAGTCTGAGCCATGTGTATATATGTCATTGAGAACTTACATTGTTTGCTGGATTCTTGGAGATGATAGTCTCATTCAGTCCTGGGACCAAACCAGGGATCCATTTGGTCCCAGTGATGAGATCTAGATAAGGGTTACAATGAAATTAGGGCTAATTGAGGTCTAGTGGCAGGCTCGGGGTACAGGAAGTCAAATGGAGCTCCTCTGCAACCCCTCTGGATTTGGCGCAAGGATACAGCGCTAAATAAGGTCTAGTGGTGGCACAGAGTCTTGTAAAGGAATTTATAGACCTGAAAACCTAGATTGATAAAAGAGGTTTATTATAGGGTTTGGAAGTAAGGTTAAAGTCTGGTTAGTAAAAGGTGTTAGGTAAAGAGAGGAGTACACCAGAACCAGAAGTTCCAGTGGACAGAGAGTCTTTGGTGCCAAGCATGGTGCTAGCATGTTTTGACCCTCTGCAAATAGAGAACTCCAGCTTGTCTCTTTTATAAGGAGATATTTAGCTAAAGGGGGCTGTGGGTGGAGTCCCAAGTTGGTTCCTCACTGGGTTTCATCAAGGGCTAGAATTTTCTAGGTGGGGGTTGGGAAACCTGAGCAGATTATTAGAATGGGGGCTGGGACAGCCCACGTTGGCTCAGATCTGATGGGGGCTAGGAGAGCCCAGATATCTCCCATTGGAATTCAAAAGGGTGCTTTTGACCAGGATTTGTGAATCAAAGGTCCTAGCTTCTTCAGCTATGAGGGATTGGGAATCAGCAATCTGAAAGGATGAGTCTTAAAGGGACCACAACCTGAATCACCAGTAAATCTTTCCCTCTTAAATAAATTATTAAATATTCTCTAATCTCTATCTTGCCTCATTCTCTTTGGTGTTACACTTTTTTCACTAAAAGAAAATGTTTTATTGTTGCCCTTTGTCTTAATAGGACACCCGTTTTGCAATTAGATGGAGCAGTAGACATAGTGAAGATATGAGTTCAATTATGACCTGACACAATTACTGGCAATGTGACCCTGAGAAAATCCCTATTTGCCTCAATTTCCTCATCCTTAAAGTGAGGATAATAACAGCCCCTTAAACCCCAGGGTTGTTGTAAAGATCAAATGAGATAATAACTGCAAAGTCCTTGGCATAATGTCTGGCATAAAGTAGGTGCTATGTAAATATTACCTATTATTACCTATTATTATTGTTATTCCCCTTACTGATATTCCACCATGGAATACTTCCTTATAACAAAGAAAAATATTTCAGCAAAACTGTAACAGACACCATATCCAACAATACATATTGAATTTTTTTTTAAAAAAAAGTCTCCTCTACATTTCTCTATTGCTAAGAGCTAAGTGTTTCATTATCAGTTCCCTAGACCTAACTTCTTTTAACTTCTTTTCAATTCATTGTTCTGGAGACAAAGAACTAGTTTCATTCACTATCTTCTGAGTCATCTTGTAACAGAAGTTCCAAGCTGTGAAGTTATACTAAACTGAAGGCACATTAGAATTTCAATAAAATTGAAAATTATGATTCTTAGCAACACTACTAGTCTTTTTGATGTTGCTGCTGCTTGATGCCATCTGAATTACTATGAGCACAGGCTTTGATATCATTTGGGAATAGTAAAATCTTCAGCAAACTAAAAATAGTTTTTGGACCCTCCCTGGTTCAAAATTTATAAAGCAAAATCTGTTCTCTCACCCTACCTCTAAGCTAAGTGCTACTAATAATTAATGAAACACATGTTCTTTGACCTGCTAGGACTATTAGGGATAGTGAGTGTGGATGTGAAAAAGGTCAAAACTAACTAGCCATATGGGGACTGGACTCATGATCTTTGCCTTATTAGCAACAGCTAAGGTCAGAGCTTCAATTCCCTGGTGTACCAGTTAACTTTGCTCTTTGCCACAATCACAGACCGCATCCCTAACCCTAGACAGAAATCTGGCAAATATATGACCTTGTTTTACAAGGAGATCCAGATGAGCAAGAATTAATCAACTCAGAGAAACACAAAAACCTCAGACACATCTTCTCTGATGGTGATTCAGTACCATCATTTCTGTACACACACACACACACACACACACACACACACACACACACACACACAAAAGGAGTTCAAATAAGACATAAACTCCTTTGTTTATCATATAAAGCCTTCACAAAATGGTTTCAGCCAAGCTTCCCAGGTTCATTTCACATTCTTCTTCTTCATATAGTCTGTTATAGCCAAAAACGGTATATTTGTTGATCTTCAAACATGATATTCTATGGTCAATTTATGCCTTTAAACAGTTTGTCCATGATGACTAAAACCCTTTCTTTTCACCTCTACCTCTTTGAATCAGAGCTCCTTTAAAGGCTTAGTTTAGGTGGCTCCTCCAAAATAAGGCACTCCCTATTGCCTCCATTGGTTCGAGTTCTTTTCCCTCAAAATTCAATTGTATTAATTTTGTATATACTTTGTATTGCCCCATCTGTGTACATGTGTTATTCTTTTAATAGACCCCTCTTGAAAGCAGAAACTGTTTATTGTTGTCTTTGTATCTCTACCTAACCTAGAACTGTAGTTACAGCAGATATTTAATGTATGCTATTCAGTTGAACTGAAACATGAGTTATAAATATAAAGTAAAAAAAACTAACACTTTAACCAAACGTACCAGAACATGTAAATCAAATAAGGGATATCCCTCAAAATAGTAATTTAGAGAAGCACTGCCATTCATAGTATTGTTGCCATTGCTGAAAATTCTTCCATTGGCTTAAGCCTCCCAGAAATGTTCTTAGTAGAATATAATAATCATAAGTTTATATTCTCATCTCTATTTTGATTAAAGAAAGGGTTTCCTAACTTGGTCACCAAATTTATGCACCAGAATTCACTGGAAATAGCTTTTGGCTCAAACCAAAACCTGATGATAGTCACAGCAGATGAAACTAGTGATGGCAATGCTAGGAGAAGGGTCCCTGATGCCAAGCCCCAAGTGTTAAATCCTGGGTCTCAGTTATTCAGTCTCACCTGGAATGGAGGGCATGTTTCAATCCTGAAGGGTCTTCTTGGTGTGTCTTATCCCCGGCTATCTGAGAAGGAAGCTACAGATTTGACATTAGATGTGATTTCAGCAAGCCTTCCGAATTTATTGAACCAGATAACAAGACAATCTCCCTGTCTCTTTCACCCCCAAGTTCCTCAAATTTTAAGAAAATACAAGATCAGGAATGTAGACACTACTGGGCACTGAAAGAAGAGATCCTTTAGCATCAAAAGATCCCAGATAGTACCAAAATAAAAAAAAATAAAAATCTATCATCCTATAGTTAGCTTTTTCCCCTCCTTTAGAGCCTCGAATCCCTGGAATTCTGTTTCTAGATGCTTGGGCAAAACAAACAATTCTACTCCTCTTGAATTATTACTCTTCTCTAGTCTCCCTTCAAAATATTAGTCTTTCTATCTTTAATAATGTTTCATGCTTAATATATTTCTTTCATATTTATTTTTTCTTATGTTCAAGGAAAAAGTTCTCAGAAGATAATATTATATCCCTAGCCATCGGATATAGTAGATATTGCCCCTTCTTTCATTCCATCACCATCACCACCATCAACATTGCCATTATCATGCCATTATCATTATTACTACTAAAGTTATATCAATTATCTTCAACATAAAGAAGATCCAACTCACTGCCAGTTGATCAATGATGGACAGAAACAACTACACCCAGAGAAGGAACACTGGGAAGTGAATGTAAACTGTTAGCACTACTGTCTATCTACCCAGGTTACTTATACCTTCGGAAGCTAATACTTAATGTGCCACAAGAAAATTGGATTTACACACATATATTGTATCTAGGTTATACTGTAACACATGTAAAATGTATGGGATTGCCTGTCACCTAGGGGATGGAGTAGAGGGAGGGAGGGGAAAATTTGGAAAAATGAATACAAGGGATAATGTTTTAAAAAAAATTACTTATGCATATATACTGTCAAAAAATTTTATAATTATAAAAATTAAAAAAAGAATTAAAAAATAACCAAACAAAAAAAATAAAAATAAAGTTATATCATTGTATCCTCACAAGAACTGCAAACATTTATTAGGTTCATGTGTGCTAGGCACTGAGCTAAATGCTGGTGGGTCCTCTCATTATCCTCATTTTATAAATGTTCTTTTTATCCTCATTTTATAAATTATAAATTTTATAAAACTTTATAAAGTTTATTTTATAAAGCAAGACAAATAATACTGAAGAAACTTGCCTAACTATTAAATGTCTAAGGACATATTTGCACTCAAGTTTTCTTGACTTTAATTCTAGGAAGAGGACTTGGGATATTACTTTACTGCCTTTTCCATCTCTTACCATCACAGCCTGTCCTTTTTTGAGGTTCCCTCAAGCCTTCTATTTTACCCAATGTTGTAATATCCTAGTTTTCGGATTACTCTTCCAACTTCTAAAGGAGTTCATTCCTTGGTTCATAGCGTTCTTTTTACCCCAAAAGTTTTCAAGGAGACATTAATATTCTCTTAAACATCTTGATCTCCCAATTCTTCATTCTTCTGAGGTATCAAGACTTGTTTTCATTCCACCTCAGTCATTCACAGGGATAGTCTTTTGCTTTTATCTCATCATCAGATCAGAGATCTCAAGAAATTTCTAAAATTTTTACTTTTCATTATAAGCTCCTGCCTTTCCATCTCCCCTTCTGTTTTATTCATCTTAAATCTGATCTTTGTTCTCATTATAAACTCCAATCCTTCAAAATTTCCTTGCTTTTTCTGTTCATCCTTAATCCAGTTTCATTTTTTTCCTTTCCCCTATTAACAGTCTTGACCCTATGGTTAAGAAATTCAACTGGGTTTCTTTCTGGAAATCTCTGGATCTCTATCACTCATCATTCTATTCATATTGTGACAAACCTTCATATATCTACCACCCACTTATAACTTGAAAATTGTTTGAATACCACTGGAAGAAATTATATAACCATACAAATTTATGATGTGTAATTTCTTTTTTTAGTATTTTAATATTTTATTTAAAGTTTTGAGTTCTAAATTTAATCTGTTCCTTTCCTCCCCACTCCCTTATATCAAAATATTTCCATATTAGTCATTTTGTAGAAGATTTTAATAAAAGGATAAAAAAGAAAGTGAAAAACAGCATGCTTTAATCTGTATTCAGTCAATATCACTTCTTTTGCTGGAGGTGCATCATATGCTTCATTACAACTACTTCCTTACTATGACATAGCAACACTTTACTACTTTTGGGCTGACCTTTACCATCCTTCTCAAATGCTATTCCAGAACGTTTCCTTTAATTGTTATCATCCCCAACTTTCTCACTTTCTTTCGACAAAAAAAGTTGCCTCTTACTTTACTGAGAAAATTGAGAACATCCATCAAAAGCTTCTTGTTTCCTCTCTTCCACCCTGCACATTTTACTGAAATTGCTATCTTCTAAATTATTAAAAGATAGCATCTTAACTGCTAACTCTGATCTCTTAATTCTCAGACACTGCAGATTTTTATGCTGCTGACCAGTCCCTCCTCATAGATACTCTTTCCACATAATATTTCTTTAGTGTTTGATGCCTGATGATATTCTAGTCTCTTTTTACTGGATCATTATCCATCCTCCTCTTCTTTGGCATGAATGTTTCCAAGTGTCTACACTGGGCTTATTTTTCTTCTCTCTCTACAATCTCAAAGGCAAAGGGTATAGCACAGCAAATCAGATTAAAGCATTGGAACCAAGCAGATTTAAATTCAAATCCTGCTTCAGAAATGCACTGTGTAATTTTAAGCAAGTCATTTAAACATTCTGTTGGTTTAAATTTCCTCAAAAGAAAAGTGAGACTATCTCAAAGGTGTGTTGGGAGGATTAAATGGGATGATGTATGTAAATCTCTGAAAATTTTAAACATTATATAAACATGAGCTATTATTATAATTATCTCTTCCTTCATGATCTTATCAATATTTGGTGGTTTAGATATCATTTCTAGGTTGATGGTATTTAAATCTACATATTCTGCCATATGTATCCTGAATTTATCTTGCACTATCAATTGCTTATTAGACTCCTTCACTTGGAGACTAGCATCTTGGACTCAACACATCTAAAACAGAATTAACCAATTTCCCATCTCCTATAATCCAACTTACTTCTAAACCTTGTTATTATTGTTTAGAGCAATCTCATATTCCCAATTAATCAGGTTCACAATGCCAGAGTCTTCCTTGGCCCTTCTCTCTCATCTTCGTTCTCCCTATATAATCATTTGACAATCTTGTAAATTCTGCCTACAATATATTCCTTTCTTTCCACCTATATGGCTATTACCCCAGAATTATAAGGTCATAAATATGGTGCTAGAAAGGACCTCATATGCCATCTACTTCAATCTTTTCATTTTATTTACATATGACAAAAACTAGACTCAGGGTCATTGAGGTAGTAAGCATCATAGGTAGGATTTGAACTCAAGGACTCTGATTTTTATCATTTCTATTGTAATAGCATCTTAGTCTCCCCATTCTTACCCCCCTTCCACTCCCTATTACACAGAGCAAGGAAAATAATCTTAAGGCACCGTTCTAACCGTATCACTCTACTGCTCAAATACACTGAGGGGCTTCCTGTTGCTTTAATAATAGCATATAAAAACCTATTTTTAAAGTTAAATTTAAAATCCTCCAAAATCTGGGCCCAATCTACCTTCCTAGCCTGATTGAATATTGTTTCCCTTCAGATACTAAGGCTTTCAGCTAAAGTGGACTATTTTCTGTTAGCCCATCATGACATCAAGTTCCTACCTGCACATGTGTCTAAGTCATCTTTGCCTCCCATATTCCCTACAAAGGTCCTTCAGATCAATACCACCTCCTATGATTGTTGGTGTCCTCTCCTGCCACAATTCACTTTTCTATTTTTAATTTTGTGTGTGTGTTTATTTTATACTCTTATTCTTAAATTCCTTGAATACAGAGTCTTGTGTTTTTCTCTATGCATTTTTCCCTAGAGTCTAGCATATCACACATATTTGTTGTGCTAAAATAAAAGGATGGAAATTTGCCACCAAAGAGAAAATGCAAAAGAATATGCGGTAACGGAAGGGTGTGCTTAACAAATGCTTTATCTATAGACCCTCAAGACTAATCCCAAAATGGAATTGCACAAATCTTTTTTGTACTGGCAGCATTATCAGCGCAAATGCCCAGCATCTCAGAGACTTTGAAAGTTTTAGAGGTGCACAGGAACAGGGAGAAAACAATGTAAACTTACGGTTATAAGTTCTAGTGGTTTTTGTTTAAAAAAATAAAGAATCTCATTGTCTCATATGCAAATTCTTACAAACAGCATAAACTGAAACACTGGGCAATATGGCAGAGAACTATAACCTCCCAAAAAATATCCTCCTAGATAAAAAGTGACTAGGAAAGTGATAATTCTTTGGCTCAAAATGTGGAGGTACAAGTGAGCCAAACAGTTAAAGGGCCAGTTCTATAAATTCTACTCCTACACTAAATGAGTACAGATGGGACTGAAGTTTAGCAATGCAAAGACAGCACTCAGAGTTATTTCAGAAACCCCCCCCACAATCAGAGGCAAGATGTTCCATTTCCCTTTTATTCATTGCTTTGCCACTCTCCTCATAGACTCATCAAAGTGGCCTGTGGCCATGCCTTACCAAAACAACATGAAGGACTTAAAGCAGCTTCTTCTCAGGAGCTCTTGGATATATATGACAGTGGGTGGTATGAATTAATATTCATTGAGATTTTAGTTAACAAGTATGAATATAATTTTAAGTCATAGCTCAGGAAAAGCATCTGTTTCTAAAAATGGCTATTTAAATTCCAAGCAACTACTGATTGTTTTTTATAGTCATCTTTCTGGAAAATCCATTTCTCTTAGTCCCTTTGATCAGAGGAATGACCACTGGAACTATTTGAAAAAGCCAAAATCCATCTCAAATAATTTCAGTCATTATGGGTTTATTAGGACTCAGTCATTAGTTTGTTAAAACTTAATAACTATTTAACTTACTACTGAATACAAAATATGGTGCTAAATGCTGAGAGAAAGTAAAAGATAAATGCGACAAGGTCTCTATCCAGATGGAACTTAATAATATTTTTATAATAGCAATTTCTGAAAAACTATTAATATATTCCATACAAATGCTAATGAGAGGCAGGGCAGCTTGATGGAGAGAGTGCTTGACCTAGAATCAGGTAGGTCTAGGTAAGTCTTACTTCTGATCCAGAGTAACTATGTTAGAAACCACGCAACTTCTAAGCCCTGATTTCCTATCTCATAAAATGGAAATATTAACAATTGTTATATCTAGCTTCCAGAGTTGTAATGATAATAAAGTTAAATAATACGTGTTAAATGCTTTGCAAATTTAAAATTATATATAAATGACCTCTAATGGTATTTGATGATGATTTGGCAGATGATTCAATGCTACCAATTTGACTGATCTATAGAAAATGAAATTTAAATATTGGAGGGGGCAGTTAAGAAGGGAGAAGGGCATTCCTTATAAATAGAAAATTCATACTATAAGTGCTTTCTCTAGAATAGTGAATAACCTAGTCATTATGGACTAAGATTTCAAGTAAATCTCCCTTGACTATAGTCTTGGCCTATCTTCTGGGAATAAAGGTGAAATGAGGCTTTTCCCTCATTATTGATCATAGGGATTATTTTTTCTAGTCAATCCATATGCTCAAACAGACCATCTTTACAAAAGTGAATTTCCTAAGTATTCTACTAGAATTTCAGCAGCAAAATTATGTCTACACAGAAAACCTTCAAATAGATCATTTATTCAAGTTTTCAAAGTTTCCTTTCTGGGTCTATAAATAAATGTTCAACAAATGACACCACCAAGGAAAATTCTAAACCCAAAAAAGTTTTCACCAGGCTGTGTGTACTTTTTTCTTTACTGAGTTCCTAAGTCAGTATAGAACAATAGAAAGTGCTAGATTGAGTCAGAAGATCTGAATTCCTATCTAAGTTTTATATTTACCACCTGTGTGACTTTTGGCAGCAACTTAATCTCTCGGAGCTTTAGTTCCATTGACTGTAAAATTGAATAAGTAATACTAAATGATCTCTAAGATCTCATATCCAATACTAAAGCATATCTAAGATCTCTTCCAGCTCTAAGTCTATGATTCTATGATTAGTTTGATCTTAGGTGAAGTCACTTAATATTTCTGGGTCTGTTTTCCCAGTGATAAAATGAATAGCTGTATTAATTGAACACAAAATTTCCTTTAGCTTTAATTCTCCACTATTGTAGAAGAAGCTTGAAGAGTACCTAAGATTGAAATTTAAACCAAGAATAAACTGGTAAACTACATCTTTGATCCCATTAAAATCAGAATTATTCAAATATTCATAAACTATTAATTGACTAATTCTCATTCAAGTTTGCAAAGCATTTTACACATTGTTTTTGTATTTAGATTCCATAAAAACCCTGTGAGATTATGTTGTGCCACAGTTCCCTTTTAATGTCCTGACCCAGTTTCTCTAATTGTCCTGCCTCAGTTACTCTGCCTCAGGCTATAATCATTCCTTCTTAATCATGTTTGATAGGATAAAGTTCTTCTATCTTAGATATCATTTGAATATCAGGAGCCTCTCTCCATCTCCAGTATCTCCCTTCATTATGTCATCCCCATTCCAGGTTCTTCCCCCCATTAGGTCATCCCCATTCCAGGTGCCTCACCCATTAGGTCATCATTCTTGTTACCCTATAAAAGAATCTTTGTATCTAACATTGGTGGCTGGATTCTTTGAGATGATAGTCTCATTCAGCCTTGGGAACAAACTATGGAACCATTTGGTCCCAGTAAATTTCTCCCTTTCACATAAAATATTTTAAAATTATCTAATCTCTATCTTGCCTCAGTTTCTCCAGCATTACAATTAGATGCTATCATTATCCCCATTTTACAGATGAGAAAAATGAGGTTGAAACAGAAAAAAAGACTGATCAGGATAGGGTAGAAAGATAGGAAGAGAACACTACAGTTAAAGTCATAAAAACCCATGAAGAAGAGATTATCTAAAAAGACTGGGATAGTCAACAGTGTCTAAAATTCCTGTTTTTAATGATGAGGCCATTCAGACCCCAAAAAAGGAGGGAGAACCATAAGGAGTGCTTTTCAAAGATCACTCAAGGTCATATCACTGGTAAGATCAGCAGTTTAAGATTCTTCACTGTTATTCCAATGATATTTCAGTTTTACCAGGCTTCTTTACTCCACAATTTACATGTGGAAAGTTTAAACTTATGGGAGATGAAAGTCTCACTTAAAGGGTAGGTCTCACTCATTTAACTTTATCATAATTCTGGTTTCTCTCTGATTTCCTCAGAAAACAACTGTGAGTTACAAAATCACTTGTCCATTTTTCACTACTTGGTTGATGAAACACAAAGCTGATGAGCAAATCTGTTGTGAATTTGACAGAGAATATTAGGGTCAACAGAGGCTCATGACTCTTCTAGTAATGATAAATGTAAACTCTTCTCTGCCCCATTACTATCAAGGTAGGGGTTGGAAACTGATCTCTAAATACTTCCTTCCTAGAAGCACCTACATGGCACCTTGGACAGTGCTAGGTCTGGATTTAGTGTGATCCAGGAAAGTCATTTAACCACCATTTGCCTCAATTCCCTCAACTTTTAAATATGGATAGTAATTATTTCCTCAGTTTTAAAGGACTGGTGTGCAAATCAAATAAGACAATATGTAAAAAGCACATAATACAAAGTCTAGCACATAGTAAGTGTTTAAATAAGTATTTGTTCCCTTCCCCTTCATCAGTCAACAAAGGATAGGGAATATTATCAAAGAAAGTCATCAGCATTCTAATTAGAGCTTGGGGGCTGGTTTAGTCTATGCTTGTCTCCCTATTTAGAATTCTCCCTTCTTCCTAATTAAAAAATTCCTAAATTCCTGCCATGTTAATCCTTATAATTGAAAAGTACCAAATTCCATTGATCTATTATCTTTCCCCAAACTCAGTCCTTAACCCTTTAAGTTTTATCTTACTTCCTTGCCTATCTAAAACTCCTTTATCATTAACAGATTCCAAATACCTTATCATCCTGGATCTTTTTCTTTCACACTCTCATCTTCTTAAAACACTAAAACCTGGCTTTTTTCTGCTTCTTCTAACTGGTCACTCCTTTGGGGACTCCTTTATTTCATTTTTTTCTTGTCCCTTAAGCATGAATGTTTTTCTAGGATCTGTCTTGGGACTTTTCCTCTTATGTCTTTTCATTTTATCCAGTGACAAAAATATCGGATATCATATCATTAATTGTTAACTAATTTTAGTTAAATGTATCTGAAATCTATATAGAGTTCTAATCTCTCCTCTGAATTCTATTCCTAAATTTGCAACTGTTTAGTAGATAACTCTTTTTGAAAATCCTGCCATTTTCTCAAACTCAACATATCCCAAACTAAGCTGATTATATTCCCTGATTTTAAAAAGTGCCATTCCTTATAAATTTAATATTTTTATTAAAGGTACCACCATTCTTCTAATCATCCAAGTTCATTATTACCTTTTATATTCTTTCCTATACTCTCTCACCACATCTATGCATTCTACCATGGAACATCTTTCATTTACTGCTTTGTTTCCATTTACAATGATACCATTCAAAGTCAGTACCTTGTTATCACTCTTTTATACATTGTTGTAATAGTTTTCCTACCTCTTTCTCTTTTTTTATCTATAAGAAATTCCTAAGGCAGAAGTGTGACCAAGTTACTACCCACCTCAAAAGGCTTTAGAAACTTCTGTTACTTTTAGGATGAAATTTAACCTCCTTAGCCTGACATAATTTTAAGGCTCTCTGTAATCAATATCTATGCTATTTTTTTCAGCCTTATATTGCTTAAAGTCACCCTTATGTAGCCTGGGTCACTAGCTCTTCCCTGAGCTTTCCATGCCATCTACCATCTTCATCCTTTTGTACATTCCTAGAAATGTACTTTCTCTTCAATTCTATTTTGCAAAATATTCTTTCTTGAAGGTTTAGCCAAATTGACTTCTTCCATGGAGTCTTCTCTGATTCTCACAACAGAAAGTGTTCTATCTTTTCCCAAATTTTCTTAGGAAACTTTGTCAGAATATCACCATCACACCCTACCTTTTATTATATTTCCCTGCTTGAATGTAAGACTATTGCATTTTCAGCTTTGTTTCAATAAATGTATATATAAATAATGTGTACTATTTGCAAGTAGAACAGTTAGGTGATACAGTAAATAAAGCACTGGGCCTAGAGTCAGGAAGAACTGAGTTCAAATTCCTTCCTCATACACTTAATAGCTGTATGACTCTAAGCAAGTCATCTAACTCAGTTTCCCTCAGTTACCTCATCTGTAAAATGAGCTAAAGAAGAAAATAGCAAATAATTCCAGTATCTTTGTCATAAAAACCCCAAATGGGGTCATGAAGGATCAGATGCAACTACAAATGGCTATAACAAAACAACAAATGTACTAAGCACTGTGCTAAGCAGCAGAGCCTTGATATCTAGGAAAGCATCTTACATATCAGATGCTTAATAAGTTTATTTATTGTATTTAACTGAAAAGGTCAGAATAGGTAATTCAAAGGCACCTTCCAATTCTAAGAGTTTGTTATTTCCCACCTATATAAATCTGAACTATTATAAAAACCTACTTCATAGTCTACTTCCTCAATGAAGACTTTCTTTATTATCCTCAAAACATAGTGATCTACTTCTTCTGAAATCCTCCAGTATTTAACTCTTCTCTCCCCTTTTTGGTCTTTATTTACTGAATCTTTTCATTCATTCTTTCTAAGATCTAAAGATAAAGTATGTCTCCACACAAAAGTCCATTTTGTTCTTCCTTGCATCAAAATGAACTCCCAAGCACTGTACAAAATAAGGCAAGGATGCATTCTCATCCAGACCAGTTTTTATCCAATGAAACAACCAACACCAACCTACTGTTATACTTCTTAGTCCTCTCAGGCCAGGATTGTCATAGTGTACCTCCTTGAAACCTTAGGCACATAGCTATTCTTATTTTCCCCAGAAAACTTACATCCCTTACATCCTTACAAAGTACAATCTCAGAGAAGAAACTATTTTTCAGAGTTTTAAAATAGGAAGTATACTTTAAAAAAAAATCTAGAACACACAAAAGAACCATTTTTTTTGAGTTAACACATCAAAAGTAAAAACGCAATGATGTTATTAATAATAATAAAAAATCTCACTTTTACCACAACCAATGTGTTCATTTGGAAAGTATTAATTTCCTGGTCTTTAAATCCTGAGATAAGATTTTCTCCACATTTGAGCAAGAGCCATCTGGCAGCCATATTGTAGATGGGCTGATTTTCTCACTTGGACTACTTCGGACAGACTTGGACCTTGATTGGAGCTGTCAATCCTCTACTTTCACACTTTAAAAGGAAGAGGAAAAACAACTCTGGCACATTTTACTGAAATTATACATTGAATATTAGAATATGTAATGTCAGTGTGAATTTTGAAAATGGGTTCTGATTTTTCTTTTTAGTTCTATTCAGTGATAACCTCCAACAGAGTTATAGTAAATGCCCCAAGCTACTAAAAACTTCTGAAGCTTTGGGCTGCTGTCAGGTGGTATTAGTAACAATAAAACACTCATTTTCTTCTTAATCAGCATGAGATTGTCACATTTTCTCCCAGGGCATTGCTGGCCACAGAGGCAATCAGTTTAAAGGGTTGTTACTGTAGTACATAGTGCCATCTAGGGACTAGGATAGATGTGAGCAAGTCTGTGAAAACAAAGGATGTAGAATTATTCCTTTCTGATGCAATGTTTGCCAAGGCAACACCCAAACATGCTGATCATTAACAAATATCCAGGGCCAGAAGAGACATAGGTGTGTGGGTCTATACTTAAAAGGGAGTGAAAGAAAGAGCAGAGACTAGAAAAGCTATTATGAATGTAAAGAGTAATAATTGGGGCCTTCTTTCTTTAGGACCTTAAAAAGCAAAGTATAAGAAATATTGGATTTATAACTAGAAAATCTGGGTTTGAATCTTCATTCTGCCATTCCCTAACTATGTGACCAGTCATTTCACTGGTCACATTTCTCTGACTGCCAATTTCCTCCCCTGCAGAATGAGGAAGTTAGACTAAATGGCTTCTGAAGTTGCTTCTAATCTAAATTTGTGACCCTTTTTGAATGAATATAAGAACAGGATGAGAGGAGACATGGCAAGGGATAAAGAGTCATCCATAGAGTCAGGAAGACATAGTTTCAACTACTTTCTCTATACATACTAGCTTTATGACCAAGAGCATATTATTCAAGCTGTTAGTGCCCCCAGGCAACTAATTCTGTAATTAGAGGGGATATATTAAACAATATCAGGAATAGAGTTTTCATAATACCTACCCCATAGGTATCATAGGTCCATACAAAAAAAAATGTTTTAAAGAACTGCATAAGCAGGATATAATATGATAGTAGTGGAAAAAAACAGCAAAAAGAAAGAGAAAATCATATATAAAAATTGAATGGTGATGGTTCAGAGGAATTCCCTAAAATTAAGCTAAATGTCAGGAGTTTCTATTCCCGAACCAATTTGTAGCCCAGTTGGGTGCATAATCACGGAGGATTTCTATTCAACATACCTGATGCATAAGTCCACACATTCTCCTTCCATAATGTGGGGAGCTATAAATGAAATCTAGTCTACAGCTGTTAATCACATCCCCATCTCTGTATGTAGAGATTCACAGGAGGCTGAATGGTTCACAGCTGTATAAATGAACAAGTGTTGTGGCTCCTGGAGAACACTTGCAAAGCTTTTCCTTCAGGCAGTGCCAAAAAAAAAAAAAAAAAATCAGTGAGTATTTCAGGGAATGTTAAACATTATTAGTCAACTTATAGGAAAAACAGGAATTATCACCTGCAAAGATTCCTACCCTATTTCATACAAGTTAACATCTGATTTCACTTTGTGAGCAGAGGAAAGGGTCTGTAGTAGACTTAAGGCTGTGGATATATGGTGCACAGTTCATAAGACAGGTAGATTGCTGTTTGATCAACTGATAAATGGTCTTTGTGAGCAACTATGTAGAACTAGTTCAAGACTCTGATTCTCACCATTCCACCTGGGGATGGAGATACTGGAGAAGCAACATTCTTTTTTATGAACCCATGATTGCATTGGCATAAGTAATTACTGACAAGGAAACTCCCTCTACTAATGCAAATCAGCACCTGCTCTGCAACTTATAGTCTTAGAAGCAAGGTCATTAAGAGTGATTTTCCCAGAATCACAATGGTGGTATATTTCAGAGATAATATTTGAATCATTGAATCTGACTCTTAGGCTGGTTTTCTATCCATTATGCAACACTTCCTTTCCCAGAGAACAACATCATATAATAAGAAAAGCACTGAGTCTAGATCAAAAGGCCTGGCTTTGTTACTTACTACTTGTGTGGCCTTGAGGAACTTAACACCTTTCTCTGAGTCACAGTTTCCTTTTCCTACATTTAAGCCCTATTATTTTTATTTCACTGTTGCTAAAGTAGCTTTCAAGGAGGGATTTGGTGGCAAATATGTAATAACCTGCTCTCTGAAGGAACAAATGCATGTATGACACACTGTTCAATTGCCTTCATTTTATTAATGCTTTCCCCATCACTTATGTTTAGATCAGGGGTCTGTAAACTATGACCAATCCAGCCCACTGACTCTTTTTGCACAACTTGTGACCAATGCATTAAGAAATCTTATATTTAGCTGTGGACAAAAGAGTTTCAAATCATGCAGTTTTCTTATTTTGACCTTGTGGTTTATGACTTGACACTGCCATTTATGAAAAGAAAAGTCTCTTTACAAAACCGTACAAAATTGGTATATGCTCCCTGATGCCAAACTGAAAAGGTAGCATTGATTGATCTGAAATTTTGGAGATAACTCAAACTCTGACCCTGACCCTTAAGTCAAGATCTTCTTGGGATACTGAGAAGAGGACTTATTCAAATTTCTCCCTAAGACTTGTTCTTTGTGTCTCTTTCCAAAATTTCACTGATCTATCACTCTGAGCTCAGAGTCCTGGATTCAAAATCCAGATCTCTGCTATTTGTGAGGCCAGATTTGAACTCAGGAAGCTGAGTCTTCCTCATCTCAAGCTTCTGGATTTAATCTACTGCCTAACTGTCTTAAAGATTACTGTTGAATAAAAGTAAAATGTGGTACCTCAGGAAGTGTTTTTTTGGGGGTTTTTTTGTGTTTTTTTTTTTTTTTTCTGATTTCTTGAGTTCTTCATATACCTGGTAAGAGTGATTTGTTTTGGGATACTTAGAAGGATACCTTTTCCCAAAATACTCTCTCTGAGGCTTGTTTCAACTTCTGCAAAATGAGAGAAGGGAAGTTTGTATTTAAAAATAATAAAGACTTTTCTTTGCTTGAGGACCCTTCACAAACAGATGAGGATGCCAATAAAGTGTTGTTTGTCCAGCCTTGGTATAAACAATCAACAAAATGACAAATCAAGCTCTGATTTTTAGGACATTTCCTATTTCAGAGTTGTAAAAAAATCACTGCAGTTTAACAATTGGCTCCACTATGAGCTGACTCCAAGATATCATTGTTCAAGGTTTCCAAATAATATGCCCCATCCCACCCCCCAAAAGAAACAGAATTAAAAAAAAAAAAAACAGAGGAAATTGGCAGCAAGATAATGCATTGGATAGAGCATCAGCCTTGGAGTCAGGAGCATCTTAGTTCAAATTCCACCTCAAATATTTAACAATTCCTAGCTCTGTGACCCTGGGCAAGCCACTTAAGCCTAATTGCCTTGCAAAAACAAACAAAAACAAATCAATTAATTCTGCCTACCTTACCTATTATGTTTTCAAATATCCCTGTACACAGTCAAATGCATCTGGATTTATCTTCTCACTCTCACATAAGCTATCCTCATTGCCATCTTCAAGCCTTGCATTATATTTCTTTGCATTAAATATACATCTCACTTTTCTCCATCTATCAAAATTTTGCTCATGCTTCAGATCCTGCTCATATTGCACCTCTCCTTTGAAGTCATGAGATCACAGGATTCTAGATGTACAGATAAGACTTTAGAAGTTTTCTGGTACAGCTCTTTTCTTTTATACATGAATAAATGGTGTCCCAAAGACATTAAGAAACTTGTCCAAAGCCATCCAGTTAGTAACCAGCAGAGAAGGGACCATACAGATTATCTGATTTTAAATTCAACATTTCTTCTACTGCTCTATGGTGTTTTTGCTATTTTGAGTCCCAATGCTATGCCCAAAAACTAGGAATTTAAGTTCAGTCTGTACCATCCACTTGTTTACTTATTTACCTGGCAATATTGGCTGTAAAGTATTATTAGTCATATGGTTATATCATGTACTTTCAATTAGGTGGGAAATTCTATTAGATCAAGAAGTATATATTATGCATCTTCTCATTACCCATAATGCTTAGTACAAAACTGCTACAGTATCTCAAAAGTATAATATAATCAGAGACCAATTAGTTCTTGGTACTACCTTTTGGGAAAGGTCATCCTTCTAAATATCCCCAACAAATGGCCCTTCAACAAGTATGTGAAGAACTCACGAAATTTAAAAAAAAAAAAAAAAAAAAAAAAAAAAAAAGAAAGAAAAACATCACTTCCTGAGGTACCACTTTGCACTTTTGGACAACGTAATCTTTAAGACAGGCATCATTGTAAATTAAGTCCAAGAACCTGGGATGGGGAAGACTCAGCTTCTGATCTCAAGCACGAATTAGCTGTGTAATCCTAGGTAAGTCAATGCTGTTTACCTCAGTATGCTCATCTGTTAAATGATCTGGAGAAGAAAATGGCAAATAACTTCAGTATCTCTGACAAGGAAACTCCAAATAAGGTCACAAAGAGATGGCCATTCCTGAAAAATAGTAGAAAAAATAGTAATCATTAGGAAGTTTGCCAATATCAACCAAAATTTGACAAAACCTTCACACTTTGTTCTTGGTTCTTCCCTCTAAAATTAAGCAAAACAAGCCTGATCTATTAAAATTCTTTAAATACTTATAGAGACATTATATCCTGAGCTATAAACAAGCACTTTTGTATTATCAGATGAAGCAAGAAAGGCACCCTCAAATGGAATGCAAACCAGAGACCCTGGAGCAAATATGAGTTGTGGAATGGTAAGAAATCATATTATCGATTCACTTAATAACTTCCAATATAATTTAAAGCTGTTTTAGGAATTTACTGAATAATAATAACTAGGATTTATATAGTACTTAAGACTTAAAAAGTGCTTTGTATGTATAATCTCATTTTTTTTGGTACTCAACCCAACCTTGGAGAATAGGTCCTGGGGTTAGAGCCAAGATGGTGGATAACAGACATAACTTTCTGTGACCTCCTCTGACCTTCTCTCAAAGCAACAATAGAGTAAGCCTCTGAAATGGTAATGGAGTGATAGAACTCACAAATATCTGGAGTACAAGTCATTCCCAGAATAAAATACCTTGGAAGAACTTCATAACAGGTCTGTTTCAAATGGGCAGGGGAACAGTCTGGGGAGCCCAGACCATAGCACAGGAAGCTAAAGGCAAAGAGCTGGGGTGGGGAACTAGAGTGTTGTAGCATTTCACCAATGAATCTTCTGTGAGTTTCTTAGGCTACTCTGTCCTGGTTGCAAGCAGGTATTTATTAGAAGATTTGCTGTAAAACACCCAAAGTAAATACAAAAGACAAGTTGTAAGCCACTGAACCCTGGAAGAACTCAGTACCTGGTCATGATTACCCAGCACTGGAAGTCAATCAGTAGAACTAGCCCAGGGCAAACTAAAGGAATTGTTGCTCCTTTGCCTTAAGAGCAGATATCAACCTTTAAAAAATTGAACAAAAAAGCAAAAATAATTCTGATCATAGACAACTTTTATGGAGAGAAAGAACAGACCTCAAATCCTGAAGTTTCTAAAGGCAAATCAACTCCAGATGAAGCCCCAAAGGGAAAAATAAGCTGGTCCCCATTTCACAAGGCTAACTTGGAAGATTACATAAAGGATCTTAAAAGAGAAAAGAAAAATGGGGAAAGGAAATGAGATCTTTGCAAAAAAGAATGGGAAAATCAAATAATTCCCTACAAAATAGATTTGATAAAATGGGAAAAACATATAACACCTTATAAGATAGATATGAAAAAAGATACCAATTCATTGAAAAGCAAAATTGTTAAATGGGAAAAAATGCAATGAAAAAAGCAATTCAATTGATCAAATACAAAAGGAGCTAAAAAAGGTTAACTGAAGAAAATACACTAAAAATTCTAATCAAACAAATGAAAGTGAATGTCTCAATAAGACTTCAAGAATTAGTCAAACAAAACCTAAAGAAAAGAAAAAATTGAAGACAGGAAAAACAACTGACCTGGAAGATAAATCTAGGAAGCACAATCTAAGGATTATTGAACTTCCTGAAAGCCATGCCATCATTTTAGAGGAAATTATAAAGGAAAATTTCCCTGATGTCCTAGAATCAGAATGTAAAATAACCTTGAAAGAATTCACTAATCACCTCCTGAAAAAGACTCCAAAATAAAAACTCCAAGGAATATTGTGGCTAAATTTCAGAACTATCAGACCAAGGGAAAAATATTGCAAGCAGCCAGAAAGAAACAATTTAAATACTGAGGAGCTACAATCAGGATTACCCAGGATTTAGTAGCTTCCATCTTAAAGAATCAAAAGGCCTAGAATCTGATATTCTGAAAGGCAAAGGAAGTGGGATTATAGCCAAGAATAAGTTATCCAGCTAAAATGAGCATTATCTTTCAGGGAAGAAGATTCAATGACAGAGGTGAATTTCATCTATTTCTGATGAAAAGACCAGAGTGAACAAAAAAATTGATCTCCAAACACATAACTCAAGAGAAGCATAACAATGTAAAAAAAGAAATAATTCTTGAGAATTATATTTTAGTTATGGGTATACATAGAGAGTGTGGGTATAATTTGATTTTATTATGATAATATGAAAAAAAAACTAGAGATGGAAAGGGAATTGTACTGGAAAAAGAGGGAAAAGAAAGTAGCACAAGGGAAATTACATCTCACAACAAGGCTAAGAAGACCTATTATAATTGAGGGAAAGAAGAGAATGGCATGAGCATTATGTGAATCTTACTCTCATCAGATCTGGCTTAAAGAAAGAATATTAGACATATTTGGTTTCACAGAGAAACTTATCTCATCTTCTAGGAAAGTAGTAAGGGAAAGGGGAAAAGAAAAGAGAAAGTTAATACAGGGGGGAAACAGAAATTATAGGGGAAAGGTATAAGAAAAGGAGAACTCCTCCCCCTCCAAAGGGGAAGGGCTGTTTAAGAGAGATGGTGACTAAAAGCAAAATACTGGGGAAGAAAGAAGGAAGAAAGAAAAGAGAAAAGCCTAACTTAGGGTGAATAAGAAGGTAGGAAATACAGATTTTGTTATTTTAACTGGGAATGTGAATGGGATGAACTCTCCCATAAAACAGAAGTGGATAACAGACTGGATTAAAAGCCAGAATCCTACAATATGTTGTTTATAAGAAACACATTTAAAGCACAGTAATAAATAAAGAGTGAAGATAAAGGGCTAGAGCATAATTTATTATGCTTCAGGTGAAGTAAAAAAAAAAAACAAACAAACAAAAAAAAAAAAACAAAAAAAAAAACAGGAGTAGCAATCCTAATCTCAAATCAAGTCAAAGCAAAGATCTAATTAAAAGAGATAAGGAAGGAGACTATATTTTACTAAAGAGTACCATAAATAGTGAAGCAATATCAATACTAAACATATATGCACCAAGTGGTATATCATCTAAATTCCTAGAGGAGAAGTTAAGAGATGCAAGAAGAAGTAGACTAAGCAAAACTCAACCTTGCTCTCTCAGAACTAGATAAATCAAACTACAAAATAAATAAGAAAAAAGTTAAGGAGGTAAACAGAATATCAGAAAAGTTAGGTAGAAAAGTTAGATATGATAGTTCTTTGGAGAAAATTGATTGGAGATAAGAAAGGAGTTTACTTTTTCTCGGTGGTTCATGGAACCTATAAAAAATTGACTATGCATTAGGGCATAAAAATCTCAAAATCAAATGCAGAAAGGCAGAAATAGTAAATGCTTCTTTTGCAGATCATGATGTAATAAAAATTACATTCAATAAAAGACAAGTGGAAAATAAACTCCCCCAAAATGGAAACTAAATAATCTAATCCTAAAAAATGAATGGTTAAAACAACAAATCTTAGACACAATCAATAACTTCATCCAAGAGAAACACAATAATGAGACAACATACCAAAATTTGTGGGATGCAGCCAAACAGGTTATTAGCGGAATTTTTATATCTCTAAATGTTTAATTCTATAAAATAGAGAAAGAAGATCAATTAATTGGGCCTACAACTAAAAAAAGCTAGAAAAAGAACACATTAAAAACTCACAATTAAATACCAAATTTGAAATTCTGAAAATAAAAGGGGAGATTAAAAAATTGAAAATAAGAAAACCATTGAATTCATAAATAAAACTGAGTTGGCTTTATTAAAAAAGAACAAAATACATAAACTTTTAGTTAATTGATTAGAAAAAGGAAAGAAGAAAATCAAGTTGTTAGTCTCAAAAATGAAAAGGGAGAACTTTCTACCAATGAAAAGGAAATTAGATCCATAATTAGGAGTTATTTTTACCAACTATATGTCAATAAATATGATCATCTAAGTGAAATAGAAGATCTACAAAAATATAGACTAGCCAGGTTAACAGGAGAGGAAATGAATTATTTAAGTAGATCCATTTTAGAAAAAGAAATAGAAAAGGCTATTAATCAGTTCCCTAAGAAAAAAATCTCCAGGTTCAGATGGATTTACATGTGAATTCTACCAAGATTTAAAGAACAATTAATTCCAATACTATATAAACTATTTGAAAAAATAGGGAAAGAAGGACTCCTATCAAATTGCTTTTATGACACAGATATGGTGCTGATACGTAAACCAGGTAGGGTGAAAATAGAGAAAGAAAATTTTAGACCAATTTCCCTAATTAATATTGATGCAAAAATGTTAAATAAAATATTTGCAAAGAAATTACAGAAAGTCATCCCTAGGATGATACACTATGACCAGGTTGGATTTAAACCAAGAATGCAGGGCTGGTTCAATATCCCAAAGAGATCTTAAAGGAAGGAAAGAGACCCAAATGTGCAAAATTTTGTGGCAGCACTTTTCATAGTGGCAAGAAATTGGAAACTGAGTGGATGCCCATAAGTTGGAGAATGGCTGAATAAATTATGTTATATGAATATTAAGAGATATCATTTTTCTATAAGAAGCAATCAACAGGATGATTTTAGAAAAGTCTGGAGAGACCTACATAAACTGATGCTAAGTGAAATGAGCAGAACCAGGAGATCAATGTACATGGCAACAGCAATATTATATGACAATCAAATCTGATGGAGGTAACTCTTTCCAACAATAAGATGACTGATGCCAGCTCCAATGATCTTGTGATGAAAAGAGCCATCTACACCCAGACAGAGGACTACGGGAAACTGAGTGTGGATCACAACAAAACATTTTCACTCTTTTATTGTCGTTGTCCACTTGAATTTTGTTTTTTTACTCAATTTTTTTTTCCTTTTTGATCTGATTATTCTTATGCAGCAAGATAATTATATAAAGTTTGCATATATTGGTTTTAACATACATTTTAACTTTTATAACATATATTAGATTGCTTGCCACCTAGGGTGGGGGGTGGGAGGAAGTAGGGGAAAATTTGAAATACAAGTCTACACAAGGGTCAATGTTGAAAAATTATTTGTCCATATGTTTTGAAAATAAAATACTTTAACAAAAAAAGGAAAATAGGTACTAGTATTATTCCAATTTCATGGGTGAGGAAATTAAGTTAGGCAGGTCAAGAGACAAGTTCAGATCAAGAGACATGCCTGCAAGAGAGGGAGAGAGGGAAGAAGGGAGGCAAGAAGGAAAAGAGGTAGGGAGTGAGGAAATGCTAAGTTATGGGAACATACAACAGGGTAATTTGACTGGAAGATAGAAAGAAAATAATGGGAAATAAGCCTTTAAAGCCTTTAAAGTACATTGAAGTTAGGCTATAAAGAGTTTTAAATACCAACTTAAGGTAAGCTTTATCCTAAATCTAATAAGGAAGACAGTGGTGGTTCTATGTTAAGTCCAAATTAGTTCCCTGGGGGTCTTAGTATCAGTCAGAGTCAGGATAAGTAAAAAGTCCTTGGTTTTTAGGGGGAGAAGTTAAAGAAGCAAGCAAACTGCCAGGAGTTTTGTCAAAGATCTCTCCTCATTGCTGGAGTCCAGAATCTCCACTTTTCTCCTCCTCATCCTGCTGCCAAATGAGTCTGATTCCTCTCATCCCCACCCTCTAATCCTTGCCTAAGAATAACTGTATACACCAAACATTGAGTAAGCACCAATGGTGAGAAGAGCCATTTTTCCAAACATACGCTAATGGAGTCATTGCAATTAACTTTAAGTGCTCTGTTGTCTAATTCAAGCATACCCGTTCATAGTTTCAGCCCTTTACAATTCTAGATCAAAGGAGTGAAAAGTTAGATTTTGGTTTTTAAATATAATTTGGAACCCATACCAAAATAAGGCCAAAATTGGTACATAATTTGGGCATAAAGGATGATATCATAAACAAATTAGAAGAGCAAGGGATGCTTTTCCTAGGAGTCATTTCCATTCTCTCACAGATCTCAGTGTGAGATTTCCCAATAAGAGTCTATCTCCCAAGCAATTACCTTTTTTTCCTCAATAGCATTTTATTTTTCCAAATACATGTAATGTTAGTTTTCAACATTCATTTTTTGTAAGAATTTGTGTTCCAGATTTTTTTCTTCCTCCTATTTTCATTTCCAAAACAGCAAGTAATATAAGTTATATATTCACAATCCTTTGAAACATATTTCTATATTTGTCATGTTGTACAAGAAAAAATAATACCAAAAGGGAAAAAAAGACATGAGAAAAAAAATAAGCAAAAAAAGATGAAAATAATAGGCTTTGATTCATATTCAGTCTCCATAGTTTTCTCTCTGGATATGGATAGAATTTTCCATCTGAAGTCTATTGGAATTGTCTTGGATCATCACATTACTAAGAGTTAAATCTATCTTAGTTTATCATCACATTGCTGTTCTCCTGATTCTGCTCATTTCACTCAGTATCAGTTTGTATAAGCCTTTTTAGCTTTTTTGAAATCACCTTTCTTATTATGTCTTATAGAACAATAATATTTTATTAAATCCATGTACTACAATTTATTCCTTCTCCAATTCATGAGCATTCACTCAATTCCCAGTCCTTGCCACTACAAAAAAGGGCTACTATATATGTACAGTTTTATAGTCCTTTGGGCATAATTTTAAATTGCTCCTCAGAATGGCTGGATCAGTTCACAACTCCATCAATAATCTGTTAGTGTCCCAGTTTTCCCACATCACCTCCAACATTTACCCCTACCTTTTCCTTTCATCTTAGCCAATCTGATAGGTATGAATTGGTAATTAAGAGTTGTCTTTAATTTTCATTTCTCTAAACAATAGTGATTTAGAGCATTTTTTCATGTGAGTATAAATGACTTTAATTTCTTCATCTGAAAATTATCTGTTCATATCCTCTGATCATTTATCAATTTGGGACTGACATGTATTCTTATAAATGTGATGCTATTTTTTTTATTTTAGAAATGAGGCCTTTATTAGAAACACTGGTTTTGTTTTCCAGCTTTCTGCTTCCCTTCTAATCTTGGCTACACTGGTTTTGTTTATGCAAAAACTTTTTTTAATTTAATGTAATTAAAATTATCCATTTTGATGAGGCAGAGCCAAATGGCCAAGATGAGACATGTCTTTATTTGAGCCCTCCCCCATCTCCCTCAGATCAACACCAAATTAAGCCTCTAAAGTGATTTTGGAGTAACAGAACCCACAAATATTTGTAATGTAACACATTTTCAGCTATTGATATTTTGGAAGAACTTCTGAAAAGGTTGTTTCAATCAGGCATTGCGGGAGAGACTGAGCACAGGCACAGTGCAGGCCCAGGGTAGTGTGGCATCCCCTGTGCTGGGGAATCTACCAGGAGGAATCTACAGCAGTGCTGGCTACTCTGTTCTGATTGCAAGCCAGTAGATCAGCAGATTAGCTGTAAGATACCCAAAACAAATACAAAAGGCAAATACTTATCCCTTAAGCCCCAGAATATCGAAGGACCTGGCCATGCCCACCCAGCATCAGAAGTGAGTTAGCACTGACCAAGCAGCAGTCACTGTCACCTGTAGAGGAAACTTGAACAATCTCCCCTTTACCTATAAGCAGACCTCAACCTTTTAAAAATGAGAAAAAAAAGAACTCTGACCATACTTAGATTTTAAGAGATAGAAGAACCAATTTCAAACCCTGAGGACACTAAAAGCATATTATCTCCAGATGAAGACCCAACGGGTGATATGAGTTGGTCTCCATCTCATAAGGATCTTTTAGAAGAATTCAAAAAGAATCTTAAAATTAGAAGGAAAAATGGGGAAAGGAAATGAAAACTTTTCAAGAGGGTTTGGGAAAGAAAATACAGAAACTATTTGAAGAAAATGCCTCAATATAGACTTAGTGAAATGGAAAAAGCAAATACTTCTTTACAAAATAAAGTTAATAAAATGGAAAAAGCATATGCTCTAAAACATTATTGATCTGAGAAATGCAAATTAAGATAACTCTAAAGTACCACTACATACCTATCAGATTGCGTAAAATGACAGGAAAAATAATGATGAATGTTGAAGGGGATGTGTGGAAACTAGGACATTAATACATTGTTAGTAAGGTTGTGAAGTGATCAAACCATTCTGGAGAGCAATTTGGAACTATGCCCCAAAGGGTTATCAAACTGTGCATACCCTTTGATCAAGCAATATTTCTAATGGGCTTGTATCCTAAAGAGGTCATAAAGGAGGGAAAGTCACCCACATATGCAAAAATGTTTGTGGCAGACTTTTTTGTATTGCCAAAAACTGGAAACTGAGTGGAACCTATCAGTTGAAGAATGGCTAAATAAGTTATGGTATATGAATGCTATGGAATATTACTCTTTTATAAGAAACGATCAACAGGATGATTTCAGAGAAGCCTGGAGAGACTTACATGATGCTAAGTGAAATGAGCAAAACCAGGAGGACATTATATATACAACAACAGCAAGATTTATACTATGATCAATTCTGATGGACATGGCTCTTGTCAATAATGAGGTGATTCAGACCAGTTCCAATGGCCCTGTGATTAAGAAAGCCAGTGGGAGCTGAATGTGGACCACAACATAGCATTTTCACTTTTTTGTTGTTGTTTGCTAGCATTTTGATTTTTTTGTCATTTTTTCCCCTGTTTTGATCTGATTTTTTCTGATGCAGTATGATATTTGTGGAAATATGTATACAGGAATGGCAATTGTTTAACATATATTGAATTATTTGGTAACTGGGGGAGTGGATGGGAGAGGGGAGGGAAAATTAGAATACAGGATTTTGTAGGAGTGAATGTCAAAAATTATCCATGTGTATATTCTGAAAATATAAAGCTTTAATTAAAAAAAAAAGCTGAGCAAGATAAAGCAATTAAATACAAATACAAAATGAAAAAAAAAAGAAAAGAAAATTTCCTCTTAAAAAATTATCCATTTTTGCACTTCTTAATGTTTTCTAGTTCTTCTTTGACTATAAAATCCTCCTTTCTCCAAGGACCTGAAATGGGGACTATCCCTTGCTCTCCTGATTTGCTTATACTGTCATACTTTATGTCTAAATCATGAACCTATTTTGATCTTATCTTGGTGTAGGGTGTAAAATGTTCGTCTATGCCTAGTTTCTGCTATACTAATTTTCCAATTTTCCCAGTGATTTTTGTTAAATACTGAGGGCTTATCCAAGAACCCAGAATCTATAAGTTTATCAAACAGTAGATTACTATAGTTATTAACTATTGTGTACCTTGTGTACCTACCAGTACCTATCGGTATTCCACTGATTTATTACTCTGCCTTAACCAGCACCAAATGATTTTGATGACCCATCATTTTCTAATCATTTCTACTGAATGAGGACCAGATTGAGATCTAAAGACCATGTTAAATAAAATATAAATACAGATTCAATATCATTGTAGAAGCTTCCACAGGGTTTTCCAAGTTGGTTTGTTTAGATGGTAATTTGGTATATTAATTATTGTTAAAATTATATATTTACACATTGATTCAAAAGGAAATTATTGAACACCAGATCCATGGTTCTGTATTGGGCATGAAATTAGACACTATAGAGAAAAATTAGTGTTATAAGTATAATCTGTAGGAAGCAGAGTAGTATATCTGAAGGAGCATTAGACTAAGAGATGATAGCCCTAAGTTTGAATCCTGACCCACTAAGGTATCAGATATGTGATCTTGGTGGTCATCTAATTCTCAATCTCAATTGCCTCATCTATAAAATATGAATTTCAATACTTTCACTTTATAGCTATTGTGCTATTATATCTATTTATGGCTATTGTGATGACAGAATTAAATTATTTGTAAAATTCTTTGTCACCATAGAATACAAAATACATGTGAATTATTTGTATACTGTAGTGATAAGAACTGATTTCTACCTTATAAATAGGTGAAAAATATGATACATGTATGCCAACAACAAACAACAACAAAAGACAACAATACAACAAATGTTATGAAACATTGTATTATAAATACAAAATTAAAGATATACAGATAATAAATGCTATAACTAAAAAGATAAAAGATATCACTGTAGGATTGGATGATTGGAATTAGAATGATTGGATAAGGCTATGTATGCTCATATTGAAGGTAGCTTTTAAGATGGAACTTAAAAATGGTAGAATGTGGTTAAATGGAGGCAATCAGAGAAATCGTTATATTGTAGTAAAATGGATGAATCAAGGTATCGAGGTTGAAGTATTCATGATGTAGTCATGAGAGCATGCTTAGATTCCTGTGGTTTAAATATCAAATTCATAGAGTAGACTAGTGGAAGATAAGTTTAGAAAGATATGTTGAAGGCAAACTGTAGAAAATGCAAATACCAAGATAAGGATCTTTGCTCATTTGATCATCTCACACCATTCCACAAGGAGTTTTAGTGATTCCCTATTGTTTCCAGGATAAAAATACTCTTCTATTTGGCATTAAAAATTCTTTATAATCTTATATTTTTCTTTCTAAATTGATTACTATGCATTACTTTCTATCTTATACCTTCAATTTTTAGCCAATCTAGCATACTTACTTGCTATATCCTCTAACATAATATTTTCTCTCTTTCCTTTGTACAGACTATACCCCAAGCATGAAATGCTCTTCCCTCTCACCTGACTCCCAAGGAATCCCTAGTTCCTTTAGTTCAAAAATGAAGTCAAGAGCCCGTTTCTGTTTTCCTGGTTGTTAATATTCTCCTCTCACCTCCCTTTTTCCCCTTTGACCAATTATTGTAGGTCATTTATTTGTACCTATCCACATAAGAAGGGATTCTTTTCCCAATAGAATGTAAGCTCCTTTTGAAAAAAGGACTCCCTTATTTTTTTGCTTTTAAAACCCAAACTTGAGAGTTTGTACATACTACATGCTTAATAAATCAAAGAAGAATATATCTAAAACTCAAAGACTTTAGATGCCATTATGTCCAAACCCTTCATTTTACAGATGAAAAATTTAAAAGAGGCTAATTATCTTGCCCAGGCTCACATATACATAAATATGTAAGGAAGAATTTGAACTCAAATTTTTATCAACTTCAATCACAATATTCTGTTTTCTAAGCCACACATGAGCCTCATTAGAAAAAGCTTGTAGATTGAAGTGATTTAGATGGAATTCATTTCACTAATTCAAGGATCCATTAATTTCATTAATTCAGGAATCAATTAAAAGCTAGTTAAGCAGAAAACAAGATAAGTGCTCATCTAGGAAGATGAATATGATAGAAAAACATAGGAACAATGACATCAGAGATTCCTTTATTATATAAGAATTCTAATAATATGTTTTAACTTGTGCTTGCTCTTCCATTTTTAATAACTTCATCTTTTCAAAGATCTTTAATCTATTTCTTCTCTTTCCTTTCTCATCAAAGTCTTGTGAAAATGATGTGGAATATATTGATATTTCCATTTAATAGATGAGAAATAGGAATCTTGAAGAAGTTAGTACTTCAATAAAGCCCCATGGCTAAATTAATAGAAAAACCAGGACTACAGGTAAGCTGTCCTAACTCCCAAATGAGGGACCTTCCTCCAATTCAAGAGACTATATAACAAAATGTCCTGTAGAACAAGGGTCAGAGACATGCCCAGATTTCCCTTGGTTAGTGAAAGTTCCTGTTTCCCAAATTAGATTACTTCCTACACATACCTTTTAGTTTAGTCAAGAAAATTTGTGCTCACCAAAATGAATTTAGTTTCATTTATTGCTTTCCGCCACTATATGGTCATTTCTGTTGAGATATGATTAAAATGAACATTTATTCCTAATGGTGTTCAAATGGTAAAACAGAAAATTAAAAGATGTCCACACTGAGTTTTTAATGACTGAATTTGAGTGTGACTACAGAAATTAGATAAAATTACGGAAAAAGATACCGTGCTGACAAAACATTATTACTCAAAGTAGAATAAGCCTAATTATAGTGGTTGGATTGGGCTGTTGAGGACTGTTTTATACATGAAATTACAATGAATATACAGAAGTGTTCAGAGTTTAAGCTAACATTTCTGATAATCATTTGGTATTTACATACCAAAGATGAAACAGGATCTGTGAAGTCAAATTCATTGATTGCAGGGTTGAAATGGTATCTACATCTAAAAATAAAAAGGAACACAAATTTATTTAAGAAACACATAAATGACTTTTCTGACTTTCTAGCATTTAAACTTGTGACTTACCAGATTATGGTAATAGTATCCTAGGTCCTCTAGAATAGACTGGGCTCTTTCTTTTCATCCAATGAAACTGTCCCTTAAAAAAAAGATAAATTTAGCCACTGCCTAATTGACATATAAAATATTTTCTGTGTTATAATTCCACTGAAGGAATTGGCCTTCTAAGTCTTATTACCTAAATGCACATCTGTATTCAAAATAATTATATCTATGGAATGTGAAGAGTTAAACTACCCAATTTCTCCAACCATGAGAAATGGCAAACAAGCAAAGATCATTACACACATGAATGCACAAAAGCAAAAAATTATGGGGAAAACACATAACAGGGAGGTTAAGTTGATGAGTAAAGTGCTAAAAAACTACACAGAAGATAGATATCTAAGTGAGGGGATAGATTTAGGTTTGAGTTCAAGTTGTATGTTCTAAATATTGTTTTAATTAAGCAGCTGTTATGCAGATGCACCTGATCTCTCTTAATCTATTTGCACTTGTAAATGTTAAAGTTTGAGTGTATTAGTAAAATTATATTCATTAATGTAAATTGCATGCAGTGAAAACTAAGTCTTTACTATATTTGTGTAAATAATATTTTCCTACATTAATGTGGCATGCAGTTATTATGGGTAAACTCAAGACTTTGAAACTGAATTCACTCTTTTCTGGAATGCTTTTAACATGGTTTCCTCCACAGGGTTTACTGTTGAAGAGTTAAATGAAAAACAAACAGAAATTTAGCATCTTCAAATTAAAAGGCTCTTTAACCTTCAGAGTTACTCCTAGTTCATATCTTCAGATGGTACTATTATTCATGGTCAAATTCCCTGGAGTGCTGAAAAGCATCTGAACTAGAGTAGTTCATAGAAGAGCAAACTTCCACCAATTTCAACATGGGTGGTTTGTCTTTGAGGCTTTCACTAGTCCCTTTCTGCATTTATCTTCCAAGTTTGGTGAACCTTTCCCCAATGGATTTATTCAGAAATGTATTAACAAGGTTCATGGAATAGTTAATGAGTTACCAAAGGGAAAAATACAATAAAATTGGAAACAGGTCAGAATTGGAGCCAAATATTCTCAATGAAACAGCACCCCCAAATGAATTCCACATTTATTAAACACCTACTCTGGACAAAGTTCTTGGATAAATGCAGGAAGAAGTACAAAGATATGGTCTTTGCTTTCCTCTAGCTTAAGTCTAATTTAAGAAACAAACACAGTGATAATATGGATTTGTCTCTCCCATTGGAGCATATTTGTTGATATTGTTCTTGTTGAGTCATTTCAATCATTTCTGAATCTTTGTGACCCCATTTGGGTTTTCCTCAGCAAGGGTACTGAAGTGCTTTGATACTTCCTTTGCTAGTCCATATTACAGATGAGCAACTGAGGCAAATGAGGTTTAATGACTTTACCTGGAGTTACTTAGCTTGTAAATGTTTGAAGCCAGATTTGAACTCATATAGATAGGTTTACTCATTCCAAGCCCAATGATCCAACCACTATATTACCTTGCTGCTCTTACTAGAACAAAAAGGTACTTGGGAATACAGTAAAAATTTTAACTTCAGTCCCCAGTGTGTAGCACAGTGTCTGGCATATAGTGGCAGGTGCTAAGTAATTGTTTATTGATTGATAGCATTGCCTAATAAATGCTCAAAATTAATAAAACAAAATAATTACATGAGAGATTTAAAGAACCTAGTACTAGTGAATTAAAAAAAGAAAGAAATTAAGGGGATAGAGTTGCTTTGAGAGAAGCTTCATGAAGATTAAGTTGAATTGGGTTCTAATAGGTCAGTAGGAATTCAAGAGGCAAAAAGGTAGTCACAGAGCATTTCATATAAAAAGATTAGAATGAGCAAAAGGAGGCAGACAAGCATAGCTCATATTAGAGGATCCAACTGATTATACAATAATAAAGGTATGTTAGACCTTTCTGTACCACATATAGTTATAGGCTTGTTCTACTTCCTTCCCTTTCCACCTTATCCTGCCCTCCTGGAAAATGCAATTTTACCCTTAAAAGCCATTCCTTCAGTATGTTTATTTCAACTTGCTGTTGAACAAAATATCAGTTCTTTGACAGAAGGAAAAAAAAATTTTTTTGTCTTTATATCCTCAGACCCTAGCAGAGTACCTGTTGTTGTTATTGTTGTTGTTGTTCAGTCATTTCAGTCATGTCTAACTGTTCATGACTCCACTTGAGATTTTTTGGCAAAAGTAATGGAGTAGTGTGCTATTTTCTTCTCCAGTTCATTTTGGAGAGGAGGAACTGATACAAACAAGGTTAAGTGATTTGCCCAGTGTTACACAGCTAGTAAGTGTCAGAGGTTAGATTTGGATGTATGAAAATGAGTCTTTCCGATTTCAAGCCCAGTGCTTTATTTTACTGCACCACCTACTTGCCATGTAATATAGTAGGTACTTCATAAATACTGTTTGATTGTTAGATTGAATGAAGTAAACAATCTAAAAATAGCATATGTGAAGGGGAGAATAAAGTTGATCTAAATCAGGCTGTAAATAGTAAATTTCAAAAAATGGTGGTATTTTGTTGTAATAAAATATGTTTAAATATGTTCAAATATTTACAGTTATGAAGTGAAAGAATTCATTGCTCTGTGAAACACTGTGGGAATGTCCAGATTATTACACATTGCTTCCTTCTATTTAGATGAACTACTGATATCTGCTATACCTTGATCCTCATTCTGCCATTTTGAGTAATATAAAACATCTACTCCTTTTTTATGTAGTAACTCTTCAGATATTTAAAGACAAATATATTTCCTTCATCTTTCTTATTCAGATTAAGTATCTCCATTTCCTTGAATTATTCCTTACATAAAATGATTTCTAGACTGTTAAGGGACAGGTCAATTCTCCAAGAGCCTCCACAGCTGTGAATCATAGCATCTAAAGGAGTTACAAGGTAGCCTATGCTGACACAGGTGTTGTGGATTAGTAATGAGATAAATTGGAGGCAGAGGGAAGAGGAGGGAGGTCAGACAAAGCAATGATCTTTCAGTCAGAGAGGTCAGTGAACAGCAACTGCCTCTCAGTCTCCTTGTATCAACCTCTCACAAGAGAAGATCTATTCTGGATTGGATCTCCAGCAGCCACTGACAGGTGGCTCCCATATATTCCAAAAACTCCCATGTATTCCAACACCTCACTCTGTAATTTAGATTATTGGATATAACTTAATCAATATATCATTTAACTTTAACTTTATTAATATCAACATTATAAGTTTATCAATGTTTCTTTAAAGCATTCTTTCTAACCCTTTAATATTTTCAATTTATAGCAAAAACTTTGGGTTTAGCAACATATTTTAGAATTTTGCTGGACATTGGCATCAATGTTACTGATTTTTAATTCTCAATATTATTTTTCTCCTTTATGAAAATTGGAATATTTTCCTTTTCTAGTATCCTGGTATTTTTCTCCATACTTTCCACCCAAAGGTTAAAAACAATCATCCTTTAATCATATATAAAAGTTCTTCCCGTACCACAGGTTGAGCCCTAAAGTTCTGAACTCATTTAGAATAAGTAGGTGCTTTCTTAACATCATTTTACCTATAACACACTTCAACTGCTCTTTTTGATATTTCTTTTAATGCAGTCTAGACAGTAAATGTTATGTGCTATATGAAGATCATTGTACTATTTTCTAGGAATATAAAAATAAATCAAAAATGAATAATACCCCCAAGAAGTTTACATTGGGGGAGATATAACTTATAGATAGATAAATAGACAGATATACATACATACACACATACATATACATGTAAATAATTAACCCAAAAGAAAATTAATACTGAGGAGTAGAGGGAAAAATTGCAGAATGCATTCCAATATTTTGCAAATGTAAGAGGTGAAGAAATTTTACAAAGAACTGGATAAAACTATTCAAATAAAATAATTATATTATTTCAGTGCAAAGACAGATATAACATAAGATAGTACAACATATGCTGCACAACATGGTTCAAGAGTAAGAAATAAGAGAAGCCAAAAACTTCCTCTAAAATATGGTATGTGAACTAAACCTTGAAGAAACCTCTAAATGATTAGAAGAGGGAATAGTTTCTTTCAGGCAAGTTATGCATCTTATTTTGGCTACACTAAGGCAGATTATGGGATAATGAGTTCAAAAAACTTTAAGCAGATCACAATATAAGAGAGAGAATTGGAGGCCAAACATAAAAGCTAATTTGTAAGAAGAAAAAGTGCAAAAATTAAGGTACTTTTTGATAGGGAAAAATATGATAAATTCAGAGATGAGAATAATAAATAATTGAAAGACCAAAAATGTGTGATAATTTTATAAGTCAGTCATTTTAATTTCAACTTTTTTAGGGATGTCATGCAGACATAAACTAGAATCAGAGATTTTACTATAATTGTCTTCCATATTCTAAAGTTAATGGTTGTAGTTAACAAACTTAAATCATACTCTCCAGACTTATTTTTCCATCTATCCAAAGATAGCTATATTTTCAGAACACAAACATCCTAGTTAAAGTAAATCTGCTTCTGGTTATTGGCATAGGTCTTGCCTCTTAATTTTTCTATAAAGGATAGTCCTTCTCATCTATAGAATGCATGACTATATGGTCTGATTTAAAGAGTACTAAAAGGTCTGTCCTTATAAATAAAGTATCATTTTCCAAACTGACCAAGGGTCTAAAATTCTCAGTCACATCCCTTAGAGGAATATATGGAGAAGATGTTCACTAATATTGATACATGTAATCTGGAAGTACTAAATGCTCCATGAACATTTTAGTACCCACTAATGCAAATAAAAATACAAAATGATCTTCCATCCTATGTAGCCTCCTTTTATTTCTTCAATAATTATGGCAAGAGTGACTGAAGAATATTCAGAGAGAGCTCAGAATCATGCAATTTTTACACAATGTACTACATTAACTAAATAGTTGATATCCTTATCCTCTTCTACCCTTGGGACCAACAAGTGGAAAGACTAGAGGAGGAACTGATTCATATACATCCTAATATGCTCACTATAAATAAAGAGAAAAGACAAAAAAAACTTGTAGTTAAACAGAAAAATTGCTCACAGATCTTCTTAGGAGAGTAAAAGGATGTAGTTAGTACAGTTGATTTTTGTTGAATATACAAATAAAGCATGAAATATAATGACAAGAGATATTAAATATTATCTAAAATATCAGTGGTCATGACAAGTAACAATAAAAAATACAATCAAGATAACTAATTGCAATTTACATGCCAAAATCTTTTACAGATGAAGAAGAGTTAAAAAGAGCATCTAAATTAAATCTTCATCATGTAGCTTAGCATTTCACATTTTTGATGCAAATTTATAATCATTTAAAATATCATAAAATATAGTGTATAATAAAGTTTGGGAGCAAAAAAAAAATGAGAGAAGCCATAGGCCTATAGACTATACAGAATCTTTACAACTATATGGTCTGGATATGTTTTTCAAGAGAAACTTGGAAAATGTTGGACAAAATTAGAATCAAATAACATAAAAATGAAATTGATTATGGTGAAATGAACAGAAATGACTAGTTATCCAATATGAGAGTCATTTCTGATTCAACTGTCAGCATTTAGTCAGACCATTGATTTCTTCAGGCAAATAACAAAATCATTACTAAGAGGAACTTATGCAGCATAACCAAGGCAAATTCAGCCTGACCTAAATATGATGTTTAATGCAGAAAGTGAATGAATTTAAGAAGAGACAATCACTCAGACTACAAAAATTTCCTAATTAAGTTTAACAAAGATAAATAAATTATGTAATGAGGAGACTAAAACATCATAAAAATATCCTCTATCAGTAACTGACCTTGTCAATCAGAGATATATAAAGAAGTAAAGCATCATTAAGATTATAAGCCCACTTCAAAAATTGTTCACAGGAAGATGATAGAAAATTTTGAACACTATCACCGAATAAAACATTAAGAAGCAATGAGGGAAAAGCTTATCCATAAAGGACAAGAAGGTTCTAATATTTGTTTTTTTACCCCATCATCTGTCACAGTGCTTGGCACATAGCAGGTATTTACTAATTATTTATTCATTAATTAATTCTCTTCTAATAAAATATCTTTCATGTATTTGTAAAAATAATACAAAATACTTTAAATATTCACTAGAAATAACTTTGACAACTCTCAGATTATTAATATCAGGCAATACATGAAATTAAAAAAACATGTTTACCAAAATTATATATTTGCTCCTTTTATGAAGGATGTCCAACATGGAATTGAAATGCATAAGAAGATCCTTTTAGATGGTAAGGCCCCTCAAATGTTCCTATTTGTCAATACCATTGTACTACTTTCCTATGGCCTTAGAACATTTTGGAGCCTCCTAAATGAGATTCATAATCATTCAAAACAATTCCCACAGGACAAGTCAAGTAAATGAAGAATACCCATTTCCCCAAACTATAAGGCCCAATTTCATAGAAAGCCAATAGATTTGAACCATCAGTGCATATATCTTGAAAAGATATCTCACAAGGACAATTAATTAGGTCAAGATGTGAATAAGAAATAAGCTAGATTACCTTTGGGAAACTGCATGATGTTTTTAATAAGCTCAAGTCTCTTCTTGAAACAATAATCCATATAATTAATGTCGATATTCTTCCCATTGTACTATATAAGTACAAAGTGCATAATACCATCATCTGATAAATTAATTCCCTAAACTCTAGGATGTAACTTTAGTACAATGGAAAAACTCATGGTGGGTATGAACAGCTTGCGTCACATTAACAATGAAAAATTCTATCCAAGAAGCAACTTAATGAATATCATTAAAAAAATTTATGATTAGAAAGAGAAATAATCCAGACAGACAGATAGGGACAGAAACAGAGAGGGACAGAGACAGAGACTGAGTCACACAGAGAGAATGAGAAAGAGAAACAAAGAGACAGAATACACCAATAATTACTCATTGGTAGTCCATATGAATGTCATCAGGATATAGGTCAGTCCCCTATGTGGATTTTATAGAAGAATATGAACAATTTTTATGTTTAATAAGAGCAGATATAATCATAATCAGAATGAGAGATAGTGATCTGCACAGATGGTAAAAGTCAAATTAATGCCATCACAGATAAATAAAAATTTCAAAATAACTCATTTGTAAAAGAACTTAGCAGGTCATCTATCTGTTAATTACTACAATATATGATCCTAGGAATTATTACTCAGCTGATAGATAGTGAATATGCCATAAAGACAGAAGGAACTCAGGGAAAAAATATTCTATGGAAAAGGCAGTCCAATGAGATAGTGATTTGTTATCCTATGACAGAAAGTGATGGCATCTCTCATCTCTGTTGAATTGGTATAGCTTTGGGATCAGATGCAAAATACTTGGTAGGAAGGCAAATATAGACAGGATATGACAAGTTTGGACAATCAAGAGTAAGGAAATACAAGGCCATTGTGGTAATCATTCCTTAGGTGTAGAGGGAGGAAAAAGATACCAAAAAGTAGAAAAGGGAAAAGTAGAATGTCATAGTGCTATAAAAGTATACTATAGTCAAACGTGGCCCTACCATGGCCAAATCATTCATGACAGAATCTACCATATGCATGCTTGGTGATGTGGGAAACATAGAATCCAATTTTGTTTTGCTTTGTTTTGTTTTGTTAGAGGGATAAAGTGGGAAGGGAGCACTGGAAAAAGAAAAACACAAATGAAACAACAAGCAATAATATAAAACAGTCTGTAATTAAGTGCTAAAATGCGGGGTTGAGTCTACATATTTCAGAAAGAAAAGCAGATTGTCTAAGATTGAGTCTGGGAAATCATTTAAGGACCAAGAAGAAAAAAAAAAGAAGTCATGGAAGAAAAAAGGAAAGGAGCTGCCAATGGAATAAAAAGTTTCACAAACATGATGTAGAGATTATGGACATGAAGCTCTTGACACTGTTAAAAGTCTAGGGAAGTGAAGTAAACACATCTGAAAAGGTATTAGAATTAGCCAGAGGAATATCATATCACCTTAGCAAGAGAAAATTCAAGACTGGTAGGACTGAAAGCCACTATTTTCATTTAATTAGGATTGCTTTAAGTTCAGGTATGGGTTTGATAGATGCATGCATGTAGTTTATCAGAATGGACCAGCAGATATTAACATTTCCTTAGATCTATTATCAGCTCTAAGCTACTGATCAGAAAGGGTCAAAAGTCTAAAGATCATTATAAAAAATAAAAAAATAAGCTTTTCCAGACCACCAAGGAATCATTCCACATGGAGTTGTACCATATCTCTTTTATTACTTCAATAAAATATTACTGTGTGCTCCTTTTGGCAGTGATTATATCCCATATGTTACTCCCAAGGAATTTAGAGCCCGTTTTTAACCCACAGTGTTTATTTTTGAAGCATCTCCTTCCTTCTTCCCCAGCAGGCTTGATTTTGCAGCTGACTCATGCACAAACTGTTCCTTGATGGCTACTGTAAATACATAGCTCTTACTTCATTTCAGTATCCTAGTTTGAACCCAAAGCAGTAGCAGCCATTGGGGACAACAAATTAAGCTAATAATGTTATTTTAAGTATTGATAAATTTCCACATATGGACAATTTGAGGACACTGGTGAAATCACATATTCACTTCAATATGTAAATGAATTAATTTTGAAATTGTCAATAATGATCTTTTACATTTGAATAGTACTGGAAACTCTCTTAAGGTATTTTCACATTCTCCTTTCCTCCTCAAAAGAGTACTACGAAGCAAGTAGTATAAATATTAACTTCATCTTTTCATAAAGGCTAATAAAGTACTGAAAGGTTAATTAGTCTGCCCAGCTAGTTTCTAAAAAAAAGTTGGAATTAGAAAATAGAGCCAAGCCTCTTAAGGGATTTTCAATGAAGAACCTACAAAAATTCTGATTGAAACAAGATGTCTTGGAAAGGTTTCAGGAAAGGTCTATCTCACTTGGGCAAGGAGGAATGTGGCCCCAGCCCAGGTGCAGTATGGGGGTAGAGGAATTTAGCAGAAGGGTATTAACCAAAATACAGCAGCACTGGCCACTCTGTCTTAGTTCAAAAAACCAGTGGCTAACCACAGAAGACAAATTGTGAGCCTCCACACCCCAGAATAACAGGTCAGATTAATATCTCCAGCACAGTGGGAAAGCTGGCAGCACCACTACCCTAGTTCAAGAAGTCAGTGAGAGACCCCTGTCTCCCTTCAAAAAAAAAAAATCTTTGGATAATCTCCCTTGTCTTCTAGGGACAGAGCTCAACTTTTTTACAATGAGCAAAAATGCAAAAAGACTCCTGATGATCAAAAGCTAATATAGCAACAGGGAAGAATAGAACATAACCCAGAAGAAGACAATAATGACAAAATGCCCGCAAAGAGAAAATGAACTGCTTTCAGAATCAATGTTCTTTGGAAGAGCTCAAAAAGGATTTTTTAATCAAACAAGAAATGCAGAGAAAAATGAATACAAGAAATAAGAACTATGCAGAAGAATTATAAAAGCATGGGCGGGGGGGGGGGGGGGGGAGGAAACCCAACAGTCTGGAAAAGGAAGCACAGAAATTGACTGCAGAAAACAACTCCTTAAAAATAGATTTGACAAAATGGGATAAAATAGATAGATGATAGATAGATAGATAGATAGATAGATAATCATACAGACATACTGAAAAAAAGAAGCTCCTTAAAAAGAGATTTAGCAAAATGCAGGGGGGTGGGATATACTGAAGAAAACAATTCCTTTAAAAATAGAATTGGTGAAAAAAAAATGGAAAAATCCTCTAAACAAAACCTTTAAAAGTCCAATTGGTCAAATGGAAAAGGAATTTAAAAATGCTAATTGACAAAATAACCCATTAAAATTTAGAACTGGGCAAAGGGAAGGGACTGACACAATGGAATATCAAGAAATAGTTGAACGAAATTAAAAGAAAAAATAGAAGAAAAGGGAAAACACCTCACTAGAAAAACAACTGATCTAAGAATTAGGTACAAAGGTGATAATCTAAGAATTATGGAACTACTTAAAAGCCACAAAAAAAAAAGACCCTGGACAACATTTTTTTCAAGAAATCATTGAAGATAACTGTCCTGATATCTTAGAACTAGAGAATAAAATGGTTATTGAAAGAATTCACTGATCATATCTTGCAAGAGACCCCAAAATTAAAACTCTAAGGAATATCGTAGTTAAATTCCAGAATTATCAGATCAAGGAGAAAATATTGCAAGCAACTAGAAAGAAACAATTCAAATATCAAAGAGCCACAAGCAGGATTACCTAAGACCTAACAGCTTCCACTCTAAAGGATTGGAGAGCCTAGAATATGATATTCTGAAAGGCAAAAGAGCTTAGACTACAATAAAAAATCAACTACCCAGCAAAAGTGAGCATTATCTTTCAGGGGGAAAAGATGGACTTTCAATGAAATATGGGGTTTTCAATCATTTCTGATGAATAACCCAAAGCTGAACAGAAAATTTGATGTTCAAATATAAGACTCAAAAGAAACATAAAAAGGTAAACAAGATAGACAAAATATGTTTTTTTAAAAGTTACCCTGTTGACATCTGTACATGGGAAGATAATACTTGAGAACTATATCTTTGTCAGGGCAGTCAAAAGGTATATATATATATAGACAAAGGAATGTGTATAAGTTGACTGTAATGTGATATTAAAAAAAAGAAATTAAGGGATACATAATTTTTTTTACTGGAAGTAGAAAAAAGTAGAGATAAATGGAGTAAATAAGATGACATGAAGAGGCACAAAATACCTAGTACAATAGAGCGAAAAAATAGTACAATATACCTAGGTACAATATACCTAGTACAAAATACCTAGTACAATAGAGCAAAAAAATTGTTTGAACCTTAATCTCATCAGATTTGGTTCAAATTTGGAATAATATACATACTAAATTTGGTATGTCTCATGTCTCACCCTATAGGGAAATAGGAGGGGTACAAAGGAAAAGAAAAAGAGAAAGAAGGGCAGATTGAGGGAGGTGGGGGTCAGAAGCAAAACACTAGTGAGAAGGGAAAGGGTAAAAGAACAGAAGAAAATATAAAAGGAAAAAATAGGATAGAGGGAAATACAAAGTTAGTAATCTTAACTGAGAATCTGAATGGTATAAACTTTCCCTTAAAATGTAAGCAGAAAGCTGAATGGATTAAAAGTACAAGAAATACATTTGAAGCAAAAAGATAAAAATAAAGGTAAAAGATTGGAGCATAATATTTTATGCTTCAACTTAAAAAAATTAAAGCAAGAGTAGCAATCCTGATCTCAGATCAAGCAAAATCAAACAAAAAAAAATCTAAATTTAAAAGATAAAGAAGGAAATTAAACCTTGCTAAAGGGTACCATAGATAATGAATATTACTAAATATGTTGTAGTATTGTGTATTCAACAACAATACTGTATGAGGATGTATTCTGATGGAAGTGGATATCTTCAACAAAGAGAGCATCTAATTCAGTTCCAATTGATCAGTGATGGACAGAATTAGCTACACCCAGAGAAGAAACACTGGGAAATGAATGTGGACTACTTGCATTTTTGTTTTTCTTCCCAGGTTATTTTTTACCTTCTGAATCCAATTTTTCTTGTGCAACAAGAGAACTGTATGGATCTGCACACATATATTGTATCTAAGATATACTTTAACATGTTTAACATGTATAAGACTGCCTGAGTGAAATAAACAGAACCAAGAGATCATTATAAACGGCATAGCATCCAAATTCTTAAAGAAGTTAAGTTAGTTACATGAAGAAATAGCAAAACTATATTGGTAGGGGATCTCAACCTCCCTGTCTCAGAACTAAATAAATCTAAACACAAAATAAACAAGAAAGAAGTTAAGTAGGTAAATAGAATTTTAGAAAAGTTAGATATGATAGACCTCTGGAGAAAATTGAATGGAAATGGAAAGGAATATGCCATCTCAGCAGTACATGGCAGCTACACAAACATTGACCAAATATTAGGGCATAAAAACCTTAAAATTGAAAACAGAAAGGAAGAAATATTGCATCCTTTTCATATCATGACATAATAAAAATTACACGTAATAAAGGCCCATGGAAAAATTAATTGTAAACTAAATCTAATCATAAAGAATGGATAGGTCAAGTAACAGATCATAGAAACAATCAAGATAATGACTATAATGTACTAACATGACAAGACTCATGAAATGCAGCCAAAGCAGTTCTTAGAGGAAATTTTATATCTTCAAATGCTTACATGAAGAAAATTGAGAAAGAGGAGATCAATGAATTGCGCATGCAATTTAAAAAAGCTAGAAAAAAGAGCAAATTTTACAAAACTGATTAAATACCAAATTAGAAGGAGGAGAGGAGAGAATTTAAAATTGCAAGTATGGATATTATTGAACCAATAACTAAAACTAAGAGTTTGTTTTATAAAAAGATCAATAAAATAGATAAACTTTTGGTTAATTTTATTAGAAAAAATAAAGAAAACCAAATTACCAGTATTATTGCTACCAATAAAGAGGAAATTAAAGCAATAATTAGGAGCTATTATGCCTAATTATGTGCCAATTAATCTGCTGATCTAAGTGAAATGGATTAATATTTACAAAAAAATAAATTGTCCAGATTAACAGAAAAGCACATGAAATACTTAACTAGGCTTGTTTTGGAACTCCCTAGGAAAAAAATTCCAGAACCACAGTGGATTTCCAAGTGAATTCTACCAAATATTTAGAGAACAATTAGTTCTAATATTATATAAATTATTTGGGGAAACAGGCAAAAAAGAAGTCCTGCCAACTTCTTTTCATTACACAGGTTTGATGCTCATACGTAAACCAGGAAGAGTCAAAACAAATAAAGAAAACTATAGAACCAATTCCTTTAATGAATGTTGATGCAAAAATCTTAAATAAATCATTAGCAAAGAAATTACAGCTACTTATCACTAGGATAATATACTTATACCAAGAGGGATTTAAACCAGGAATGCAGGGCTGGTTTTATATAAAGAAAATTATCAGCATAGGTAAAAATCTTGCCAAAAGTCATAAAGTAATAAATGGTAAAATCAAATGTTTTTCAAATATAAATTATAAAGTCCAAGTCTTCACTTCAGGGATACCTCTCTCTTCTCTTTTTAAGAATACTCTTTTTAAGAGTTCTTGGAAATTGAATGGATGCCCATAAATTGGAGAATGGTTGGGTAAATTGTGGCATATGAATGTTATGGAATATTATTGTTCTGTAAGAAATGACCAGCAGGATAAATACAGAGAAGCTTGGAAAGACTTACATGAACTGATGCTGAGTGAAACAAGCAGAACCAGGAGATTATACACTTCAACAACAATACTGTATGGGGATGTATTCTGATGGAAGTGGATATCTTCGAGAAAAGATAACATCTAATTCAGTTCCAGTTATCAATGATGGACAGAAGAAACACTAGGAAATAAATGTGGACTACTTGCATTTTTGTTTTTCTTCCCAGGTTATTTTTTATCTTCTGAATCCAATTTTTCTTGTGCAACAAGAGAACTGTATGGATCTGCACACATATATTGTATCTAAGATATACTTTAACATGTTTAACATGTATAAAACTGCCTGCCATCTAGGAAAGGGGGTGAAGGGAGGAAAGGGAAAAGTAGGAACAGAAGTGAATGCAAAGGATAATGTAAAAAATTACCCATGCATATGTTCTGTCAATAAAAAGCTATAATTAAAAAAAAAGAATACAGAGTTCTAATTTTAACCCCATTACCTTACATGTACAATACCTTATGACAAAGGTATAAATAACTAGAATAAAGAAACTGAACTTTGTCCAAAAATCCCAATATATGAAGAATGTACTTCATTTTCATTCTGTAACCCTTTGCCAGAGTCCCACTGCCCCTCTGCCCTGTATCCAAATAAAATCTAACAAGAATATTCTTCTTCCCCCAAAAACGGGATACATCACCAACATCCAATTGCTATGACACCCTGCACAAAGAATGTTTTACTTTACTAGCAACATTTTTTCTAATATAGATAGTAATATAGATATAGATATGGTCCTTTACTTTCCCAAAGATTAGCCATTCATCTCTCTTCCAATGTGCCTATATTTGAATAAGACTGTTTGTGTGTCACTGCTTCACATGATGGTATATTTTCTAGTCACACACATGCACACAATCTCTTTCTCACACACACACACACACAATTAGTTATGGCTCTCTGTCCTTCACTTTGCTTTTCTGTATTTTATAGTTTTCAATTATGCTAATGTAACAAAGGAAAATTATTATTATTTTTAATCTATGATTTTTATCATCTAGTTAGTAACAGTGTCTCTACTTATTAATGCTTATTATCAATAGGAATTTTTTGGTGTATAGATTAAGTTTCTCTCCAGTTCTTTAGTCAGTCTTTCTTTTGTGAGCATGCCTCACCTTTGGAATAGACATATCTGTTCCTAAGGAAATCACCCTGCAATGTTGGCTTCCAGCCTGTTTTCACAGAAGCCAGTTGTTTTCTCCAACTAATTCTTACTGTCACTGAGGCAATGATGTTACTTTTCACATACACCTGCTGTTTGATGATTCATGGCTGTGAAATCTGCAAATTAGCACTTCTGGCAGGAAAGTTGAAAAAAAGGCTCACAGTTTGGGAATAAATGCATGTTACTGTTACCCGGTGTTGGGACACAGTTTCTTCATTATAGATGGAAACCTAAAAAAGACAAGACATGACAAATAAATAAAAGATGGAAAAGAAAAACGCTCCCCCAGTGCTATATGTTTCCTGTCAATCCATTGCCTTGTGTTCAGGAAGTACATGTGGTGTAACAGGAAGAATATTGAGCTGAGAATCAGAATATTTGGGTCCTATCCCTGATTCTGCTACTAATCTGTTTTGTAATATTTGGCAACTTCTGGATTTGCTTTATTTTTTGCTATTTTTAAAAAATAAAACTTCAAGACAGAGATATTGTTATTTGTTATACACATATACATTCTCACAAGAAGATGGTCATTTGTATCTAATTAGATAACGGCTATGAAAGCTATTTGTGAAGTATAAAGTGCAATGCAAATATGTTATAATTATGGATAAATGCCACAGCTTGAAAGAGATCTAGACATCTAATTTTATCTCCTTGTCAGTCTTATTTCTTAAATATCAGGAAAGAGCATGAGCACATAGTGCTATGAAGTACGCCAGAGAATATACTTCTAAGATTTAAGTTTCATATCCTAACTGAGGGGTGGAGGGTAGGTAGTAGGAGAACAGAATGAAAGAAAAAAAAGGAGGCATATACAGCAAAAAAGAGGAAGAGCAAATGGGTACAATGAACCTTAGAAACTGATGTAAACAGACACAAAGAAATAAATTGAAACAAAGACAGAAAGAAAAAGAGAGAGGAAGGAAAGCAAAGATATAGAGACGGAGAGAAAAAGAGGAAGACAGGAATATAGATACAAATACATAAGAGGGGAAAGGAGAAAAAGGAGTAAGAGCAAAAAGAGAGGAAAAGGAGCAAGAATAAGAATGACTCAGAAATTACTCCATCACCAAATTTTCTATATTCTATTTTCTCCAATTTGAGGAATACCAGAGCAGTGAGAATTATACTCAGAAATAACTAGAGCTTCAGAGACAGAAATCAAAATAGAATCTAATACTATTGCAAACCAGATATCTTCAAATCCATATTGCAACACAGAGTGAACATTTCCTTTCTGACTAACAGAAACAATTTGGGATACAGACAATACTTGTGAACAAATTGCTACCAAGCACAGAAAACTTCAGCACAAATTATTTAACCAAGTGGTGACTTATTTTCTTCATACTATTTGCTATTCCTACCTCCAAATGTTAGGTAGTAAAAGGAGATATTGATTTGTAGGAATCTTGTTTTCTCCAACTCACATTCTCTATTTTCTAGTCAATTTTCACAGATCCATTTGTCTTCAATGGTAAGCTTTCTGAATCAAGCAAGTGAAGTCCGAGAGCTTTCACATGACAGTAAAGCAATTCATAGTATTATAGAATCATCATTTTAAAGTTGGAGAGGTCCTTAGAAACTAATTACCTCGTTTTACAAATGAGGAAGTTTAGGCCCAACATGGTTTAAGTGATTTTCTCAAGGTCATGGAGGTAGGTAATAGATCTAGGATTTGAAACAAGTTCTACTTAACTCTAAACTTTTCACTCTCAAGAAACAATCTAATTATAAATCATAAGTTTTCAGGAGTCAGGACCATAGATGTCTAGGTAATATTGGAGTAACCCTTACCCCCAAAAAAGTCCTATGTACAAAAGGTCTTTAGGGTGTTAAATTTGGAAAGTACTTAGTGATCACCTAATCCAATTCCCTCATTATACAGATAAAGCAATCAATCCAAGGGGCAAAATGACAAATAAGTTGTAACAGGTAGCAAGTGAAAGACCTCAGGTTCAAATTCAGATGCTTTAACTCTAAATTTCATATGCATACTGTCACATATACCCTGTATAGGTAGTATATGCATACCTTGATCATTTTACCAATCAATTCAAAACAAGTTTTTACAAATTATCTTGGAATTCTTGGGAAACAAAATAAGGTTTTGACATGAACTCTTCCTTGAAAGGATAAGCCCAACAAAGCTTAGCAGGAAGAGATACAAAGAAAAAGTCTTTAAAATAACTGTAGACAATATAAAATATTTGGGAGACTACTCATCAAGGCAAACTTTTTACATGAATAAAATTAGATCTAAACAAATGGAAAAATATTATTTGTTCAAAGGTAGGCTGAGCTAATATAATAAAAGTGACAGTTCTCCCTAAATTAATTTACCTATTCAGTGCCTCATCAATCAAACTGCAAAAGGCACAATTTCCCAGTGCACTTATAGCCTGTTTTCTGCAGCTCCCTTAATTCTGGGTTGAAATAATTACCTTTATACAAAATCTGCCTAGTTGTTGAATTAGTTCTAAAGATTATGAAAGTAAATATCCTAATCTGTACAGTAGGCATTCTTCATTCACTTTATTTTCTGAGTATAATTACAATAAATTCTTTCTCGACATAGTCAGGATGATGTCATATTGAAATAGGAACATTTGGAAGATTTTGTCATATGTAGAGACTTTCCCTTCCATTTGTAATCCACATGTCGGACATGACAGTGGCAAATACCTTTATTATGCATGTCTTCCTTTTATGCAGTGTTAACAATAATGGAAGGTTAATGAATTAAGACATCTATTGTTGAATCTTTCAAGGTTTTTATATAATTTTAACATATTCACTGGAGACACTATGTGTGAGATGAGTTTTTAACAAAACATTTTGTTCTACTAAATCAAATTCTTTCTTATAGTTAAATAATAAACACTATGGGGTATTTCAGTCAATTGTGTGAATCTAAAGATATGCTCTGCTGTGGAAAATCTTTAGGGAAAGACTGCCTATTTCTATTTCATATCTTCATCAAGAATATCCTTGATACTTATATAAATTATTCTTATTAACATTTTAGAAGCTAGGGAAACTAAGCATATGGTCAGGAGGTAATGATCCACTCACCTTTTTAGGGGAAGTGATAATATTGATGCTTTTTTTTCATGTCTTTAATATTTCTTTTCTTTAAGGTAATTTGAAAATCAGTCCTCTGAGGTTATTGGACTTGTGCTTTTCAGCCACAAACTTTCTATGTGTTTCATTGATCTAATCTAACAGTTCTCCTAGTTTTCATTTTCATTAGTGCCATGTGTAATAATAATAAATAATAAAATTGGCCAAATGTTCAAGTCTAAGTTAATTTAATTTGGAGGATCTCACTGAACTCATCACAGAATTGTGTTATATACCTTTATTCTCTGCAAAAAATGTTAGCATGAAAGGTTCTTTTCAGAGGAATATTTTTTTTCATAACAAATGATAACCATTACCACTGCAATGTGAAGTGATTAAATGTTTGAAGAAATTATTTGTGCCTGCATAACAAAATAAATTTACTAATTCCTTTGTTTTCTTTTCCAAGTAGCATCTATGATCTATCTTTCCATTTAGCTCCAATTTATTTTTTGTATTTTGATCACAATTATAATTATCCATAATAATAACTATCAATATAATGTATAATAATTAAAAGTAACATACAATATCAATATTATTAATGTTTTTGAGTATTGTGGTCAGTAGTGGAAATCATGAGGTCATTTTGATGAAGGGATCAAGCCAATAATTTCTCATTCCTTTCCAAGTTCCCACCTTCCTCCTTATTACAGAAGTTCCCTTGGCACCACTAGACTTCTTAGCTAAATAGATCCCTCTACTATTGAGGCTATCTTTTCCCATTGGTGAGTTCTTCCCAGAAGCTCAATTTTATCCAGACATCCTTTCTCCTCCATTTAGCTTAGATCTATATAAAAGCAATTTTACTGTTCTTGTTGTTACTACTGTTATCACACAAATTATTCCTCTGGCAAGGTGATATACATCAAAAAGAAAGTGACCAACATGGTAAGTAAACTAAATAACATGATATATAAGGTAAAATGTGAAGGATTTAGTATGTTTTCCTGAAGGAAAGAAGTTAGTATACACATGAAAGATGATATCAAATATTTGAATAATTATCTCATTGAAGAAGGATAAGACTTCACCAAGAGAATAGAATAAGGGTGAAGGTTAGAAGCAATAGAGAGACTGTTGACTCTTTAGAAAGTAGAAAGGAAAACATGCTGAAGAAGTGCATTTTAAATATGGGGAATGCGTACACAGGCATGCCGGCATGAGAAGGCAGAATGATAATGAGCCATGAATGAGGAATAGTTCAGTTTGACTAGGAGTAGTATAAAATGAGTCCAGAAAGGTAAGTTGAACTCAGACTATGGAACACCTGAAGCATATTGTATTTCTTTCAATGCTATATGACAAATTTAAACAATGATGAGGAGATACCACCTCACTCCTATCATATTACCTAACATGACAGAAAGTGAAAATGACAAATTCTGGAGAGAATATGGAAAATAAACACTAACACATTATTAGTAGTAATTCAATCATTATGGAGAGAAATTTAAAACTATGCTCAAAAAGCTGTAAAACTGCATGTGTCCTTTGATGCAAAATTCCATTAGTAAGTGTGTATCTCAAAGAAATCAATGAAAAAAAGAAAAGGAACTAAATGCATACAATCTTTAAAGCAACTCTTTGTGATGGTAAAGAATTGGACATTGAAGGGATGCCCATCAGTTGAAGAATGGCTGAACAAATATATTTGTGATGGAATACTATAATGCAATAAGAAGTGATTAGTGGTATGGTTTCAGAAAAAAATCAAGAAGACCTATATGAACTGATGCAGAATAAAGTGAATAGAACCAGAATATTGTACAAAATAAGAGTACTATTATAAGGGTGATCAACTGTGAAAGATTTAGCAACTCTGAGCAATATAATGATTCAAGACAATTTTGAAATTCTAATGAGGAAAAAATTATCTACCTCAAGAAAGAAAACTGATGAACTGAATGCAAATTAAAGTGTGTTTTTTTTTCACTTTGTTTATTATTCTTGCTGTTTTTGTCATGTGGCTAATATGAAAATGTTTTGCATAATTTCACATGTATCACTGATATAGTGCTTACTTGTTTTCTCAATTGGTGAGGGGGCTTGAAGGAGGAATATAATTTGGAATTCAAAATTTAAATTATATATGTGTGTGTATACATATATATGTGGGTATTTATATATTTGTATCTGTATATGTCTGTAGGTGTTTGTAGTCTGTATGTGTATGAGGGTATGGGTGTGTATAACGATGGCAATAAAAATAGAACACAAAGAAATAACTAAATAATTCATGTGAAAAGGTCTTAAAGGGCTTTAATGGGCCTGAAAATGAGTTCACAACATGATATCATATCTAAAAAAGCTAATGGAATTTTAGACTACATTAACAGATGCAAAGTATCTAAATAAGGCAGTGTCTAATCTTGGTGTATTCTGCTCTGGTTAGGTCACATTTCAAGTATTTTGCTCCATTTTAGCTGCCATGTTGCAGGCAGGTGGCAAGTTGAATACAGTGCAGGATATGGAGACAGAAAGAGTTCAAATCCTGATTCAGACTCCATCTGTGCAGCTATGAGCAAAACTTCATCTCTCAGTGCCTCAGTTTCTTCATCTATAAAATCAGACAATAAAGCCTATCATGTCACATGAAAGAAGAATGAGACTTGTTTGGTTAACACCAGAGAGAAGAATAGGGATAAAAATAAAACTTCAGGGATACGACCAGTAGAAAGTAAAACTTTTTAATGTGACAAATGTAAAATTGAATGAGTTGCTGTGATAAGTAATAAATTCCTTATTATTGAAGTTAACCAAAGGTTCAGGACCAGCTCTCAGGTTTGTTCCTTGGGGAATTTCTGTTTAAGTGTGAATTGGATTAGATGAAGCACTTTCCACCTCTGACATTCTGTGACTAGTCTCAGTCGTGATATTACTCTTTCCTCTCTCACTAAAACTTTAGACTCTGCTTCTGGAAAGTAAGGACCTGAGAGGTAAGTTTCCTCTAGGGTTCCAAGTTATATTCAGGATACCCCCACACTGTGTTGCCTTGCCTAAATACTTTTTTCCACCTCCACATTTCCTTTTGAGTAATTCTTAAGTTTTCCTCCCCCATTATAATGTAAGTTCTTTGAAGGCAGGGATTATTTGCTTGTATTTATATTCCCAGTATCAGCCTGCCACATAATAAATACCTAATATATTCTCGTTTTCTGTCTCACTGATTCTCTGTCTCTGAGTCCCTTTGATTCTTTCTGTGAGAATCTGTGTCTTTGTATCTGTCTCTTTCTCTCTGCCTCTCTGTCTCTGTCTGTCTCTTTGTCTGCATGTGTGTGTATGTGTGTGTGTGTGTATAAATCTATCTTTTGTCTCTCTGTCTCTGACTCTGTTTCTCTGTCTCTGACTCTGATTGTCTCTCTGTCTCTGTCTCTCTCTATGTATGTCTCTCTCTCTCCTCTTTCTTCTCTCTCTGTTTCTCCCTTCCTCATCCCCCCTCTCACTTCATTTGTCTTAGGTAGAATCAAGGATTTAAACTACCTGGTTTTTTGGGTCCCTTCTAAATCTATGAACTTCTTTCTTTAAAGAAATTTCTAATTCCATTAGCTTGACTTAATCTTTATGAGCTATTTCAGAAGCAGAGTGAAAAGCCATTGAAGGCTGTTAAGCAACAGCAAATTGCATTAATTTAATGTCTTTTCAGGGGGTTGAACTGGAGGACCTCTCACATTCTTCTAAATCTAAGTTTCTTTGATTTACCCTCTCTGCTCCCTCTGCCTCTGCATTGGGCACTGACTTTCAGAGTAATAATTATGAGGTAATAGATGATTTTTTATCTCATTATACAATACCATATAGTTCATTGTCTTCACTAATCTGGACTAAAATGGGAGTAAAGTAACTCAAATATTTGAGAAACATTTTCAATAATGGGAGAAATATGTGGATAGAGAACTGCTCTCAAAGCCAGAAAGACCCAGATTCAAGTCCCATCTGTGACCTGGACTGATTATGCAACCCTAAATAATTCATTTATCCTTTCAGTAGCAACTCTCTAAGATTATAAATTGCAGAAAGGCTACTACCCTGCAGTGGTAAATGGAATTCCTTATTCCAACAAAACCATAAATCTTGCCCCAATACTTCAACAATAAGAACTGAAACTAGAAGAGGCCAATATGTAAGACCCTCCTATTTTTCTCATATTCTGGTTAACCACATTTTTATTGTATCTTCTAATAAGCTCGTGGTTTTATTTCCCTGTGTTAGTTTAAGCATGATGTGATTTGACATTTGTATCACTAATAGCATTTTTTCAACATGTGTTGACATTTCCATTGGCTTCCATGGTCTAAAAATTATTTTCCTGAGCTTGGGCAGCACAATCTGGCCATTCCAGATAAGTATCCTTATTGGCAAGTGGGTAGGTTCCACATATGGGCTATAACATTTACATATATGCATATGTGCAAATGTACATTTAATGGGTACCATCTGTTGGATTATTGCTTAGCATTCTTTGAACATACCTCTTCCCACAACCTCTCCCTTCTTATTTCTTCCTCTTGATTGCCACATTTTGTTCTGTAGTTATAACAGTCTTCCTTTCTCATGTCTCTGTGCTTGCCTTTTATATGGAGAAAGGAAATCACCTTAACACTTGAGAGATATTGACATTATCAATGGTATGGAAGAAGGAATATGCATGGAATATATAAGGGACCAGACTATCTAAAGTGGAGGAATACTGTTTAAGGATTATAGGAATAATAATATTGATCAGATAGGAATAGATTGAAGATAGATACTGAGCAATGAACAGTTAGCAGTTGGAAAGCTATAGTTTTTCTATAGGTTCTAGGGAAAAAAAGAATGACATGATAGGAAGTAGTATTTTAGGAAAATGTCTGACCAAAATGCCATGGATGAACTGGAGAGAGAAGAGACTTGGATCTGGGAGAGCTATTTGGAAGTTGTTGCAGCAATCCACAAAAAAGGTAAAAAGGACACTTTGGCAGTAGTGATGGAGATGAAGGGAAAGGAGACTTAATAAACATAATGAAGAATCTAGAACGTTAGACAATATAAACTACATAGAATCTATCAGATCAATATTAAGTGTCTAGCAGGGTCCAGAGGAAATGAGCACAGATCTCATTTAATTAAAGAAGTAGGGTGAAAATTATCCAGATGATTGAGGTATGGTGTACTTCAGAAAGGTGGATCTGAAAGAAATATTACCTTGAAGTAGAAGGGTATCATACATTTTGAAGTGACTTTCCCTTTTTTCAGAACTACAGCCAAGGCTAGTGCTGAAAGCATAGATCATAGCTATGAATATATGCAGGACACTTTATTATAAGTGAAGTTTTACACACACACACACACACACACACACACACACATATATATATATATATATATATATATATACATATATATATATATATATTCTAAAAAGAAAGAAAATTTAGAAAAATGTGTATGAGAAAAATAATTTATATAAATTTATATAAAAATACATGTTATTCTCCTAAGCCTGGATGCAACTATTTCATGCAATAAGGTAAGAAATGCAGAAGATCTTCAGCAAATACTGAAAGTCTATCTTTTGAGCAGATGACAATCTAGACAGAATGAATTCAGGAGCAGAAAAAAGGCTGCTCCCTAAGTCCCCAAAAAAATACTTCCCTATTAGATCATTAGTTGCCACAAACTCAGTCCTTTAGATGATATTTCCTAATCCTGAAATACAAATATTCATGGAATAAGTTACATATTAAACCACTTCAGTTATCTCCTCCTTAGTGTGAATGAGTTTTATTTTGTCTTTCTTCTATACTGATAATAGAGGAAGGAGGATAAGGAGGATAAAATCAGTTTACTGAAAGTTAGATTAGAGAATTGGAGAGAGAGAGAGAGAGAGAGAGAGAGAGAGAGAGAGAGAGAGAGAGAGAGAGAGAGGAGGGAGGGAGGGAGGGAGGGAGGGAGGGAGAAAGGAGAAGGAGAGAGGGAGAAAGAGGATGCATAACAAGTAGCAAAAGATATGGAAGACAAATATTTCCTAGTTGATAACTCTTCCAGAGATGGGGGTCCAGCAAATCTAAATAGAAAGTAGAAATCTTAGCATATAAATAAGAAGCATCTCAACACATTTAATTTAGCTCCCTCATTTTTCAGTTTATAAAACTTTGATACAAAGAAGTTACAGATTTAGATCACAAAGTAAATAATAGCCAATTCAGGTCTAATACTCAAGTATTTGGACTCCCTGTCAAGCTCTCTGCCCTCCACTTTACTGTTTTTAGAAGGGACCAAATCCTAAATTAGAGAGCAGAATGAAAGCAAAAAGAAGCAGTAGATTTTTTGGTATATTGAGGTGATAAATAGAGTGATACTTTTTCAAGATTTCAAGAAATGTGAGGGGAAGATAAAGTATAACTTAACTATGTGGGTCAATCTCAATTTTGCTTGCTTCAAGGAATCCACTTATATTAAGTGCCTGCTTGTCATTGGTGGAGGGCCATTGACTACTGACTTGTCCTTGGCTAGATTACATTAGTTCTATGAAATCTAAGATGTGTTCCAGTGTCAGCAAGCTGAATCCTTGCCAATGAGGGTTTTGTCTCTTTCTCTTTGGTTATTGAGCATTATAACTCCAAACTAAGAGGAAAAAAAGAAAAGGTGACATTAAGGAGAAATATCATCATAGGATTTAGACCTAAAAAGGATTTTTCTTTCTTTCAAGTCTGGACTCAAATGCCAGCTACTTGGTCTTTCATCCCCTAACTATCACAATGCCATTTCCCCAAAATAGACTTTGATTATTACTTTTTATTTATGTTGTGCCTAGTTATTCCTAAAAGTAGAATGTAAATTCCTTGAGGACAGGAACTATTTATAAATTTATAATAAATGCTTGTTGAATGAATAGAATTTAACTCCCTCATTTTACAAGTGAGGACATAGTTACTCAGATGAGTTTACTGATTTGGCTTACAATAGGTTACATAGGTTACATAGATAACGAATAGTCAGTCAGCATATTATGGACTGGAAAACAGAAATAAAGTCAAAGCATGGCTCTGGGAAACAAGAGATTTTGAACAATCTCAGAATGCAATGAATCTATCTGAAAATAAGACTTAGGGGAAAAAAAGAAGATAAGGCAAAAGAAAGCAGAGATTTACTGGTAGCAGAGATATCAGTTAAGCTAATGCAAGATTTGAAATGTGATGCACGATCATAGGATCAAACTTAGAGCCTAAAGAGACCTTAACAATCACTTTGTCCAACTCACTTTATTTTATAGATGAAACTATAATAATGGCTTGAACTAGTATAATGTAGTGAGAATAGAAAAGAAGAAACAAATATAAGAAGCCTTATGAAAAAGGACTTATTACAAGTTGGTGCCTGATAGAAAGCATTAAAGATATCTGAATTTTGAATTTGGATGACTGTGAAAACGGTAGGGCAATGTATAAAACAAGGGAAAATGGGAGAATGTGCCAGTTGAGTAGTAAAGATGATATCCTGTTGTAATCTGTAAAATTTGTCAATTGGATTAGATGATTCCAAAGGACTCTTCTAATGCATATCAATCAATGCCCATTTATTAAATACTTCCTATATTCCTACTACTGTTGCTGTAAATTAGGAGTACAAATACAAAAATGGACTTAGTAAGTGGTTGGTTCAGGATTTAAATATCATTTCCACTAGTAGTATTCTATCATTATTCATCCCCCTCCAGGAAGCCTTCTAATTTCTGGAATTGGAATAAGGATGATGATTGCTGGGCACCCAGCTGGGCTAGCCTGGACAGAGGCAACAGACAGAATCTCTTAGAGAAGTGGTCCAATAATCTAAACACAAGGAACTGTAAATTGAGAGCTAGAGAGAGATCAAGCTGATTGCAGGTCCTCTTCATAGAAATGGGAGTTGTTTGTGCTTATAGATGAGGTCTCTGAGGCAACGAGTATACAGAATGAAGCTGAGAAAAAACTAAGATTGAATGTTGAAGAACCCCCAAACTCAGGAGAGTATTACAATTTCTACTCAGATAATGAAATCTGTAGTTTTCAATTATATTTGCCATCCTAAATAAATCCATCACTGAAAACAATTTTTCTTTTGCCTTTACTGAGCTGTAGATTGTAATATGGCTTCTGACAAGTGTGACACTTGGGAATGACTCAGAAGACCTGGGTTCAAATAGTAATCTATAGAAATCTCAAGCTAGTCTTTTAGGAGATGGCTCAAATATAACATTGAGGGAGTTTGATATTTGAAGAGACAACACGCATGCATAAAATAAGAGAAGATAGGTTTGTTGTTTGATGATAAAAAATCCATTTAACTCACTGTTGCCTGGAATTGACTTTCTTTTGGTTCTTAAATACTTGGACAACACTGACAAAGAAAATGGATTTGGAATCTAGGTTAATAATGAGACTATCCTCCAAGCCTGGTCAGATATTAAGAAATTTAAAATTTAGGGGTTTGACTACAACGCTTCATAACAAATTCATACCCCAATCATGTGGAGTTGGTCTTAGATTTTTATAAAACATTACAAGTTAATACAAGCTCTAAAAGATCCAGCAGTGCTGGAAATGATCTAGAGGATATTGAATCCAACCCTCTGACTCTACCAGTAGGAAAATTGAAACCCAGAGAGGTTACATGATTCACCAAAAGTTATACAGGTAGGAAGTTAAGTAGGAAGTCATAGACAAGATTCAAAACCAGGTCCTCTGGCTGTATAGGATAATGTAGGAGCAAGCAAGACCATTTTTTTGCTGTCAAATTAGCAGGATAAAATTGACTAGGAAAGAAGACCTATCCCTTTTCTTCTACTTTGATTTTTAATTAAGAAGAATTCCCAACAAATTTTAAGTTGGATAGAAATTAGCAACTAGGAACCTTTAGAATGTTCACACATTTCTTAAGAGGTATATGAAAAAGAAATACTAAAGATGTTTCAAAGGTTTTTCTCATACATGCAGTAGTCAATCTTTTGGAAGTCATCTAAAATTGGATATACCAACTGTAATTTTGGCCAAGCACATGAGAAGCTAGTGCTGAAATATTCAGTGCCCATGCTGTTTTCACACAAATGCAACTGTTCTGAGTGATTTTTGTCACCTTCTTTACACATTTGACACATCAAAACCCCTAGTTACCTTAGATTTCTAACATTTCACATGTTGCAAGGATACTGTCATTTGGGACTGCCAGACTACAATTTACAGGCTCAGAAGAGAAGAAAGATCTGCCTGATTTCCTTTCCACAGTGAGGGACTATTAGTCAGAGTTCATAGTGAGCTCTTGGAGTCCATGTCATCCATTTCATCTCTAAGGATTTTGTAGAGATGACAAGAGAGGGGAGAATTATATTATTTTATGTTGGTCTTCAAGTCGTATTGCAGTACTCGGTGCTGAACCAAGTACAGGAAATAAAATGAATCAGTCAGGGAGGGAAAGAAAGTGAAAGAAGAAAAGATTCAAGAAATTTAATACAAGATGCAGTCATGCCTACATATGTACAACTCATGAATAGGACTGAGAAATTTGGTCTATCAAATTCTCTATTTGGAATACCCTCTTGATTGAAAGGACAAGATTTCCTAAGTTCCTGTCTTTTGGATAAGTCTCACTCTCTAAGAAGTCAGTATGGCATAGATATCTGCATTTGAATTCAGAGAACCTTTAAGTTTTGCCTCTGCTATTACCTGTGTGCCTTCGGATTGAGTTTTTAAAATTTCTTTACACTCAAGTTTTTTTGATGTGTAGAATTAGAAGGTTGGATTTTTAAGTCCCAGTTTTAAATCTGACAAAATAAATGATAAATAACATGGAATAAAGCATTACCTCCTAACTCCCAACTCTTCAGTGTCAGCCACATAACTGCTCCCAGGAGGCTATCCTAATGTCCCTGTAATCATCACAACACTCTTCTTTCTCCCAGAGCAACAGTCTCAATAAAACAGATTTCACTCTTTAAACTGAAAGTACCTGAAACACATGGAATTATCTGATCAGTGGTCAAAGCCTGAACATTTAACTGCTACTTCTTCCCCTGAAGTAAATACTTTACCAGCATAGATGACTATCACAGATCTTCCATGGTGTTCCTACTACCATGGACAGTATTTCATAGAGTCAGCATTCAATGTCAATAACTATTATTTTTTTTAAATTTTTTTATTTTATTTTATTTATTTATTTATTTTTATTTTATTTTATAATTATAACATTTTTTTTGACAGTACATATGCATGGGTAATTTTTTACAACATTATCCCTTGCACTTACTTCTATTCAGATTTTTTCCCTTCCTCCCCCAACCCCCTCCCCCAGATGGCAGGCAGTCTTATATATGTTAAATATATTACAGTATATTCTAGATACAATATATGTGTGTAGAACCGAATTTTTTGTTGCACAGGAAGAATTGGATTCAGAAGGTAAAAATAACAGTTTACATTCATTTCCCAGTGTTCCTTTTCTGGATGTAGCTGGTTCTGTCCATCATTAATCAATTGGAATTGAATTAGCTCTTCTCTATGTTGAAGAAATCCACTTCCATCAGCATACATCCTCGAACAGTATCATTGTTGAAGTGTATAATGATCTTCTGGTTCTGCTCGTTTCACTCAGCATCAGTTGATGTAAGTCTCTCCAAGCCTCTCTGTATTTCTCCTGTTGGTCATTTCTTATAGAACAATAATATTCCATAACATTCATATACCATAGTTTACCCAACCATTCTCCAATTGATGGACATCCATTCATCTTCCAGCTTCTAGCCACTATGAAAAGGGCTGCCACAAACATTTGGCACATACAGGACCCTTTCCCTTCTTTAGTAGTTCCTTGGGGTATAATCCCAGTAGTAGTATGGCTGGGTCAAAGGGTATGCACATTTTGATAACTTTTTGGGCATAATTCCAGATGTCAATAACTATTATAAACATTGCTATTTTCTCTATCAAAGAATCCATTATCCCCCTCCACTGTAATCATCTTCAGATCAGCTTCATCTCAGAGACAATGTTTACCGAGACTCTTGAACACTATTCTAATCAGAACCTTATCCTTGATTTAGCTTCTCTATAGTTTGATAATTTCATGCCTTATAGATAGCAAATCACTACCACCTGCTCCTCTAGACTACATGATTTAGAACTATTTTTTTATTTCCTGGAGTCCTTTATTTTTCTACTTCTCCACAAATTTTCATCCCTATGTCACTTCTAATCATTTCTTCTGCCCTCTCTTTCCACTGTGTTCCTTGGAACCTTCCTCTATGACTAACAAACTCCTCTCATTGTAGATCTCTTCTTACAATCCTTTATTTTTCTGGTGTTTACTAAAGCCAGAATTTTCCCTAAAGATACACGCTAACTTTCTCTCATATAGCATGGCTCAGAATCAAGAGAAAGTAATATAATTCATGATCACCACTGATATTTTTAACATTCCCTTTGCTAAAAACCATATCTTCTTTTTAAAATTGATTTCATCCTGTCTGGATCTTTGAACTATCATCTGTCGTTTCTGAGGTCACTCAGTTTCATCCTAGCACAATGCCAGATTCACATTTTTTTTAACTATTTCCCCTGTTAAAAACCCTGAAATTCTAGTGGCTTAATGAAATGCTCCTTATGTAGTGCAATGGTGTCTGATAGTTGAGGCAATCTTTTGCTTTACTAAATAAATGCAAAAATAAGCACAGCTGCCCTCAGTCTACTCTTTTGAAAGTATTGTAATTGTCCTTTCCCCAACCAAGCTAAAATAAGAAATGAAGTTCTCTTGGGTCTAAGCAGTGCCTCAAATATAATACATAGGATATATTTATATACTTGCTTTAAAGACAAAATTCCACATGGAGAAGTTAACTCAAGCTGCATCCCTGTGTCCTGGTATAGAATAGAGAATGAAATGTTATAATGTTTTTTTGTCCTATTTTATCCAATAAATTTCATGTGAATCTAATCTAACTGTTAGAATTTTAATCTCTACTCTCTCAAATCACCTAATCCAAATTTATCTACCATTATTCATTAATATTTAATACTTTGCTTTGGTCACATGATTTTCTCACATCACTTGTGATCTGTTGATGTTTACCATAATCATCATTTAGGTCTTTTTTTCTTTCCTTATGACACTATGGCACTGTTCTTGAATTTTTTCAAATCTTCTAATGAGCATAGCATGCAGTAAGCTACAAAATATATAATTGTGCTAAAACAATGTAAGTTGTACATAAGCTGTCATTGACTGCTCATTCTTGCTTGAAAGGTACCTGAAGCCTTGAAAGAAACAAACAATATAACCCAAGATGGGTAATAGGTGATTATGGAGTGAGAAAAAAGAATGCAAAGTGAAGGAAAGTCAAGGGATAGATCTATTTTACTACTCATCTATTTTGCTTGTTTTTGACAAAGGCAAAATTAAACTGATGGTCCATATGGAGAAAAATAAATCAAAACAAATAAATTCACCTGATTTCTATGATGCACAATCCAAAAGTGATTTTTTCTTTTAAATTTTTGCAGAATTATAATATTCTCTTATTGTACTTTTGTATTCTACCCAACGTTTTTATCTATGTCTTATCTTCTCTACAAGATGTAAGATGGATAGGGGTAGCTAGGTGGCCCTTAAGTCAGGAGGACCTGAGTACAAATCTGCCCTCAGATACTTAACACTTCCTAGCTATGAGACCCTGGGGAAGTCCCTTAACTCCACTTGCCTCACCAAAAAGCAAAAATTTTTTAAAAAGAGGTAATATGTATGAGGACAAAATACATGTCTTAGTCATCTGTCTATCCCTCAAAAGCAGAGATTAAGATATCACTTGTATGGAGGAGACATATACATATCCCTGATATAAGTATATTATTAATTATATATAATAATATATAATAATAATAATAATATTAATACTTATTAATTAATTGTTATGTATAATTATTATTAACTAATTATTCCAAATAGAGCCCAAACATAGCATAGGCAACCCAAGGTACAAAGAACCAAGGAAATCAGTACATTTCCATAAGTATTTCAAACTGAAACAGATTTCAGTCATCCTTAGTACCTTAGAATTCTAGATTCAAAAGTACTTTTGTTACCAAAACTTATGAGAGACTACTTGAAACTTTTCTATTAGGAGAATGAAGCAGCATTAAGGTCGTAAAAGTATTCTATGTGTATGTGCCATTATCATATCCATGGACTAATGTGACTCATTTTTTAAAAAATAAAATTCCAGAAAGGTACAATTTTCATTTATAACTAAATTGAACCCAAATTTCCAAGCCCTTCCTATTACTTCACTAGTATCTCATACCTACTTTCCCAATTTATATACATTATATTTTCACCATTAGTTAAGACAGCAAATTGGAGTCACATATCCAGAGATAGGATGATATAAAAATCCATTTTTGTAGGACAACTATCTTAAAGAGCTGTCTTAAACTTAAACTATCTTTAAAATATTGCTATTGAGTGAAGATGAGGACATTAAGAAAGTTGTTTAAAGTGGCAAGGAAAAAGTTTTCAGGAGCTAAATAACTTCATTCAAACCATTCAGAATGCCATGAAGATTTGAGATGTCATTCAGAGACCATATTTGGAAAGATCAGGAGCATTATATTAAACATCCAGGAAAAAGGTAGTGAGCAAAGATCAGACAAAGCATAGAAGGATAAGAACAATTCAAAGATCCTGAGCATTTAGGATAAAATAATTTGTCAATTCAACTGTGAGTTGGATTCCCAGATCACCAACTATTGACAAAACCTGAACAGTTTGCACATGGAAATGATAAGAAAAGTGAGAGCCCAAGGGACTTTCCTTCAGACTATAAGGATGGTCTCAGAACAAAAAAAATTCTGGATCTAATGAATCACCTAGGAAATGTTGCAAGTTTTTCAGAAAGATGAAGAATCAAAATGAAAATTCTAAGGATTCAGAAGATTTGGGTTCAGATTACACATCCTCAAATTATGAATCAGAAAAACATGAGTAGAAATGCAAGTATAAGTATCCCGAATCCTCTAAAAGAACACATTAGACAATATGGCTACATGTAAAAAATGAAAAGTCAGATTTAAGATGCATAACCACAAATCTTATTTCTTCTATAAATGGAGTTAAGAACACCAACGATAAGGAGAGCAAAAAGGGTCAGACCAGAGCATGTACTTTCAATATCTGGAGTATTTGCCAGGGGAAGAGAAATTACCTGTGTTATCAAGAAACTAGAGCCAATTTATTAGTTTTGTGGCAAAAAAAAGTTGTATATTCACAAAATGAAAAATAATTTGGGGAAAATATGAATGTTTGTTCAGCAAAACCAGTCACTCTGTGACTACATACCCAAACTGTCCCTATACATGAAGCCAGAGATTCAAGAAAAGAACATTTTATACTGCATCCATGAGCTGGTAAATAGCTTGTTTGCAAACCACAGCATTGATACTGAAGAGAACATTAAGGGAGTGAAAACTTGTCCAACTTTGGTAACCATATCAGCAGTTGGATCCTATGATAATCTTAGATCCTTAGATAACTTTGTGGAACAGTTAAATAAAGATTTATCAAAATGAAAAAGTACAGTTTCCTTTCCTAATAGTTTGTGCAACATTTAAAGGATGAAGTCCAGGTCTATACAATCACTGAGCTTGTATAGGACAAAGAGATATATCATAACTAATACCATCATGTGCTCTTATTTATTATTAGTTTGATTGAGGCCAAATAGTGTCACTTAATGCAATTCATCTTCATGGGGACATAGGCAAGCTGCCCAGTAGTCATGATAAATGACATAGAATTATAGATTGTTAGTGATGGAAGAGACTTTTAAAATCATCAAGTCTGAATGGAAATTGGACTCGTTGACCTCCAAATTCTCTTCCAGCTAATAATAGTCTGGGATTCATAGATATTTTTGGACCAGTGAATAAATGTTTGAAAACTATATGCCTAACAGCATAATAAACTCCTGAAAAATACTAATGATTAAATAATTAACAATTAAATTTCAAAGAATTTAAGACATGGTTTCTATTGCCAGATTAAAAGTATAGATTCAGAAGGTTTTATATCCAAGTCATCTACATTTTGCCAAGCTCCATTCTTGGAACTGGTTCCCTGACTCTCTAAAAGTCTGTAATTTAGAAGTGTTCACTCATAGATGATAAATAGATAATAAGCAGTTATTGATTAGGACAGTGGCGATTACCAAGATTTATTGCTCTAAGAAGCATATATTGACCAAGTAAAGCTGAGGTTAAATCCTGACCTTGAATTAGCAATAAATATTGATATACACAAAAGTAGGAAGCCAGAAGATGTGAACAACATTTTCTGAATGTTGGATCAAAAATAACCAAACCCCTTAAACTTTTAGCTCTTGAATCAAGTATTGCAAAGTATGTATTGAGGTGGGCTTTGTGATTTGCTAAAAGCTTAAAAGGAAATAATAATAATAATAATTTAACATTTACATATTACTTTAAGGTTTAGAAAGAATGTTAGAAATTATTCTTATTTGATCCTTACAGCAATCCTGATAGGAAGATGCTGTTATTATTGTCATTTTATAGGCAAGGAAACTGAGGCAGGCAGAGGTTAACTAAACTTTATGAAGTTATATTTGAATGCAGGTCTTTCTGACACCAAGCTCAGACCTATCCATTGTGCCACTTAGCCATTGTGGTACTAATGTCTTAGCACCATTTCACCTTAGAAAAAACACTTAGTAAATTCAGGTAAAAGTCCTAGTCTATAAATACAAAAGGCCCAATCCACAACTATAGTAAAAAATAAAGGTATTATACTAAGAGTTAAAAGCCCTTCTTTCTAATCTTTCTGTGGCCCCGTATGGCCATGAAAAACTTTAAGTCATCTATTCCCCCCCAAAAAAATGTAAGCTCTTTGAGGACAAGAGCAACTTTGTTTTTATCTTTGTAATTATTAGTACTTATTACTATATATAACACATTATGTTGCTTAGTAAATGCCCCAGGAGTCTTAAGAAATTCCTGTAACTAAAATATAAATATATATATATCCTCAATTGTCCAATCTGATGATTTGCTTCCCCAGTTTAACTAGGCTACAAGCTCTTTGAGGACAGAGGTTTTGTCTATGGCCCATCTCTATAATTGTCTAGACATTTTAGACACAATGGACATAATAATAAATGTTTATCAGTGGGTTATACCTTGATGACAGACCTTTTTTCTGGCCGGAGTGATGATTTTCAAACTTGATTAAGCTGACAGAGATTGTGAATTGTTATATTGGCCTTCCAGAACCCAGGGTTCATTCCCATAATGTCTATATAAAATTCCTGTAAAACTCAAAGTAGGAACTTAGTGAAGAAAAATTATACAAAAATCCAAATGTCTAAAGTAAGCCTTACTACAATATATGATTATTAAACCAGATACCCATTTATTTTTTACAGAGATACTGGCATCTTTATCCTACATATCATTAGGATATATTAAAATTGAATACAAAAGATGTTCTATTTAAAACTTGCTTGCATTCTTTTGAATACTTCCAATTCTTCCATACTTCATGAAAAAATCCTGACTTCCCATATGTTGTTTTTTTTTCAAAACTGTGAATTCAGATTCATATAGACTAATTCTCCCCACAAGTAAAGCACATGTATAGAGGAAGGGAAAGAAGTTTTGTTGGTGGTGGTTTTAAAAAATTATTAATTATGATAATTATATAATTGTTAATTATAATTGTTTATATTTATAATAATCTTAAAATTATTATAACAAGATGAACAGAACATTCACTTTCAATCCATGTTTTGATACTATATGTATACAGTTGTAGTGTTTCAGCTATGCTTTTCCTTTTTTCATATAGGAAGAGTTTTGAGGAAAGTTTGTTTCAATGTTTTCCTTTTGTAAATGATTCATTCAACAAACAACAACCAAAAAATGATGATTCAACAAACATTTATTATGCCCTTCATTGCTAGGCTGGGGAAAAAAAAATAAAGTTCCTAGTCTCAAGGATCTCACATGCTATTGGAAAGTAGGGAAACAACTTATATATAAAAAATAAACACATATACCAAGTAAATTCAAGTTAACTTTGAAAGTGATGAGGCACTGGAACATTAGAGTGATCAAAAAAAGTCTAGTGTAGCACTTGGGCTAAACTTTCAGGGAAGTTAGGGATTCTCTGAGGTAGCAATGAGGACTGAGTACACTCCATGCATGAAGGAAAGATAGAGAATTGGGAGATAGAGTATTGTGGAGGAGGAACAGAAAATAAGATAATTTATTTGGAACAAAGAGAGTGTAGAGAGGAATCTGTCTCATGGAGAAAGCAAAAGTGCTAAGAGATGATGAGAAGGTGAAAATGAAAGAAGAATTAATTCAAGAGATGTAATTTTGATTTTTGAAAGATGATTTTCTTTTTTACATTGGGAAAATATCCCAAGCTTAATTATCTTGGGATGGAGAGAAGAAAGAGGATAACTTATAGAATTGTAGATTAGTTTACTCCATGCTGTATATACCTCACCAAGGATATTACCAATGAAGGGAAATCATACCATATTGTAGAAAAAGCATTCATTTGTGGGACAGGGTGTGAATTTTTCTGAAAGGAAAGAAAAGATCTGGGAATTGTCTCAGCTTTACTAATAAGCAAGTTGATTTTAGGCAATTTAGTTAAGTTTTCTCATAGTAAAGTGCAATGGTTAGATTAAAATGACTTCAGAAGTCAATTTCAGTTTTAAAATGTAAATATGACTAAAACATAAATGTATGTTATCTAAGCACTAGAAGGGAAAATCCAAAACTGAACAATGCTACAAAATCAAGGCTGGAAGGTTGTACTATGGGTTAACTAGCACTTCACTCACTTTTTTTCTTACCATCATTCAGGGTGATGATAATGGTAATAGTGATGGTGATGATAGTATATAAGAGGACCACTTTATAATAGGAGTTCCCTTACATTTATCCTTACTATATTCACATGAAGTCGTTAGTGCTAGCATTATTACCTTCATTTTATGGATGAGGAAATTATAATCTGAGAGTTTAAATTACTTATCCAAGGTCATTGTTGGTAGTGGTGTTAATGTTATTGTTAATGTTATTGGTGGTGGTATTAATATTAATGTTAATGTTCTTCTTCCTTCTTGAAAAAAATCATGACAATAGAAAGGTGATTCCATGACATGTGAGTTAATTAGATTTAAGTGAAGGAAAGCTATGTAAAGTTACCAGCCTCACTTTTTTCCTCTGGAGCCATCTGGGCCCAGTCACAAGATATAGATCAGAATGATTGGATGGGTGCAGATACTCTGGGAGATTTTGGTGTTTTTGAGCTAAGGTCTCTCACAGGTGTCAAACTTTGAGCCCAGAATTCTATCCATTGTATTACCTTGCTGCCATCTACTTTATTGATGCCTGTTGAAATAATCTGGATTGAAATGACAATGTGTTTTGCATAATTCTGTTAGATCTCACTTTTGTAGACTTCACTAATTTGAGATTTTTAGTCACTTTTTAGTAATGTACTCTTTGCCACTCTATTTGGTATAGATGAGGAAACCAAGTCAAACAGAGTTAAGGGACTTCCCAAAGACACACAGCTAGTAAGATAATGAACTTGAATTTGAACTCTGAAGGAGAGTCTTCCTGATTCCAGACCAGTACTTTATCCATTGTTTCACATAGCTGTCAATAATTTAAACAGAGGTTCAGTTCTGTATATTGGGTGACCAATCCCTTTATTTTGTTGGTATTTTTTTATCATCTTTACAACTTCTTCTTCATTTTCCAGAGAGAGGAAAAATCAAAGAAATCATTACTAATTGTTTTTTTAATAATGTTTAGGATTTCCTTCTATTTCCTTTAGTTCATCCCCATTAACATGTTAGATGAGAAAATCATCTCAGAAAGATGAAGTGATGTGCTCAAGTCAAACAACTATTTAAAATTGGGACTGTGGTTATCTTTTGGTTTGGGATATTTAATAATACAAATATCAGAAGAATGATTGTTGTTTTTTCAGTCAGATAGAAAAATAGTTAAATTCTTTAAAATTCTGCTATTTCTGTAATAATCAGAATCCGAGAGAAATTAAACATACCTATTTTTTATTTTATTTAAAGATTTATAGGATCTATTGGAACTAAGATCATTTGACTTTAATTTTTTTTTTTTTAAAGTCACAGCTTTCAGTATTTCACCATTTCTGCTATTCCTTTCAAGGACATGTCAGAGAGTAGAAGAGACCTGAATACTGGTACTTCAACCTTACATATGACCAAATTACATAACCATATTCTAAAACCATCAAGTCTCCACTGTACTTCTTTTTTCCCTAACCTGGTCAAGTTCAAGATAATTTTTAATCAGAAAAATCAATTTTTGTTTATAGCTCAGAATTTAATGCCCTCATCTTTTACTGAAAAAAAACTTAGTCTTTAATTTTTATTGAAATATGATGATTCCTTATCTTTAACTATTATTGTCTGTGATGATCTGTATATTCTATTATCAATTAGCAAAGAACTACTATGCTATTTGAAACACGGTCATATCATAGAACATTGATGTTTTGGATTCTTGGTTTCCTAATTTCAGATATGTTTGAGCTCTTTCCTTAATAGCAATATTCAAATGTAGATTGATTGCCTTCTGGGTAAAAGATGTTCAAATATATTAGATTCTGGGATTGAGTTCTGGAAAGTATCATAGAGATCACATGATAAAGACCTGGCAGAGTATTTATTTCTCCAATCCCTCATCTTACAGATGAGGAAAAGAATAAATACTGTAAAAGTAAAGTAACTTATGCAAATAAATATGGACGATATGTATACATGCCAAGTTTTAAAATTAGCTTCTCTAATTTGAAATCCAATTCTCTTTGTATTATACTATTACTATATATTCTTTTTTTAAATTCCCAATATTGGATTTTTTTATTTTATTTTCTTCACACAATAGTATTTTTTCTAATTACATGTAAAGAGAATTTTCAACATTCATTTTGTAAAATTTTAGTTCCAATTTTTTCCTCCCTCTCTCCCCATCCTCCCTTCTCCCCAAGACAGCAAACAATTCCACTTAGGATATATATATATATATATATATATATATATATATTCAATGATGTTTAACATATTCTTATATTAATCATATTGTGAAAGGGGTATAATAACAAAACAGTAAAACGCCAAGAAGAAAAAACAATTTTTAAAGTGAAAATAGTATGCTTCAATTTGAATTCAGTCTCTATAGTTTCTTTCTCTGGATGTAGATGGCATTTTTCATCTCAAATATTTTGGAATTGTCTTAGATCCCTAAGGATAGATAGATCCCTTTATTTCTAAGAAGCAGTAAGTTTATTATAGTTGATCATTGTACAATGTTACTATATACAATCTATATATGAAGTTCTCCTGGTTTTGCTTCACTTCACTCAGCATCAGTTCACATAAGTCTTTCCATGATCTTCTGAAATCCTCCTGTTCATCATTTCTTATGGAACAATAGTATTCCATTACATTCATATACCACAGCTTGTTCAGCCATACATAATTGATGGGAATCCACTCAATTTTACCTTCTATAAGTTTTACAAAGTCTTCCTCTCCACCACCCCTTTCTAAAAAAATAAGTGAAATTAAAATACATAAAATACCAAAAGGGCTACTTTTCCCATATAGAGAGAGGAAAAGTAAAATAATCTGAAATTTGTTTTTAACCAATTACTTTTTGTCTAGTTTTCAAATTCATTTTAAACAGAAAATCCTGACTTTTTTCCATGATTTTTACAAAATTTCCCCATGCTTGAAATTCTCTCCTTCATCTCTGTCTTTTGGCTTACCTGGCTTCCTTGAAGTTCCATTTAAAACCTCAACTTCTACAAGAACGTTTTCTGATCTCTCTTAATTCCTGTATATAGTTGTTTGCATATCACATCCCCGTTAGACTGTGAAACTCTCTTTTACCTCTCTTTGTATCTCCAGTGCTTAGCACACTGTAGATGATATCTATTTATCAGACTTTTGTTGTTTGCCCTTCATTCTCAAAGATGGTCCAAGGGCAAGATATAAATCAGGAAGACTGGAAGTGCTCCCAGATGCAATGAAAGGGAGAAATTGACCTTTTTAACCTACAGTTTTTAATAAGTCTCAGTTTAACTGAGACAATACCCAATCAGTGGTTAATACAGTGCTAATACTAGGAAAGAAATGAAACAGAGAATAGTCTATTTTACTTATAGATCAATCTGGAGGAGAAGGCTTTCAGATTTTCTGGCCAAAATAGAAAGAATTGTTATTTACATTCATTGTGAGCCAATCAGAGCCCATAAACCCTAAATATTTTGTGAGGCTTCAAACATCAAAATTTATATTTCTTTGGACAAGGAACCAAGAGGCAAATGTATGATATTCTGGGTGGAAGGAGGAAAAGGAAGGGGAAAAGGAAAGGGAAAGGGAAAAGGATGGAAAGGAAAGATCATACAGCTAATAAGTGCTAGAACTGGTGTTTAAAGACAGCTTGCCTGACTTAAAGCCCAGAGCTCTTGTGATGATACATGATATCTGCAAATTAGTTCCCAACATTGTCCAAAATAATAAGATACCACTTGAACTCTCCTCTATGGTACTATGTTGACATGATCTTGGCCAACTGTTCTTCTGATGATTTTTTTCTGTTGCTGTCCTTTGAAGTACCATTGCTATTTTCTGTTTCCTTTCTATACCTGGAAATCTACCCTGTAGTCCTCTGATCTCTCACATCTCTTGAACAGTAATTCTATTGCATTATTTTCCTATTGTATTATTTCAGTTCTCTAATTTCACTCTTTTCATTTATTATCTCTCTTAAACTACCTCCTACTTCTAAGAAGTGAAGCCAGGAAGCTGCTTGAACTTTAATAGTTTTCCTCAAAAGCCATGTGTACCTAAGCCTCTGAACAGAGTCTGGAACAACAGAACCACCAAAGAGATATAATGAAACAATTGTCTAAGAAATAAAATGACCAAGAAACAGAAAAGAGCATTAACTCCAAAAACTACTATGGTAACAGGGAAGACCAAAGCACCAGCTCAGAAGAGAACAAAATTCCCACATGTGAAACCTTGAAGGGTGATATGAATTAATCTCAAGCCCAAAGGTCTTTTTGAAGCACTGGCAAAGGATTTTGAAAGACAAATAAGAGAGGTCAAAGAAAAATTTGGAAAAGAAACAAGAGAACTTCAAGAGAGAATCAACTGATTAGAAAAGGAAGAACAAAAATTGACTGCAAAAAACATTTCCTTAAAAAATACAATTAGGTGCAGCTAGGTGGTGCAGTGTATAGAGCACTAGCCCTGAAGTCAGGAGGACCTAAGTTGAAATTTGGGCTCAGACACTTAACACTTCCTAGTTTGTGATCCTGAGGCCAATTGCCTCAAGGGAAAAAAATACAATTAGCCAACTTGGAAAAAAAAAATTGACTGAAGAAATCAATTCTTTAAAAATCACAATTTCCAAATGCAAAAACAAACAAACAAACAAAACGCAACAACATAAAATAGAATTAATCAACAAAAGCTAACTGAAGAAAATTAAACATTAAAAACCAGAACCAAGCAAATGGAAGCTAATGACTCAATGAGACATCAAGAATCAGTCAAAAAAATTAAAAAGAATGAAAAAAATGGAAGAAAAAGTAAAATACCTCATTGAAAAAACAGTTGACCTGGAAAATAAATCCAGAGAGCAAACATCCTGTATTCTTTAATTGAACAGCAAAAGGAATTTTCCAGGAATTAAATTCTGGAATTGTGTGTGTGTGTGTGTGTGTGTGTGTGTGTGTGTGTGTGTGTGTGTGTGTATGTGTGTGTTGTGTGTGTGTTTCTGTATAGATTTCCAAGAATTAAATGGAAATATATAGATGATCACGTCCTTCAATACATATTCAGTATTGTATGTACCTCACACTAACCAATAGGCAACAGTGAAACTATTAGAGTCCTTAGTAAAGTGATGTTCTTAATGTGGCTTAGATTGGCCTCTTGAAGAAAATGAATTTATATCACATTCTTAAAAAAGTTTCTTCTAAAAAGTCTTCCATTGTCTTATTCTTCCCCTCCCATACACACACACACACACACACACACACACACACACACACACACACACACATACACACACACACCTCTAGTAAATGTATTGCTTCTTTTTCAGCTCACAACGTCCATTGTAAGTGGTTTTTATTCAACTTTAATCTAAGATGTAGTGTTATCTAATTCACTCTTTTTTTTTTCCAATCACCATTATCATTTATTTCCTCTCAAGCACAAGATACTACATAAATGCTAAGTATAGCTGTCCTGATTGGGGACTCTCTTTCTTGCTCATTGAAGCTCATGTAATAAAGTAAATGTTTTTCTTGGCTCCAGTCTTTATGATGGGGGTGCAACATTTGGTAGCATTGCTAATGGCAATTTTTCAAACTCCATCACTTAATTTAATCAGCTTCCTAAAACAATCTCTTTGATCCCTTCTTTATGAAATAAAAGGAAAAATAAATTTCCCCTTGCCTGAAACCAAACTATAATAAAATAGGAGCTATTTAATGTATTAAATGGTTAACCACCAATTGCAAAGCACTTAGGAGATCTCAAAGGGTTTGTGAATGGTGTTGGGAAGCAATAATGATGAAGATTTAAGGGAAGCCAGAGCTCCTGTACCTTGCTCTCTCTGGAATTTTTGTTCCCTTTGCAAGAAGATGAATCATGTTAAGGGGATAATGTCAATCTATATTGTGTCATTCAAATATTAAAAAAAAAAAAAAAAAAAAAAAAAAAAAAAAAACTTTGTCCAGGCTTGTCTCTGTTAGTCTTAAATAAGAAATTAAAGAGAAAAGAAAAAAATTAAGAATCATCTTGGCCTTGTGAAAAGCCCACTGACTTTGGATTCAAATCCTGATTCTTTCATTGACACCCATGTGAGTTTAAGCAAGCTATATAAATGGCTTGGTCATCTGTAAAATGAAGGCATCAGTCTAGACTCTAGATGCTCTGTGTGGTCGATTCTAACTCAAAATCTACTTTTCGAAAATACTAATTTTAAGTAACTGAATTTAAAGAATTTTAAGAAAGATCTATATTATTTCATAATGACATTAAAATATAAAATCAATTGTTAGTAAGTCAATTAATGTTAAGCATTTAACAGGTCATGGGTTGAGGTTGATGGACCTCAAACCAGTGGTGACTTAGAGGGATGCCTATTCCAAACATATAAAGACTTTTTCCAGTGAAATAGACAAATGAGAACAATTTCTTCTAACAGCTTGAGGACAGCTGAAATAGGCATTGTGCAACACTTAGAATTTGGTCACGCATTGGAGACACCAAAGTTACTTATTGCATCCTGGGCCACCAACTATGATCTTGACTTTTGTCCTGAAACTGGATTTATGAAGAAAGAGTGAGATTGCTGTCTTAGTGCCACTCTGCCTCATATAAATCAAGTCAAGACATCATCCATGATATCATTAATCCCCTTGCAAAATGAAGCTTGAGCATCCTTGACCTCAACCTGGTCTAGCCCATCTGCAAAGCATTTGATTGGGGTGGGGGAGAGGGGAGGGCAAAGTAACTTATGGAGAGGGTCTACTAAAACTATGAAGGGAGTTTCCATACAATGGAAACAAAGATCCTTTAAAATACTGATGTTACAATTTGCACAGTGATATGATAGTACTCAAAGTAGAAAATGTAAATAATCATAAAGAGGACCCTATTATTGATAACAGTTGTACTGCTGGAACTCTATCTTTCCAGAAATCAGCAGGAGTCAGGACCACTAAATGTCTTTATTCTAGATCTTTACCATCACCTCCAACGCCAGGTCACGAGTGCGAGTGAGCGTGAGTTCCACCACCCAAGTTTCTCTTACTCCTCCCACACAAGTCACTTCCCTCTCTTTGTCCCACCAATCAAGTCAGCACAGAACAGCTGGGGAGGGTCAACCTTCAAACAAGTTAATAGGGAACCGTCCAATTGACAATTAGTCTCACGTGCTTCATTATCCAAGTGCATTGCTCAGTTCTAGCCCTTTACATTGTACAAATTTCAGAATTCTGATCCAATGGTGTAAAAATTAAATTTTTATTATCATATCATAATCATTATCATAAATGAGTATTAAAACATGACCACAATTCCTTTAAATATTGTCCCTAATGACATTCTTTTACAGAACTGTCTTTTGATCTTTAATTTACAATGTAAAAGAAACATTTGTGTTGATGTCTAAGCCTACTTTCAGATTTGATTTTAGAGGAAGAACTGATTAGTGTCTCTAGAACAATAGAATGTTCTCACTGGTACAGATCTTAAAATTAATATAATTGATTCTTTTTAAAGATGAGGAAACAAAAGGCTAAGAGAAGCACTAATTTGGCCAAAAATGGCAAAATAATTTATCCCCCCAAAATGACAAAGCTAATAACAAAGAAGGAACAAATACCCACATCTTTTGACTCTTCATTCATGACTTTTTCACTGTGAGTGCATTGGACTAAATAATTTCTAAAATCTTGAACAGTTTTAAAACCATGTGGTTATTTTTAAAAATGTCAAAGAAAAGGAATAAGATTAGCAGTAGATGATGAACTGAGAGTTGTTTTTGTTTGTTTTCATAGAAAGACCTCAGTGTGCTTGATGAAAAAGAAAAGACTTGAGATAACATTATCTAACATTCATAAATACTTTAAAGTTTCATAGATAATCTCCTTTGATCTTTCTAAAGCAAACAAACCCTTGAAGTAGGTGCTATTATTATCCCTATTTTGCAAATTTGGAAAATGAAGTTGAGAGTAGTTAAATTATTTGCTCAGAGTCACACAGCTAAGTGTCTGAGGCAAGATTTAACCTCAAATGTTCCTGACAGCAAGTCTAGCACTTGAATCATGGGTGGAGAAGGAGCTAGCTTTAGCAAGAAATAAGCACACTTACTCTGAAATGGAAGGGAAGGGGCAGAGAATCGATGAGGATGCAAAGTTTTCACATATGAAGAGCAGAATTGAGAGAGCTTCATTTTACTGGCCTTGAAATGTTTACTAAATACAGAGATGAAGTCATTTGCTATGGGATAGGGCCTAGTGGGAAGCTGGAAGCTTGAAAAGAGAGAAAAATATTTGAAACATTCTCTTTGTAAGATGTGATAGAGAATCAATAAGAATTGAATGAAAAAGATTGCTGATTAGCAATAAGGGCTTAGCTGAGGTTAGACAGCATGAATTTATAATGAATGAAATCAGTACAATTTTGTGGTTTTTGACGATTGGCAATCAGTAGCATAGAAGTAAAAGCAAAGAAACACAATAGAAGGAGTGCCTTACGATTGGGGACTGGCATAGAGTGAATGGTGGAAGATCAAGGGGATGCAGGAATTTAGGGTGCAAGTGACAGCAATGTTAAAAGGGTTGAGCATGATATCCAAGCTAGGTAGAGAAACATATGGTAGTAGAAAGATGAGATAGAGGGAAATTAAAGAGGAAAGTTAATGTTAAAGGTGAAGAAAAGATTTAGAAATTGTCAAAAACAATTAAAAATTATCAAAGACAAGTTGAAATTTAAGAAAATGGGATCAGAGATCCTCATTTTCTATACTAAAATGGTAATTTCTTTACAGGAGTAACTGTAAGGAATTCATGTTCCTTGAGGGCAAAAAGTAGTTTATTTTAGTCTTTGTATCCCTAGAACTTAATATTCCTAATGCAGTTTCTTGTACAAGTAAGTAGATAAAAAAACTATTTGTTGCATTGTTCAATTGGATATTTCATTAATCTTTATATTCCCCAGTATTCAGCACAATACCTTAATAAATGTTTGCAGAGTTTAATTATTAATTTGGGTCGAACAATTCTGAATGATGATTACTAAAGTCTGGACCTTGGACATTTATATCCTCTTTCCTATTTGTCTGAACACTTTGAGTCCCCTTTAGCTGGATCTTCATTCAACTCTCATCCAATAATTGTAGGTGTCCCTCTACTCTCTGTCCTGGGCATTCTTCTCTCTCCATCTACACTACATTTGGTATAGACTTCAATAGGTTCAATCATCTTCTTTCTGAGATGATTGCCAGATTTTTTTGTACAGTTTTTACCTGTCTCCTGACATCTAGGCTCCTATATTCACTGCTTCTTAGATATTTTGAACAGGATTCAAGTAGACATTTTAAGTTCTATTTGTCAAAAACTGAATTTGTTTTATTTCTCCCAAAACTCTTTCAACTTCTACACTTCTCTTACTTTTGAGAGTGGTTTTGTTATTAATTTTTTTAGCTTATAGTTTTTATTTGCCTATTTAGTTTGAATTAAAAATTCCTGTCACCTTCCATGTGCTAGAAAGCTTCATTAAATTCTTCTCTTTCAAACATTTCAAGTAACAGAAGTCAGGTCTGTCAATGAGTAAAATTCAATCCACCCAGGAAACTAAAGACATTAGATAAAAAATCAACAAGGTTGCTGGTTGAAAACTAGATTCTGTGGGGCTCTCAAATCTCATCTCCAATCAATGTTAACATTACAATCTTATCCTATTTCACTTAGTCCTACTCCATCTTGATGTGATCTAGATGAGCAATTCCAGCACCAAATTTTGTGTTTGGGGTCTTGGGGTTCAGATACCAAATTTTGGGGTTTGGTCATGGGAGAAATTTGTACTGGCAATTCTCTGGCAAAAGTAGGTTTATTTAGGATAAGTTACAGACAAAATGAAGACATTCAATAGACACCAGGAATGGTAAATGTGAAACAGAATTGGGAGAGCATATAGTTAGCAAGAAAAAGAGTTTTAACACTTAATCAGAATAATCAGAAGAAAGGAAACACTTCATGCAGTTGGAATATTAGCTAATAGGCTAAATTCATAGAGGCATTTAGCATCCTAAAAGAGTTAGTTAGCTATAAGAAAGGAGGACACCATGAGATATGGGAGAGGAGAAAGATACTATGTGGCAGAGTGCTGGGACAGATTGAACCAAAAGAATTCAGCAAAGATGTCATGCAACATGGACAGATTTATAGGGGAAATTTAACCTCAAGGTTTTGACATAACTTGGATTTCTGGCTAGACACAGCAAGGTGGGACTATAAGTGCCCTTGCCTCAGAGAGTAATTCTCCAATACTCAGGCTTCTCTGCCAACCCCACCAAATTATTTAGGAATTCATCAATCTCATTTTAGTCTGCCCTATTATAATCCATCTTTTTTCCATCTTAACCCATCCCATGTCATCTATCATATCTCTGTATTAGCCTACCTAGTAATAATAATAATAGTCATGATAATAATTATTGTAATAAAATTATTATAATTAAAATTTACAGAGAATTTTTCTACCGAATTTAATTCATTTAACTCCACCCCTCATTTCATCTTATCCAACCCTACTCTATCCCTTTTCAAACTGCCAATCTCTAGCTAATTTCATAGTTAGATTATCCTGATTCATGTCTAGACTTCAACAATTGTTTTCAAAGCCTAACTGCTATGTGGATTGTGTTAGAGTAGCTCCTCATTTATTTGTTATCATTAGAAAGTAAACAGTTACACATAGGAATATATTTTAGATAATTGGACTGCATCTTTAAGTAACCAAACTGTTTTTGTTTTTAAATGTTTTAAATAAAAATATTTCTACAATGTGTCACATCCCTCCCTATCTTCTTAGGCAGAAAATGATGAACTTAATTCAAAAAATTCTTAATAATTCGATACATTACAAACATCATTTATTTTACTATGTAATTATATGGTTCTCTAGTTACTGAGGTATAGAGAGATATTTGACCGTGCATTAAATAGCTACAGACAACTATATTTTTTATAGTCCTGTATTTCTTCCCTTGTCTCTCGGTCAGCTGTCACTTTCTGCTCCTGTCACTTTATTATGCTCCTTCTAATATGCTACTTTATTTTACACTCAAATGTCTGGATGAGAGTATAAAATAAAGTAATTTCTCTGTCTCTTTCAAGAATAAAATGTACAGTTGTAATAATAACTGTCTGCTATTCATTTACTTCTGGACCCCCAAAAGTATTTCAGATATCTGATATTTCTGGATATGGATAGATAGATAATGGGTATCCAGATATCTAATGGATAAGCAAGGCCATATCATATTTGTCCTAAGAGTTTGCATGATAACCTTTTTTTTTTCCTGTAGATCTCAAAATGCTTTTAAATGCAGTGTCTCATTTGTCCTTGCAGATTTTTTTTTAATTAAGAAAGGTTGTCCTTTTTTTTTTCTACTGGATTAAAAATGCATTAAATCATTCATTAAGATACTTCAAATAAATTTGTTTCATTCTTTTCTCCTCCTATAACTAGTCAGCATATTTCCATTTCAATCATCTATTATTCTTTCTTGTAAACATCAGACTTTAAGATGACAATATAGAAGAATCATGAATATGAGTTTTCCACTCCTACCTATTTACAAGATTCTTAACTTCTCAACAACATGCTCTCTTTCTCTACAAACACACACAAACACACACACACACACACACACACACACACACAGATTCTTTCCACTTTTCATGAATATATTTCTTTTCTATATTTTCTTACTTTACTAGAGTCACTATAATGCTCTCCTTGGGACCTTTACCATGAGATTTCCTATTAATGAGAAATTTTTGATCCTTCTGAGAAGAAAATCTAACACTGAATTCCATGTTATATCAGGTCATGTTAAAATTGCAATGCACTCAAGGATTCATATTTCTTTTTACAATATTTCTTTAAAAGGATGAACCCTCTCCTTCAGACTATTTCCCACGTACTTTTTACCTACTTCCTTTCCTCATGATCACGTTCTTTTTTGAAGAATCCTTCCCACTTCCCAAGTCATTGACCTTGTCTATCTGAAACTGCCTTTTTAAAAGTTTCAATTCAAGTTATAGCCTCTCCATGAAGTCTTTGTGGACCACCCAGTCTCCAGTAATCATTCCTAATCTCAACAGTTGAAAAAGGTTTTTCCTTTCTTAAATATTATATGCTATCTCCTTTCTCATTCATATTCTATTCTTGCAATTATATAATTTCCACAAATAAATAAAGCATTCATTAAATGTTGGCTACATATCAGAAGTTGCTGAGCACTAAGAACACAAAAGCATGCCCCCATAAAAGACAATCTCTACTTTCAAGGAGCTCATATGTAGAAACAAGAGAGAATAGGAAGAGGAGATGCTAGGGAGAGAAAGAGCAAGAAGAAAAAGAAGTCTAGTGAGGGAGGAATGAAGCTAGAAGGGATATGATCATATCCTGACAACCTTATAAAATAGTGTCTGATCCAAGGATTTACATTCACCAAACAAAAGAAAGGAAAGAGGCAATTGAGAAGTGAAAAGGCTGTTGGCAAGGAGACCAAGAATTCCAAAGAGTTGCTACAATGTTGTATCCCCTTTCTAAATGATAAACTCTGTGAGGAACCATACTGTAATTATCCTTAAATCTCCATTAGTTCCCAGAACACCGTTTTCATGTAATAAGCTCTTAGTAGATGGTTGCTGAATGAATTAATGGATGAATGAACTCATATAATACTTGTTTCTATAATTTTTATTTGATGCTTAACCAGTGAAAGTAAATGGGGATTTTCTTGATCCATCTACCAGTGTCTCTCTGCTACTTTAAAATTATGTGGTATTTATTTTGTACATACTTATATGTGTATATGCTGTACAATAGAATGTGTTTCTTAAGGACAAGAATTATTTCACTTTTGTTTTTGTATCCATGTTTAACACATAGAATATACTTAAAAATTTTTTTGATTGAAGTAACATCTCAAAAATTCACTAGCACATACACAATTGAGTGGTTCCTCCTTAAAAATTTTCACCTTATGATGTTAAATACTTATTGCAATGATATTGTTCTCCTTCCAAACATTCTTGAAAATCTTCTTTAAGAACCTCCTCCATCTTTTCTAGCATATTCTTTTGAATGTGAATCCTTCATAGTGGCAAATTGTTGTTCTTTAAGTGTGAGCTTGAGTTCTGAAAATATCCATTCCTCTTTCCATGAAAGTGCTAGTAGTAATCAGGAAGGGATAGACTTTCTAACACTGCAGATCCCAAGCCTCTATATGTTTTACTCTGAAATAGAATTCAACTAATAGAACATGCAGAAATTTAGTGGGGAAAGTCTTTGCTAGAGGGCTACAGTAAAAATAATAGTAATAAAACACTCTTTCTAAAGTCAGGAGTGCATTTTTTCTTCAAACATACAAAGAACCTGGGAAGAATAGCCTGAAACTTAGAGGACAATTGAAATGAGACATATGTAAAGAATATGGCAAAAGTACTTCCTAACTATTGGCCCTACAATTTATTTTCACTTTGTGTAAAGTCTTTATAAAGTTCTCTTTAAGAACAGATTTCTGCTGCAATCTGAATATCAGTGCCTTTCTAAAATTTCTAACCAATCTTTCTTTCTATTACAACCTTGTATGCCTGATTTCTCAAGCCACCACCATCTAAAGGAAACTATCTTTTCACAATGATTTACATGGTTTCTTTTCTAATCAGCCCCAGCTAATAATTCTGGTTGAACTTAGTACTGAATCTAATTTCCAATAGGAAATTTGATGGCTTTTTTGACCTTTCAAAGCTTACAAGTTTATATCCTAGCCCATTCTAGCTCCAAATACCACATTTACCTTAGTTATCAAAAGTATAAATACCAAAAAAATGTTCATATGCATATAGACACATAGCAAGAAGGTGGAAGAATACAGTTTTCTGCCATTTCTTAAACTAGCTGTTTATAGCAGTTATGTCTTGTCTTACCCATTAATAGAGAAGAAAAGAAGAAAAGGACCAACTTAGAGGAGGAATATGTTTCATATTTGTACACTTAGCTTGACTCTGCAAACCAATAGTCATCAGATTATTTAACTCCTTTGTCAATAATACTCTTCATTACCACAAAATACCATCTCCTTAATCACTTATGAATGACTGGAAGTAGGTTCAGCAAGCTTTCATATATGGTTGGATTAGAAGAGAAGAAAGAATATCTATGAATGCTTCAAGAATTCAAACAAGAAAGGCAATACATGTCATTCCTTCATGGATTGAACCCCAATAGTGAATTTCATTTTACAAAAATAATGCTGGTTTTTAGATGTTAGTGATAAAGCTTTCCTTTTATTTAAAGCTTTGGGACATTAAAAAAAAAAAACAAACAAACACTGAACTTGTATTTGTTATAAGAAATTCATAGTGAGGAAACGCCCTCTTACTGATGTCTGCTCTACAACTTTGAATCTTAATAAATTGCCTGACATGAGGGAAAGATTAAGGAATTTTCCCTAGTCACATATGCCATATGTGTCAGGGACAAGACTTAAATACAGGTCTAGTGTATTATAGATGAGAATAGAGGACTTCCGGCCAAGATGGCAGCATGGAGGCACACAGCTGCTTGTGTTCTGTGTTTTCTCTCAGAACTCACTTCATGACAAGCCTCAGAATTAATGCTTGACCGGAAAGAAACCCACAAATAATCACCAACAGAAGACATCCTTGAAATTCACCAGAGAAGGTCTGTGTTTGCTCAGGAGAGGGGATGAACAGACAGGGCACCAACTGAGGACAAGCAGAGAGAGCTAAGCAGGCAGTTCACACAGTGAGTGGGGAGGGATGCAATCTCTTCCATTTCTGCAAAAAGACTTTTACCCCACTGTGGCAGCAAGCCAGAAGCAACAGAGAAAGAGTAAACACCAGAGGTAAAGAAAAAAATCACAGAAAGCTAACTTCTCTCAGGACTGGCCACCCCCACCCCCACCCGGAGTGACTCAGCGGGTTCTTAGAGCCTCAGAGAGCAGACGCAGTGCAGCCATTGCTGTCCTGCTAGTGCCTCACTACTGTCTCCCACTGTCTGTAGAGGAAGCCCAGTATTACCATCAGCCCCATCCCCCCACCCAGAAACAGACCAATTGTTTCTCTTGTCAATTTGTTTTCTTCAATTCCCCCTCTGACAAAATGAACAAAAAATTTAAAAGGGCTCTAACCACTGACAGCTTCTGTATGGATAGAGAGCAGACTTCAAACCCTGAGGAGACTAAAAGCCAACTGTCTCAAGAGGAATCTCCTAATGGGGATATGATCTGCTCCTCAATGCATAAGACTCTCATAGAGGAAATCAAAAAGGCTCTCACAAGAGAGCTAGAAGAGAAATGGGAAAAGGAAAGGGAAGCTTGGCAAGAGAGTCTGGAGAAGTCATACCAGGTATTTAAAGACAAAGTTGATAAAGAAAACTGTAGTGAGCTGTCGTCTCTAGAAGCTGCTGGATCGCTCTCTGGGAAGAGATCTGCTGTGTCTACTCAAATCTTTCAGACAGATTCTTCTTCCTGTAGTTAACCGTTGTCTCCATGTAGTTGCTGTTAACTCTTGTCCAGAGAAGTGACTTCCCTTCCTGCAGAGAGCCCCGTCAGGCCTGATGCAATGCAGACACTTCTCCTTGAATCCTGGCTCTGAATCTCCTCCAGCTCTTATCCTTCTCCAGGCAGACTCACTTTCCAGGCCCACTGTTCTCTCTTTTATTCTCCCAGAGAATAGGCGTGGGATAATGCAAGGGCTTCTGGGAAGAACCACCTCAGCCAATGAGCCTGCTCCTTCCATCAAGTCAACCTGAGTTCTCACCTTGTAATTGTCCAACCTGAATTCTCACCTTGTCACTATCCAGACAACCCGAGTTCTCACTTAGTAATCCTAACATCTCCCCCTTTCTTTTGATTTAGAACATAGGACAGTCATGACCTTGAAACATAAATCCATCAATATGGGAAGTATTACAGATAATTACATAAATGACCTTGAAACATAAATCCATCAATATGGGAAGTATTACAGATAATTACATAAATTACATAAGCACATAGTAACATAGTAACGTAACACATGCTAGAAGTATATAACATAATCATAAATTGAAAATTTATAAATGTCCATAAGTCCATTGTCCATTAGTCTCATCTTGTGTGAGGAAGTCCAATGATTCCTGCTGGTTTTTAAAGTTCTTTAACAGTCTTCTTATTATCCATGCTCTTTCAGTGTCAGATGTTTCTTAGATCTTCTCCTTTATTTTGAGGTCTTTCTCTTTTTCTGTCTCTCTCTGATGGACAAGGCGAATATGACTCGTTGGCACCCATCTGATTCCTTCTCCTGCTGAAGAAATACAAGCAAACCCTCTCTCTCAGGCAGTTAACCTATCTAATTATCTTCTATTTACCACTTTCTAAATCTCTTCTCATCATCTGGCAATTACATTGGAATTGTTTGCACTGGATACAGCCCTGTTGGTTTAAAAGGCCTGTATTCTCCCCAAGTGTAATCCATTTTTGCAATCTGATTGCCTTTTGGTTGACTGATTGGGTAATCCCTTTCTGCCATGTGATTGCTTTTCTGCTGGTTGATTAAATCAGAGTCCTGGCCTTCTAAAGGTTCTTTGGGTGTAACATCAGCTGCCATCATGCCCCAAGTCTTTTTTGCCTGGGGCCCTGAACCTGGGCCCCTCATCCCATTTCCCTGAATTATTCTACACTCTGATGCCCAATGGAATCCTCTGTTGCATTTTGGACATGGGGTTTTAGGTCTTCTTTCACCCTGTCTTCTCACTGTATCTCCATACCTACACTGAGCTCTTAGATGCCCAATTTTTCCACATTGAAAACATCGCCGAGTTTCTCTAGAAGTCCCTTGCCAGAAGGGACCCTGTCTCTCCACGTTCATCATTGTCCGGCTGTAAAAAGCATTTGTTCCCACTGTAGCACAGCGTCTTATGATCTCCTCTAAAGGAGCATCTTTGTCTAATCCCCATATAATTCTTTTGCAAATCTCATTGGCATTTTCCTTAGCCAGATGTCTGGTCATTATTTCTGTAGCTGCATTTTCTCCAATAGTTCTTTTGACAGCAGTTTGCAAACGTCCCACAAAATCTGCAAAAGGTTCATTGGGACCTTGCTGTATTTTAGTGAAAGCCTCTCCACGATCTTTCTGTCCAGGAAGGACACCCCAAGCTTTTATTGCAGCCTTAGCAATTTGTTCATATATTGTCATGGTATAATTAATCTGTTCCGAATTCTCTCCATACTGACCTTCACCAGCTAAGTGCTCAAAAGTGAATTGTGTGTTAACTCCTATTTCCAAATTGCATCTGACTTGAATTTTACATAATTCATGAAATTCCGCAAGCCATAATAAATTTTCTCCAGGTTCCAGACATGTCCTTGCTATGGATTTCCAATCATTCGGGGTTAGGACTTCATAAGACAAACCATCTAGTAACATTTTGACATAAGCTGATGTAGCCCCATAAAGGGTACAACCTTTTTTCAAATCCTTTATTTTATTCAAATCTAAAGGTGCATATCTTCTCCTTTTTTTAACCTACAGAGTCAGTATTTTCAATCACAGGATATGCATGTATAAAATCACTTATATCCTGTCCTTCTCTCTTAGCTTTAACCAATGCTTTTTCTAATCTTGTCATAGGCTTAGACTGCTTCACAGACAATTCTGTTTGTGTTTCTGCCTCTTCCTCTCGTCCTTCTTGCTCCACCTCTGAAGGGTTAATTGAGGGAGGAGATGGGAGGTGCTCCTGTTGCTGTTGCTCAGAATTGTACTTAACTTCATTGTTATCTGATTCATCCTTTTCACCTAGTTTAGTTGACACTTCCTCATTTTGCTCCTTCATCTCTTCCTTTAGAATAACATTGTTTAAAGCCAATTGGATTACATTGTATATATGAATTGTATCTTTGGAAATTGAGTTTGGCCTGGAATTGTAGTGTTCACCTAATTGCTTTCCTACTAATTCCCATTCATCTGGATCCAATACTTCTTCCAGAGAAAAAGAAGGACATATAACCTTCACAGTTCTTAAAAGTTCAGTAATCTCCTCTAAAATTATAATCAATCCTTGGCATTTCATAACCTTGATGATGCTCTCTAAACATTTTCCTTGAACAGAAGGTGTTTGCCCCATTTCACTATAAGAGATTCCTGGTTTAGCCCTTAACAAGTTAAGTTTCTTATTTATCTATTAGCACGCTCACTTAATCTTTAACAAAGTTTCCTCGTTACTCACGGTTCTGGGTCAGAGAGACTGAGATCTAGATCGGAAGCTTTTCCACTGGAATCAGGACCGTGTCTGTCCCTGTTCGGGCGCCAAATTGCGAAGGTCTGGTCTAGCTCCTCTTGTCAGGATAAGCAAAAGTCCTTGCCCCACGTGTGGACGCCAATTGTAGTGAGCTGTCGTCTCTAGAAGCTGCTGGATCGCTCTCTGGGAAGAGATCTGCTGTGTCTACTCAAATCTTTCAGACAGATTCTTCTTCCTGTAGTGAACCGTTGTCTCCATGTAGTTGCTGTTAACTCTTGTCCAGAGAAGTGACTTCCCTTCCTGCAGAGAGCCCCGTCAGGCCTGATGCAATGCAGACACTTCTCCTTGAGAAAACAAACCATTGAGAAATAAAATTAGTGAGTTGGAAAAAGAAAACAGCTCTCTAAAAAATAAAATGGATGAAATTGAAAAAAAAATTCTATAGAAGAAAAAAAACTCACTTAAAAGCTCAATTGGACAATTACAAAAAGGTATAAAAAGATGAGTGAAGAAAATACATCATTGAAAATTAGACTCAAACAAGTAGAAATAAATGACTCAAGGAGAAACCAAGAAGTAGTCAAGCAAAACCAGAAAAATGAAACAATTGAAAAGAATGTCAAGTACTTTATTGGAAAGACAACAGATCTGGAAAATAGATGCAGGAGAGACAATTTGAGAATAATTGGACTCCCTGAAAAATGTGAGGAAAAAAAGAGCCTGGACACTATTTTCCAGGAAATTATCAAAGAGAACTGCCCAGATGTTTTAGAAACAGAAGGTAAAATAGACATTGAAAAAATTCATCAATCACCTAATGAAAGGGACCCTAAAATCAAAACGCCAAGAAATATAGTGGCCAAGTTCAAGAATCATCAGACGCAGTAAAAAATATTGGAAGCTTCTAGAAAAAAGCAATTCAGATATGGAAGAGCCACAATAAGGATAACCCAGGATCTAGCAGCATCCACATTAAAGGAATAAAGGGCCTTGAATATGATATTCCAAAAGGCTAAGGAACTTGGTATGCAGCCAAGAATAACTTACCCAGCAAAAATGAGCATCGTTTTCAAGGGAAGAAGATGGACATTTAACGAAATAAATGAATTCCATCTATTCTCGATGAAAAACCAGATCTACACAAAAAGTTTGATCTTCAAATACAGAACTCAAGAGATTTCTAAAAAGTAAAAATAAATCTTGAGAACTATATTTCTGTCATAAAGATATGTAAAGAACACAAGTATAATCTGTCCTAGAAACTAGAAGTGGAAAGGAAAGTATATCATAAAAAAGGGTAAAGTGGTGGTACTACATCTCATGAAGAGGCAAAGGTAACCTATTATATCTGAGAGAAAGAATAGAGGGGGATGAACATAGTATGTATCAATTGACATATTCGATTTATGGTGAAACTCCTTCCACTTCACTGAAAAGTGGGTGGGAAGGAGTAAGTTAAGGGGAAGGGAATACATAAATTGTGAGGAAAAAGGGTAAAATAGGGGGAGGAACTTTAAGGTGGAGGACGGATACTAAAAAGGGAGGGCTGTGAAAAGCAAGTGGTGTTCACAAGTTTAATACTGGGTAGGAGGGTAAGAGGGAAGGAAATGAGAACAGCATAAGCAGGGGTTAACAGGATGGCAAGCAATATAGAATTAATCATTCTAACCATAAATATGAATGGGGTAAACTCCTCCCTAAAGAGGAAGCAATTAGCAGACTGGATTAAAAGCCAGAATCCTACTATATGTTGTTTACAGGAAACACACCTGAAACAGGGTGATACATTCAAACTAAAAGTAAAAGAGTGGAGTAGAATCTACTATGCTTCAGGTGAAGCCAAAAAAGCAGAGGTATCCATCCTCATCTCAGATCAAGCAAAAACAAAAATTGATCTAATTAAAAGAGATAAGGAAGGCCATTATATCTTGCTAAAGGGTAGCATAGATAATGAAGCAATATCATTATTAAACATATACGCACCAAGTAGTGCAGCATCTAAATACTTAAAAGAGAAATTAAGAGAGCTGCAAGAAGAAATAGACAGCAAAACTATAATAGTGGGAGATCTCAACCTTGCACTCTCAGAATTAGATAAATCAAACCACAAAATAAATAAGAAAGAAGTCAAAGAAGTAAATAGAATACTAGAAAAGTTTGATATGATAGATCTTTGGTGAAAGCTAAATGGAGACAGAAAGGAGTACACTTTCTTCTCAGCAGTTCATGGAACACAAACAAAAAGTGACCATATATTAGGACATAAAAACCTCAAATTCAAATGCAGTATGGCAGAAATAGTAAGTGCATCCTTTTCAGACCACAATACAATGAAAATTACATTTAATAAAAAGCCAGGGGAAAATAGACCAAAAAATAATTGGAAACTAAATAATCTCATACTAAAGAATGATTGGGTGAAACAGCAAATCATAGACATAATTAATAACTTCACCCAAGAAAATGACAATAATGAGACATCATACCAAAATGCGTGGGATACAGCCAAAGCAGTAATAAGGGGAAGTTTTATATCTCTAGAGGCCTACTTGCATAAAATAGAGGAAGATAAGGTCAACGAATTGGGCTTACAACTAAAAATGCTAGAAAAGGAACAAATTAAAAAAACCCAGACAAACATGAAACTTGAAATTCTAAAAATAAAAGGTGAGATTAATAAAATTGAAAGTAAAAAAAAAACTATTGAATTAATAAAACTAAGAGTTGTTTCTGCAAATAAACCAACAAAATAGACAAAACCTTAGTAAATCTGATTAAAAAAAGGAAAGAAGAAAAGCAAATTGATAGTCTTAAAAATGAAAAGGGAGAACTCACCACTAATGAAGAGGAAATTAGAACAATAGTTAAGAGCTACTTTGCCCAACTTTATGCTAATAAATTTGATAACTTAAATGAAATGGAAGAATGCCGTCAAAAATATAGCTTGCCCAGATTAACAGAGGAAGAAGTAAATAGTCTAAATAGTCCCATTTCAGAAAAAGAAATAGAACAAGCTATTAACCAACTCCCTAAGAAAAACCCCCCAGGACCAGATGGATTTACATGTGAATTCTATCAAATATTCAAAGAACAAGTAACTCCAATGCTATATAAACTAATTGAAAAAATAGGGATTGAAGGAGTCCTACCAAATTCCTTTTATGACACAGACATGGTACTGATACTTAAACCAGGTAGGCTGAAAACTGAAAAAGAAAATTATAGACCAATGTCCCTAATGAATATTGATGCTAAAATCTTAAATAAAATATTAGCAAAAAGATTACAGAAAATCATCCCCAGGATAATACACTATGACCAAGTGGGATTTATACCAGGAATGCAGGGCTGGTTCAATATTAGGAAAACTATTAGCATAATTGACCATATCAATAACCAAATTAACAAAAACCATATGATCATCTCAATAGATGCAGAAAAAGCATTTGATAAAATCCAACATCCATTCCTACTAAAAACACTTGAGAGTATAGGAATAAATGGACTATTCCTTAAAATAATAAGGAACATATATTTAAAACTGTCAGTAAACATCACATGTAATGGCGATAAACTGGAACCTTTCCCAGTAAGATCAGGAGTGAAACAAGTTTGCCCACTATCACCATTACTATTCAATATTGTACTAGAAAAGCTAGCCTCGGCAATAAGAGCTGAGAAAGAGATTCAAGGAATTAGAGTAAGTAATGAGGAAATCAAACTATCACTCTTTGAAGATGACATGATGGTATACTTAGAGAACCCCAAAGACTCTGCTAAAAAGCTATTAGAAATAATTCAGAACTTTAGTAAAGTTGCAGGACACAAAATAAATCCACATAAAAATCCTCAGCATTTTTATACATTACCAACACAATCCAACAGCAAGAGATACAAAGAGAAATTCCATTCAAAATAACTGTCGATAGTATAAAATATTTGGGAATATATCTACCAAAGGAAAGTCAGGAACTATATGAGCAAAATTATGAAACACTTGCCACAAAAATAAAGTCAGATTTAAATAACTGGAAAGACATTAAGTGCTCTTGGATAGGGCGGGCAAATATAATCAAGATGACAATACTCTATAAACTAATCTATTTATTTAGTGCTATACCAATCAGACTCCCAAGAAACTATTTTAATGACCTAGAAAAAATAACAACAAAATTCATATGGAAGAACAAAAATCGAGAATTTAAAGGGAAGTAATGAAAAAAAAAAATCAAATGAAAGTGGCCTAGCTGTACCTGATCTAGAACTATATTATAAAGCAGCAGTCACCAAAACCATTTGGTATTGGCTAAGAAATAAACTAGTTGATCAGTGGAATAGGTTAGGTTCACAGGGCAAGATAGTGAATAAAAATAGCAATTTAGTGTTTGACAAACCCAAAGATCCCAACTTTTGGGATAAAAATTCATTATTTGAGAAAAACTTCTGGGAAAACTGGAAATTATTATGGCAGAAACTAGGCATTAGACCAACACTTAACACCACATACTAAGATAAGTTCAAAATGGGTCCAAGATTTAGGTATAAAGAACAAAATCATAAATAAATTGGAGGAACGTGGGATAGTCTACCTCTCAGACTTGTGGAAGAGGAAGGAGCTTGTGTCCAAGGGAGAACTAGAGACCATTATTGATCACAAAATAGAACATTTTGATTACATCAAATTAAAAAGTTTCTGCACAAACAAAACTAATGCAAACAAGATTAGAAGGGAAGTAACAAATTGGGAAAACATTTTTACAGTTAAAGGTTCTGATAAAGGCCTCATCTCCAAAATATACAGAGAATTGACTTTAATTTATAAGAAATCAAGCCATTCTCCAATTGATAAATGGTCAAAGGATATGAACAGACAATTCTCAGATGATGAAATTGAAACTATTTCCACTCATATGAAAGTATTCCAAATCACTATTGATCAGAGAAATGCAAATTAAGACAACTCTGAGATATCATTACACACCTGTCAGATTGGCTAAGATGACAGGAACAAATAATGATGAATGTTGGAGGGGCTGTGGGAAAACTGGGACACTGATGCATTGTTGGTGGAGTTGTGAAAGAATCCAACCATTCTGGAGAGCAATCTGGAATTATGCCCAAAAAGTTATCAAAATGTGCATACCCTTTGACCCAGCAGTGCTACTACTGGGATTATATCCCAAGGAAATACTAAAGAAGGGAAAGGGACCTGTATGTGCCAAAATGTTTGTGGCAGCCCTTGTGGCTAGAAACTGAAAAATGAATGGATGTCCATCAATTGGAGAATGGTTGAGTAAATTATAGTATATGAATGTTATAGAATATTATTGTTCTGTAAGAAATGACCAACAGGAGGAATATAGAGAGGCTTGGAGAGACTTACATCAACTGATGCTAAGTGAAACGAGCAGAACCAGGAGATCATTATACACTTCAACAATGATATTATATGAGGATATATTCTGATGGAAGTGGATATCTTCAACATAGAGAAAAGCTAATCCAATTCCAATTGATCAGTTATGGACAGAATCAGCTACACCCAGAGAAGGAACGCTGGGAAATGAGTATAAACTGTTAGTAATATTTTTGTTTTTCTCCCCAAGTTATTTTTACCTTTCGAATCCAATTCTTCCTTTGCAACAGCAACAACAACAAAATTCGATTCTGCACATATATATTGTACCCAAGATATACTATAACATATTTAATATGTATGGGAATGCCGGCCATCTAGGGGAGGGGGTGAAGGGAAGGAGGGGAATAATTCGGAACAGAAGGAGTACAAGGGATAATGTTGTAAAAATTTGCCTATATATATGTACTGTCAAAAAATGTTATAATTATAAAATTAATAAAAAAAGATGAGGATAGCTCTTTTATTGTCAGTCTAATTATTATATTTTAATATGCAAATGTTTGTTCTCTTTCCTAATTTCTTGAGGTCAAAAATGAGGTTGTAATTCTCCTAAAGTGCTTTTAATTTAGTAGGAATAAGGCAAAAATAACTTGATTTTTTAGTCTCAGTCTTAATTCTAAAATGTCCCATTTTTTATGTACAAAATGGAATAGATGATTTCAAACAGCTTTCAGCAGGGCAATCTTGTCATTGTTAAGAAATTGCATATTCAGGGCTGGTTCAATATTAGGAAAACCATTAGCATAATTGACTACACCAATAACCAAACTAACAAAAATCATCATTTTCTCAATAGATTCAGAAAAAAGCATTTCACAAAAGCTAACACCCATTCCTATTAAAAATACTGGAGAGTATAGGAATAAATTGTTTTCTTTAAAACAATCAATGATATCTATGTAAAGCATAAGATGTAATGGGGATAAAGTGGAACCATTCCTAGTAAGATCAGGGATGAAACAGGATTGCCCACTATCACCATTACTATTCAACATTGTATTAGAAATGTTGGCTTTGATGATGAGAAGAAAAAGAGATTAAAGGAAATAGAGCATGTAATGAAGAAACCAAATACTCTGCAGATGATGTAATGGTATTCTTAAAGAACCCTAGAGAATCAATGAAAAAACTACTAGAAACAATTCACAACTTTAGCAAAGTTGCAGGATAAAAAAATAAATCCACGTAAATCATCAGCATTTTTATATATTACTAACAAAATTCAGCAGCAAGAGATACAAAGAGAAATTCCAAATAACTGTCAATAATATAAAATATTTGGGTATCTGCCAAGGGAAAATCAGGAATTATATGAATACAACTACAAAATACACAAATAAAGTCAGATCTAATCAATTAGAAAAATATCATGTTCAATATAATCAATTTTAAAAATCAAGAAATTATTTTGGGATCTAGAAAAAATAACAACAAAGTTCATCTAGAAGTAAAAAAAGTAAAAAATTTAGGGAATTAATGAAAAAAAATGCCAATGAAGGTAGCTTTGCTATGCCAGACATAAAACTATATTATAAAGCAGTGGTCATCAAAACCATTTGGTAAGGGCTAAGAAATAGAGTAGTCAATCAGTGTGGTTCACAGGATAAAATAATCAATGACTATACCAATCTGGGATTTGACAAATCTAAAGACTCCAGCTTTTGGTATAAAAACTCACTATTTGAGAAAAAACTACTGAGAAAATTGGAAACTAATATGGCAGAAACTAGGCATTGACTTATACCTAACACCATAAACCAAGATAAGGTTGAAATACATTCATTATTTAGACAGAAAGAGTAATATTATAAGCAAATTAGAAGAGCATAGGATGCTTTACCTCTCAGATCTGTGGAGAAGAAATGAATTTTGACCAAAAGAAGAAATGGAACTCATTATTGAAGACCTAATAGATATTTTTCCTTATATTAAGTTAAAAAGTTTTTTGTATAAACAAAACTAATGCAGACAAAATTAGAATGGGAAAACATTTTTTATATTTAAGAGTTCTGATAAAGGCCTAAAATATATAGAGAATTGTCTAAAATTTATAAGAATTCAAACCATTCTTCAATTGATAAATGGTCAAAGGATGTGAACAGACAATTTTCAGATGAAGAAATTGAAACCATTTCTAGTCATATATAAAGGTGCTCTAAATCACTATTAATAATCAGAAAAATGCAAATTAAGACAACTCTGAGGTACTACTACACACCTCTCAGACTGGCTAAGATGACAGGAAAAGATAATGATGAATAAATGTTGGAGGGGATGTGGGAAAAGTGAGACACAAATACATTGTTGATGGAGTTGTGAACTGATCCAATAATTCTGGAGAGCAATTTGGAACTAGTCCCAAAAAGTTATCAAACTGGGCATACATTTTGACCCAGCAGTGCTTTTATTGGGCTTATATCCCAAAGAGATCTTAAAGGAAGGAAAGGGACCCACGTGTGCAAAAATGTTTGTGGCAGCCCTTTTTGTAGAGGCTAGAAACTGGAAACTGAATGGATGCCCATCAATTGGAGAATGGCTGAATAAATTATGGTATATGAATGTTATGGAATACTATTGCTCTGTAAGAAATGACTAGCAGGATGATTTCAGAAAGGTCTGGAGAGACTTACATGAACTGATGCTGAATGAAGTGAGCAGAATCAGGAGATCACTGTACATGGTAACAAGAAGACTATATGACAATCAATTCTAAAGGACGTGGCTCTTTTCAACAATGAGATGATTCAGACCAGTTCTATTGATCTTGTGATGAAGAGAGCCATCTGCACCCAGAGAGAGGACTGTGGTAACTGAGTGTGCAATGCCAGAAAAATTGAGGCAAGATAGAGATTAGAGAGTATTTAATATTTTATTTGAAAGGGAGAGATTTACTTGGGATCAAATGAATCGATGGTTTGGTTCCAGGGCTGAATGAGTCTATTGTCTCCAAGAATCCAGTGAACAATATGAGTTCTCAGTGACCTATACACATGGGTCATACTCAGGGTGTAGACTGAGGCAGGGTCAGATCAGGGTTATAAGAGCGGGAATGGGTGAGCCACCAGAGATGGGATGACATAATGGGGGGAGGCACCTTGGAGATGGGGAGAGGCATCTTGATATTTTAAAATATAAGATCTTTTATCCTTATCAAACATTGTGATGATTAAGAGGGAGGGGTGGTTTTGCAGGATTGAGCAGAACAATTGAGGCAAGGACAATTTAGGGAAACTGAGTTATGACAATTAGTGAAATTGAGTAAGGATAATTAGGGACACTGAGTCAGGAAAATAAAACAGAACTGTGGCTTAATAAGTGTGGATCACAACATAGCATTTTCACTTCTTTTGTTGTTGTCTGCCTGCAATTTGTTTTCTTTTTCATTTTTTTCCTTTTTGATCTGATTGTTTTTTGTGCAGCAAGATGATTTTATAAATATGTATGCCTACATTGGATTTACATATATTTTTACTATGTCTAACATATATTGGATTACTATATATCTAGTGGAGGGAGTGGGGGGAAATTGGAAGGTTTTGCAAGGGTCAATGACAAAAAATTATTCTTGTATATGTTTTGAAAATAAAATCTTCAATAAAAATCACAAAAAATTGCATATCCATCCCATAACTACTGGATTTTCAGGCAAATGACATAATCTCTTTTATTTCCTTCATGAAATTTTATAAATTCATTTTTCTGTTCTTTTTTAAACAATATTTAGAAAAATCATCTAGTTCAATCACTTTTACATATGTAATAACTGAGAGAAGCTGTATCTTGTTCAAAATATATAGAAAATGGGAAGAATTGAAATGTAAACCTTGGGCCTCTGGCTCCAAATAGAATACCACTTGTACTTTATTAGGAGTTACTGACATAATGAGAAGTCACAAAAATATGCATAAAGCTTGATCAATTTTCTAACATGAGTCAGTGAAAAAAGAATTTTATTGATAACTAATGTTTTTGAACAATACATATTGAGTAGATGTGATACACTTTTGTTTCACTTATTTCTCTATATCTTTCCAACTACACTACCTACTTATCAGACCTAATTATAAAGGTTAATTTGTATTTATATAGATCTATAATTTCACCAATCCTGAGACTCAAACCACCCTTAGAGATTATAATATCTTCTACTCATGTTACATGACATTTTTGTCACAGGTTTTCTTGTTTCTAGTTTTGTTTTGGTTTTTGTTTGTTTGTAAATTGAAAGTGCCAATAAAACCCTTGGGACATGCATTTATTTTTTTCTTCATTTCACTAGATAACTGAATGATTTCTTTTTTTTTAGTCTTTTATGTTCTCAATGAAGCCTTTTATGCCACATTATATGTGAATAATTATTTATAATATCCTTTAGTGCTGACAAAGCTTTGGCATTTTTTACAATTTTTATTCATCTAAGATAGGAATATTTCACAACTTCTGACAGTCAAACAACAATTATGTTTGTGTGTATGTGTGTGTGCATACACATACATATTATGTGTTAGAAAGATATAATATATGTATGAAGAGAGGGAGGGGAGGAAGAGAATAAAACCTAATGTGTGCCAGGCATGATGTTATCTATGTAGAATAAAATTATTATATATGAAATAAACCCTTTTTTGCTCTAATTTTAATGAAGATGACAATGAAATAGGTGATACAATAAATACAGAGTTAGTCAAATCAAATAAATCATGTTTTCCACTGATTCATATCCCAGTATATACAACTTTGCAAATTATACATTGTAGGCACTTAAGGAATATTTAATTAATAGGTGAATTACATCACTTTCTTCTAATATCATTACTAGAGGATCCAAAAGTAAGAGCATTAATATCTTCCTTTCTCTTCATTACAAAACTTAACAGTCTCTTTATTTATTAATCCCAGCCTCATTCCCCAGGAAGAAAAATATAGCTAAATAATATCAAACTTCAAGTAAACTATGAAACAGTCAATAATTTAGCCAGATGCATTACTTATATACATGACAAATATCTGGGACAATTTGAAGTATATGGATTTTTTTGGTCTAATGAAATATCTAGATGTTTGACTAAGATGTCAAATATCTTTTCACTGAAGTGCTTGCTAGCATAAAGATATAACCAATATATAAATATTATACAGTTAGCAGAATCATCACTGTCATTTTTTTCATCATTACAAAAAAAGCTAAATGCACCTAATTTCCTTTTCATCACTTTTTTCTTCACAGACCCATTAATTCAAATAGTAATTAAAATATTACTCAGGTGAAAATGCCTCATTTTCAAATGTAAAGAAAAAAATGTAAGCTCATTCATTCATTCATGTACTTATTCTATTTCTTATCCTCAGGAAACTTGCATTCTATTTAAGAGACTGGATTGACATACATATAGAACAATGATATAAATATTGCTTTGGAAGAGTATAATGTAAGTGACAATGAGTGATGCAGATCAGATCATGAGTGTCATAGCAGTTGAAAGGAGGAAGACATCGTTGAAGAAGCTGGACTAAACTAACTAATTAAGGATAGGTTGAATTTGTGGAGAAATTTTATATAAGGTAATCTGTATGATCAAAGGATAGGAATTCACAAGGAATATCAAGAAATCAAGAAATCAATAAACATTTATCAATCAGACAGCACAAATTTAGGATAGATTAATCCTGAGTGACATTCCTCTCCTGGTTCTATTTCTGATTCTCTATCTTTTACCACCACTTTTCAAATGTTCATACATTTCATTGAGAAACTCAAATTTCTCTTAACAATAGTTCCCTCTTTTCCTGTGACTTTCTCTTTAAATGATCCATCCAGTGGTCCTCTTTTTTCCCATTGATGAATTCCTATAAGAATTTCCATTTTGAGAGAGGGCCCACACTAGCTTTACTTCATTTTATTCCCAGCTTCACTTGTGACTCTCCAGTCTTTACCACTATATCTTCATGCCAGTACCTTCTCCTTCACCTTATTTTCACCTTCCTTTTATAGCTTACCTTCCCCATTAGAAGGCAAACTCTTCAAAGGTAGGGACTGTCTTTCTCTCTGCTTGAATTTGTATACTACAGTATACACAGTGCTTAGTATATAGTAAGTGTTTTTATAATAAATGTATATTGAATTGAGTAGACTAAACTGCAATAGAGGATTAACAAAGAGAAATAATGGGAAATAAAATTGGAAAGACTGGTTTGGTGAGATATTTAAAACTTCTAAAACATAAACAATTCGATATTGTAGAATATGATCTCTTAAGTGTCCTGGCCTTTTCCCAATTCATGTTATCAGGTCAAGATCTGTAATTTACCATTATACTTCCTATACCTTTAAAAATCTCTACTGATTATATTTCATCCCAACTGGCCATATGCTAATAAAGACATTATAAAGATATACAAAGATAAAGAGTATAAAGATTTTATGTAAGTTATTTTTTTCAAATGTGATTAACTAATAAAACTCTTAATTATAAATAGCTCATCAGAACAACATAAAATCACCTAAGAATCACAGGATTTAGGACTGGAAGAGATTACATTGATCACAGATTTAGAATTAGAAGAGATACCAAAGGTCTAGTCCAAGTATTTCAATTTTACAGATAAGTAAACAAACCCTGAGAAATTAAGGGACTTGTTCACCAAGGTCATGCAATATTTTTAAGTATCCCACTGACTTTAGGTGAATTCAGACCCTCCCATGTAAAATTCAATAATCTTTTGATGTTATCATGATGCTTTTTCTTAACCATTAGGTTGAATTCTCATTTTATAGAAAATTCAAATGCAGAGAAAATGAAGTAACTTTCCTGAGGACACACATGTAGAAAAGAACAGAGTTAAGATGAAACGCCAGTTTCTTTCATCACAAATTCAATGTTTTCTCCACAATTTTCTGGGTAAATATATCTCAATAAATTCTAATTTGAATTCTATAAAAATTTTGAGTGCTATGAAACATTGTTCTTATATTTTGCCTAGGGGAGGAAGCTTCATAATCTACATGCTTTATTGTTAACATTCTTCGATGTGAAATAGTCACTGTGCCCTTTCCCCCAAAATGGAAACCAGAGCAAGGAAGCATAGGAATGAGGTCATTTTTATTTGATCAGGGAAAAGGACTTTTACAATTATCCATTTTGCGTACTTTGGAATGTTTGATTGCTTTAGTTAAGTGAACATTTCCACTGTGTTCTATTATTTAAAACAATTATAAATTAACCATAATAAAATGGAGCCTTGCCTAGTCCTTATTTATGAAGGCAGAGAGAAAAGGGATTTGATAATCATATATTATAAAACCTTATTCCTCTCCCAGATCATCTATTTCTGCTCACCCCAGGCTAGGCATTAACCAAGACCTTATTTATTATGTATTACCTCAGCTGACTGTTGCAATCTGGGCTGCATTCCATCATGACTTAGAGTAACACATTCAGGTTCCCTTCCCTTCACCATTTCTCAGGGGTTCCCAGAGGACCTAAACTTAACTGTGATGGGTCTTTGCTTGCAGAGCCCCATCCTCCCTCTGACAAAGTGACATTCTCAGTCCTATATAATACTGGTCTAAATTGAAAGTGTACCCGTTTTCTCTACATTGTCACCAGAGGACTTATAAGAAATAATACCATTATTTGTCAGCAGCAGTTCATGATTGTTTCATGAATGAGAGGTCTATGACTAGACTGTCAATCGTTTAGTCAATCAACAAATATACTTTGAGCACTGCTCTGAGCACAGCACTATAAGAAGAAAAGACAAAATCAGAATTTTAGTGCCAGAAAAAAAGAACATTAAAGATACTCTAATCCACACACAATTTTATAGATGTGATTACTTTACCCAAATTTACGTGCTATTTGCAGAGATTAGACAAAAATCTAAAGTTTGTGAGTCCTTCTCCATGTCTCTTTCCACCATACCATAATTGCCTGTATATATACATTAGATAGTAGGAGCCTAGCTGAAATTGAGAAGCCAGCAAAGTTTAATCTTTATTTCCTCCACCCCATCCTAAAATCATTATTCTTCATCTTTCTCCACTTTGATTTAATATCTCATGAATTCAGGATTGTTCATATTACTCCTCCCTTTTCTCTCCCCTATTCCACATCTGATATCAGAAAAGCTTTTGGTATCAGCCATTTATAATTCAGTTATGAAAAAGTGAAAACTATTATATTGAAACAATTAAAAGCAAGAACAACATGTTAAATAGCATTTCAAATATATTCCTATAGGAATGCAACTTAAAAATATGTAACTAAAAAAAAATCTATTATCATTCCACCACAGGCTATAGTAGATGCAATAACCCTAATAAGCAGCTCCTTTCCTTAACAGAAATGTCCTCATTTCATCTCTCCACATTTAAATATTCCCCATTCTTCCAGACCCAAACCTGTTTGAGTATTTTTCCAACCCTTCCAGCTTATATTGAAGCTTTATTTCTCTAAATTTCTAAAATGTTTATGAGAGTAGAAAAAGAACTGGGAAGCAGAAAGATGTTTCTGAGCTTTCCTCTTTTCTGCCTGGGTGATCATGGGCAAATAATTTGAAATCTCTGTAAAATGGGAATAATACAATGTGCCCTGTTTATTTCATAAGGTGGTTATTAGAATTAAATGAGATCACATAAGTAAGAAGTCTCTGAAAATTTAAAAGCATTATATCTTAGGACATAATTACATTTTGTTTTGTAGAGTTCTCTTAATATTTTATGGATATAGGTTCCATTTTCCAGTGTCATCTCCTTGAGGGAGGAAATGCATCTTCATTTCTATATATTTCATAGCACTTGTCATGGGTCTGAACACACAATAAGTAAATGAACAGTTCCTGAATAGAAGGCAGGTAGATGAGAAAAAAAGAAAAGAATAAAGTAAGAAAAGAAGGAATAAGAGGAAGGAAGGAAGGAAAGGAAGGAAGGAAGGATAGAGAAGAGGATGAAAAAGAAGGAAGAAGCAAAGTAATAAATATTTCAGTGTGACAAGAACAGGAACACACAAGTGAATCAACTGCACCTATTCACATAATACAATGTATTGCAAATCATACTTATGAGGATTTTTTTATTTTTTTTAATGATAAGGTCTAAAATGGAAATGAGCTATTGAAAAATGATATCCCTTTAAAGTCTAGTTTTCTCAAATAATGCCAATTTAATTGCATCCAAACATAACCCAGAAGTTAGCTCAATTCTCAATGGCATCAAAACAGTGACAAGGGCCTGAAAAAAATATTCAAGCAAACTCTGCTCGACAGATATAGATTTCCCCAGACTCATAGAAAGGCCCTTTCAGCTATATACTCATTGCCTATTTCCCCTGGGATGTTTAAGACTGACACAGTGACAGGTCTCTGCCTATCACTATTTTTAATCAGAATCATTATTGCCATAGCAACCAAAAGTATATAATGCAGCTGAGGACTGGTGGCCCTATGTAACATCTGACACTTACGTAATTTTTTGTCTAATTCCAACTAAATTTCCCTTGACCGGATAAAAAGATAAAAAGGTGGTAATTTATGAATTCTGGTTTTGGTTTTTTGATAAATATAAAACTTCTCTCAAGAATTATATGAATTTTCATTATATAAATATGCTGTCAGCATAAGGGATTTCCATATTTCTCAGAATAAAGAGGAATATTGCATAGGTTAGAAGTGTAAGTTTCATTTAACTTTCTGGCCACCACTGCACGTCAGTAGAAACATGTTATAATTTAAGAGTTAGGAAAACCAGATTTTAAACCTTGCTTCATACAACTGTTGTCTGTATGACCCTAGACAAGACAGTTTGTCTCAACTTCAGTTTCTCCTTTTATCTAGTTCTTGCTCCAGGGTTGTGATGATCAAATGAAATAATGAGTGGAAATTACTTTACAAACTTCATAGCAGTAATCACATATCTATTGTCATTGTCATCACCCCCTCACCCATCAATCACCATCATTTGGTGGGACAAATCCAATGCTGGCAAAAGTTTCTGAAAGAAATTAAAGTTTTTCCTAGTTGTTTTTTCAACTGTTGTGCTATTATAGAATCATTTATGCCATAAATATGAGCCAAGGTGCTTATGTAGAAGGTACAGGATTGGAAGTTGGGGAAAAGTGGTTTTTAATTCCAGCTCTGTGAGGAACTACCTCCATCACCCCAGGCAAATCATTTTCCTCTCTTCCCTCTTCCCATCTTTACTTCATTTTCTGTAAAATTAAATTAGATGAAAATATATCAAGTGATCATTCTTGCTCCTTAGATGTCCTGACTCTAATATGGAACAAGCTAGTTAGCAAAATCCAGCAAAAAGGAACAATAACAATCATAACCTAGAAGTCACTCCAAAACCATCTGTTCCACAAAGAATTATCTCTTATCATTATAAAGAGCAGCACTCAGAAACTTACCAGAATATGGAGGGTTTCCATATAAATTGGAAGGCTTTTGCTTCTTTAGGTGCTTAATCAGAGAAGTGGCCTCTGAAAGAATAAAAGAAAAAGACTTACTAGAAATTTGAAAGGAACAGTGTTTATGAAAAAAGGAGAGAGGAGACAATAAAGTACTAATATGATTGTAATTACACCCTTATCTTAACCAGGATTGTAGAAGTCTTTGGATGATTTCCTTCCTTTCCTATTAGAGTACAAAGACTATTGCAATAGCTATATTTGCAATATAAAGGATTTCATAATTCTTACAAATGCCTGTCTTGCAGATCTCATAGGAACTAATTTTTTTTAAACCTATGTCAAGCTCATTGTCTCATTCCATAACCCATTTCAAAATATCACCCTATATCAGAGAAGTGCCATGCTGAATAAAATTTCAGAGATTATCTAGTACAATCCATCTTTTTAAAGAAGAGGAAAATAAGTCTTGCAGGTTAAAACTGATTCATCAAAGTAATAAAACTACTAATGATAGAGAAAACCTGGACCAAAAAACACAGGTCTCCTGACTTTTGCTAAAGTTTTTTTTGGTAAATGTTGCTAAAACTCAATTTGCTAAACAAATTTTAAGTCTAATTTTTGATAGTCTTTGTTTCTTAATAGAAATTTCAGGCATTGGCAAATACAAGACGCATCTTGGGACAAGAAAGAACCTTTCTGATGCCCAAGAAACCATACCATACAGGTATAAAAATGTTTCAATGTCAACATAAGAACTGTGATGTGGAGAAAAAGTAGTTCAAGGCTCATGGAGACAGCTCTGCCTTTAAAGATTGTCCAGATACCTACTAGCCTAGAATTTAATCAGCAGGAAGCTGGTAGTTGTGGTATATGAGGAGTGGGGGCAACTAGGTTACATACTAGTTAGAGAATATGATAAAGATATCAAAGATAGAGTTGAACAATATAAATTCAAAATGGGAGAGAAGATCAATTGGGGAAAGAAAAAGGTCCCTCTTCTGCTTATGATTGATTTTTAACTCAGCTGGTCCCCAAATTTCTGGGATGGGAAGGACTCTAAGGCTCTCTGGGTAGTAAAAGGAAACTTGATTACAAGGATTCATTTTAAACAAGGGCCATCACTTGCTACAAAAGTGGACAGTAATTTAATGGTTTTTTTTGTTTTGTTTTTTTCCTGAACACTCAAGTCATCATGAGACATGTTCAAATTAGGCTCTGTTAAGGATGGCTAGCCACCTTTCTATCCTTCTGTCTCTTTTTTGTGGTAGCTTTTCTTTGTTTTTGCTTTAGAAATAGCTATTTCCCTATGAACAGAAGAGATCACATTCTGCATCTAGATGATAGATGACAGGCAGTGACATGTTAGACATTTTTGTATAGTTCCTATGTGTGATTTGTGTCAGAATCATGGCTAGAAACTCTTCTTCTAGGGGGATTGTAGCAGTTTCTTCCTTCAGAATGACAGTTGTAAAACCTTGTATTTATGGAATAGGTGTACACAAAGGAAGAAATAGGGAGAGTGTTAAAGAGGCTGTGGGCTCAGGCCTTGACTTCCCTAAAATGTCCATTCTGCTCTAGATAGTACCAACAATTTAGGCTCAGCTGGATGTCCTTGAGAATCATAGTAATTATTTTACTATGGACAGGGAAGATTTTATAATCTTATTACCTATTCACAAGTTAAATGAGATAATGAGAATAAATGATATCTCATTTAGATAGATAACATATAAATAACACTTTTTACAAATTTTACTATATTCTATATAGAGAGATGCTCATTGTAGTCATTTTTACTATTGTGGAGCAGCTTAAATACTTAGAATAGATTCAAAAATCAAGGTTTAGGAAATAATCAATTCATCAAATAAATATTTATTCAATGCTTGCTTAGGGAGTGTACTCTTTTAAAATCCCCTAGGGTCCCATTTGCTTGAGATGTGCTCAGCATTAATTCCAGGCAAGGGAATAGAAGCTGGAAATGAGCTTACTTCTAAGCATATTCTTGAAAATATATGTCATAATCCCTACCTCATTTCAATCTTCCAGTAGAGGTTTGATAGTCTTCTTCTCCTGGCCATGAATGACTGAGGAGTTTGCAATGAAAGGTAACTGAATCTCCTAGTTGGTTGATGAGCAAGAAGAACATGATGCAGAAGAAGGTGAGCTGTTCATTCAAATGTTCAAGTGGAGTGCTCTTCCAGTGTAGATTTTAAATGAGGAAGATGTCTAGGAGCTGCTACTTGGGAGACCAGTAGTCTGCTCTATTTACTATCTAATTGCCAAGTGTTCCTGGATGATTGACAGAGAGCCTCTTTTGTCTTATATTTCCTTTTTTGCTCTCAAGTGAGTAAATATCTGGAGAGGGGGTGGACCTCATTACTTCTGAAAGGTTGAAAAAAAATCATCAGAGTTCCCCTCTGCAAGTCTAGTAAACACTCAGGACACAGCAGCTGAGCTGTCTACTTAACACAGATCAGCAGAAAATTGACCCAATATGGAAAAGCCACCACAGATAAGCAAAGAAGCAGCTCATTTGTTATGATGGCAAGCCTTAAAGCTTCCTTGGTAAGGATGCCTCAGAGGGATAAAATAATTCCTATAGCTAGGACTCAAATATTCACATATGTCTAACTCCCTTTTGATTTTAAGTTTTAAGTCCTCTCTCCACAGGGACCAAGTTTATGCAGAGGGGAAAATACATCTCCTGGAATGAGGGACATTTTGTACCTTCCATCCCAGTATATTATTCTTTATAAAAGCTAATTCTTTCCAACTGGTTAATTGATATGGGGAGTATACTAAGTCTCCTTAGTAGTGTATGAGAAGTCACAACTCTTCAGTGTTACGCATATAATCCTGAGAAAAACAATTGACCTCCATGGAGAGCCTTGAATGCCAGGCTAAGGAGATTGAATTATATTTAATAAGGCAATGGGGAGTAATCAAAAGCTTTTGAGGGGTGGAATGACATAATCATATCTGTGCATTGGGAAAACATCTGATAATGACATGCTGAATAGATTAAGGTAGGGAGATTGTAGATATAATAATAAGCATCTCTGGTAGAATATAAGTCTGAACATAGTAACTATTATTTTAGGTTCATATCTCTACTGTCTTACATATGATAAGATTTTAATGCTATTTGCTGAACTGAGAAAGGAAAACTATTAGAAGGACATCACTTTAGCAACAGGTAATAAGAACATACTGAGAAGGTAGAAGTTTCTGTCCAGGAAATCTGTTATATATTTATTAAGAACAGAAATCAAAGACAAGTTCTAGGCTTTCTAGAGCTTAACTTGTAGAATAGTAGTGCTATTAATCACAATGAAGAGGAAAGAAGAAAAGGAGCAGAGAGAGAAAGGAAGAGAATGAATAGGAAAGGAGAGGAGGGGAAGCAAGGTGGCAAGGGAAGAGGAAAGAACTGCTATATACTCAGTATATATTAGTTTGTTGATAGATTGATACTATTAATGGCCTAAATAAGATAGAAATAAAACTGCAAATAGGAACTTAAATTCAAATGCTTTGCAACTGAAAACTATAAGAGCTATTGCCACCATGACAAAAAATCCCAAGAAATCTAATCTTTTTAGTTAACTTTTTTTTAATTTCAACTTACTAATATAAGTTTTCAATTACTAATATTGTAAACAAGAAAGCAAAAAAGTAAAGTTATTACTCTAACAGCAAAAATGATCGAAACATCAAAGACTTTGCCAGCAAGGAATTTTAGAGATTGAAGAGTTCAATATTTTGATTTAAAAGATGAGGAAACTAAGGTACAGAAAGGGTGAATTACTTCTCCCTATTGAACTGTAAAATTCAATAGAAAAGGATCCTACTTTTATAAAACCTTTGCATCTTCTCCAACATGAAGCCTAGGATATGCACAAAGAAGAAAGTTAATAAATACCTGGCATCTCAAACTGAATTATTAAAAACTAGCTAGCTAGTAGCAGAACCAGAACTCTCCAGATTTGTGGTTCCTAGCTAGTCCTCTTTCTTCCACCCTGCCCTATCAGACAAAAAAAAAAAACTCCAATTACCAAAAACTGAGAAAACTACTCTCAGGACCCAGAGATAAGCTGCTCTATTTTTTTGACCCCAGCAATTACATTGATTACTTCTGGCTGAAAAAAAAAATGGTCCATCTTAGCTCTGTGCTCATGGAGAACATAATGCCTGATCACTAGGTCTATTTCCTACAGTGCTTTAATTAAGTATATCATCCTTTTTATGTTTTCTAAGAATTTTTTACTAGAGAAGGATATAGGGTAACGGAGAGAAATGGAATAAATTGGGAAAGTATAAAGTTACAGAACTGAAATTCAAGAGAAACAAAGTAGATGATACCCTCCTGACTTTTGAGTAGATTGAAGGATTTCAAGTTCTGTTTTATTCTTTTTATTTCTATCTATTTGGTCTTCCTGGGGACCCAACATGAATTGCATCAATCCCAGGTCTAACCACCACCCAAAAAATCTACTTCCATAGAGAAAGTTATTCCTGTACCTTCTTTTTCATGTACTATTTTTAAAACTGTACTTTTCTCTTTTTCCCTCAAAGAATTTGAGTTTAGACCCTCCCTCAAAAGAACAGGCTGCAGAAAAAGTAGGGAGTTCTATATATAAAACAAGAATCACAAAAGATACCTAACAGGCATTACTATGAAAAATCAATCATTTGGAGAGAAAGTCTGGCATATTACTCACTGGGGGCAAAAGAGATTTGGGGTCATTAGGATAAATCTGATGCTAGAAAGATAAGAGGTAAAGAAATCCTCTATAGAGTCATGTTCCACTGAATTGATATTCATTGCCATTAAACAGATCAGCATCTTTGTGGTGGTTTCTGTCTGTCATCAAGGTTTCTTTATATAAGGAAGGCAAAGTGAGTCTGTGTTTTCATATTTTTGGTAGTTCTAGGAAACTGAGATACATAAAGTATATCAGCAGCCACAGCAAGAGTTCTTTGCCTTTTTTTCCTAATTCCTACAATATCCACATATACCTTAGCATTTTGAAATCGATATTTCATGACACTCAAATAATGCAGGATTTTAGAATCTCTGAAAAGAGTAAAATATAGGATCCACAAGTAGTGAAATTATTTATCAAAAGAACCATAAATAGCAAAATATATCTTTTGGTTTTTTATATTATTTTTTCTCTGAATATCAGTTTTTGGAAGAATGACTTAAGCATCTTTCTCCTTTGTCCTATATAGCAAGGTTGTACCAGGCTAAGATTTAAGCAGATATGTCAATAAAGATTCTTTGAGTAATTTAAAATAGTCAGGGTAGTCTTCCCAACAAGTGGGGTTTAAAAGATCAAAATTTTCTTGACACTCAGGGACCAAGGTTTTGCATTCTTCTTAAGCCATAGGTGATAAGATGCGAAACTAAATCTAAACCTAAATTCATCTAATCATCTAAATTCAGAAATTTATGTTCCTGGAATTTATTCTTTATCATTAGGATCCTCTACTTTGGAATTACTTCAATTTTATCCAAAATTGATTGACTATTTTTTATTGTTATAGAACCTCGGAGTTTGAATGGAACCTGAGAGGTCAACTGGTCAAACTCTTAAAAATATCATTTAATCTTTCTTTATCCAAGAATTCTATTCTAGAAAATGTCCATACATTTTATGGGACATTGAACTGGGTATAACTAGACCATGTATGAACTGTCAGTGTGCTAAAGGGAAGTACATGGAAAATGGAGAAAAGATTTTGATTGCAGAATTTAAGAACACCTGCAAAAGGCAAACACCTGGTTGGGAGAGTGAGTGCAAACAGTTACTCATAGCTGCTGATTGTCTCCTGGCCTATTTGGAATTATGAATCCCTGTTAGAAGTGTAGCTATAAATATAAGCCCCTGGGTATATAAAGCATATCATTAGTTGGTTAGGATTCTGGAGGTTATATTGTGAGTCACCAAGAATAAAGTGAGAATGTCATGGACAGGGGCAGTGAGTCTGCATGTGAGTGATAGGGCTGATTTGAAGGATGCCAGCCATAATGCAGGGCAAATTTGGAGACTGCATTCTATCCATCTTGACCTGGGGAACTCTGGGCAGGGCTCTAAATCCTAGATCTTACCCAGAGATGCCATAGTAGAGAGCCCTTGGTGAATGCCTATTAAATCAAGTTCTGTCCCTTATTATTTATTTCCTCTGTATCTGGTAGTTGTGTGTGGAAAAGAAGGATAGAAAAAAGAGTAGGAACAGGATGAACATAGAGCTGTTGACAAAACTGAGAATAAGGGCTAATTGTAGGAATTATTTTGGGGGGTTGTCTTTCTCAAGAATATTTTTTTTTTCTTTTTGGCCCTCATCTGAGAAGCATAATTAGTCAAACTTTCAGGTAATGTATAGGGTTAATTCTCCCACCAGTTATAAAAATAAACAGCTGTGTCTGTAATAGTTCTAAACCTGTAAACCTTAAAAAATTCAATCAAACAGGTTCTAATCTTGATGGACAAAAGAAGTGACTAATTTTCTCACATAATTATGTTGGTTTTTCACTGGATTGACAAGCTTTTTGGCACCATGTAGAACAGCTAACATTGTTAACAGCTGTGCAAAATCAGAAGGTACTGAAGTAGATGGAAAAAAATGTTTGCAAGTGTGAACATTACAGTTAAGCCCTGGAAAGCAGAGGATCTAAGTGGTCTTGACTAGACATTTAATGAGTAAAAGAGGTTATTGAGGATGAGAAAATGGACGTTACTGAAAATAGCTGCTTTCATTCTCCCTCTAAGATTTTGTAGAAAAGGAAGATCCCAGAATGACTAAGTATTTGGGAAAAAGTAGAAACTAAACTAGATTTGGCATTTGATAACCTGGATTCCTTTCAAAGTTCTACTCTTGGCTACTTGTTTGACCCCAGGCAAGTCAGCAGACTTCACTAGAGCTTGGATTCTTTATCTATAAAGTGAGATCATTGAACTGGATAATCTCTGAAGACATTTCCAGCTCTTCACACTATACTCCATTTTTATCCCAAGGGCATGAAAAAAAGGAAAAAAAAAAAAAACCTATCTGGAAAACCTGTCATTTAGCTACTCCATTTAAAACCTCAATTCCAAACTCCCAAAAGACCACCCTGTCTCCTTCTATCCTCTCTTGCCTATATTATGTTCCTTTTTTTTTAAATTTGAGATTAATTTTTCTTAGTGTTCTCTAAGTTCATTACATTCTTAGAAAGAAATTTCTGGCAAGTCTCAAAGAGCAGAGAATAGAAGATGAATGATTTGGAAAAGCTTATAAAGCACCACTGGGCAGTAGCATTCCCAAATCCAAGACTAAATTAGTCACATTTCTGCCAGAAGTACAATCAGTTCTTTTAGAATCATCTAGCTGGTTCCAGAAAAGTTTTATTAAATCTTGTTAAATATTTCAAATGATTCCTGGAAATGTTTTTCCTTCAGTACTGTTTCTTTGATGTCAAAGTATTTTTAATCCCACATTAATTTTTTAACTCAAAATTATTTATATCTTGAACTTTTCTAATTATTTTTTACTCACTTTCCATCCAATTATTGCCTCTCTCTCTCTCGTCTCGGTCTCTCTCGTCTCTCTCTCTCTCCTCCTCGTCTCTCTCTCTCTCTCTCTCTCTTTCTGTGTGTGTGTGTGTCTGTCTCTCTGTCCATCTCTGTCTCTGCCTTTATATGTATATATATTCACATCTATATGTGAATATGAATATGTATATATATGTACATATAATATTTTGAAATTGAAAATTAATGCCCAACTTTATTTTTTATTTTTGATTGAGAATTGTATCAAATCAGTGTATCAGTACTGATAGCTCAGATTTGGATTTGGCTATATTGTTTCAGTGATAATTTTTATAAGAGTTTACCTTCCTATTCCCATGAGCTACAGCCTGACCAGAGTTTGCATGTTTTAAAAGGGAAGAGGGTGAAAAGGAAGATGATTACAAGATGTTCACACACTTAGACTTTCAGACAATGTGAGTCAACTCTTGGTCCTGAGCTATAGAAATTCCCCTCCCTGGGAGTCAAGTCCACCTTCATCTCTGAGGACCAATCATAGTATTAGCTTAATTTGCATCGTTGGACTGCATTTTATAACTATAAAAAAGCCATTCTGACTTCCCTTTGAGGAGATGTGGATCTCATATATTGGCAATCGCTAGTCATGCTAATAAATTGATCATGGTTGTAATTTTGTGCCACAATTTCTCTTTATTGCAGATTTTTATCATGACAATATATATGTATATATATATGTGTGTGTGTGTGTGTATTGTATATATATATATATATATACATATATATGTGTGTATATGTATATGCAGACATTGTATATGTGTGTACTGTGTACTTACATATGTATATTATATGTGTGTGTGTTTGAATGGTGAATTTGGAGGACATGTATCCCAGATATGTGATGATTTTCCCTAGTAGAATGGGCAAAAAATGGAACAAAAGAAAATTTGTTCCAATAGTGATCAAGGCAAAGGAAGAAAAGCTGCTGAGTGATTAGTGCTTGGTTAGATAGAGGAATAAAGGTCATCCACTGATCCTGAGCCATCAGCGATTGTCTTAACTTTTGTCACCAGACTACTCTGGACAAAAGAGACAAACAACTTTAACAACTTTGCCTCACTTAAATCCAATTAATTATGTGTGAGTCAAAAAACATTTCTCATGCTATTTTACGATTATTACCTACCTCAAAGTCCTATGGTGAACAGCAAATGAAAAAGTAGCAGATGCAAATGCCCTAGGAATTATGGTCACAACCTTACAGGAAGGCCCAGGCCACAGAATTGTTTCTCATTGGACTAAAACAGCAGTGAAATTCAACAACCTCAGGATGTCTGAGCAACCATTTTAAAGGATTATACTGCTCACCTCCTGGAATGATGAAGGATCTAAAAAAGATACCCCAAACATTGACTGCTTCATCCAGCCCTGACCTGCTTGCCATACAAGTAGGTATCCCACCCTGCACATAAAACATGAAAAAAATGTACATATGTTTTTGCAAAGATGGTTCCACTCACCATCAATACATGAAATGGACACATTTATGGACTTGAAAGACGAATAGCTCTTATTCAGTAGTTATCATAATCAAATAGCAAGCAGCCTTAAATGAAATGAAGCTGGCAAAAGAAGACCAATTTACCAAAATCAGAATTGAATACACATTTTTCTGGAGTGGTTACAGGGATGGAGAGCACCAGGAAGCTGGTGTAAATTTTGCAATTAAAATTAATTAAGTCAATGATCTTGTATGCCTCCCAAAGGGAGACACTCATAACAATGCAATTGCCCCTTGAAGGAAAGCACTGTGTCACAATTATCAGTGCATATTCTATCATGACAAATCTTAATGAGAGCAAAGAAAAATGTTATGAGTACTTGAAGATCCTCATCACCAACATGCTAAAGGAAGACAAACATAATCTGGGTTAATTCCAGATTAGGTACAGACTATCAGTCATGACAGCTTTTGGGATGAATAAAGTCAGAAACAGCAACTATCTCTTGCTGCTGAAGATTTGTACCTCACATGACATTCTTATCACCAACATTTCCTTCTATTTACCCAAATTCAATAAAACTCTGTGGATGTAGCCTTGCAGAAAACATTGACATTTTAATAAACTATGTCATTTGTAAGACAGACTGTGAAAATGATAAAGATGATGTGTAAAGCAGAATGCTGGACCAATCGTAGACTTATCCATTCCAAGCCAAATATTTGCATTCAACAAAAATGCCAGCCCTAAGGCAAGATGATTACCAGAAGATTTAACTTCAACAAATTAGTACACTTTTCTGAGTATTCTTGGCTCATTAAGAGGGCAGATGAAATTCAATTTCACATTGGTAATAAGAATCCAAAGTACTTTTAATATGCCCTGAAAAAATTTTATAGGGTAAAGACTTCCGATACATTTCAACTACACAATACTGGTAGAGCCACATTAATTAGTGATAAGGACATAATCCTGGAGAGATGAATTGAACCTGTGTTTCCAGCAGACCATCATCAATCAATGCTGAATTGATTGATTCTATACCTCTCTATATCTCAAATTGAAGTCAATCCCTTTCTAGTCTAACTTCAAATTGAAGAGCTTTTGGATGCCTTTGAAGTTTTTTGTTTTTGTTTTTGTTTTTTGTTTTGTTTTTTGTTTTTTTGGCAGTGACTTGGTGCTTATTCTATTCCAGCTGAGATTTATAAGTTAGGTGACTCTGATATTTATACAAAATCTGATAAAATTTTTTGTGGCTTATATAGTAAGAAGAGATTGTTCCCCAGGAGTTCAAAGATGCTTTCATTGGTCATCTTTACAAAGGAAAAGAAAATAGGTTGTCCTATAGCAATAACAGGGGGGAGAGGGTCTCTGAGTCTGACTTTCTCTGTTTCTCTCTGTGTCTGTCTGTCTTTTGTGGCTGAGTCTCTCTCTCTGGGTCTTTGTCTCTGTCTTTATCTCTTCTATCTGTCTCTTCCTCCTTCCCTTCCTCTCTCCCTTCTCCCTCTCCCTCTCCCTCTCCCCTTTCCTCTTTCCCTTCTCCCTCTCCCTCTCCCCTTTCCTCTCTCCCTTCTCCCTCTCCCTCTCCCCTTTCCTCTCTTCCCTCTCCCCTTTCCTCTCTCCCCTCTCCCTCTCCCTCTCCCTCTCCCTGGCTCTGTTCATTTCACTCAGCATCAGTTCATGTAAGTCTCTTCAGGCCTTTCTGAAATCATCCTGTTGGTCATTTCTTACAGAACAATAATATTCCAAAACATTCATATACCACAGTTTATTCAGCCATTCTCCAATTGATGGGCATCCACTCAGTTTCCATTTTCCAATTAATTGACATACATACCTATGCATATATATACATATGCACATACATGTGTATATAATTATTTATTCATTCTTTATATAAATATTGCACAAGCATTGTTAGTAGAGTTGTAAACACATTCAACCATTCTGGAGAGCAATTTAGAACTATGCTCAAAAAGTTATCAAACTGTGCATACCCTTTGATCCAGCAGTGTTACTAGTGGGCTTATATCCCAAAGAGATCTTAAAGGAAGGAAACGAACCTGTATGTGCAAAAATGTTTGTGGCAGCCCTTTTCATAGTGGCTAGAAACTGGAAATTGAAGGGATTCCCACCAATTGGAGAATGGCTAGATAAATTATGGTATATGAATGTTATGGAATATTATTCTTCTGTAAGAAATGACCAGCAGGATGATTTCAGAAAAGCCTGGAGAGATTTACATGAACTGATGCTGAGTGAAATGAACAGAACCAGGAGATCATTTTACACTTCAATAACAATACTACATGATGATCAATTCTGACAGATGTGGCTCTCTTCAATGAGAGGATTCAAATCAGTTCCAATTGATCAGTAATGAACAGAACCAGCTATGCCCAGAGAAAGAACACTGGGAAATGAGTATGGACAACAACATAACATTTCCACTCTTTCTGTTATTGTTTGCTTGCATTTTTGTTTTTTCTTCTCAGGTTATTTTTACCTTCTTTCTAAATCTGATTTTTCTTGTGCAACAAGATAACTGTATAAATATGTATACATATATTGTATTTAACATATACTTTAACATATTTAATATGTATAGGACTACCTGCCATCTAGAGGAGGGGATGGAGGGAAGGAGGGGGAAAGTTGAAAGAGAAGTTTTTATGAGGGTCAATCTTGAAAAATTACCCATGCATATGTTTTGTATATAAAAAGCTATAATAAAAAAATATTGCATAAGCATCTAAAATTCACCATGATCCAAAGGGAACTTATCTCCATCCCAGATCCATTCTTCCTCCAAACTTTCCTATTTCTATTAATGATACAACCATCCTTATATTCAACAAAGTTATCTTTAATTTTAATCTCATCTTTCCTTTCACTCCATTCTCATAGCCAATCACTTTCTAAGTTTTATTTACTCTATGTTTTCATCATCTCACAAATATTTCATTTTTTTCTCTTATTCACACAGTTTCTATTCTTGTTTAGGATCTTGAAACTTTTCAGATCAAACACCAAAGTCTTCTCTTTGGTCTCCCTGACTTTAGTCCTTCCCAATCTGACTCTCAAGACTTTACCATTCCATAACTAGCCTCTCTTTTGCTTGAGGTCTTCTTAGCCTGTCACAGCCTTTTACCTCTTCTAGCCAATTCTACCTCCTTCTCCCATTAAAAAAGTCCTTTTGGGGAGGCCTCCATTTTGGATTGCCCTAGGCCATCTATCCTTCAAACCTATTCAGTTTTTGCTTCTCTCAGAATTTTACCATTATGCCTCAGTTGCTCTCTTTCCTTGAAATTTCCCATGGTACCTGGAGCTCTTTTAACCTGAAATACTGTCTGCCTTTCTGACCTCCTTCTCCCATTGATGAATTCCTCTCAAGGCTTCCATGTTGGAAATAGGTTTAGGCCAGCCATTCTTCCCATGCTGTACCTACCTTTCCACCTCCTCCACCTGTTTTTCAGATGCCTTTTGTTTACTGTCTTCCCTCAAGAGAATATAATCACTTTGAGAGCAGGAACTATCTTTATTTTTAATTATATTTGTATCCCTGATAATTAACAGAATCACTAACACATAATAGTAGCTTAACAAATACTTGTTACTTTGTCCAAGTGCTACTGGTTGTGGAGTAAGAAAGACACTAAAAATCTCATCTTCTCAAAAAATTGGAAATGACTGCCTTGGGGCAAAACCATGTGGAAATTGCAAGTAGCCTGAGAAGAGAAATCCTATACATAAATCTTTATAGCCAAATAGGTGATGATAAATAAAGGGATTGATAGATTTCCTGCAAAGGTAGATATATGTATTTTCCACTTAGCTTGAGTATAAAGTCCATGGCAAATATTTGTGAACCCCAAACTCCTATAGAGAAGGGAGAATTTTAATTCCTTAGGCAATGATATACCCAGATCTAATCTTATAGCCAAAGAAAGGACATTTCTTAGTCAGCATTATCCTTGTGACTTGCTTGGGTAACCCTAAGTTCAAGATATTTGACAACCTAAGGGATGAATAAAATTCTTTAATGAATTGTATTCCTTAGAGAAAGAAGAGATCAGCTACATCATTAATTAGCCATGAACTCCCTAGAAAACCAAGCTAGTAACTTATTATAACAGTTTAAATATGATGATGGGATCATTTACTTAGAGTATTTGCCTTCTTAATGGTATCCAAATGACAGGAAAAGACTATAGGCTAAAAGGGACTTCACAGAACCCTGTCAGAAGGCTAAGGATCTCCCACAGTAATAAATTCAATCTCCATCCAAGAAGAGCTGATGGGCTATTTAAGTATTTTATTTATTTCTTTACCGATGTGTTCCTGTTATTCCTTTGCAACTTTTTCATTCTTTAATTAAAGGCAAGTGATTGGGCTCAAGTCCTACCTTGGGCACATACAATTTAAACTCTAAGTGCTTTAGGTAACTCTTTAATACTACCAACCTTCATTAGTAGTGGGGGTTTCCCTCCTGGGAATTTCATTATATCAATGAAATCATAAGCCTAGTCTCTCTACCTAAAATAGTAGTTAACTTGCCCATATGTATTACTGTCTTGATTGTATTGAATATGTATTACTGTCTGAACCTACCCTGATAGCCAGATTTGGTTAAATGTGAGCTCTTTTAGAGCTTTTCCTGGTTGTTCTAGGTGTGGTAATAAACCAAAAAAAAAGATTATGATCATCTTATTAGGATCAGGCCTCAGGCTTGCATCTGATGTAAGCCCAGAATTTTGGAAGACTCAAAATCTTGGATTATATAATCAGTGGAATGAAAGATGATACAAAGTTAAATTTAAGCCCATTCCTGAAATATTTCTCAAAATAAAGAACCAAATCATCAGTATCACAAAATGTTAAAACTAGAAGGGGTTTTAAAAATCTTCTAATCTAAGGTAGCATGTAACAGTAACAAATCAGTGGTTTAAAAGGGTATTAAGCTATTGATCAACAAGCATTTATTGTGAGCTTGTTATATACTAGGTAAAGATATAATGGTCTCTGACCTCAAAGCACTTATATTCTAAAGGCAGAAAACTAAGGATGGAAGTAGGTTTATACAAAATACATATATAATATATGAACAAAAACCTTTGAGAAAAAGATTCTCACAACTGAGAGCACAATGAAAGACTTCCTGCAGAAGACGGGCTTTGAGGTGGGTCTTGAAAGAAAACAAGGTTTTTAAGAGGCAGAAGTGTTGAGGAAAGCATTTCAGTTATGGAAGTCAATCAGTACAAAAGCACAAGAACAAAATATGAATACCATAGCTGAAACACAAAATATATAGAAGGAAGTAACATGTAAGAAGATGGGGATAGATTATGAAGAGCTTTCATTGTCAAACATAAGTATTTAAATTTAATCCTGGAAGTATTAGGGACTCACTGAAGTTTATTGAGTGAAGGAATAGGAGGAACATGGTCAGACTCATATTTACTTGACAACTATGTAGAGGTTGGTATATAGTAGGAAAAGTCCAGAATCAGGGAAACAATAATAAAAGTATTTCAATCAGCCAATTGACAAATAATGAAGAGCTAAACTAGGAGAGCAATTGTGTCAGTATAGAGGAGATATAGATAAGAAATGTAATAAAGGTAAAAATTACAAGAATTGATATGTGATTAGATTTGTCACTTGATTGAGACTGAACAGTACAGGATGACAATAAGATTAAGAAATTGTGTGACTGGAAGGATAGCAGTGTACTTAATAGTAATAGGAAAGCTTATAGAAGGGAAGAGGCTAGAAGAAAAGGTTGGAGTTCTGTTTTATGGACACTATTGGAGATGCCTATGGGACATTCAGTTCAAAATGTACTATAAGCAATTGGTGATATGTGACTGCTAGTGAAACTAGAACTGAAAATATAGGTCTGGGAATCATCAGCATAAAAGAATGATAATTAAATTTCTGAGATTTGCTGAAATCACCAGCAAGATAGTATAAAGGCAAAAGAGCAGAGGTCTCAGGATGCAGCCTTAGGGAATGCTCTTAATAAATGAACATGACAAAGATGATGATTCAGCAAAGAAAATCATCATCTTTGTCATGTTCATTTAAAGATCCAGCAAAAGAGACTAAGAGGTAATCATTCAGGTAAGAAAAGAACCACATACATACAAAGGAAAAAAAAAACACAAAAGAAAGTATTTGGGGAGAAAGTAATCAGCAGTGTCAAAAGCTACAGAGAGATCAAGAAGAATGAAAACTGAATAAAAAGCTATTATATTTGGTTATTAAGAAATCAGTAATGGTCATCCTCTTATTTTTTCAGTTCTTTGTCATCCCAAAAAGGTCTGGCATAAAAATAGGCAAACAGCTTTGAAATGTTTAATTACAGAAGACTGGAAATGAAGAATGCTGTCCCTCTCCAGAAGGGTCCAAAAAAACTCAAAAAACTTAGCCTCTAACAAAACACTGCAGAATGAGACATATTTTTAGACTAGCCAAATAGAAGCTTTATTTTGCTTGATTATGTATATACACTAGAAAGAGATTTTTCCCATTTTTCTCAATGTTGTGTATTTGGGATAGTTAGAAATTAATTTATTTTTCATTGAAAACTACATTTTAAAAGAATAAAATAAAGAGATATCATTAGTAATTTGATTAGTTTCAGTATGATGAAGTACTAACAAGATTATAAAAGATCTAAAAGAAAATTAGAGGAGATGTGGAGGTACCAATTATAGGCTTTTTTCTCCTCAAATTTAGTTAAAAAAGGAAAGAGAAAAGTAGAATGATAGCTAGTAGTTTAGGATGACCAAATAAGAAGGGGGTTGTTCCATTTTTTAGGTAGGACTTACATAATCATATTTGTTGGCAACATAGAAGAAGTCAATAAATAGTGGGAGATTAATACTTAAAGAGGATGGGAATGATAATGGAAGCAAACTGCTGGAAAAGATAGGGTAGAAGGTTGAGAGTGCAAGGAGATCTGTTTGATCATCGTAGTGAAGTAAAAGATGAGATAGTAGGAATGATGTCAGAAGATAGGAGTTGAAGAGAATCAAGGGGAAAAATCTTTTTGAATAATATTAATGTTTTTGGTGAAATTTGAAGCAAGTCCTCAACTAAGAGCCTACAGGGATATGGTGCTAGGGAAAGTTTGAGGAGAAATGAGAATGTTTAAAACAATCACTAAGGTAAGTGAAGAGATTATATAGCCTAAACAGAGAGATAGCAAAATATAATTTTTGTGGGGGATTTGTCATCAGTATCTATACATTCCCATCTCTGTGTCCTTTACATTTTTCTACCCTTCACACTTTCCTCACATCCAAGATATATTTGTTTTTCTTCCCGCCTGTCCTTTCAAAATTTGTTTTTAAATAAGATAATGCTATATATTAATATAAGTATATCACAGGGATTAATTTCTCAAAAAATTTTTTTATTCTACTCCTTACCTCTAATTGTGTGGTGAGAGAGTTTGTCTCTGCTTTAAATAAATAGATAAATTTCAAGCATTGGGGAGCACTGGAGTAGAAATCTGGATAGATGTCATTTCTGTAACTCCCCAAATCACACCACAAAGGTACCCTAATTCAAATTAGAAGCAAAATCAGTCCATTCTGACTATGAGTGGCAGAATTTGTCAGCCAGAAACTGCAACTTGTCTCTGTTCATATGCTCTCTGGCTCAAGCAGGTGTTCCCAATTACCTACTCAGTCTGGACTGCCCATGTTGGAACAAGTTCTTGTCTCCACCATAATGAACAGATGAAATTCCAGAACCTGGGATAGAAAAGTTGCTTCACTTAAGAAAGTCCTTCCTTATTACTGTCATCTTACATCTATCTCTTCTGCTTAATTTGCTCTCATCATTCAGACACTCTATATCCTCTGACTTTTGACTTTAACTTCCCCCATATCTTGCTTTGGTCTCTGGCATTTGTGGCCTGATTTTCTCTGTCCAATTAGCTTCTGACCCACCTCTTTGCTGACCCTGATTCTTATTTACCTACCTGGTGCTAATTGGTGATCCACCTCTGCCCTGAAAAGCCTGCACTTTTTACTTCTCATCTATCCCCATATAACTTGATCACTGACTTCTGAGTCTTAGGAACTAACACTCTCCATGAACTCTTCCCTATCCTATGATTCTTTTCTGACTAAAAGTCTCTAATTCAGCAAACATTCAAAAACCACTACTCATATCTTTGGCACTGAAATTTTAAAAAAAGATAAGTTTGATTTGGAGTGGTTGAGAGTAGCATCATATAGGATGAAGAATAAAGATGAGTCAGAGTATAGGGAAATAAAAACAAAATTCAAAAAGTAGTGATTCTTTTTTTTTCCTTTTTTTTTTGAGTGAAGCCTTCAGGGCATTTGTGAATTGATGAAACACAATCGGCACCTCCATGAATACTTTAGCCACAGACATTTACTCAGAAGATAATGCAGTTGACCACAGTGGGCCAGTCAGTTTAAGGGAAACTAAAAAGCAAAGTCATAATATAGCTAAGCATAAAAACACACATGCACTTTTTGATATTTGTTTCATTTTTCTCCTCTTCATTCTCTCCACATTCTAAGTAAACTGGTTTATTAGTTATTCACTAAAGTAGGCATTACATTTCTTTTGCTATTACTTTGCTCAAGTTTCTCTCCATAAAATGCATGAGCTATAATGCTTGCCAATCTCTACATGTTAGAATCGTTTTAGTTTATTCAAGGCTCAGATCAGGTACAAGCTTCTAAGGAAAAGTTTCCCTTATTCTACCTATTCCATTCATTCTACCCCTTCAGTTATTAGTACCCTCTTCTTCTCAACTTGCATGCTATTTGCTTATTTGTATATTTAGCTCTTTTTTGTCATGTGTTCCCAGGATGTTGTTTTTGTTTGTTTGGTCCTGAATTATGATTTCATTACCAGATTTTATTTAATTAGGAAATTCAGATTAAGAAATGACTTCTACTAATATAGATCATTTTTAAATGTATTTGATCTTAAATTGTTTTGTTTGTTTTACTTAGGGAGTTAACTTATGGTCTGTTCAATTTATTTTTCTTAAATTGTGTTGTTTATGTACTCTAGTTCTTAAACTATTAATCTAGAACTTAATGTTTCTATAAACATTAATCTATTTTGGCATCAATTTTGTTGACATATGGATGGGCAAAATAGTTTCTAATAAATTCCTTTATTTGGTATTTATTTGCTTTGATTTATCCTTTTCCTTTTTTATATCGTTAAATTATTTTTTCCTCTCCTTTTTTTTAAGACAGAGTGGCTAGTGTCCCCCTGTTTTATTAGTTTATTTTCAAAGCAACATTTGCTAGTTTTATTTATCAGTTCAGTGGGATTTTTATTTGTTAATCACTTTTTTGATTTTTCACACTTTAATTTCTATTTTTATTTGGGGGATTTTGATCAATAAATTATATATTTTTTAAAGTAGTCAATATACCATTGGTAGAACTATAAGTTTGCTAAGCAATTTGGAACTATGCCCAAAAAGCTAATATGCTATTCATATACTTTGATTCGGTAATATCTTTACTAGATCTATACTTCTAGAGAGATTTTTTTTTAAAAGGAAAAAGAACTATAAGTAGAGAAATAAGCTTTTTTTTGTGATAGCAAAGACTTAGACACTGAAGGGTGCCCAACATTTGTGAATTGTCTAAGTAATTTATGTTATATGAATGTGATGAAATATTGTTTATCTTTTTGTTAGATTTAATTAGGCAAATTATTCAGTTTTCAGGTTTTTTTCCAGGAGGAAAGTGTTTAGGAGAGTTACTTTTTAGGCAGTTCAATGACTCTTAGAATGTTTCCTTTATCTGCTTTCCAAATAAATTATTTCATATTAGATAGCTTACATTTTGTTCTATTAGTGATCTTGTTACACTAATTCTTATTTTCTAATGGAGTCATTTTCTGTTTGATTTATTCCATTTTTTAATAATTGTGTCTTGAGTAAAGTTTACCACCTCTTCTAACTTAGCAATTCTCCTTCCAGATATAACATCCCTAGCTTTCACTTTCATTATACCTTCTTATTTCATTTCTCTCCAAAAAATAACATTTCTCTTGTAATCTTTGTGGCCAAGCTACACACACACACACACACACACACACACACACACACACACACACACACACACGTGTGTGTGTTTAAGATATATAAGCTATAAATCTTAGTTCTGGATCTGATATTTTGAGCCAAGGCCATACACTATCTCCTTTGGTTCTGATGTTTCTTTCCTGGATTTCTGCTATTGACTTCTACTTCCTTTATTATATTTGTTCTAAGAACACTGACAAGTCCCGTATCCTTAGTCAGAAATCACTGTCCATGATCGGGGCATTAATGGTCTTCCTCCTCTTAGACTTCCTTGACCAGGATGTTGACTCTTCCATTTCTCCCAGATTTTCCTTTGTGAGGGAACTTCCATGATCTCCTGCCCAAACCGGGTTTTCCCAATCAGATTGATACTTCTTCTGTTCTGCCCTTTGGCCAAGATCTTCTTGTTGCTGATAATTAGCTAATGCTGATGCTGCTCTTCCTTCTCCTTTTCCTACTTTTTCTTCATTTCAATCATATCCAACTCTTTGTGACCACATTTGGATTCTTCCTGGCAAAGGAATTAGAGTGGTTTGCCATTTCCTTCTCTAACTCATTTTACAAAATAAAGAAGATGAGGCAAAAAAAAAAAAAAAAAGGGTTAGTGACTTGCCCAGGATCCCACAATTAGTTAAGTATCTGAAGGTAAACTTGTATTCAGAAAGATAAGTCGTCCTGACTTTAAGCTCAGGACTCTATCCATTACTTCTTTAATCAGGAGACTACTTCAGACTAAAGCTAGCATTGGGGTTTTGCTAGTCAACACAATTCATAGTGTGCCAATGGTAGGGGCTTCTAGCCTATTTATCTTCCTTCTTTCTTTGGCAAGAAGCCTTTCCCAGTAACTATTTGTTGAAATATGGTATCCAGGATTTTTGAGGGGGAGGGAGGAGGTAGAAGGGCAGGACAGGGGATGAAGAGCAGAATGTTGAGGAGATGTACTTTTCAGGCAGTCAAAAATTTTTTAGCCTATTTTTCCCATAGCTCCTGGTTATTTTTTGTTCATTTCTGAGCTAGATGAAAGTATTTAATGATGTTTCTTTTTGTGTGTGTGCATAAACATACATATATAAATATATACATACAACTATATGCATGTTTGTATAGGTATATGTTAGGGTGTATATACATACATGTATATGTGTGTGTATGTATGTGTGTGTATAGTCATTTGACCTTTTTCTCTTTCAGATTGTCGTTGTAATAAAAGTGGAGAATTGGGCTCTTCTATATCTTTCACATGATCTTTGATACAAGATCTTTCATCTTGCTTGCTAATGCAGATAAGGACTTGCTTTAAAAAATGATTGTCTTAAATTGCCAGAGTACTGAAAATTTAGATGATTTGCCCAGGACTGTGCACTAGTATGTGAGGAGATGAGGATCCAAGTCTTCATGTTATCAAAGCTTACATCTGTTCTGTATCTACTATTGCCTCTTGCCTTGAACAAAGCAGGAAAAAAAGTAAACATTTATTCAACTGAATTGCTCAGGTGATTGTGGAATAAATAGACAGAGAGATACACAGATACATGCATACATATATACTTATATGTGTATGTATATATACATACATATATACATATACACTTGTTTGCATGTGCGTATATATACACATGCATATACTTCTGCATATATGTGTATGTACATATATATACATACATTTACATAAAACATACATGTGTGTAAACATATACTTATACATAAGCATATATGTATGTATGTATATATATATATGCATATACACATATACATCCCTTTATTTCAACATTGATCCATTTAACCTGACTTCCAGGCCATTTCTCTGTACTTATTGTTCAAACTCTGGATCCTAATATTGATTCCTTCTTCTATCTTTGTCAGTTCAATTGTCTCTCCTCCCCTTTTCCTCAGTCTTTGAATGATCTGACCCTCCCTAAACATGAACCTTCAATTGATGTCTTTCCTCCCTTCTATTCCAAGAGACTTCAGATCATGAAAAGAAAGACTTTTAATTCTAGGTTCTATCACCAGCTCCACCAATAAAGGAGCTTAGAGAAACAGTAGTGATATCACCATTCTTCAGATGACAACTCTGGACAGTGTGAAAAGGATTTCTGGTCTTCTAATGCCTTTTCAGCAACCTCAATACCTGAGAATCATTATCCCTATCAGTGAAAAACAAAATACAATTTGTCTCATCCATCCTAACTACTACCATCTCTATTCCTACCAAATAAGCTGAGTGATGGCTGAATTTTTTTCTTTCTTTTTTTTTTTTTTTTTTTTGTCCTGAGGCTGGGGTTAAGTGACTTGCCCAGGGTCACACAGATAGGAAGTGTTAAGTATCTGAGACCAGATTTGAACTCAGGTCCTCCTGACTTCCACTGTGCCACCTAGCTGCCCCTATTTTTTTCTCTTAGAATAAGATGAAAAACACACCAGAAGAAAGATAATGAATGAACATCGGTAAAGTTATACAGACAATCCTAATAATAGCAAGATTCTACTCAAGAATTCTCTTACTCACATTTGGGTAATGAATACTGAGCTTGAGTGGCTATTTAAGGAAGAAAACAGGAAATTTCACTGGGGTCTTTTTTCTCATCTTTCCCCCTCAAGGAACTGGTTGCTTCTAGACCTTACTGACTTACATTATAATAAAGAATTGCAAATCTTAGAATTGGCAAAGATTCTAACATGCTAACATAATTCCTCTAACAAAGAGTATAAGTATAATGCTAAGTGATTTGAGAATGTAGTAAAAAAAAAAAAAAAAAAGGGAGGGGGAGAGTTAAAAACATAGAATGTAAATATAATCTCTTTTTAAGCTATCAATAATTATGGGATTTCTTTTAGGTATTTAAATATTTCCAATGAGACCTAAACATTAAGATACTATTTTAAGATCATTCGAGAGATTCTAGAAGATTAAATTGGTCTTATCTCATGATCCAAGTCAAAAAAAAAAAAAAAAAAATGGTCCTATACTATGAAAATCCACATGAAGGATGAAAAACACACATGATTAGAACAAAAACTTTCCTACTCTTAAGAGTATAGTATTACCGCAGGACGGGAGTGGAGGAAGGTTAATTTTTCTTTCCTTTTGTGGACATTCATTTTTTAACTGTAAAATCAGATTCTCTGAGACACAAGGATAGCCACTATCGGCAGGAAGTATAGATTTTCCTCTGTAAGAGATTTCTCTTTGAGCTATAAAACATTTTCTTGTGAAGGACAGAGAATCAGATGAGGTTGAGAGTTTATATTTGCTTTTTCCATCAATTTACAAAAGCCCAGTTACAACTTGAAGGTTTGACTAAGGTTTTAGTCTTAAGTCTGGGCAAGCTGAAGTGAGGGCATAGTTTTAGGAAGCATTGTGTCTAGAGAGGTAGAGGTAGACTTACACAGAAGGTGACTGTCTAGCAAGTGAGAGTTGAAGAATATTCAAGCATCTTCCTAACCCTCAGATGCCTCCCCCAATGCCTAAAATTCTAAAATGAGAGATTCATTTGTGATTGAACAAACAAAAAAATTCAACTGCCTTCTAGGATGTTCATGGGACTCGTTAAATAATTATTATCTATTAATTCTGGGTCAAATTTTCAGATATACTAAAAGGGGAAGTTAACTGAGGGCAGATTCCCCACAGAGAAAACCACAATATTTAACAAGGGGGTAAGAAAGATAACATACAATCTTAACTTACCAAAAGTTTCCATAAAGGCAAGATTTTCCTGGCCTGAGATCCGTTTTCTCTAGTTTTAGACCTTGTCTTTTAAGTTAAGATATGAACATTTTGTGAAATGGAAAAATAGTGGGGTTTTTTATTACTTACCATGAACCCAGTGCAGAGGATTATTTTATTGTCAAAATAATATGAACTTTATTCCCTAAGTCAATTCTAAATCATTACTTTTAAACCATGTGTCCAATAAAAAATTGTGTAGTCTGAAGCCAAGGGCCTTTGGGAAACTCTGTGGCACTATAGATCAGGCTTATAGATAGTTTAAGAAAAGCTTCAAACTCACAAACTGTTTTTGTGCTAAAATGATCAGTGGACTTTTCCAGGTTTCCTCAAATCATAGGAACATACATTCTAAGCAGAAAAGAGTCTTAGAGGCTCTCAGGTTCTATTCATCCATTTCATAATTAAAGAAATCAAGGCACACAGAATGAAGCTTTGAACAGGGTTATTTAATTCCTAAGTATCAGGATTTTAACCCAGGTCTAGACTGACAATAAATCCAGGGCCATTATCCAAAGACATCATGCTGTCTCTTGTCATAGCATGTAAATTTATTCTATAAATATTTTACAAAAAATAAATTTTTTGTAATGAACAGAAGAGAATAGAAGAAAGAACAGAAAAACATAGATAACTTTGAAAATCCTATAATTTTATGTCTAATTCTCTTTTTATTGTATTATATGTATTGTATGGGGAAATTCCCATTTTACTTAAAGTTTAAATCCAGAATTTTAAGAATAAACCTAAAAGAGGAACCTTAAAGATTGCCAATTCCAACTTTTTTTTTTTTTTAAGAAGAAGAAAACTGAGGCTCAGAGAGGTTAAGAAACTGACAGAAATGTCACACAGGGAAGAGGAAGCAGAGCCAGAATTTAAACTAAGGCCCACTTTATTTTTAATTCAGTTCTTTCATACTTAAAGCCATCTTTTATCCTCTTTTCTGATCAGCTTAAATTCTTATATCCTGTTTCCTTAAATAGTTATCTCTCCCCCTTCTCATCCATACAACAGAAACCTTCCAAATAACACTCCCTAAAATACCAATATAATCATGTCTTTCTTTTGCCAATAGGCCCTTCAGGTTATCTCCCCTCCACAAATAAAATTTAAAGTACATAATTTGTCCAAATCTCCTACTTTTCCCTACAACATGCCTTCCACTCCAATCAAGTTAGATAACTCCTTAGTTAGAGACTCTTTACAGGATGCACAAGAAAATCAACTTTAGTAATTTATAGTCGAATTGCTTTTTTTTTAAGTTGAAAATGTGTTTTCTGCAGCTTGATCACCAATCTTATTCATAAAATTATTTCTGTGAGACTTTGGAAAATAACTAAACAATTGCCTTAACTGAAAATAGTTAAGGGAATGAATCTTGGGTTTTGAAGGAACTCTCCAAAGGTTCTGAACAATTGTGGCATCTTTGGGATGAAATGTGATCTTCTAAGGGGATTACTATTTTGAAGGTGACAACACCCATTGGGATGAAAGATTTCTAATGCTTCTGCTAAAAACTCATTCACATTAGGCAAATAAAACTAATTTATGTGATTGTGTTTACCTTCTTTAAAACTCAATTTCCCCATCTGCAAAAATAGATTTGAGCAAATTATTTCTCAGTCTATCTATCTATCTATCTATCTATACATATACATATACTTATGTACATATGTATATATGCTTATATGTACCTACATACAAATGTATGTAGATATGTCTATATGCATATAGATTTTACATATTGCATATGGATGTACATATAAGTATTGGTATATAAACATGTATATTGTCTATATAATATATACATATGAGGGTGGAACCAAGATGTCAGAGTAGACAGGTCTTTGAGATATTCCTGGCATCTCTCAGATCAATACCAGGTTAAGACATGTTTTTGGAGTGACAGAACCCACAAATATTTGGAGTGTAACAAATTTCCAGCAGAAGATTTTTGGAAGAACTTCAGAAAAGGTCTGTTTCAATTGGGCAAGGGAAAAGGCAGTCAAGAGCAGGTGCAAAACAGGGTCCCAGGGCAGTCTGATGTCAGGGGATCTATCAGAAGGCTCTTAGCCAAAATACTGCAGCATTGGCTGCTCTGACCTGGTTCAGAAACCAGTGGATCAGTAGATTTGCTGTCTGACATCCAATGCAAATGCAAAAGCAAATAGTGAGCCCCAGAATAATTTAGGACTTAGCCATAGCCACTTAGCACAGGAAAGAAGTCAGTAGCACCAGCCCCAGGGCAGCATAAAGCCACTGTCACCTGTAGAGAAAGTTTAGGACAATCTCCCTTTTGCTCTAAGAACAGACCTCAACTTTTAAAAAATGAGCAAAAAAGCAAAAAGAATTCTGATCATAGATAGCTTTTATGGAGATAGAGAAGAACAGACCTCAAACCCTGAGAACCCTAAAGGCAAATAATCTCCAAATGAAGCCCTAAAGGATGATATGAATTGGTCCCTATCTTACAAGGCTCTCTAGGAAAAGTTCAAAAATGATCTTAAAAAGAAAGTTAGAAGAAAAAAATGGGAAAGGAAATGAAAATTTTACACAAGAGGTTGGAAAAAGAAACAAAAATTATCTGAATAAAACTTCTTAAAAATAGATTTAGTGAAATGGAAATATCATATAACTCCTTACAAAATAATGTTTGGCTAAGTGGAAAAAGTAAATAACTCCACACAAAATAGATTTGGAAAAGAAATCAATGTGATGGAAAACAGAATTTGCAAAATGGAGAAAAAAAATGAACAAAACAACTCATTTAAAAGTTCAGTTGGCCAAATGAAAAAGAAAACAAAAAAGCTAACCAAAAAAAATAATTCACTAAAAATTAGTATTGAACAAATGGAAGTGAATGACTTAGTGAAACATCAAGAATCAAACAAAACCAAAAAAAAAAAAAAAAGGAAGACAATGTAAAATTTACCCCATTGGAAAAATAACTCATCTGGAAAATAGATCCAAGAGAGACAATCTGAGGACCTGGCCTCAGACACTTAACACTTCCTAGCTGTGTGACCTTGAGCAATTCACTTAACTCCAACTGTTGTATCTTTATTATGGGTATATTTAGAAGATGCAGATATAATTTGATTTTATTGTGACGATCTTAAAAAGAAACTAGTGAGTGATGGAAAAGAGATTGTACTAGAAGAAGAGGAAAATAGAAGTTAAATGGGGTAAATTACATCTTATAAAGAGGCAAAAACCTCTTTACAATTGATGGAAAGAAGGGAAGGGTTGAACATTGTGTGAATCTTACTCTTATCAGATTTGGTTCAAAGAGAGAATATCAGACATATTTTGTGTTGCCCTATAGGGAATTGGGAAGGAGAAGAGGAAAGAGGAAAGAGGAAAGGAAAAGAGGAGGCTACTAGAAGGGAAAATAGAAGTAGTAGGGTAGGGGCTGTAAAGGGGGAGGATTGTTTGAGGGAGGTGGTGGTCAGAAGTAAAATACTGGGGAGGAGAAAAAGGTGGAAAGGAAAGAGAAAAGCATAACAGGGTAAATAAGATGTCAGGAAATACAGAATTAGTTATTTTTACTGTAAATGTGAATGAGATGAACCCTCGCATAAAATGCAAGGGGATAGCAGACTAGAGGCAGAATCCTACAATGTGTTATTTACAAGAAATACTTTTAAAGCAGAGTGATACATAGAGAGTAAAGATAAAAGACTGGAGCAGAATCTATTATGCTTTAGTTGAAATTTAAAAAAAAAAGTAGGAGTAGCAATCTTGATTTCAAATTAAGCAAAAGCAAAAATAGATCTAATTAAAAGAGATTAGGAAGAAAAGTACATGTTGCTAAAGGATGCCATTGATAATGAAGCAATATCAATAAGAAATATATATGCACCAAGTGGCATAGCATCCAAATTCCTAGAAAAGTTAAGAGAGCTGCAAGATGAAATAGGTAGCAAAACTATATTAGTAGATCTCAACCTTGCTCTCTCAAAACTAAATAAATTGAACCACAAAATAAATAAGAAAAAATTTAAGGAGGTAAGTAGAATTTTAGAAGTTATGTATGATAGATCTTTGGAGAAAATTGGAGACAGAAAGAAATATAATTTTTTTCTCAACATACTTGGAACTTACACAAAAATTGACCATATATTAGGTCATAAAAACTTCAAAATCAAATGCAGAAAGGCAGAGATCATAAATGTATTTTTTCAGATCATGGTACAATAAAGGCCATGGGAAAATATACCAAAAATTAATTGTAAATTAAATAATCTAATCCTAAAGAATGAATGGGTAAAACAATATATCATAGACACAATTGATAATTTCATTCAGGAGAACGATAATAAGGAGACAACATATCAAAATTTATGGGATGCAGCCAAAGCAGTTCTTAGGGAAAGTTTTAAATCTTTATATGCTTACTTCCATAAAATAGAGAAAGAGAGGATCAATGATTGAGCATGCAACTAAAATAGCTAAAAAAAAGAAAAACAAATTAAAACCCCCTGATTAATTACAAAATTTGAAATTCTTAAAATAAAAGGGAAAAATAATAAAATTGAAAGTAAGAAAACTATTGAATTATTAAATAAAACTATAATTTGGTTTTATGAAAAAAATCAACAAAATATGTAAACCTTTAGGTAATTGATTAGAAAAAGGAAAGAAGAAAATCAAATTGTTAGTGAGAGAGAACTTTCCACCAATAAAGAGAAAGTTAGAGAAAGAATTAGGAACAATTTCATCCAACTACATGTCAATAAATTTGATAATCTAAATGAAATAGATGAATACTTACAAAAATATAGATTGCCCAGATTGACAGATGAGAAAATTTTAATTAAATAGTCCCATTTTATAAAAAGAAACTGAATAAGCTAATAATCAATTCTCTAAGAAAAAAAATCTCTAGGGCCAGATGGATTCACTTGTGAATTCTACCAGTCAAAGAATAACTAATTCCAAACTATTTGGAAAAATAGGGAAAGAAGGAGTCCTACCTCCTTCTTTTTTATGACACAGATATGGAGCTGATACCTAAAGGAGGTAGAGTCAAAACAGAGAAATAAAATTATAGCTCAATTTCCCTAATGAATATTAATGCAAAAATCTTAAATAAAATATTAACAAAGATTCCAGCAAGTTATTCCCAAGATGATACACCATGACCAAGTAGGATTTATACCAGGAATGAAGGTCTGGTTCAATATTAGGAAAACTAATAGCATAATTGAGTATTTCAGTAAAACAAAAATCATATGATTATCTCAAAAGATGCAGAAAAAGCATTTGTTAAAATCCAACACCCATTTGCTATTAAAAACACTATAGAGTACAGGAATAAATGGAGTGTTCCTTAAAGTGATCAATAGCATCTATTTAAAGCTATCAGCAAGCATCAGATGTAATGGGGATAAACTAGAACCATTGCCAATGAGATCAGGGGTGAAACAAAGCTGCCCATAATCACCATTACTATTCAATATTGTATTAGAAATGTTAGCTTTGGCAATAAGAGAAGAAAAAAAAATAAAGAAATTAGAGTAATGAGGAAACCAAATCATCATTCTTTTCAGATGACATGATTGTATACTTAGAGAATTCTAGGGAATCAACTAAAAATTATCAGAAACAATTCATAGCTTTAGTAAAGTTGCAGGATACAAAATAATGCCACATAAATCATCAGCATTTTAATATATTACTATAAAGTCCAGACTAGCCTTTCTGGAGATCCTCAGAATTAGCCCGAGTCCTTGGTCTTAGAACTTCTTGAATGTACCCAGATATTTACATGTTGTTTACCTCCTTAGAGCAAGAGGTCCTTAAGGGCAAAGGCTGTCTTTTGTCTCTTTTTATATCCTTAGTGTAAAGTCCAGAATAGCTCTCTGGAGGACCTCAGGACCAGCCCGAGTCCTTGGACTTGGTGGAGGAGTGAAGGAGGCAGGAGGTCCACGTGACTGGTCAAAGATAGAGTCTGGAATGTGGCATCTTCTCTTGTGTCTGTGGGTGAGAGAGCATTCTGAGTCTGAGACTCCCTTTAAATACTCCAATAGGATTGCATCACTACCTCACACTGAGCATGTGCAACTGTAGCCATTACTATGCAAATGCTAACTGCAGACTAAGTAGCTTTACATCACCACAGCACATTAAGTATATGTACTTAACTTGAGTGATCACATCATTAGCTAGAGAATCATTATCTCTTCAATCATACTGATTTTTAACTATATCTTTTATACCAACAAAATCTAGCAACAAGAGGTACAAAGAGAAATTCCATTTAGAATAACTATAGATAATATAAAATACTTAGGAGTCTACCTGCCAAGACAAAGTCAAGAGCTATATGAACACAATTACAAAACATTTTCCACACAAATACAGATCTATTCAATTGGTAATATATCAAGTGCTCATAGGTAGGTCTAGCTAATATAATAAAAATGATAATACTACTTAAATTAATCTACTTATTCAGTGTCATACCAATCAAACCCCCAAGAAACTATTTTACAGAGCTAGAAAAAATAATAACAAAAAAGGTCAAGAATTTCAAGGGAATTAATGGAAAAAATACAAATGAACATGGCCTAGATGTACAAAATCTAAAACTATATTATAAAGCAGCAGTAATTAAAAATATTTGATACTGGCTAAGAAACAAAAGTAATTGATCAGTGGAATATGTTAAGTTTACAAGACACAATAGTCAATGACTATAGTAATCTAGTGTTTGACAAACCTAGAGACCCCAGTTTCTGGAATAAGAACTTAGTATTTGACAAAAACTGCTAGGGAAATTGGAAATTAGTATGGCAGAAACTAGACATTGACCCACAGCTAGGTTAGGTCAAGATAAGGTCAAAATGGCTTCATGATTTAGACATAAAGCATGATATTATAAGCAAATTAGAAAGAAAAAAAGGATAGTTTGCTTCTCAGACCTGTGGAAAAGGAAGGAATTTGTGGCCAAAGAAGAACTGGAGTTCATTATTGAATACAAAATAGAAAATTTGATTATATTTAGTTAAAAAGATTTTATGCAAACAAAACCAATGCAGACAAGATTAGAAGGGAAGCAATAAACTGGAATAAAAATTTTACATTCAAGAGTTATGATAAAGACCTCATTTACAAAATATAGCAAGAATTGACTCAATTTATAAGAATTCAAGCCATTCTCCAAGTGGTAAATAGTCAAAGAATATGAACAGACAATTTTCCGATGAAGAAATTGAAACCATTTCTAGTCATATGAAAAGGTGTTCTAAATCACTATTGACCAGAGAAATGCAAATTAAGACAATTCTGAGGTACCACCATACATCTCAGATTGGCTAAGATGGCAGGAAAAGATAATGACAAATGTTGGAGAGGAGGTAGAAAACTGGGACACCGATACACTGTTGATGATATTGTGAATTTATTCAACCATTCTGGAGAGCAATTTTGAACTATTCCCAAAGGGTTATTAAACTGTGCATACCCTTTGATTCAGCAATGTTACTACTAAGTCTGTATCCCAAAGGGATAATAAAGGGGGGGAAAGGGACCAACATATGCAAAAATATTTGTGGCAAACCTTTTTTGAAGTGTCAAGAAATTGGAAATTGAGTGGCTGTACATCAGTTGAAGAATGGCTGAGTAAGTTATGGTATATGAATAAGTTATGGAATATTATTGTTCTGTTAGAAACAACCAGAAGGGTGATTTCAGAAAAGCCTGGAGAGACTTACATGAACTGACACTAAGTGAAAGTAGAACTAGCAGGTCATTGTATATAGTAAAAGCAAGATTGTACAATGATCAGCTCTGATGGTTGTGACTTTTTTCAATGATGAGATGTTTCAGGCCATTTCTAATGGTCTTTCAATACAGAGAGCCATCTGCACCCAGAGAGAGAACTGTGGGAATTGAGTATGGATCACAACATAATATTTTCACTCTTTTTATTGTTGTATGCTTACATTTTGTTTTCTTTCTCATTTTTTCCTTTTTGATCTGATTTTTCTTGAGAAGCATGATACTTGTGAAAATATGTATAGAAGGATTGCCCATGTTTAACATATATGGGTTTACTTGCAGTCTAGGGATGGAAGTGGAGCAAAGGGAGAGAAAAAAATTTAGAACACAAAGTTTTGCAAAAATGAATGTTGAAAATTATCTATGCATATGTTTTGAAAATAAAAAGCTTTAAATTTTAAAAAAACAAATAAAAAATACATGCACATGTATATGTGTGTGTGTGTGTGTATAGTTCATATATAATTATAAGACTAAGTGAATTTACTAGAAATTATACAAAGGCAAGAATGCCTGTATACCATATTTACACATATACATACATTCATTATATGGGTACTCATATATGTTATATATATATTCCATGTCATCAGAGAATAATCTGATAATTTATTAATTTATAAGCACTAATATTCTTTTATTTTCTGACTTCCTCTCTATTTGATATTCCAAGTTGTTTATTTACTTTCCTAAAAGGTTATGACTTTATTTCAGTAAGTTAGTTTTAATTCATAAATAAAGCTAACTGCATATCACAAGTATGTCTGAAGTTCATGCTTTTCATGCTCCATTTCAAAACAAGGAGTAAACAGATTTAAATGAGTTGCCACCAGCAATTAGCCTACAAAATACAATGACAAATTAATGGGGAGTTTGGAAAATCCAGGTTTCAAAAGAGAATTTGTGAATTAGTTAATTGTTCTTTATTATGTGCCAACTTCACCCCAGAGTATTACCTGTCTCCAAAAAAAATCTATCCAATTCCTTTCTGGGAAAACAAAGGGCAAAACATAATAAATCAGTTGTCCATTCTAAGGAATTTAGTGATTGTGGAATCATAGAGTTCAGCTTAGTGGAATCATGAGATTTGTTTTCGAACCTGGGGAACAGGTTCACTTAGCTTGGTGCTCCATTCTTAAACTTATCCTAATGCTCAGGGGTAGAATTCTAAGAATTTGGAATATTATGTTAACATAATTGGCACAGAGGATAGGGCATGAATATTCATACATACCACAAAAAATTTATACAGTGATATGAGGTGGGGACTGGAAAGACCTGAACAGATGTTGATACTGCTACTATTTGATGATTATCTGTAAGATGTAAATGCATCTCTCATAAGTAAATCACAGACTAATAAGAAGTATGTTAGACACTCCCAACTAGCAGCTGGAGTCTGAAAAGGCATCCAGAGCCCATGTGGAAAGTGCTGACAGACTAGTAGTGTTTGCTTGCACCCTAAGCATGGAAGCATGTTCAAGCTTGGGGCTGTTGAAGGAGGCTATTATTGCAGGAAGATGAATGCTTCCATCTGGAATTCAATTCCCCTTGCTGCTCCCTGGTGAGCACTCAGAGCTGCCTGCCACAGAAGGCCAGCAGAAGCATCAATCATCTCCCTACCAGTTTAGAATTTCCTAATGGCAACACTTTCTGGCCCCAAATCATAAAACAGCTTCACAGACCACTCTCAATCAGGAGTGGGAGGCCTCTAGGCCTGGAAGCTATGGCAGTTCTGAAAAGCATCCTGATTAGATAGGATCTAGAAATGATCCATTTCCAGGAACAGTTCTATCTATTCCCATCTGTAGGTGGCTCAAAACCAGTTCCAGATATTCATAATTCATTACAAGAAAACAGAGAACATATAGCAAGACCACTCAGCAAGCATACTTTATTGAGAAAATTTACAATATAAAGGGTAGATACTGCATGCAGAATAGGACTACTGAAGATCCAGTTAGAATTGGATACCAAAGTCATTATCTTTATAGTTTTTTAGGCTGGGTCAAGCAAGGGGAGAGGGAGCCAGGAACATGAACCTGGATACTGATGCTGAGTCAGTCGTGCTAGTAAGGGAAACAGTGGAGAAGGGGAACAGAGGGAACAACTCTCAGAGAAGTGGAGGCAAGTTGATATTTCTATTCCAAGAGAGTAAAAGGGATTTATGACCACTATTGTTGGTTTTACTCTCACAGAATGGAACAAAAGTTTTGAGCATTCCAAAGGCTTCTTTGTTTAATTGGATGGAGAGAATACTAGAGGCCATTTAAGTGGGTGAAATGAGCAGTATAATGTTAGGGTCTCTAAGAAGTCAGACTGAAATTCAGTCTATCCTTCACTCTGGCCTCCCATGCTATCTAGACTTTCATCATTAGCAAGGCATTCCTTCAATAAAATAAATTCTAATGAAAATTTTTAAAAAAGAAAATCACTCTTTAATATTTATGTATATCCTCATTTAAAATGAAAATAATGCTTAAATAGAAATGTAGTAAAACTAACTTGCATTTTAGGTGCTACTGACATCAGGTCACTCTTCCTACTGAGGAAGAAATTGGTATGTAATATGAAAGCAAATTGGGAACTTAAAGAAAACAGACAGGTAGGGAATACAAGAAGAACAAAAAAGCAAACTAATGAGCTTCCCTAAGTCTCTGATATAACTTCCTATCTTGTGCAATTATTAGAGTTCCGATCCATGGCTCTATTCCCTACTTTTTTGCTACTAAGAAGTAAATTAATTTGCTTCGAATATAAGAGTTGTGTTTCTCTAGGGGCTAATTTATCTAGATAAGTATTTGGGCTTATTGGAGAGGTCACTGCACCCCTGGTACACATAGAAGTTTGAACTGCTAGGACTAAGTCATTGGATCATAGATTTGGAGCAAGTAGGGAGCTCAGAAGCCATCTATTTAGTTGAACTGCTCATTTTCCATTGAGGAAACTGGGGTCCCAAAAATAACATACACAACATCATATAAGTAATAATTAACAATCTTTGGATTTGAACCCAATCCACTTGGGTCCAAAAACCAGTGTTCTTTCCACTTTCCTACTCTGCTTCCTTATATTGGTCAGAATATATCAAATTCTGTGCAGAGTTATGGTTAATAATATTTTCATGTGAGGAATAGGAATTGAGATTCTCCAACATCACTTGAATGGCTGCCTATATTGCCTCTGCTGATGGCCAACCTCAGATTTTGCCTCAGAAATTTGTTCCAGCCAAGAAAACAGATCATTTACACCTGGGTTCTGAACTATTAGTCATGTGGCTTCAAGTTCGGGAAGAAATTATACATATAGCCAGTCAGACATAGCATATGTCAGACACCCCCTTTGAAAATCTGACCTTGCTTCTAGTGCCAAATTGATCTTTTGTTTGTACCAGCAACATACATTAGAGTTCAGAAGAAAGACAAGGAGATATGGTGAGGGAGGGGTCCTGGTTGCTCAGTGTGGGTTTCCTTAGTTTTAATGATGCATACACTCATCAAAATGGACAATGTTTCCCAAGAAACAGTCTCAGACAGAGATGAAGGTAAAGAATATGTTGAATTCCCTCAGCTGCTTCCTTAAGAAGAAAGAGCAATATGAATAAAGATACTGTCTCTTAGAATGGCTTAGTTATTCCCTCCTGGTGACATGAATGTTGAATTTCTCATATACATTTCATTTAATCTCAAATCCATCTCTCCCCAGGCATAGGGAGAGGTACCTTGTTCAATATACTTCTCTGGTTCTTGAGTATTCCTGGAGAGTATTACAGGTGGCTGGCACATATTTCTTGCAATGAGAGAGAAAAGGAGCAACGGGGAGGAAAGCTCAAAATTAATTATATCATTATTATTATCAATGAAAATTATATTTGATATTAATAAACCCCTTTACAGACTGCAATGTGCTTTACTATCATTTATTTGTCTGCAAAACAAAGTTAGGTGTTGCAGATATTGATATTCCCATTTTATACGCATGAAACTGAGACAGATAAGTTTATGGCTTGACCATGGTTGCACAGAGATAGCAGAGATCAAGTCTCATGAGTCCTATTATAGTAAGGATCTCATTAAAATATCAAGATTTTTGTCCCATAAGAAAAAATATGCTCTTGAAAGGGGAAAAAAGTTCCCTTGTGAGAAAGTGTTCCCAATTCTTTTGGCTTAGTACAATGTTTAAAAGTTTAGTACTCTCATTTTAATTCTGAAACAGATCAGAAGAAGGCAAAGTATCCCTACCAATTTATGGAAAAAAGCCTCCCCTGCCTAATTCATTCATTGCTTCCCCCAATGAACTTCAGATCAGTTTAATTCAGTCCAATATACTGTGTGCTTATTGTCTATTATGTCCAGTCCTAAGCACTGTTGTGCTAAAAGAAAAAGAGAAGACATCATCCCTTCCTTTATGATTCTTACAACTTATTTGGGAAGATAAAACAAAATCTTTTGAGGCAATTGGTATTCTACTCATGCATAGCAAAACAAAACAAAACAAACAACAAAAACATTTCCACATGCTCTTGTGGGATACCCGACATCCATATCTATCTCACTTTTGTGCCACACATTCCATATTAATTTTTATTTCTCTGTCATTATTCATGCTAGTCTCATTGCTTAGAATACCTTTTCTTCTCATTTCTGACTAATAATAATAATTCACATTTCAAAGGGACTTTAGAGTTGACAAAGTTCTTTCTTCAAAATCTGTAAGATAGGCATTCAGAGTATTATAATTCCCATTTTCTAGATGAATGTTCACAGTTGAATTAACTGTCCCCAGTTCATTGCTCTTTTCCCCATTGATTCATCTATTCAGTTGAATTCGATAAAATATATTATGTGTGCGGTACTGAATGGATGGCCTTGAAGTCTAGGAAATGTGTTCAAGGTCTGCTTCTGACATATACTAATTGAGAGTCCTTGGGGAAGACACTTAACTTTTTAGTGTTCTAACTCTTAAGACTGGATGCTGCAGAGGTGCAGACCTCCATGGAGAGATGTTTCCTTATCCAAGAGTTCAACATATAAAAAGAATCATAAGCCCAAGCTCTATGCACATTGATACTTCATATAATGTCCTGTGCAAGACATTATGGGAGTTATAAGAGGCTTAAAGAAAAAAAAAGTCATATGGCAAATAAGGTAAGGTCAGCACTGAATATGAACCTGCTGTCTCAACTATAACTATATAATGTTTTTTAACTTCAAAAAACCATCCTCTAAAACACAACTCAAGCTTTAAAATTTTTCTGACCTACCTTCAGCAAAATCTGACTGTTCTGAATTTTTACAAGTTATATGAAGAAAACTTTTATCTAAAAAATTGTCCTATCTAAAATATATTTCAGATCCTCAGAAAGAAAAAAAAAAGGAAAGAGAGATAAAAAGACTTAGCTTGGCCAGTTAAAAAAAAAATAATCTGTTAGAAGTAACTCCTATGAGTAGAAATGTAGATAAGGACTCCAGAATTTGAAGAGCTTAAAATAAAATCTTTGATATTTAATTCAACAAACTTTTCCTTTAAAAAAGTACTGATATGTTTTGTTTTTAAATTCATTTATATATACCAATGTATCTCTCTACCCACGGATTCTCAGAAAGCCCTTAAAAAGAAAGAAAAAAAAATTTAGCAAAAGTAACCAACATATTGAAAAATTTTTGTATTATATTCAATATAGCATACTTATGATTTCTCACTTCTAAAAAGAAGCAGAGGAGACATCTTATATCTCTTCCTTGGGGCCTAGTTTGGTCACTATAATTTCAAAGTTTTTAATATTTTGTTGTTACTGTTTTCTATATTCCCCTTGTTACATCGTGTGTATAGTTTTCTAATTGTGTTTACATCTCTTTTCATTAATTCTTGTATTGTCATACTTCTCCATATTCACTATATTTATAATTTCTTACACCACAATGAAATCCCATTAGATTTGTGTGCTACAATTTGTTTAGCCAGTTCTCAATAGATGTACATCCACTTTATTTCTAGTGCTTTGTTACTACATAAAAATTCTGCTTTAATTTGGTTCAATGGAGCCTTTGTTTTTGTCATTGACCTTAAAGGCATACTAAAAGAATTAATTTCTAATTGGAGAAATCAAATGATAATTCGTGGTGGGGGGAAGTAGAATTAGAATGTAGAACCTTAATGGAAGAATAGATGATAGAAAGAAAGACAGACAGACAGATAGATAGATGTTAGATTCCAATGAAACAAACTAAGAAGAGAGGTGGAAATAATAACTTTTTTTTTTTTTTTTTTTTTCTGAGGCTGGGGTTAAGTGGCTTTCCCAGGGTCATACAGCTAGGAAGTATTAAGTGTCTGAGACCAAATTTGAACTCCTGTCCTCCTGAATTCAGGGCTGGTGCTCTATCCACTGCGCCACCTAGCTGCCCTTGAAAATAGTAACTAACAATAGAAAGTATGAGTCCAATTTGGTTCATAAGGAATATGAAGTGTCTTATTAAATGACTTAATATAATGTTAATTATATTAAATTATATATATTTAATATATATTTGGAGAAGTCTTAAATAAAAATAGAGAAGTTAAATGGGGCCAAACTGTAGAAAACTTTGAAAGCAAAACTGAGGAATCTGTATTTGATTTTATAGACAAAGTGCAATTCCAGGAATTTCCTTGATAATAGTGTGAAGGATAAAAGATTGAATTTTTTTCAAGTCAATAATATAACTATTCTGTTTCTATCCCAAAGAGATCCAAGGGAGAGGGGAAAAGTTCATATGTACAAAAATAATTGTAGCAATTCTTTTTGTACTGACAAAGAATTAATTAGAAACTGAGGAGATGCCTATTAATTGGAGAAAGGGTAAGCAAATTGAAATATATGATTATGAAGGAATAATATTGTTCTACAAAAAATGACAAAAGAAACCATTTTAGAAAAATCTGGAAAAACATTTAAACTGATGCAAATTAAAAATGAGGAAAACTAGAAAACATAGTACAAAATTGCAAGATTGTAACAATACTCAAGTGTGAAAGAATTAGCTCCTCTGATCAATATAATGATCTATAGTGTCTCCCAAAGGTCTCATGATAAAATATGCTACCCATTTCCAGAGAGAACTGATGAAACCTGAGTGGAGTTAAAGCAAATTTTTCTTTTTCTTTCTTTCTTTTGCTTTTTTTAAATTTTCTTTTGCAACATGGCTAATGTAGCAATGTTTTATATGACTTCATATGTATAAGACATATATTTCTGGTTTTCTTGATGTAAATTGAGAGAGAGAGAGAGAGAGAGAGAGAGAGAGAGAGAATTTTTAACTAAAATACTTTTTAATTTAAAAAATTCAAAAACTATAATTGAATAAAACTTTAGAAAAATAAAATTGGGAAATATTTAGCAAAACAAAAATACAGTAAAACATTTTAAAAGAGTATCTTTTTCAAAAGCATGTCTATTAGCACATTCAACTGCCATGTGGAAACAAAGAAGTAGAACTCTGCTGAACAATCACTACCCTTACAGTTTCCATTCCTTGAGTCGTTTTAGCTTCAATAGTGAAAGTGTATTCTCTGTGCATTTCCTGAACTTCAAAGCCTTGTGGCAATAGCAATGGGGGCAACAGCAGTGACACAAATAGCCCAACATCTTCCTATGAAATGGTACATTAAATTATAATGTAATTCAGTGGAATAATAGGATTCTATTTATTTTAAAATTCAATTTACATACAACTGGGCAGGAATGCATCTTATTGTGAAACACAGGACTCCTATAGAGAGATAGAAAAAAATGGGTTTTGGTCCCTAAGGCATAATGAGAGTAAACTAGCAATGGAGAAAATTTATTTTGTAATTTGCTTATCTTAATACTCCATAAATAATAATTTCACTTTCAATTAAGTCAGGTGGAGAGAAATGAATATAATCATCTTTATTGTATATCTTTTAGTTATCAAAGTAGATGTTCAATCAAACAATGCAGATTATAAACCATCCATGCCTGTCCAACCTCCCATAAATGCACCACAGGAAGTCCACTGAATATGCTGGCAGCCTTCCTTACTTTCTCTTGACCTTGTTTTTTTCATTGCAATACATAAGATGTTCATTTATCTTTTGTTCTCATTATGTCACCAGCCCATTTTCTTTGTCCATCAAGCATTTCTTTAATAACATCTTTGACTCTATCCATTATCTGCAGTACCTTCTTTGTATGAGTCGCAACTCTGATAGAATATTAATATCAAAAATATGGGTCTTTATTCCAAGAAGAAGTTTGAGGTCATTAAAGAAAAATCATGAAACAAAGGAAAAAATAAATGTGTGCACACACACACATATACGTATATGTGTGTATGTGTGTGTATACATATATATGTATTTTTGTATATATAATTATGTATACATAAATACATTTTTTTCATTCCTGCTCTTTCAAATGCCCTAAGATAACAAGGAATAGAAGCCCTGGTTTCACAAAGGTAATATCAACTTACTACAAGCTCTGATAGTCCTGCCACACTTGAAAAACACAAAAATTCAGGTCACCAATGAACTGCATGTTTATTATCTGAGTTTCAATCTAACTAAATTTGGAGAGGTTTGTTCCAAGATTGGTTACAGGATGGTAAATTTTTCAGTCACAGCAACTTTTAAAGTCTACCTGCTGAGTTGTAAAGTGGTAGCAATCTATTTTGATAGAAAGACAACCTCATATTGACAAAGGTTGTTACAGTAAGTACTATAGTAACATATATATATATATATATATAGTCATAAACATAAGATATACATATAAATATACATATGCATAGAGACATAACACATATGCTGTTATAAACATGAAGATAAAATAAATAAAAAATAATTTACAGCATTTCCTTAATTCAGGAGTTCTTAACCTGAGGTTCTTGATATTTATTATTATTTTGACAAACTACTTCTATATAATGGATTTCCTTTGTAATCCTATGAATTTTATTGTATCCATTTAAAAATATTATTCGGAGACAGGATTCATAGAGATAAACAGATAGTAAAGGAAGTCACAACATAAATAACATTAAGAACTTCTGTTTTAATTGACTAATTGAAAATATATCTAAATTGGATATTCAAACAAGCATGAGTTCAACAAAAATTCTGATTTCTTAATACTTTAATTCAAATTCTAAATTAACATTTCTCTTATTGGCAAAAATTTGTGGAAGATATGAGAAAGGACAGAGATAAAATAGGAAATGCAAATTATTTTCAACATTTCTTGATGACTTGATCACCAATTCTAACTTGAGAAAATGGAAAATTGACATGATCTTGCCACTATTCTATCTGCTTCATGATAATACTATCATACAGCTGCAATGTATGTAAATAATGTAAATAATCTTTTAACTTATTAGCTCATTTGCTAACAGCTGAAATAAGAAGTTGAATCCCATAATTTTTCATCTAACCATAAAAAATTCAGTTTCCCATCCTGCACCAAAATGAAAGAGGATGTCTCAGAAACTCAAACAGGGGAAGGACTCACAACAAATCTTTATAAAAGAAATAATGAAGTATAGCTTCATTAGGGCTGCTTGAGTAGAAATGGACTTAAGGACCTACTTAATCCTGAAATCGTCCCTTCAACAATATACCAGATATCTTGTAGTAATTCATTCTTTGCTTGATAACCAGTAAATAAGAACTCAGTACTTCCTAAGACCACTATACATATCACTTTGAGATGGCTTTGATCTTTAAATTATTGTTCTTTACATCAAGTTTAAATTTACATTTTTGCAAGTTTAACTCATTGTTCCTGTTTCTTTCTTCTGGGGTCAAGTAGAACAATTCTTATTTCTTTTCCATATGACTGTACTAACAATACTCAAGGATAGTCACCATACCCTCACCCCAATTCTTCTTTTCTGCAGGCTTTCAAACACTTACATTTTTTTCAAATACTCCTCATGTGACATGATCTTAATGTTCTTCATCATCCTTGTGTTTCTTCAGGAATAATTTAATTTATTAATGTGTTTTTTCAAATGTCAGATAATACCCTAAGCCAGGCCTGTGGTGGTAAATGTTTGGCAGTTAGCTCTCAGGATTGGGGGACCATGAGGAATGAGAACAAGATGGTGAATTAAAGGAAACCCAGATGAACCCTCTCAACATGTCCTTCCAAATAACTTTAAAATAATGCCTCAATTCAAATTCTGGAGATGCAGAGCAAATAAAAAATCAGAGTGAGACATTTGGGGGGCATTAAACATAGATGGGCAAAAAATGTTGATGACTGTGGTGAAAGCCCATTTATCAGGAACAATAGTGGCTACAGCAATTTCATCAACAGATCTGGGAGATATCAGACCAGGGAACAGACAACTGATAAGAAAGGAGACCTTTGGCAGAACTGGAAACAGCTGTCACTAACTGGCAATTCTGTTACCCATATGTAGTTCTAGGTCACAGTTCCAAGATAGAGAGAAGTCCCAGAGATCAGTCATAAGGGAGCAGAAACCCTGCTTATAGCTCCAAGGCATAGCGAACACTAGTCTTTATGACTACAGAAAAACAGGAGTCTTCCTGTGTAAATGCCAAATAACAGGCCAGGAGAGTAGAAACTATACTTCTTCCAGGATTGCATCACCTTGGAAGCACCAAAAACTTCCAGACTCCAGAACCAGCTTTGAAAACATCAATATGAAATAGCTTAAAGTTTGGAATGGTGCTTCCCAGTCCTGAGGTTAGCAGAACTCAACTTTAACATCAAGTTCAAAGTCAAGAAATATGCTGAGAAATGAGTAGCTAATGGCTACAACAATAACAACAAAAGAAGAAGAAGAAAAATAAAAAATGGATCATGAAAAGCTAGTGCTGTGATAGGGAAGACCAACTCAGAAGACAGCAAAGTGAAAACAGCTACATAGACTCAAAAAAAAAAAAAAAGGTGATAATTGGACTCAAACCCAATCTGAATTTCTAGAAGAGTTAAAGAAATAAATAAGATTGGTAGATAAGTAGTCATTTAAATTTTATATATATATATATATATATAATTAACTTTCTCACTCATCTCCTGAAAATTAACACTACTAACATTTTCTCTATTTACTCTCTAATGAAAGTAATTAGCAGAAAGCAGGAGAAAAGAAAATGAGCAAATAATATATCAGATCAGAATTGAAGCATTTGTTGGATGATATTTGAAGAGCAGATCCTCACACTAAAAATTTAACAATAGTCTCTGGATTTGAGCTAACTCTAACATATCCTTATTCTATTTTATTCTCTTTTTCCTTTGTATTTTTGTCTTCATCCTCAATCTCCTGCCCAGTTGGCAGGAGAAAATGTACAAATGCAATTCCCTAACATTTTAAAAAGGTGTGTGCCATAGCACCTAGGAGTCTGTGAACAATAAAAGAAACATGAAAATAATAACATTTATTTGTCTGGTGCCAGTTTTCATATAAGACATACAGGTTGCCTAAGAAGAACAACTGTGAAAAAACTTCTTGCAATCTTTGAATTTGATTCAGTTCCTGGTCAGCATAATCCAAGTCCTTAGTTAAGGATCTCTAAGCAGAAGGTAGAGGTGGTCCACTTTCCCAGCAGGGAAAGGTTCAACTATTTCAATATAGTTTTCTCTTAGTTTCCACAATTGAATGAAATTCTCTCACAAGACAAAAGTTGGACTAGATCCATAATTGAACAGAAAGTAAATGTGCTAGCTCCAGAATGGAGTCAGTCAGTGTAGTTCACTCAGTTTCCACAAGTTAACATTTGCTATCCTAATGACTCCAATTTCCCAAATTTCCTCAGAAGTCATAATTACAACTATGTGAAATATGTGGTTTGTAGGTTTTGCCTCCAAAATGCTACAAAATTAAGAAAAATTAAATTAAGCTCTTCTAGGGTAATGCTATTTATCAAAAGGACTACAGGAGACAAAATATATTTCATAATATACAGGTAATAATATATTTCTAGGGTTCCCTTTCTGAATAGTTTTGAGAATGCTATCTAAACTAACACTCCTAAGGGAAATACATTTTAGAAAAAAAAACTTTCAATAATGGCAAATGTTACAACATATGTACATGGGTCTGTACCAATTTAGCAATTATATTCTGTCTTGTATTGTTTCCTAATTATCTCTTATTTTTAGTCGTCTCCCTAACTACATTATTAAGGGGTTTTTTGCAAACAAGAAATGTATCTTCTGCTTCTTTGGGGATTATGATACTTAGCAGAAGGTTTAGATATATCAACCAACCAAAAGTATTGATTAAATGCTTCAAATGCCAGTTACTGTGATAGGTACTAGAGGTATAAATGTTAAAATTAAATAGACCTTGCCCTGATAGTATTGCTAATTGGTTGATAAATGAAAAAGCTCTACATTGAATATAATTCATGCGTGTGCTATGTAATAACAAAGAGAATGTGATGATCTGCTGAGTTTGTTTCACGATAACCCATGTCTTTGGGCTGAACTATAAAAAAAAAAAAAAGTAGTTTTATAGACCTTTTTGATTTCTTCCCATTTCACCTCCTGGTGAGTTTCAAGGAACTCAATAGTTGGTAGGTCCAGGAAGCATTAATGACTTACTTGGGACAAAAAATGCAGGATAACTTAAAAAAATTAAACTAGCACTCACATGGCCCAAAGAAAACATCTTGTATCTGAGGGACCAAGTAGCCATTCTCCCTTCACTCCTAAAGAGGTGATCCTCTTAGCAGCAGCAAGAACAGAAGTGGGCTATCTGAGTTCCAGAAGATGCAGATAGCACAAGCAAATGTCTATGTATCTGCATAGCTTTGTTTCTGCTATGTGTCCCTTCTGGAACTCATAATATCTTACCATTTTCTTGGCAGTTCTTTTCTCTTAGAATAAGATGCCACAATCTTTGAGGAATGAAGGTAAAATGATCAATTCCATAAGACAGGAAACGTTCCCATTCCCTTGATTTTCTATGTCACAAATAAAATGATTTATCAAGAAAAGAATATCATTGTGGACTGAGATGGACAGATTCAGCTTTATCAAGAAAGGAGGGTATAAGGAGTTGAGATAAAAAAACAACTATGCTCTAAGGATCCATTTGAGAAAGAGTTCTTAATAATAGATTTCAGGGTATCTATGAATTTAGATAGAAAAAATTACATTTTTATTTCCTTTAACCTCTAAAATGAAATTTAATTTTTAAATTATTTAAAAAAATTTTTTTTTTTTTTGAGAAGGGGGTCTATATGATTGCTAGACTGCCAAAGAGCATCTATCAGGCAGGCAGACAACCAGTGTATCCTGGAAATATTCCAAAATTCTTCTTCTACAGAGTATTCTGGCAAGAAAACAGCAAGGAGCACTGGGACAGTGAAAATGTAATAAGCCAATACTGCATCGTTACTTTTGCTGTTTTTATTAACACAATTGATTTTTGAATTAAAATTTACATTCATAACTCTTATCTTGACCCAATTGCTCTCTTTGGACATTCTTAATGGAGATAATTTAATTAGAAAAGCCAATAAATATCTAATATAAAAATTAACAGGAAAGGGGAAGTTATAATAGTCTTTACAACTATATTAATTGCATTGCTAATATTTTACACCATCTTTATTTCCTTGGGAGCATCAAAGAACTAACTTGGTTTTGTGTGTGTGTGTGTGTGTGTGTGTGTGTGTGTGTGTGTGTGTATATATATATATATATATATATATATATATATATATATATATATATATATATATGTATATATGCCTTCAAGGGACCAAAAAAGATCATCTAGTGAATTATTCCAGGCTCCCAATCAAAACATGTGACCAACTTTAACTTGATACACCCAAACTTTAATTTGATAAACCCTAAAAAAAACCTCTTAGTGATTCCCTATCACATGTGAAATCAAAAACAAAAGTCCCAATCTATAATTTAAGATCCCCCAAAATTTTCCCTTTCCAGTCTTATTTTAGCTTACTCCCTTTAATGCCTCTCTATTTTGGTCAAACTGATTTTTTTCCTGTCCCTCATACATAAGTACATATCTTACCTCCTTTTCACTGCTCAAGGTGACTGCCATGTATGGAATACATTCTCTCCACTTTTCTACCTCAGAAAATCCCTACATTTCATCAAAGTACAACTCAAATATCAGTTTCTACACTAGACTTTTCTTAACCCTGCTGGTTGTTAGCACTAATTGCCTTGTACCTTTTCATATACTTTGTTTACTTATAAATACCCATTCTGCCTCCTAAGGAATATAAGGTCCTTAGTGGCAAATTGTTTTAATTTTGTGTTTATATCCCCAAAACCTAGTGCAGTGCCCTGCACATAGTAGGCAATTAATAATTTTTAAATGAAAATTTTTTTATTATTCTAGAAGGTTTTCTACTCTAAAATATTCAACATTGTACCTGAATAAACTTAAAATATTTTAGCCTGGCATTTATGGCTCTTTTCAACTTATCAACAAAGATAACGTGACCTATCTTTCCAGACACATTTCATATTGCTCTCTTTGCTTTTTGTTTCTGTATAATAGGAGTACTCTCTGGCCTACCTATATGTATTGCATTGCATTGTATGTCAATATTTTAAGTTACTAATAGATTATAAGCTCATTAAGAATATGAACAATTTAAGAATGAAAGGAAGCTTATATGTCACCTATTAGGATATATATCTGATTAAGGATACCCACTAATACAATTCAGCAATCATCTATTAAGTACATGTTCTGTGTAAGGAGAAAAGAATTTTAATGAAATGGATAGAAAGCAAGCCTTGGTAGAAGAAAGATCTAAATTCAAGCCTAATTTCTAAAACATTTTAGTCATAGAGCAGGTCATTTAACCTTTCAGGACCTAGGCAATTCTCCAAGCCCGCAGGTTATAGAAGAATTGCTCATCTATAGCAGTAATGGGAGTTTCTACACCAACAGTTTCATATAGGGCTAACACCACAAGTCAAGATACCTCTCCACCAGTACCAAAATGTGTTAGCTACTGAAATGAAAAATCCCTGTCTGTTTATATCCCACTATAGCCCAAGTAGGATATATTTATTGATCACAACAAATATGGTGGTGATTTAAGGTTTGAAAATCATTTAATATATGAAATTACTTTAATCTCCCTAACAATCTAATGAGATAAGTTATCTTATTATCCTGATTTTATAGATTTTATTAGATTAGGATGCTGAACTTCAGAGAAGTTAAGAAGCTTGGTGATAACCAAAGAAGTGCAAGATAGAAGATGTGAACTTAGATTTTACTGCTCTGTAGTCCAACACTCTAATCTCCTGCTACATCTCATAAATGAGAAAATACAAGATAATCTGGGGAAAATTCCTTTACCAAAGCAGACTGGCAAGTGTACTGCCATGTATGCCTTTTTGGGACTTGCCTAACTAGAACACTGAAAAGTTAGGTCACCTGCCAGTAAGTGTCAGATATGAAAATGGAACCCAGGTCTTCTTGACTCTGTAACTGGCTTTTTATTCACTATGACAAGTTGTCTTAAGTATAAGAATATGCAAGAGATATTTGAGTTTGTTGGGTTGGTTGTTGTCCTTCATTCTTGAAGAGGACCAAAATGGCATTACTCTGTTAGAGTCAAATTACAGTATGCCTGACTATGGTTGATCAGATCAATATAAGCTTGAAGTGCTCTGCCATGGGTCACTCACAAATGTCCGTATGGACATTTAGGGTAGCTTCTCTAACTTTGTGCATCTTATATTTTGTCTGAGCTAACTTAATTCTACTCATAAAGCACAGCACCTTCTCTGATGAGGGCACATCATGTTGGGCAGACTGTGCCAGTGTCTTCATGTCATATAATCAAATTTAAAGTTCTTAAGAGAGACTTTGAGAAGTCTTTGTATTGCTTTTTCTGACCATCTGTGAGAATTGCCCTTATGGGTTCTTCATAAAATGATTTTTTTTGGTAAGCTCACATTTCTCATTCAAACAATGTGGCCAGCCTAATGGAATTGTGCTCCCTGTAGTAGAGTTGGAATGCTTAGCAGGTGAATTTGAGAAAGGACCTCAGTGTCTGATATCTTATCCTGACAGGTGATCTTCAAAAATCTTCCTAACACAATTCAAATGGAAGGTATTCAGTTTCCTGGCATGGTTAAGATTTCAAATGGCAAAGGAGACATTCTTTGAGTGACTAGTTATTAAATTGTTCCCTCTGATTATCAGACCATCAGTTTCTATTTGTTTTCTTTCAGAATTATCTTTGACTATTACATGTTTTGGAGTTTTTGTTTGTTTGTTTTTTGTTTTTTTCCTGAGGCTAGGGCTAAGTGACTTGCCCAGGGTCACACAGCTAGGAAGGGTTAAGTGTCTGAGGTCACATTTGAACTGGGGTCCTCCTGAATTCAGAGCTAGTGCTCTATCCACTGTGCCACCTATTCGCCCCTACATGTGTTTTTTTGTTTATTTGTTTGTTTGTTTGTTTGTTTTTTGTTTTTTAAAGCTCTATGATTTAAGCCCTTTTCAGGAAGATTGACTTTAAGCTTTATGTTAAAATGAAGGTCTGATATCCTTTAATTTAAGAAAGTAATTAGAAATAATGACAATCTAGAGTCAAGCAAAGTAACAATATGGTTTCCTCTACTTTTCCACATTTATAATGAATTCATTGTTAAACTAAAAAAAATCTCTATACTTTACATCCTGCGGCAGGTCCTTATCATCTGATACTTAAAACTATCGTGCTACCTTCCTAACTTTGACCCACATGGCTAAAAAGACATGCTGGCTTCCTTGTATGATACTTTGAATGAAACTGTTTCTTTAGAGAAATATCAAAGCTATAGCATTTCTTTAAAAGGGAAAAGCTGCAGTTTAAAAGAAGCTAGTATTTTTACCACACCATAAAATAATGAGTACTATTTTATATCACCACGAGGAGGTAATAAATGCTGCCCAAAGGAGATTCTCATGAGTAGATTTAGGTAAATCCCCTGTGAGGCAAATTTTAAGCATGATTTGTTTGGGAGAGGTAGGGATGGGATACAAAACTGTGATTTCAGAGGGATTTTGAACCAAAAAAAGTTTTTGGAAGCTATCTAGTTAAACCCCCTTCATTCTATAATTGAGAAAACTAAGGCCTGGAGATGAGAAATGACTTACCTTTGATCACACAATTGTCCACTGACTCCTATGTTCTTTCACTTTGTACTCAGTGGCTTTCTCAGTTGACCTCATTATACAGAAAAGATTATAGGGTAGATCCTAGGTGAAAAAATCTCTTCACTGAGCATTTTAACTGCCTTCTTAATTTTTCTTATTTCCCTAGAGGTGCAAAGAGTTTAAAGAACCTGCCTATAGTCATACAGCTAATATAGAACATAGATAGATAGATAGATAGATAGATAGATAGATAGATAGATAGATAGATAGATATCTCAAAAGCAATACTTAAACTCGTCTTCCAGACTTCTTAATCAGCCCTTAAAGGAAATGATGAATATAAAGCATTCTGCAAACCTTAAAGCACTTTAGAAAAAAGTTAGCTATTACTACCATACTCCCTTTCAAAAAGAAACATCCAATGTACAAAACAGAAATACAGTTTATTGTTGAGCTGATATTGTCAGAGAATTCTGCAAAATTGCCTTCAATAAAGCTTCCAGATAATGAGCTTAACCTTTAGTGCCCAAATATAAAGCAAGTACACACAATTTTCTCAAATAAAAATGATTTCAAAGATTGTTTCATCCAGAATACAAGGAACACTTGGATACCAAGGAGAGTACCTGAAAAAAGCAAGTCCCAAAAAGGACTTGAGCAAATTAGAGAAGATTTAAGTTTTACCAATTTCATAGTTTTGCTGAAAGCCCACCCTACAGCTTAGCTTTCTATAAAAGAAGTCCTGGAGACCTTTGGAAATGAAATATTCTCTTTGAAGTCATGAAGAGTTCATAACAAAGAACTACTCTCCTCATTCTGTATTTAGTACCCTGGTCTCCCTAATCTTGTACACTCCCACTTGATGATGCCCCCAGAAGTTATTATGAATTCCCTTATAAGCTATCCATATCTTCCTTCAGGTCTTAGTCTTTTCATTTAATCTAGTTTCCTCCTATCTCTTCTCTGTATGTCTCTCTTTCCCCATATCACACAGTTATCCAATTCTCTCCCCAGATTCTATCTATCTAGGACTTCCTTCCTTATTAATGTCTAATACTTGAAAATTATCTCTCCTCCTCAACTCTCACAATTCCCATTTCTTTAATTTATCCAATGATTATACAGAATTTAATAAACATCTATTAAGCTTTTACTTATTTAACATGTATGCTAGTAAGCTAATAAGCTAATTGGTACTGAGACATTTGTGATTTATAAGATTATGTCCCTTCCTGAATGAGTTTGGGGAATTAGAATATGATTATATTGTCTTGTTTTCTTTACTATTTATTTTGCTATTCTCTCCCAGATAAATGCATTGCTATTTGATTTATGTTTCCTGCTTGTTCTTTTAGTAAATAATGCACCAAACAGGAACTTGAGTAATATTTGCAGAATTATGATTAGCCAAAATACTCCACACTGAAGCTGGAATAGCAAAGTGTTCCAGAATAGACCACTTTTCCATGCTTCCTTAAATATTTGAAATTTTAAGGAAGATTCTTCAAACTCAGGTGCCTATAGTCATGAATTGTTTATCTTTTTTTCTTATTGTTACCCCCTCACACACATTTTCTTCATCATTCAAAGTTCAGATCAAATTTCACTTACTTTTTAAAAAAGCCTTCCTTAACTATTAATTATTGAATTCATTTCTAATTAACTTCTACATCACTCGTGGTCATGACCACACAATGTAGCCTTTAATTTTATATCATCATTATTTCTATCATCATCAATATTTAATTGTTCCCTGGGTTAGATATATTGGTCTTTTTCTCACCAAGAATTCAGGCTTCTTATAGATGATGACCTTTTGAAGAGTACATAAAGTTTAGGAGAAAGCACTTAATATACTGGCAAAAAATTAATATACTTGCAGAAAACCTTTATTCAAAGCACAGTTTAGGGCTTAGTATCTTTGTGGTCATGGTCATTTCTCTTTCCTGTTTTTAAGTGCTGACCTCTGTAAAATTAAGGGATTGGAGTAGATTAACTCTAAGGTCCTACCCACTTCTAAATGACCCTTGTATCTCTTTACAGCTAGTAGCATTGTCTTAATTATACAATGTGCTTCCACCACTTTGGAGATTTGGATAGGGTCTGAACCTATGATTTCATCAATATGAAGGAGTTCCCTGATAATGACAAAACCTCATCTACCAATACATATTTGTGCTTTCTGCAATTTAGAAAGTATCCTAATGTACCAAAAAGTTAAATTATTTGACCAGGATCACATAGTCAATATCCAGTAAGACTTGAACTGAGATATTCCTAGCTCTGAGCCCATCTCTCTATCCTACTCAATGCCATACTTCTTCTAAAGTAGTGAATAAATATTTGTTAATTTATTGATGGATTAATTCTAAAATAGTAAAATATGGGTACTTTTATAGGCCAGGAGGAGTAACACTCCATTAAAGTGCCTTCCCAGAACCTTCTGGACTAAAGTACTCTGTTTAATCATGTTCCAAATTGAGTACCATTTTCATGAAGTAGATAGAAAAGAAATATTTAAATGTCAGTGATATCCTACACCAAGGGTCTTTCTTGAATGGGCAGCCTGGTCCCTGGTAGAATATCTTTTCTTATCTAAAAGCAAAAGGCAAGTCACTTTGACCCTGGTCCTATCTTCTGCAGTGTGCATCCCATCATCTCCTAAGCAAGGAAGTAATATGCTATAACTACCTACCCTCTATCACTGGCATCACATATTACATTTCCAGACTAACTGGTCTTTTAAAAGTGTATGAGTTACAAGGAAAGGAGTAAAGAGTCCTCTGAGAACTTTTTCCCCATCTTCTACCTTAATCATATTTTACTGTTATAACCTTTCTATTTCATTTCTGCATTCCTTTACTTTTTTTTTCCACAAGTAAGTTCATATGTTCTGTAGGAAGCTGCTAAACTTACATGAGGAGAGAAAGAGAAAGGCCATGGGATAATACAATGGTAAATGTGATTGAATTGTGGGAAGGTGGAAAGCTAAGGGAAGTGAATTTGATTTGTTTTATTAGAGTCAGAGGCCAGGGGAAAAGAAATGGTTTCTGAGATGAGATTTGAAGACTTGGTGAGTTTAAGAAAAAGGTCAAAAAGGCATGCTCAGCACATAGTGCTATGTGTATATAGTGAGCTCTTATTAAATGTGTGTATATTGTGAATGTCAAATGAATGGGAAAAAATGAGTGGTTGGGTGGGTATAGGTAGAGGAATGAATATATACTCCTCTATAGATGTTTATAGAAAGCCTTTAGTAAAGGGAAACACGATGGCAAATTGTGGCCAAACAAATGACAGGTTCAGTCTCTAAGGACATTCAAACAAAGTTAGACAAGTAAGAAAAAAACAAATGTAGGTGTAATTTCCCTGAAAAGGAGGAAGGAGAAGCTAAGGAATATGAATAAAGGTGAACTGTGCAAGGCAATGGAAAAAAAGAAGTCCAAATCACTGCCATATTTATCGTCTTAAGTGTAGTACTTTTTGCTATTCGTAATATTGTCAAAAATGAGATTTATTCTCATTTCTGTTGTGCTCTGCAAATAATTAAACAGCTTCTCAGTATCTCTATGTTTTTTCATTAAACAAAATTTCAATTAAAATTTGATGAAATTGTGGACACAAATACCAGTCTCCAAAATGACATGCAAATAGTTTCACTTTCACCAATACAAACTCCAAACAAAATAACATTTGTCATAAAAATAGATTTCTAAATTTAAGGTAACCTGAGCTGTTATGAAAAAAATGCTTTGAATCTTGACATAATATTTATGTTAATGTTTTTTTTATCTTTTCTAGAAACCACATCATTTTATTGACTTCTATTTATCCTTTTTCAAAAGTAACCAGTACTTTTTCAAAAGGTCTACTGCATTGATAAGTGTGAACTAACTTAATCTTGTGCAATACAGATATTTGCCTTTATCTGTTAAAAGTTATACTCTTTACTCACTTTCATTGCAGCCTATCTAGATCTTTAAAAATTTTGATTCTACTGTTTGATACATTAGTTATCCTTTTTCCCACTTACAAATGTAACTATATGTTACCTAAATTTGATATGCACATATTTCTATTCATTTCTCCATCACTTGAGTCCTCATTAAAATGTTGAACAGCTCTATGAAGCTCCAGAGCCTGGGTATATGCCACTGAAGACTTCTCTCCACATGGAGACACTAATATATCATTGTTGTTTAATTATGGTTCCCAGTTAGTTATGAATCTACTTAATTATATTCATCTTTTCCAAGAATTATCATAAAAGGCTTTATGAGAGGCCGAGTTTAAAATCAAGACAACCAATGTCCAAAAAAACTTTAATTAACACATTGAGACTCTAAAAACAGGAAATTAAGTTACTTTTATATTTGTTCCTGAAAGTCAATGGATGCTGGCTTTTTTATTTGAATCCAAGACAATATTTCAATGTCTTTCTCAGATTCTCCATAATTTTACAAAGATTACTAGCTATGATTTGGGAATGAAATTTTGGGAATGAAATTTGGTAATTTGACAAAATGTAATTTCTATACTTGAACTCTTTTAAACAAGTTAATTACACCCACACAAATCATCAGCATTTCTATGTATTACGGACAAAGCCCATCGGCAACAGATAGAAAGAGAAATTCTATTTAAAATAGACAATTAGACAAAGTAGACAAAATAAAATACTTGAGGGTCTACCTGCCAAGACAAATTCAAGGACTATATGAACATAATTACAAAACACTTGTCACAAAAATAGTCATGTCTAAAAAATTGGAAAAATATCAATTGCTCATGGGTAGATTGAGATATATAATAAAAATGACAACTCTGCCTAAATTAGTCTACTTTTTTAGTGCCATACCAATCAAACTGCTAAAACATTATTTTATGAAACTAGAAAAAAATAACAAAATTCATCTGAAAGAAAAAAAAGGTCAAGAATATAAAGGAAATTAATGAAAAAAATATAAAGAATAGTGGCTTAGCAGTACCAAACCTAAAACTATATTATAAAGCAGGAGTCATCAATACCATTTGGTACTGGCTAAGAAACAGAATGGTAGATCAGTTGACAGATTAGACATATATGACACAATAATCAAGACATATAGCTGTCTAGTGTTTGATAAACCCACAAACTCCAGCTTCTGGAATAAAAATTCACTCTTTGACAAAAATTGCTGGGAAAACTGGAAAATAATATGTCAGAAACTCAGCATAGATCTACATTTCACACCCCATGACAAAATAAGGTCAAAATGAGCACATGATTGGGCATAAAGGATGATACCATAAACAAATTAGGAGACCAAGGGATAATTTATTTATCAGATCTTTGAAAAATGGAGGAACTTATAACCAAAGAAGAACTAGGGGACATTAGGAAAGGTAAAATGGACAACAATGGACAACAACTACATTAAATTTAAAAGTTTTTTTTTTGGTTGGTTGTTTGTTTTTTTACATAAACAAAACCAACAGAAACAAGATTAAAAGGGAAGTACAAATCTGGGAAAAAAAATCAGGGTTTCTAATAAAGGTCTCACTTCTAAAATGTATAAAGAATTAGGTCAAATTTTATAAGAATACAAGTCATTCACAATTGATAAATGCTCAAATGATATGAACAGACAATTTTCAGATGATGAAATTAAAGCTATTGATAGTTATGTGAAAAAATCCTCTAAATCCTATTGATTAGAGAAATGCAAATTAAAACAACTCTGAGATACCATCTTACACCTCTAAGATTGGTTAAGATAACAGGTAAAGATGATAAATATTGGAGGGATGTGGGAAAACTAGGACACTAATTAATGCATTGTTGGTGGAATTGTGAAGTGATCCAACTATGTTGGTGGAATTATGAAGTGGTCCGAATATTCTGGCGTATATGCCCATAAGAACATATAAACTGTGCATACCCTTTGACACAGTATTGTCATTACTAGGTTTATATTCCAAGGAAATCGTAAAGGAGGGGAAAAGATTCACATGTGCAAAAATATTTGTAACAGCTCTTTTTATGATAGAAAATAATTGGAAATTAATAGATGCCAGCAATTGAGGAATGACTGAACAAGTTGTGGTATATGAAAGTAATGAAATATTATTGTTTTATTAAAAAAATGATGAACAATCTGGCTTTAGAAAGGCCTAGGAAGATTTAAATGAATCTATACTGAGCAAAACAAGCAATAACAGCAAGAATGTGCAATGATCAACATTGAAAAGTTTGGTTCTAAAAGACATTAAAAAAAAAAAATACCTAAAAAAAAAAAAAAAAAAAAAAAAAAAAAAAGAAAAGTTTGGTTCTCAGTGGTTCAGTGATCCAAAACAATAACAATATACTTTGGACAGAAAAATGCCATCTGCATCCAGAAAAAGAATTAATGAGATTGAATGTAAATGGACACATGCTATATTCACTTCTTTTTGCTGTTTTATCTCTCCCATGGTTTTTCCCTTTTGCTCTGATTTTTCTTTCCCAACATGATTCATAAAGCACTGTGTATTAAAAATAAAAAAAAACAAAAATAAAAATAAAAAAGTGATTTATTCTCTTGTATGCCATTTATCTTGAGGTTCAACTCTGTTTAATTATATTCATTTTATACTTTAAATATCACTCTCTTTAATGGAGAAGTTGAAAGCAAAGCAATATTTTCACGTGTCTTCTCTGTCAATTAGATACATTAACTATCTGTCCCCAAGAGTGTCTGTCCCTTTCTTAATGATCCTTCTACTCTAAAATCCATTTAATCATTATTTTTTCATGTTCTACTTCATACTAGGCTTTAGTTTATTTTCTCTGCTCTTATCAGTTCATGTCACTCACTTATTCTTTCTTACCTGTGTGTCTTAAAAAAAAAAAAAAAAAAACTAAATTCATCACAGTTTTCCTTGAAACTACAATGATTTCTTAACTACTCCTTCTCATTGGAATTATTTTTAAATAGATAGTCTAAATCTATGTTCAAGTTTTTCATTCCTTTTTAGAGTTTAGTTATAAAATTAGACCTCTGTTTTACCTCTGATTTTAGTATATATACTGATCAGCCCTTCATATGGAGCAATCTAGATTTTTATTCCAAGCTCTGACATCTAGTGTGAGGTGGCATTTGCTTACCTCTTGCCCAACACTAGCCACTCAGTTGGTTCTCTTTGATTTTACTCCCTTGACTTAACCTTTATTATTTACACCTAGGGCCATTAAACCCCTTTCTAAGCATTGCTTTTGGACCAACCCTCCAAATTCCTCTGCTCCTCTGACTTAAAACATCACAGCATAGAGGATGCCTAAGAGCATCATGAAATGAATGAGAGGATCAGTAGCACAGATTGTATACTTACATTTGACTGTCATGCCCCCCCCCACAATTTTTCCTTGGTGTCTCTGATAGTGTGTACAGAATCCTGTGAAAATGTAAATGTTCAATATCTTTCTGCAGCCTTTTTCCACAGTGTCCTCTGGAATTCCATTTGGTTGTTAAACTCTCCATGACACTAAATGTTTTCTTGTTTTTTACATTCTAGTTATTTTCCAATCTTCCTGTCTGAGGACAAAACATTTCTTGTCAACTGCTCCAAGGTTACCTGTTTACTTCCTCAAACTCCAGGATACATACATAGGCCAAAAGGAGATGACACATTCTGAATTCCCTTTCATTTTCAGAGTCTCTATATGTCATACCTATACAATGGCCATTACCTTTCCCTCCTTTGATGTTGACCATCTATCCTTTGTCCCCTTTTCTTTTATCTCTAGAACTTCAGGTTATCCACCCTCTTCCCTAGTAAATTTCTGGATCTTACTCTTCTCCTCCATCCCAATCGTTTTCTTCTTTAAAGATACTGGTCTCCAAATTTCCCAGCTCTTACATTTTAATGATCTCTAACTCCAACTCATTTCAATCTTAAACATAAATTTGAGGAAGTGACATCTCAACTGACCTAAATTTATGTACCAGTACTCTTTCTACCACTATTATGACCTCCTTTTTTTTTTTTTTTTTTTTTTTTTTTTCAGAATTTGGCTTTTAAAATATGCCTGAGAATTTGGAGTTCCCCCATTTCTATCTGTATGTTAATTCTATATTCTTCAGGGAGAAGTACTATTTATATGCTTTATCTATCTGATAAAGACTGTCATACAATCTCATAAAATTGTTTAATACTTTTATTCTCACCCCAGTGTACTGAATGGGACTTTCATCTTCATGTATATGGGATTTTATGCTACTTTCTATGAAATAGAATCTATGCATATCCCTTTTTGGGATAAAATGCTACCCTCCATATTTATGAAAGACTTGTTTTGAACTATTCCATTTTTTGCAGCATTTCAGTCGTGACTATTATTCAATTCAAATGTCGCTTATGCCCCTGAAGTATATTTACCTCTTTATTTTAAAATTTTAACTTCAATATGTTTTTTCATTTATATTTGTAGACAATGAAACCATAAGTATTGTTTCTGAATATCTTCTCTAGTCTTCACATGTGGTTTCTTAATGGAAATTGGGAATGGGGATAAAGGAAAGAATCTGGAACTCAAAAGTTTTAAAAGCAAATGTTAGAAAAATTGTTTTGAGTGTAACTGGAGAAAATAGTTAAATAATGAATGAATGAATATCTTTCATGTTATTTTCCTCTAAGAATTCCTGAGCATATTTTTGAATTTTTTGAAACATATAAGTACATATGCCACACCTTATGTTTTCAATGGCACCCAGTTTTATACATTCATTTGGGGTTTTCTTCTTATCCTCAAACTTTAGTTTGAAGCCTTCCTGACCATTGTGGTAGAACCCCAGGAAGTAGGGTTAGAATTGTTCTACTTCAGAAAGTTTGCCATGCTCAATGAATGAAGTTACAAAAAGGCAAGTTTCGGCTTAATAAAAAAAAAAAAAAATCTTTTTAAGAAATAAAGAACTGTTCAGAATTGGATTTTTTTAATGCCTTAGGAAATAATGTTTCTTACTTCTGGAAGCTTAGAATGAAACTAGAATGCACATTTGTCAGCAATCTTGTAAGTAGATTATTGTGTAGATATGGCTCTTCTTAGATGATCTCTAATTTACTTTCTAGCTTGGAAATGCTCTAATTCTATAATTCTACCTTTTTATCTAATAAATTCTGCAAATAGTTTTTTTGGGGGGTCAGGGAGTTTTTGTCTAAAGTAGAATAAGTTTTACTTATCTAAAAGCCACATCCTTCAAACTTTAAATATAATGTTCTAGTTTAGTAAATAAGACTAATAATTCTTTTCTTTGTTCTTTATGATTTAAGTATCACTAGGAAAAACAACCTTAAGAAGATTTATTTTGAAATATAGGAAGAAAATCGAAAAAGCACATTTCAAAGCCCCAATTACTCAAACTCAAGTAAATTTGGCTATACCCCTTTCAAATGACCTTTCCTTTGATAAGCCAAAGTTATCATTAATCATTATTTTTTACAATGCAACTTCAAATATCTATGAAGGAGAGGGCAAGGGAACCATTGTTCATTAGAGGTTGGCTTAGGATGTCAGATATCCATAAGACTTATATGTGGATTTATGAGACTTCACCAGCAAATAAGACCAAAAAATTACCAAGGAAAAATGGTAGATACATGAACAAATAGCATGTTAATAGCAACCAGGGCTATGAAAAATAATAATAGATACATGTATATAACTCTTTAAGGTTTGCTAAGCACATTTTGAGTATTAAGTCTCATTATTCCTGAGAGATAGATACTATTATTACCCATATTGTACAAATGAGAAAACCCAAGCAGTCAGAGCTTGAATGAACTGTCAAGGTAACAAAGTTAGTATCTAAAGAAAGATTTGAAATTAGGAGTTCCTGAATTCAGGTCCAGTGTTCTCTCCACTGAGCTATCTAGTTTACCCTACAAAATAGCTTTCCTAATAACCATGAGGGATTGCTGAATTCATGGGGAGAAAATGCCCCCTTGCAGCATAAGCCTATCAAGCCTCTAACATCTCTTTCTGAAGGGTGGAGTACTATTTTTTTTTTCCAAAGCTTTCCTTTTTTGTGATTTTGTTTTTGTGTGGCAATTAGGGTTAAGTGACTTGCCCAGGGCACACAACTAGGAATTGTAAAGTACCTGAGGTCAGATTTGACCTGAGTCCTCCTCACTCCAGGACCAGTTCTCTAGCCAGTGCACCATCTAACTGCCCCTAAAACTTTCCTTTATAGAAAACATTAGATTTCCAGCTCACTCCATCCACTCTCTGAAGCAATTCTGCCAGGGAACAAGATATTCTTTAGTGATCTCCACATCCTTTCCAGTTTCCTTTTGTGTGTTGTCTTTCCTTATTAGATTGCAAGCTTTTTGAAGACAGAAGATATTTTCTTTTTCTTATTTCTATCCCCAATATTTAGCAAAGTGCCTGCCATATTTTAGGTTTTAATAAATTGTTTATTGTATTGTAATGTAATGTCCATAGAGCAATAGAGAGGAATCTGGAATCTCTTAAAACAAAGGACAATGGAGCTAAAGATGTCAGCTTTGTTGCCTGTCTTTACTTTTGGGGTTCCATGTATTACAAGATTAGGAACTCAGGAGATTTGGCTCTGTTGAACATAGCTGATAATGCAGAAGGGAAGCTCCCAGTGATAAATAGTCATCACTTGAGTTCTAGTAGTAAGAAAATTACTATTGTTCAGTTGTTTTCTTTTGTGCTTAAATATACCATTTTGTCTTATATAAATGCTTTAGTACTTGATTTATTGGTTTATATCTAGTCTTGTGCATAGAGAAGGAAGTCCTGAGGATTCTAGCTATGAATCAGATAATTACAATTACTCCCAAACATCATTCATACTTGAATCTGAGAGAAGAGTCCCACAGTTCAGGAAGGGACTTATTACACTTAGACTTTGCATGTTAACTCTTTGCTTATCCCTTGTAGACCATGACTGACAGAAGGAAAATCCAAGGGCAGCCTTTAGCTCAGTAGGCATTCCCATAGATTTCAGTTCCATGACACTTTCTTTTGAACAATTCAGTTAATGTAGAGATCAACAAGGAGTTTTTAGTTCTAAGCCACAGCTGCTCATCCCAGCAGATATGTTGCCCCTGCATCTGAGAAATTCAGCAATTGATCTTTTATTCCGGCTACCCTGCAGGATTCAGTCAACCAAGTCACTTTGGAAGGGAGTGTCAAGTTGTCTCTGAGTTAACTATATACTGAGTGAACTTGACAGGACTATGAACCAGATGTTTGAGGTGGGTACTAAATTTTTTAGTCCTATAGAATCACAGAACCACAATGTCAAGCTCATGTAGTACAACTCTTAATTTTATAGAAGAAAAATCAGGAAATGAGAGGTACTTAAATTAGAAATAGCACTCTTTGCCTCTAAGTATGAAGTGGCTAGCATCTACTTCATTTTAAAAATTACAGTGAATCAAATCTATTTGGAAAAAGAAAAAGAGTTGGAGAGATATAATATGCCCAAAGGGTTAGAGAAGACATTTTCTGGAAACTGTATGTTTTGGTGAAAGAGCCTCAGCAGGAGTGACTGAGCAAAGCCATATATTCGTAGGGGGAGGGGGAGAATCTTTTCCTTTTTAAAATTGCAATTTTGGCCTTAACAACATCTTGTTTTCTATGTGCACAGGCTGTTCACCATTTATTACTTGGCTTCATCCTCCAGAGATGTGTATCTTCAAACTTTTTCATGCTGGGGAAGATATTTTTTATTAAAACAAAATCAGGGAAATGACTCTAATATAAAAAAACATTTATCTCAAAGCAAGAAAAGGCTTATATATCATAGTAGCCTAGATTAGTGTGAAAGAACAGATAGAGAGAATCCAAAGACTAGAAACAACTTATTTTGTGGCTAGAGAATGGGAGCCAAACTCACTAAGCCACTACTGAAGGATGATTGTCCATTTTTTTTAGCCATTTCTACTTTATTTGCTTATTTGATTTATTTCTCATGGACTTACCCACCCTGAGGTAAATACATTTGGGAAATATAATTCAGCTCTTAAACTAAATATAACAGCTAAGCCTCCTTCTTAAAGGTGCCCTATGTCAGAGCTTCTTAAACTTTTTCTACTTGTAGTCTCTCTTCACCCAAGAAATTTTTACATGACTCTGGCTATATAAATATATAAAATAGATATACAAATCAAATATTGACTGATAATAAATCATAATTTTGCAACCCCCACATTGAGTTATGGAACCCCATATAGGATCACAAACCACAGTTTAAGAAGCTGGGCATATAATATGTGAATAAGGAAAACAAGATAAATGATGTGGTTGACCCTGTATTCTGAATGCCATTCCTAAGAAAGAAGAGAAGAAAAATAATGAGAAGAAGATGGCTTTACTTATAGCTCAGGGAGATAATTAAATGTTTCTATAGTGTGGATTGGAAATGTATAATAGAAATGATAATGAACTCTGTGTTAGAAAACTTAGATTTGAGAACTTTATCTGGTACAGAAGATTGCTTTTCCTCTTTTTGACTGATATAAAAAAGAAGGAGAGATGACTAGGTCAGCTCTAAGGTCCTTTCTAATTGTGAATTCTATGATTCTTATTTCCTAGGGTGGATGTAATGGTAACAGAAATCTAAACCACTAGGGGAATCCTCTTCCAGCTAGCCCCTTTAAATGCAAATGTAACCAGAAACAATAGAAAATTACCACACTAAATCAAAATTCATTAAGCATCTTTTTTTTTTTTTTTTTTTTACAGAGCATTGTGCTAGATGGAAATGGTGAATGAGCAGCTGGCAGTAAAGATGGTAGAAAAATCAAAAGCAATGACCCAACTCTCTTTCATATCGACTCCCCAAAATAGTCCAAAAACACCAGAAGCAGTGGTTTGGAAATTCAAGGAGAAACTATAGGACATGGAACAGGATGGAGTCTGTAATTATATAGCAACACAAGGAATACATAACAAAGGTGACATTACACTTGTGTCACTCTGATCCCAGCCTTGAACCTTCCAGCAAGAAACTGGATTCAGTTTTGCGGCTATGTACCAGCACTAATGAGACAGAACAGTTGTTCTGAACCGACTGAGCTTTCTAACTGACTCACAGGAGCTAGAACCAGTAGCTGTTTACAAAAGCTCCAACCAGGAGCAAGCCTGCAGTTGAAACTGCAAATTTCAGATTATGAAGATAGTGCTAATACTAAGCACTCTATCAAAACACCCAGGACCAGAACTGCTCTGGTAAATGGCTCTCCAAAAATGGATTATACCTTTTTAAGTTTAATCCGCATTACTAATATACTAATATTACTAATAATAGTAATAGGACTGCTGGTCCTAACTCAAAGTTCCAATGATAAAGAGGGAAATATGAGTAAACAAACAAAAAACTAATGATAAAGAACTGTTATGGAAATAAGAATGCCTGTGACTCAAACCCAGAAGACAAGAACAAATTTACAATGTCTATAAGTAAAGCATCAAATAAAAATACAACTTGGTCATAAGAAGAATCTAAATTTCTGGAAGAAATGAAACAATAAGCTTAAGATAATATTTATAAATGAAATAACTAAGAATTCCGGAAAAAGATGTAACAACTGTTTAATAGAACAGGCACAAAATCCTATCCAAGACGTTACAAAAATTAAAACATAAAAAATCAAAATTTAATGACTCCATGAGATCATAAGAAATATTTTTAAAAGTTGAAAGACTTAAAAATAGAATTCACATTTCTGAGTCCCATATTCCCTATTCACTTAATGTGTTAAGCACTTCTTCAGGTATTTATTTAAGGTATTGCTCATTTCAGGAAAACTACAGGGTTGGATTAGATGACCTACTTCTGAGTTGCTGTCCAGGTCTAAATATGCTTCTATAATCCTATGAAAGTATAATGGCTCTAGTTTAAGGTAGACCCAACCCTGAAAAAAACCTTACCTGTCACCAGAGTCATCTCTAAGCAGAAATGTTTTTCTTTGAGGCTATCCTAATGATATTCCCTTTTAAGATACCACTTTATGTAATGTGAATTCCTGGGTGACAGCCTCATACCCCAGTATCCACAGTTTTCATCTGTAGATATGATAGATTAGCCCTCTTTTTCACTTAATTATTCTTTTATAAAAACAAAACTTTAAACAGAAACATTTTTCTAAAAACTGTAAAAAATTTTCACACTAAGAGAGTTAGATTTTCTTACTAATTCTCGCCTGTTTTTAACTCCTAAAGTTAATCTAATTTAGATATTATTGAAAGGCAAGACTTAGGTAGACTGTTTTCTTGTCTTTGGGGAAACACTTCTTCCAAGATGGTCCCAGGACTTCATGTCAACTTATATAATAATTTCTTTTCTGTTACTTTGCCCTCAACTATCAGAATGATTTCTCTGTCTCTCCTATAATTGTTCAATTTAACTTTTTAAGGTGAAAGGAACTTGAGAGGAAGAAGAAGAGATACTGGGAATATTCCCCTAAGATGTACCAACCCACTCAATCTAACTGTACGCACATCTGTATCTATAGAAAATGAAATCTCTAATACACTGCAATTGAATTAGAAGTATATCAAATACAAGAATCAACTGTACCCATTATTTGGTTACAACTTTAAAAAATAAAAAATGTATTTGATTCAAGAGAATAAAATGTTGTCTTAAGTATTCTCCTTCTACAAGGTATAACTGATGCATAATGAGCAATATTTTGAAGGATAAAACAAATGAAATGACTTTGATAATCACCTAAGCATTAATTTCATACTAGAAATAAAATAAGAAGAAATAGGTTCATGAAAGTTGTTTTCCACTATCGTGGAAGACAACCAGTGCTCCATAAAAATGGAAAAGAAAGTCTCTATAGATGATGAAGATGATTCTTTTTGTAGATATTTTTCCATTTTCATCAACTCTCAGAATGTTGAAAATTCTCTTGAGATTCATAACTTTTTAAAATGTATCCTAACTAACCACAGAGCAAAAACTAAGTATAAGAATAATACTTATGGCCCAAACAATGTTAGAATAAAAGCTCACCGAGCTTATGAATCAGTATAAATATTCTGGTCAGATTGTAAGGAAATACAATGAATGAACACAGAATTAAATAAGAGGGAGAGAGCTAACTGGGTCACCTTTTAAGAAACTGAACATTGCTTTTAATGATTCTATTCTACCTGGAAAAACCATACATCATTTTAAAGATCAGAATTCTCATGGTGATATTTAAATCATAGAATGCAATATACTGTCTCTGAAAAATTGAAGTTGAAGATCAAAAAATGTGTAAATTAAAGAGATATACAAAAGATATAAGTAGATTGTTGTTTGTCCTTCATTTTCAAGGAGGACCAATAACATTAAAGGGTAATGTATTGATTCATGCATGAACTGAATATAAGTAAAGTTGCACAAAATTCTCACTTTCTCTCTCTCTTCAAAAGTTACCAATCCAGTGAAAGGACAAAAGCCAGGATGACTAGTGATAGCCCAGGATGCAGTTAATGACCTTAGTGTCTTTGATATCTAACCAAGCTCTAAAGTTCCACATAGCCTGCTTCAGCTGCCTTCATGACCATTGGGATAAATTGTTCTCATCTGCCTATTCCACTGAGGAAAATCTTTATATGCCTGAAGTAGACATCCCCCTATTTTATCAATGGGTTTGAAGCTTTAAAGGACAAAAGCCAGGATGACTAGTGATAGCCCAGGATGCAGTTAATGACCTTAGTGTCTTTGATATCTAACCAAGCTCTAAAGTTCCACATAGCCTGCTTCAGCTGCCTTCATGACCATTGGGATAAATTGTTCTCATCTGCCTATTCCACTAAGGAAAATCTTTATATGCCTGAAGTAGACATCCCCCTATTTTATCAATGGGTTTGAAGCTTTTCAGTTATCCTCAATCTGGTTTAGCCCATCTGCTGAGACAGTTTTACTATTGTGTGACTACCACAAATGCCACAACTTCTTGGATCCTCAGTTGGAACCAAAGGTGGATGACTAGTCCTGAAAAGTCTTTTCACCAGAGGTTCTAGTGCTTCCTGAATATATATACCTAGCAGGAGTATAACATATTAATATAAGCAGATCTTAATAGGAGGAATATAAATTATGTCATCCAAAATAAATACACAGGAACAAAGATGGTGGAGAGGACACACTGTTCTTTCTGACCTTCTCCCACAACCCTCAGACTAATTAGAAAATCCAGTCTCAAAATTAGCTCTGGACCAGCAGAACCCACAAATATTGGGAGTATGACAAATTATCAGCAGAAGATAATTTCAAAGATCTCCAGAAGAGGTCTATTTCAATTGAGCACAAAGCGGGGTGCAATCAGGCTGAGCACAGACACCAGGGAACACAGGCAGCACAGAGTCCCAGGGCAGTGGGGGCTCTACAGATGAAGAATTCACAGGGAGGAATCTTTGCTGGCTGCAAGCCAATATATCAGCAGAGAAGTTATAAAACATCCAACACAAATACAAAAAAAATAGTGAACCCCAAAATGCCAGAATCTCACGGGACCTAGCTACACCCACCAAGTTCTGCACAGGCTGAACACAGCTGCTGTCATTTGTAGAAGAAGCTTGGACAACCTCCCTTGCCCTAAAAACAGATCTCAACTTTTTTTTTTTTTTAAATGAATAAAAAAGCATAGAGAACTCTGACTGTAGATAGTTTCTATAGTGAAAGAGAGGAACAGATTTCAAACCCTGAGGAAACTAAAAGCAGATTGCCTCCAGATGAAGCCTCAAAGGGTGATATAACCTAGTCCCCATCACACAAGGCTCTCCTAGAAGAAATTATAAAAGATCTTTAAAAAGAGCTAGAATAAAAATGGGGAAAGGAAATGAAAACTTTACAAAAGGGTTTGGAAAAGAAAACACAGAAATTATCTGAAAAAAATTCACTATGGAATAGACAGTGAGATGGAAGCATATAATTCCTTTAAAAAACGAGAGTTGACAAAATGGAAAAAGAAAACAACTCCCTGAAAAACAGAATTTGTGAAATGGAAAAGGAAAATAACTACTTAAAAAAACAGAATTTGTGAAATGAAAAAAAAATCCATAGAACAAAACAACTCATATAAAAATTCAATTAGACAAATACAAAAAGAAGTTTAAAAAGTAAATAAAGAAAATAATTCACTAAAAATCATAACTGAACAAATGAAAATGAATGACTCAATGAGAAATCAAGAATCAGTCAAGCAAAACAAAAAAAAAAATGTAAAATACCTACTTAGGAAAACAAGTGACCTAGAAAATGGATCTAGGAGAGACAATCTAAGAATTATTGGACTTCCTGAAAACCATGATGTAAAAAAGAGCCTAGAAACTATTTTTCAGGAAATCATCAAAGAGAACTGCCTAGATATCATAGAAACAGCAAGTAAAATAGCCATTGAAAGAATTCACCGAACACCTCCTGAAAGAGACCCCAAAGTTAAAACTCTAAGGAATATCGTAGCTAAATTTCAGATCTATCAGACCAAGCTAAAAATATTACAAGAAGCCAGAAAACAAACAATTCAAATGCCGAGGCACCACAATAAGGATTACACAGGACCTAGCAGCTTCCACCTTAACGGATCAAAGGTCCTGGATTCTGATATTTTGAAAGGCAAAGGAACTTAGAATGCAGCCAAGAATAAAACTACCCCACTAAACTGAGCATTTTCTTCCAGGGAAGAAGATGGACATTCAATGAAAAAAGGTGAATTCCATTCATTTCTGATGAAAAGAGTTAAGCAAAAAATTTGACTTGCAAATAAAGAACTCATGAGAAGCATAAAAAGGTAAAAAGAAAATAATTCTTGAGGATTGTATTTCTGTTATAGGTATACATAGAGAGTGCATGTATAATTTGATTTTACTGTTATAATATCAAAAAAATTAGAGGGGGAAAGGGGATTGTACTGGAAAAAAGGGGAAAGTGTAGATAAAATGAGAGAAATTACATCTCACAAAGAGGCAAAGGAAATCTATTATAATTGAGGAAAAGAAGGGAAGTGGATGAACATTGTGTGAATCTTGCTCTCATCAGATTTGGCTCAGAGAAAATATTAGAAATATTTGGTTTCACAGAGAAACTTCTCTCACCTTATAGAAAAATAGAGGGAAAGGGGGAAAAGGAAGAAGTAGGCTAACTAGAAGGGGAAAACAGAAATAATAGGGGGAAGGTATATGAAAGGGGAAGGGACTCTATAGGGGTAGGACTGCTTGAGACAAGTGGTGCTCATAAGTAAAATACTGGGGAGGAGGGAAAAGGGAAAGGGAAAGAGAAAATTATAATTTGGGGCTAATAAAATGGCAGGAAATATAGAATTAGTAGTTTTAAATATATATATATATATATAATACATTTAAAACTTTTTTTTGAACATTTTTTATTAATTTTTATAATTATAACATTTTCTTTGACAGTATATATGTATAGGTAGTTTTTTTTTTTTTTTTTTTTACAACATTATCCCTTGTACTCTCTTCTGTTCCGAGTTTTTCCCCTCCTTCCCTCCACCCCCTCCCCTAGATGGCAGGCATTCCAATACATATTAAATATCTTATAGTATATCTTAGGTACAATATATATGTGCAGAACCGAATTTTGTTGTTGTTGTTGCAAAGGAAAAATACATTTAAAACTATATAAATGTGAATGTGGTGAACTTTCCCATAAAGTGGAGGCAGATAGCAGATTGGATTAAAAGCCTGAACCCTACAATATGTTGTTTACAAGAAACACATTTAAAGCAGAATGATACATACAGAGAAAAGGTAAAAGGCTGGAGCAGAATCTATTATGCTTCCGGTGAAGTAAATAAAGCAGGAGTAGCCATCCTGATCTCAGATCAAGCAAAAGCAAAAATTGATATAATTAAAAGAGATAAGGAAGGAAACTGTACCATGTTATCCATGGAGCAATATCAATACTAAACATACATGCACCAAGTGGTATAGCATCCAAATTCCTAGAAAAAAAGTTAAGAGAGTTGCAGCAAGAAAAAATAGACAACAAAACTATAATAGTGGGAGATCTCAACCTTGCTCTTTCAGAACTAGATAAATCGAACTACAAAATAAATAAGAAAGAAGTTAAGGAGGTAAATAGAATACTAGAAAAGTTAGGTATGCTAGATCTTTGAAGAAAATTGAATGGAGACAAAAAGGAGTACACTTTCTTCTTAGCAAGTCATGAAATCTGTATAAAAATTGACCATATATTAGGACATAAAGACTTCAAAATCAAATGCAGGAAGGCAGAAATAGTAAATGCATTTTTTCCAGATCATAATGCAATAAAAATTGCATTCAATAAAAGGCCAGGAGAAAATAGACCAAAAATGTAATTGGAAACTAAATAATCTTATCCTAAAGAATGAATGGGTGAAACAACAAATCAGACACAATTAATAATTTCATCCAAAAAAAATGACAATAATGAGACAACATGCCAAAATAAATATGCAATTGATGAAAAATGGTACAATCAAGTATCAAGAGCAAGTAATATAATAGAATGCCTCCATACTTCATTAAGATCCATACAATGTCAAGAGAATAAGTAGAAGGTCCCCAACATGTTGAATAGACTCTTATGATAGGTTTATGAAACTACATGAATAAAGCCAAATATAATCAGCCTGTGGAATATATCATTGTAAAACTAATTTTGTCAATGAGATTATAAATATATTGAAATATTGTAATATTTTCTAAAAGAATAGTAAATCTTCCAGAAGTTACCAGATAATATATAAGCTGTTTTTAGCTATATTTTAAACAGAACCATCAATAGGTACATAAAACAGATATTTACATCTTTAATGATAACATAAAACTTTAAGCTATTATCATAATTTATTCATAGTTATAGCTGATTCAACATAAAAAGGATAACCCAGACCTTACTATGTGCCTAGCACTGCAATTCCATGAGTTATACTCCCAAAAAAGTGTATTCCTTGCTTTTAAGGATATTATAAACTTGTTTATCAAATAAGATTGAAAAAGAAATCAATCAGGAAATACTACAAAATGCAAATCAACTGCATAATCAATCATATGTCACAGACCATAGTACAATAAAAGTTTGAAGAAGGGAGAAGTAATTATAATATGGTGTGTACAAGGAAAGGTTTCACAGAAGAAGCAGAGCTTGAATTGGGCCTTAAAGGATTAGATTCCAAAAATTTGGATAGGCAAAGAGGAATAGGAGGACACTTAAGAGTCTCATAATAACTAAAAGTACAGTGTTTACAACAGGTTTGAGATATGATAAAACTAGACTGTGACAATAAAAGAATTTTAGACAGGACTGGTTATTGAGGTTGGTTAGGTAAAGCATGGTAAATTTTAGAGGACCTTGAACAACAATATGGAAAAATAATCCAAGTGTATAAGATTTCTTCATCCTTTTCTCCTTCTCTTCCATTCTTTCCCTTTTTCCTTCCCTTAGACCCTTTCCTTTTCTTCCTTTCCTTCTTTCTTTTTTTCTTCTTTCTTTCCTTCCTCCCTTCCTCTCTGTCCCTCACTTAACTCTTCCATGGCTTGCTTCCTTCCTAACTTCATTGGTTTCTCTCCCTCCTTTTTCCTCTTTCTTTCTTTTATTCCTATTTTCTTTTTTTTTTCCTTTTTTCCCCCTGAATTATCTTAGTAACAATTGTTATAAAACCAGGGTTAAAGTGGGGGAAGAAGCACATAGAGAAAGTAAAGTAGAGAAAAAGTATTTTCAAATGACAGAAAGAGAAGTGGGAAATCATTAGGGTAGAATGATATTTTGTAATGTTGCATAGTGGAAAGAACATCTAAAATGACTTCTAGTTCAGGTCTTCCATTAACTAGCGGTAGAATCTTAGATCAGTCATTTTTCTAATCTGTACTTCAGTTCCCTGATCAAGGACAGCAAAATAAGAAAGCAGGACAAAATAATTTCTGAGTTTTCTTACAATTCTAACATTCTGTGATTCTGTTTTTCAATTCCTTCCACCAGCTGTTTTTGCATTTTCCAAAAGAAAACCAATTTCCCTCTGCTGTTTTTCTTCTGCATCCCTACTTTAGCCAGAACCCCTGCTTGTGAATTATACAAACTGCATTTGCCACCCAAGGTGAGGCTAATTAAAATGCTAAATGTGACTTTAAATGGAGTGTCTACCACCACTTCATCTTGTTACATATCACAAAGATTGCTTGCTTAACGCAAAGCATGCTTCCTGCTGGGAAGCAGCCATCTGTGGTACTAGACAACAGAATTTCATGCCCGGATTTCAAACGCATGCCATATTTAACAGTGATTAACAGACAGACAGAGCAGATCATTTTAAAGACACATGGCAATTATTAAGCAAAATGGTAACAGATTAATGAGATTAATTGAGTGGTAGAATATGGGAAAGGGGAAAAAATTACTTTCTGAATGTTTTTCTGCTTACAACTTTTCATTAGCATAGCTTTGTAGTTCTAGTCTCCACAATGATTTGGATTGTTAACAAAATTAATGAAAGGTACCCCTCCAGGGGTTGCTTCCCAAAGCCTTCACCAAATCAAAGAATGCAGGAACTAGAAGGTTCCTTAAAATAATTTAGAATCTCCTTATTTTACATTCAAGGAAACCTTTGTTATTGTTATTCTCCATTCTGGAAGAGAACCATGACATCAGGAGATGATGCTATGATGTATGTGCAGGTAAATTGCATTTAAGTGAGGGGGGCTGTGCAAGGTCACCTGCCTCACTTTCCCCTCCAGAGTCATCTGGGTCCAGTAGCAAAATGTAGATCAGGATGACTGGAGATGACCCTGAATGCAGTGGGAGATCTTGGCCTTTTTAAGTAAGCTAAGGTCTTTCTCAGTTTGATTGAGGTAACATCCATTCAGTGATTAAGTTTAGGTAAGGAATGACACAAAGAATAAGGAAATGGGCCTGTAGGTAAAAAGCAATGTGTCCCTGGTAACATACTAATAAGTGACTGAACTCTAGATTTTGAAAATTAAGAATTTTTGAAGTCATTTTATGTTCTTTCAACTAAATTCTCTTGTTAACAGATTAATGAGATTAATTGATTGGTAGAATATGGGAAGGGGGGAAAATTACTTTCCCCAAAAAATGGAATTGACTATGTATTTGAGGATGTACAAAATGCAGTTTCCTTGAGGCCCAACAATCAATCCATAAGAACTTATTGAGTGCCTAGTTATTTTGCCCCTACTTAGAGTAGCTAAGTGATTCAAAGAATAAAGCAATGAACCTGGAGTCAGGAAGATCAGAGTTCAAATATGACCTCAGATATTTTCTTGCTCTGTGATTCTGGGCAAGTTACAACCTCTATTTTTCTCAGTTTTTCAACTGGAAAATGGGGACACATTGGAGAAGGAAATAGCAAACCACTCCAGTATATTTGTCGAAAAAACTCCATGGACAAAAGTTCATGTGGATCATGCAGTCAGACACAAATTAAGGACTAAACAACAATAACAAAAGTCCCTATTATATCTCAAGCACTATGCTAGGTAATTAGCAAAAAAAAAAAAAAGGGGGGGGCAAAAATGAGAGCAACTACCCCCAAAAAAATCATATTCTACTTTGGGTGGGATAAAAAGGGAGAGAGAGTATACAATGTGTTCACAGATAAGTAAATGCAGGATATTTGTAATATCAATTAAAAGTAATTGAATAGGCACAAACAATTGGAAAATTACAAAAGGCTTCAAGTACTAAGTGGTCAATGAGTTAAGCATTGAAAGTAGCTAGAGATTCTAAGAGTCTAAGGTGAGGTGGGAGAAAGCATTCTAGACAAGGGTAATATGGAAAAAAGCTGCAAAGACATAGTGTTCAAAGATGTATTTTTTTTTAACAGAGAACAGCAAATGGGCTGATTTGGCTAGTGTGGGAGGACGTATAATATATTCAACCTGTGTAGGTAGGCTAGCACCAGATTATAAAGGGATTTAAATGCCAAAGAAAAATTTGTATTTTAAATATTAGATGCTATAAGAAAATATTGGAACATTTTGAGTAAGGGAGTGATGCAATTAGATCTTTGTTTTAGGAATATGATCTGTCAACTTTAAGGAGAATATATTGAACAGGGAAGAGGGGAAGAAGGGAATAAATATTTGTCCAGTGCTGACTACATGCCAAGCACTGTGCTAAGCGCTTTATAAATGTTATTACATTTGATTATCAAAATAATGCATTTCTGAAGGTATGAGATCAGGAAAGACTGTATGCAGAGACAAAATTATATTACATTATAGTGCCTATGGTGTTAGTAGAGAGAAAGGAAAAGATGGGAGAGATGTTGAAGTGGTAGAATTGGTATAATTTGGTAACAATACATAACAGTGTGGGAATGAAGAACTTGAGATAATTGAAGAGACAGATCAGTGTAATGGCTATATTTTAATCCAGTTAAACATATAAAGGTGGTAGATGCAGGTATAAGTAAAGATATAGATAGAGACACTGATATAGATGTTAGAAGATGAACTTCAGTTATATCCAAGTTTGTACAAATGGTTTGAGACTAAAGGAAATTTTCACAAAAGAATTAGACAAACTAGTAGTGCCTGAAACAATTTACCTTTACCAGGGCCCATTTCAAATGTCAAAGTAAGAAAATCAATTAGAAAAGCCTCTGAGACCTTAGACATGAAGATCTTCAGGCCCTACTAGGAGGAGGAAGGGAGTCAAGAATGGTCCTGTGGAAAGGCTCATCTTAGGCTTGGTATATATAACTTCAACAGATTCCATCACTCCTTCTAGTCAAAGTGGAGTCCTGCCATCTCTATAGGTGGCCTGAAGTAATGGAGTTGTGGGAAGGAGCATTAAACTGGTTTTCAAGGATTCAGTGGAGATTGTCCTGTGAGGCTCCAATTATACAAGCATGGTTTTGGAAAAATTTTCATGGGATTTTAAGGAATAAAAAGAGGAATTCAATAGAAGGAAAAAGCAAGTAGGACCAAAGAAGCATCTAGCAAGTCCAGAGCCACTTCCCCAATCTCCCTCCAAAAAGGAGAGGCTTTTTTGGATGATGAAAAACTAAAAAACACAAAAACAAAATTCAGCCATAATAGGTAGGATATAGCAATTAGAAGCAACTGACTTCTATGTGATAGAATACCCATCAAGTCAGTCAAATACTGGCCAGTTGGCAATTCTAATGTGAACTCAGCAGTAAAGAGTTCTAATATCTCTTTAATCTATCCATGCAAAGCAGAAATAATATAACAGTCCACAGTTTTTTTCAGATGGGATATCATTCTCTGGTACAGTTTTCACTCTCTGGTAGGGTTTAATAGAGGTTCACTGATTATATCAGATACCTTTCAGAAAATTTAACTTCATAAGGCATACTTGGAGCAGTGCTCAATGGGGGAAAGAATGCTGGAGTTGAAATCAGGATACCCATGTTCATTACCACTTTGCCAGCTCTTGGAATCAATTGTCTTCCTTTGACTTGTCTCTTTTGGAGGGAAAGGGAGGAAAAGAAGATGCTATTACATCCTTATTATCTACTACTAAAATTGATTATGAAGAAAATGCTTTTAGACTATGAAATGCTTTATAGATATGCATAAACAAGTCAACATATAGCAATTGAAAACTAGAGTGTAAATAAGAAATACAAAACCTAATTTATGTTGCAGAGAACAACAAATAGGATCTCCTACAAAGCTATTTTGCCACTCAATTAATACTGTTAATCTGTTAAATAACTATTTTGTTTAATGATGCAATTTATTTACCTTTTTAAAAAATTATCTGTACCACTTTCTTTTAATTTCTATTAAGTATAGCATGTATTTGAAACTGTGTGAAACTTAGTTGTCTGGTACCACAGATGGTGGCTTCTTTAACTGCTTTGTGCATCATATTAAGGGACACCTTCTTCCTCCCACACTCAAGCTTGATAGATCAATGCAGCAGGTATACAGAGCAACAACAAATATTTTATTATTTCAATTGCTTGCAGAGCAATATGATAGGATCTAGGAGGAGATAATAGTTTGTATAAATCTTAGCCTTGGATTTTTTGTATTTTATTTTGTTTGTACCTTGGTTTGTTTGTGGAGTTTTTTTTGTTATTTATTTATTCAGTTTATTTTTTTAGTTTAAATCTAACTTCAATCACCTACAAGTTGTGTGACCCTGGTCACACTTCTCAGGATCAGTTTCTTTATCTGTATAATGGAGATAATAATAGCATATGTCATACAATTGCAGTGAGAATCAAGTCAGTTAATTTATGGAAAATGCTATATACATACTGAATATTATTAGTTTACAAATGAAGAAGCTGAAGCTGAGAGCTTAGATGATTTACCCAATAGCTAGTAAGGATCTGAGGGAAGGTATAAACTCAGTCCTCCTGACTCTATGTCCAATACTATCTCTACTTTCCTAACACTTCTGTTCTCTGCAGCATAGTTATACTTAAAGTCAAATCTCACCTCCTACTAGCCTTTCATGTCATTTTCCCAAAGAGAAATGACTGAGGGAAAATGTCATGACTATTCTTAAAAGCTTATCACCTGGAAGAGAGATTAAACTTGTTCTGTTTGGTACCAGAGGACAAACCTAGGAACATTGGGTAGAAATTACAAAGAGGCAACTTTAAGACAAATTTCCACAAAAACTCAGAAAACATTTTTTTTTCAAAATGCAATGTATTATGGGGTGGAGCAGCTAGATGGCATAGTAGATAAAGTATTAGCTCTGGAGTCAGGAAGACCTGAGTTCAAATGTGACCTCAAATACTTAATACTTAACTCTTACCAGCTGTATGACTTTAGGCAAGTCACTTAATCCCAAATGCCTCTCAAAAATAAAAAAGGCAAAAATAAAATGCAATGGATTCCTTCTGGAGATTTCCTCTCATTGGAATCTTTCATCAAAAACTGAATTACTATTTAATAAGGATGCTTTATCAGGTATGTACTGGAATAGATTTCTATTTAAGTCTTTTCCAACTCTGAAATTAGATTATCCTGAAACATACTTAATAATCTTTAATTTCCCTTTCTCAAAAAATAACAGCCTTCACTGCATGCTACTAGTTAACTCATTTCAACAAACTTTCTGAAAGATTTGTTTTCTCATCAATGTGAACACTTTCTCCAAAAGCACATATCATCATCCACTATACCTTCTTGTATTATAGGACTCAGGATGTCTAGATGAAATGTGAAATATGATTTTATAGTATTATACATGGGACAAGATGTAGTGTTTGCCAAACATATATCTCTCTCTTTTATTCTTTGATTTGCATTATAATAGAATTATTGAATAAATGTATTTCTATTGTTCCATCTTTCAAGGAATTTTATAAGATTTTGACATATGTAAGTACATACTTTGTTAGAGAAGTGTACTTAAAATGATATTTGGTTCAACCAAAACAAATGTATTTTTGGTCAGCAAATGAAAAACATAAGGAATCTTGTATTCAATCCTGTATCTTCAGTCAATTTGTTGCTATAAAGATGTTGTCTACTATAAAAAAATTATTTGTAAAATTCTAATTATCAGTGTTTGTGCACCTTCATCAAGGACATTCATACATGCATAGATCATTCTCATAAAAATATTGTAACAATAAGAAAGCCTACCTATGGGTCAGTAGTTATTGATATTTGTTCTATTGCCTTTTTATAGTAGTAATAACATTTACGGTTGGAATATGTGACAATAATCATCATACAATTTCATTCTACAAAATCACAGGAGTTAGAGTTGGAAAAGATTTTAAAGGTCATCTAGTTCCCCCTCTGCTCATTTTGCAGATAAATAAAATGAGGGTTGCAGAGGAAAAATTAACTTTATACCAATATCATATAGTAATTTAGTAGCACAAACAGAATTTGAAGCAAGCCATTTGATATTAATCGAGTATCTTTTTCATTATGTCACGCTGTTCCTTTACTTGTACATTGTCATATTGGAGAGGCAATATGATATAATGAGAAAAAAAAATAAGAATGTTCTTAAATAAAAAGCCTTGATTTTAATGTTGATTGTGCCATTTGTTTTATGACCATGAGCTAGTCAATCTATCTCTTTAAGACTCAGTTTCTTTATCTGTAAGATTATAATAATAACACTTTCCTCATATCACCACTATGATATTAGGAAAGCACCTTATACCTGCTATGGAAACAATTAGTGTTGCTTGTCATTGTTTCAGATGTTTTAATCTGATCTGTCCAAAGAAATTTCAAGTCTCTGAGAGGAGCCATGTCCTGGCACCCATTTTACCTAGTTCAGGGCTAAGTCCAGGATCTGAGTTTTCTAGGTCTTTTTTTTTTCTCAGAGAAGTTCTACAAGAGTAATAAGCACTCAGGCTATATATCTTTATAATAAAATTATTTCTGATATGAAAACAATCACAGAGATGGTACCAGAACCAAACTTCTGCTGGAAAATTTGAGTACAATGGTCTCTTTGAAAATGCTCAAACCTCTCCCAATGGAATCCTTCCTATTTCATTACCTAACAGTATGTGCTTATGAAACTAGAGCTCTATAAGTATAGAATTCTTGTCCAAGACTCTGTCTAATCCAATTCCCTGGTTTTATAAATAAGAAAATTAGGGCTAGAAAGGTGAAATTATTTTCTCAAAATCATACTGCTACTTAATAGCAGGTGAAATTAAAATCCAAAATTCTAGCTTCTAGTTGAATGAGGTTAACTCAGTATTAATGATCTGATAATTCAAAGGCAGGTAAAATATAATGTATGTACATATTTTTCAAAATTGTGCATGTGTATATATACATATATACATGCATACATATATCATATATATATATACATATGTATATATATGATATGTATACACATTTATATATTCATGGTATATAATAAATCCACTTTGTATCTGCTGCTCTGACTGGTTTCAATTCCATGGAACAAGGTGCTCCATGCTGGGTACCCCCTAGTCTTACCCTGCTTTCCTGTTTCCCGATAAATCTTGTCTCCCTCCATTAAATTGTGAGCTCCTTGAGGGTAGTAATTGACTTTCTTTTTATTAATTATATCCCACAGCCCTTAGCACAATGTCTACCATATAGAAGACACCCAATAAATGTTTACTGGATTAGACTGTATTTGAAAGAAGCAATGTGGTGTAAAATAGGTTGAGTGCTGGATTCAAAGCCCAAGAAAACTTTGGTTCAAGAGCTGCCTTTGACATATATTGCTTAAGTGATTCTGGGCAATTCATTTAAATTTTCTATATTTTATATATTTAATATTCAACATATTCAATATTTTATATATTCTATATTATATATATTCAATATTCTAAAACTCCGAATGTCATAGAAGAGATAGGACTTCACTGGTAAAGGGGATTTCCCCAAGCTCTGTATACCAGAAGTATCAGGTATCCTTCAGCACTCATGATGGGACCCCAATCAGATATAAATACAATTGGGAAATATTTAACAAAATAAATGAAAATGCAATAAAATATAAATATCATATTTCAAAATTAAGTCAATAGGTGGGCCACAGGGATTCTTACTAAATGTATTAGTGGCCCTGTTTTTATTTGAGCTGAACACTATTGCTCTATACCAATGAAATCTCAGATGAAGTTCTGATCACTATTTACATATGCATGTCTGTATACATGAATATTTATAAAATTAAAGGAGTGGGTTAGACACTTTGAAATACTTTCCAGCTCTGTATTTGTGATTTGTGGTCTTATGTAAATGTTTTATGTGAGCATTTATACACATCTCTATGTGTAATGCAAAAATTGAGATAAAATAAGTTTCTTCTTAAGATGTTTTTCTCTTTACATGCTCAGTTTCCACCTGTCTAAATTATGGAGAATTTCCATGACAACTGGATGGAAAATTCAAGCATAGTGTTTTAAAAAACAGAGCAAGCATCTCTTGCTTTCAGTTGCTTCTGGATGATTGTCAGCATGCCATCACTGACCAAATTTCAAATGTAGGAAGAGAAGAAGAGGAGTGCGGAAGATGCTGACCTTCAGGTTTATGTGTTCATGGAGATTCTCAATGGAATTAGCAATAAACATTAGAGGTTAGTTGAAATGTAAACATCACTACTTTGTTGAGAATTTCATCAGCTCTTATTTATAATTCTTAAATGTCATCTTTATTTTTTAATATGTTAGAAAACCAAACTTTCTAAAGATAATGGAAATATACTCTTTACTACGAATTGGGGAAAGCAGGTGCCATGTCTACAATGGTTGTAAGCTTTAGGTAACTGAAGGAAGTCATGGGAACTAGAGCCATAGTCAAAAGTTTAAATTTGGAAGAGGTATAAGCAGAGATGTTATAAGGTTCAATCAATGTAATGGAAGCAAATCATTTTGTAAAACTTAAAGTACTATATAAATAGTTCTTTTTCTTGTTGTTACTGTTATTGTTATTATTATTATAGATCTCTAGTCATCAGGCCTCTAGTTGGGCAATGACTTTATTCCCTGAGGCTATTACTATATCTCTGGTAAAATCTATTTTTACAGAATACAAGGGTGTGCTGATAAATGCTTAACAACCAGGTTTTCTTCAGAGGAAAATGTAAACACATGCTTTTTTTTTTTTTAATTAAAGCCTTTATTTTCAAAACATATGCATAGATAATTTTGAGCATCCATCTTTGCAAAATCTTGTGTTCCAAGGTTTTTTTTTTTCCTTTTTTCCCCCATTTCTGTTAGGATTCTTACAAAGTACTTATGCACTTTAGTTTACACCTTTAAAGGAGTTAGCTCATTGGTCCACACATTAGATTCACACCTTTAGAGAGCATATAAAAGCCCACTCTCTGGGAGGAAGAGTCAAGATTTCATTCCAACTTCGTGGTTTGTGCTGGCTGGAGACACTCGGACAAGAGTTCTCAGGAACCAAAGAGAGAGAGAGAGAGGCCTCTAAGAAAGTTAGCCAAGCCCCAAGTGAAGGAGACAAGACTTGAAGGAAAAAAAAAAACAAAGGATCTGGAGATAAGATTTGGAAAGAGACAGTAAAGGACTTTAACTCCTGGCTGCATTTTGGGATTATTGAACTGAACTGAAACCAAGGCTGCTCCCAGAAGCTCCCCAAGAAAACCTGCCCCCAATAGAATGATTACAATTTAGAGAACAGAACATCACACATCCCTTCTCCTAAATGGCAAATAATCCAATATATGTTAAACATGTGTAATACTTCTATACATATTTCCACAGTTATTATGCTACCAAAAAAATCAGTTAAAAAATAAGAAAGAAAACAAAAAGAAAGGAAACAACAACAAAAAAGGAGAAAATACTATGTTGTGATCCACACTCAATCCCCACAGTTCTCTCTCTGAATGCAGATGGCTCTCTCCATCACAAGACCATTGAACTGGTCTGAATCACCTCACTGTTGAAAAGAACTAGGTCCATCAGAAGTGATCATTGTATAATCTTGCTGCTGCTGAAACACATGCTTTTAAGTTTAATCTATATTATTAACATTTTCTGAAATCTAAACAAAACAATAAATCAAGCCATGAATTATAGAGATTGCAGATTTCTAACGTGTACATGATCACACTGAAAATTTGACCAAACGCTTTTGCAACCCACTTTACTTCTGGTTCCAGCACACCTCAGGGTTTTAGTTTATTCTTATCTGAGTCAAATGCTGATTTTTTTCATATACCAGCCAATAGCCACAAAAGGAGTTAAGATTGTCTGCTAAGCCTGTAGACTTTTATTTTCAGTTTTTAGAACTGAAATCTCAGCGAATATTCCCAAGTTCAACATTCCTAGTCACTCTCCATTCTACTACCCAATTCAATCCTTATGCCTCTGAAGGGTAAGTCAATAATATAAATCATCTTAGTTTAGAGATGAATGGGGAAATCATTCTTCTGGACTCACTGAACCTTATTTCTCTAGAAAACTCTACTAATACTTAAACTGATATTTTGGTGACACTTAATATACCATTTACATAGGGATCTAGGGAAGGTCTATTCTTTTTTTTTAATTTTTAATTTTTTATTCCTTTTAAACTTAAATAAAAAATGAGAGGGGGAAAAACATTTCCAAATACATGGAATAACATAGGAGAAAACTCGATATAAAGCAATGAATTTCCACTTCATGAAAACTTATGTAATAAATTCTTCACATCTTTTTCAAAGCAACTCAGCTTTTTTGAGCTTCCTTTTAAGTTTTCTTTTGTTCTCTGTTCTGCACTCATAATTTTATTTTTTCTCCTTCTTCCTGCCTCTGTCCTAGAGAAAATTAAATGCATATACATATGCATGTACATTCATTCACAGACAAATCCATAAACATACATACATGCATATATGTATACATGCATATCTATGTAAGACCATACTATGCATATTTCTATTTGTCAGTCTTTCTCTGGAGGTGGATAGTATCTTTTTTCATAGGTTCAAGTCTTTTTATGTTTTTATAAATCAAATAATTTATCATTTCTTATATCACAGCAGAATTCCATCACATACTACAACTGGTTTAACCATTACCCAATTGAAGAGCATCTAACATTTTATTCAATATGATAGATATAAGACCATATCTGACACTTTTCTTTATCTTAAAGTTATTTTAATTTGAATTTCTCCAATCATAATGATTTAGAGCATTTTCTCATATGATTATACATATGTAACTTGATATCACACAAAAAGTATCTTTTCTTATTCTTTGACCATTCATAAATTGAAGTGTGACTCATATTCTTATCAATTTGACAAAGTTCTCCATATATTTGAAAAATGAGACCACTATATGAGAGTTTGTCTATGAAAGAGTTTTTTTGGGTTCCCCCCACCAGTTTTCTGCTGTCCTTCCAATCTTGGCTACATTGATTTTATTTATACAAGAAGTTATCCTTTTTAATCTCCACAATGCTATTGATCTTTTATTTCTTCACTTATTAATTCTCCTTACTATGAGTCTGATAGATAATATGTTCATATTCTAATTTCTCTTATCTGATTTTAAAAGTTCTTTTTAAATTCTTCTAAGAACTCTGAGGGTTTGTGATTATTTGACACTTCTCATAGAAAAAGGAATTTTTTTTAAAGTTCCTTTAGTTCCTATCTTCCTTTAAATATGAATCCAGATTTTCTCTATTCCCCAATAGCTATGTATGGTTGCATTCTCTCTCCTTTCCTTAGTCATTTTTGTATTTATTTTGTTTCAATAGGGTGAATGGACAGCAGCAAAGCACCATGTCCTTGATAGCAACACAATATCTAAGTGGGCCTCTGGGAGAAACAAACTGACCTTGTCAAGTTATCTTGTATAGACAAAGCTAACTTGTACTAACACAATCTGGAGATTATTCTATAGATATCAACTCCCTAGACTATCTTATAAGAAAAAGATGACCACAGTCAGCAATTGTTTACTGATAAACACAATTAGCATAGTTAGCACATCTTTTGGGAGTCCTTTCCCATAAAAGCCTCATCTTTCCCCTTAATTGTAAGTTCATTAGGAACTTTGCCTCCTTACTAATCCTATAATAAAGTTTTGCCCCTGAACCTGGAGATGATTTGAGTCTATGAATTCATTCTAAATGACCTTTGTAACTTATTGGACCCCATAAGTTCTATTTTATTTCGAGCAGCTCATTATTATAACCTTGTTCTAGTCCAAAAGTGTGAGGAATGATGCCTTAGACCCTAGGTCCTTCTTACTGTTATTTTCTCTCTATCCTGGAACCCAATCCTAGGAACTCCTCTTCACCCATAAGGCCCCCAGCCATACAGTCCCACAGATGTTCTTCCCATCAGGTGGCGAATTGCTGAATAAGAATATTATAGAATATTATTGTTCTATGAGAAATGATGAACAGGGAGATTTCAGAAAAGCCTGGAAAGACTTACATGAATTGATGCTAAGTGAAGTGAGTAGAACCAGAAGAACATTATACACAACAACAAGAAGATTATGTTATGACCAGCTGTGATGGATAAGGTTCTTTCCAACAATGAGGTGATTCAGGCCATTTCCAATGGACTTGTGATGGAGAGAACCTTCTGCATCCAAAGAAAGGACTGTGGGGACTGAGTATGGATCACAGCATAATTTTTTCACTTTTTTGTTATTGTTTGCTTGCATTTTGTTTTCTTTCTTATTTTTTTCCTTTTTTTGATCTGATTTTTCTTGTGCAGCATAATTGTGAAAATATATATAAAGAATTGCAAAATTTTAATATATATTGGATTACTTGCTATATAGGGAAGGGAAGGGAAAAATTTGGAACACAAGATTTTGCAAGGGTGAATGTTGAAAATTACCTATGCATATGTTTTAAAAATAAAAAATTTTAATTTTAAAAAGAGGACAACTACTTTACCCCAACTTTTCTTTATTTTTGCTGCTCTATGTTCACTTTGAGGTGATCTTTTTTTTTTCTTTTTTGTGACAAACATTTGGAGAATCTACAGCTTTCTGATCTATTTTATCACATTAAGATCTATTCTTAGCAAAGGAGAATCAGGAGGATAAGAGGAAACTACTTCTACCAAGATTGAACCTTTCTGAAGCTTAACTAAAAACTTCATTAACTAGAAACTTCATCTCTAGGGAGAGCAAAAGGGGGAAGCTCTTATTTCACATTAACCCTAGATCCTGGCCTCTTATCTCACCAACATTCCAAGTCAGGATGAGACATATGTGTATGGTCTAGAGTGTGGACAAGTTTTAAAAATTGAGCTTTTGTGTGTTATTTATTCCACCAAATGTCCTAATGCTGCATTATGATGCAGACACTTGTCAAAAATATCTATGTAGAGAAAAAAGAGCAAGAAGTTTTCTGTCTTTAAAAATACCTGCATTTCTATGGGAAAAGTTATTTTGAGTACTGTTGGCAAAATTGTGAACTGGTCTAGCCAATCTGCAATTTGAAACTATCCCCTAAAATCTTTTAAACGTGTGTACCTTTTGACAAACAAAAGCACTACTTAGCCTATACCCAAAGAGATCAAAGAACTAAACAAGAACCCATATATATATATATATATATAGATATAGATATATCTATATATATATATATATAGATATAGATATAGATATAGATATTTAAAGTAGTTATTTTTGTGATGACAAAAAATAGGAAATTGAATGTGAGTTTCCATAATTTGGGAAATGGTTGATCAAATTATGGCTATGTGTGTTTTAGAATACTATTTTGCTGTTAAAAAATAATAATAAAGAAGATGGTGAATATTGAGAAGACATGTTAATTAATGCAAACTGAATAATAATTTGTAACAATATTATAAAGTCAAACTACTTTAAAAGACTTGGAAACTCTGGTTGGAACAATTACTCCCTTTAATTCTAGAGTTGTAATGATGAAACATGTTATCTGTCTTCTAATAGCTGATGGACTCTGAAAATAGATTGAGCTTGTGGTCTTCTGACATAGCTAATACAAGAATTTATTTTGTTTGACTATATCTGTGTAACAGAGATTTTGTTTTTCTTGCTTTTTTTAAGAAGTGTGGGAAATGTGAAAGAGAAAAATTAAATAAAATAAAACTGAATTGTTTTTAATTCTGTATTAACAATGCCATATTAACAAGATTTCTTGTGTACTCTTTATGAGCATCATCAACTTTCTTCAATAAAAAAACAAATTTTGAAAATAGCTTCCTCCCTACAGCTGCAAAAGTCCTTCTGATAAGTTGGCCAGTATTTTGAAGAAAAGACTACAATGGTTTCTTCCTGTTTGATAGATCAAACTCAGATTTCCCAAGCAGTTACAATATTATCTGACTATTTCTTATCTGCAACCTTGGCTTTTAATACCCTATAACATAAATGTAAAGCAAAATACTCTTTCAACTTTATCCAGCATACATACACAGACCAAGCTCATGATGTCTTTATGCCAATAAAAGAGGCAATATTGCAGTAGATAGAGGATTAGAACTGAAGTCAGAAAGACCCTACTTCAAATCCAATCATGGATTTTCACTAATGAAGTGACAAAGAACAGGTTTCTTAACCTCTGTTATCCTCAATTTCTTTGTAAAATTGGAATAATAATGCTACTACCTACTTCACATAGTTCTGAAGATCACATAATATCATAAATATATAGTGCTTTGTTAACTGTAAAGTGACATATAAAAATCAGTTATTATTAAGTTTATTCTTATGAATCTCCCCAGTTTCCTCCCTCAACCCCCTCCCATTTTTTGCTTTACTTTCTAACAATCCAAATTCTATAGCTACATAGCAAATTATGTTTCTTCTGCAAATTCTTTAGAAAAAAATGACATTTCCCTTTCAAAACATGTGCATTGAAAATATCTTTTGTGTTAACAAAATCAGTGAAACAAACTAGAGGGAATATTTGCAACAAATGATAACAGTAGGATAAATAAGTTAGAGAGAGAGAAAGAGAGAGAGAGAGAGAGAGAGAGAGAGAGAAATTGTGTAAAAGAGAGAGAGAGAGAAATTGTGTAAAAAAGAGAGAGAGACAGAGAGAGAGAGAGAGAGAGAGAGAGAGAGAGAGAGAGAGATGCTATTCTCCAGATAGATATGGGGATATGAATGGATAGTTTCCAAGTAATGCAAAATGTTACCTAACAAGTGTTTGAGAAAATTCACAAAATTATTGATAATAACAAAGAAAAAACACTACTCACCCATATAATTGGCAAAAACAATAAAAATTAACATATTAAATGTTGGAGAGTCTTCAGCAACACAGGCCACATTATAGGCAATACTAATGGACAGATGATAGAACTGAGAACAGTCCCACCCTTTCTAGAAAACAATTTGAAATTACACTATAGACAGAAGGCAAAGTCTCATATATAGCAACACATTGTGCTAGCAAAGAATCAGAAATGAGTGAATACCCACTGATTCCCCATTGAAGAAATTCATAAACAAAGTGAGCGTCTGAATGAAATGAAATATCATTACACAATATGAAAAATTGAATAGGAAGAATTCAAAGAAACTTGGGGAAAAACTGAATGAGTTGAAGTCACTATTTCTTAGGGGTTTTTAAATAAAATTTCTTATATTCTTCTCTCATAATTCTTTCAATTTTATAATTGGCTTTATTTTCCAAAACTGTGTTGATCCTTAGATGTCATATCCATGGGCAAGTCAGTCAAGTATCTACAGAATAAAATCATTTTAGGCTATTTTGTTAGTGTAAATTATTAGAAGAGGTAGAAAGACTAAAATGAAATCTATAATCACTCCAAAAACTTTGACCTCATTGTTCACATGAGAAAAATACATATGCATATAATATAATTTTGTAATTATAAAATAATTTATTATTACACTATATGTAAATAACATTATATGTGTTTATATTTGCTTTTGCATATATATATATATATATGTATATATATATATATATATATATATTATATGCCTCCAAATGACAATAGTGACTGGTGGTCATGAGCAAGTTATGAATAAAGAATTATATGGCAGTAGGGATATAAAGTATATCATCAAAGAAATACACAACTGAAAAAGAAAAGATAGCCTGGTTATGTGGCAAAAGCAAATATTAACTAAGAACATAAATCTGGAATGCTTAATGGAATTCTTTGTGATATTAAGAAAATAGGGAAGATTTTAATACATCAAGTAGACCTCCCATGGTTAACTTGTGAGAGAGAACATTGATGAAAATAATACAAGATGGGCAGGCATGTATACATGTGATCTCCATGCTTTGAGGCAATACTCCAAATAATGAGCTCATAGATCCATTATTATATTAGGTATGCATACCATAGTATTTGGATACCAGACTTAGATTGACATAGCTATGATAAATTTTGATGTCAAAAACACAATCTTTCACAACATCACTGAAGATAAGATAAGGAAATATAAACTAGATGGTAGCACAGGCTACTAAATTTAAATTTTATTAATGAATAATAAAATATCCAAAGAACATTAATTAGTTGGTATAAAGTTATAAAAGATTTCTAGTAGTATTGCCAGAAATTTTTTCTTGGCCCTGTTTATTATTTTTATAAGTAATCCAAATAAATAATTAATTAGGAGGAAGACGGTAGTCAAGATTATTGATTTGGTTGATCAAAAACATTGTCTATTCTGTGTAAGACACTATGCTGGTCACTAGAGATACAAAGACAAAAATAAGTTTTCAAGGAACTTACATTACAACAGATTTGTGCAACATATGTTGATATGTTGTATAAAATAATTTGAAGGGACTTTGAGGAGGAGAAACTTGAGAGATCTGGGAGCATATAAAAGAGTATGGACCAACTGAGCTGAGCTTTGGAATAGAGGATTATAAATGTTTGAAGTGAGAAGAAAATGCATAAAAAGCCTGGGATACAGTCTGTGAAAAGCAAAGCACTACTTCAAGGTATTGAAGTAGTGCATTGAGCACAGGGACTGGGGTCAGGAACATCTGAGTTTAAAATCGACCTCAGACACTACCTTGTTGGGTTCAAGCCACCTAATCTCTGTTTGCCTCAATATCCTCAGTGGAAAAAGAGGATAAAACCAGCATCTACCTTTCAGGGTCATTAGGAATTTCAAATGATAAGCACTTAACACAATGCCTATTAATTCATGGGTACTATATAGTTATTCTCTCCTCATTGCATAAGCTTGTCAGAATATTTGCAATGGACCAGATCTTCTAACATTGAAATCAGAGAATGGAAGATGTGATCAGACTGGGGGGGCTGAACCAAAGAGCTGATCATAGTAGAGGAAAAATGGAAAGGAGCAGAGAACATGTTTCTGCAGAACAGCAAATATATCATTGGTGAGACAACAGATGTCCAATTCACAGTCCTTTTGTGTCTTCTTCCCAAGGAAGTTCCTATATTCATTTTACCTATTCAGCCATGTTCTTCCCATTTTACTGGCCTCAACTAATGGGAAAGAGGGATGAAGTGTGAGAAAAAGTACAAGTCATGTCATACTCTATTATACCATATGTTTACTGTCTACTCAGGTCTCTGAGCTATATAATATTAGTATTAAATTGCATGACAATGATATATTTCCAAGGCTATAAAAATGAATGATTTAAGATTGATAGAAGAGAAGCTAAGCTAAATGGCAAAAAAAAAAATCTCTTTCCTAATACAGATTGGGGTAATAACAGATTAGGTTAGGTTGGGTTAAATTAAGTTAGATAAGAGTTATTTTTGCAGTTTTGGTCATTTCTATGCATATCCACACCTGACAAAATGACTTTGAACTTGGAAAGAAAATTGATAAGGAAATGAGATTATATATTAAGAGCTATAAGAGTTGAAGCAATTGTCCCTTCATATTACTCTAGTTGGCATTTACTCTTCCCCAGCATCATAAGTATCAAAGGTAGAATTTGAATCCATCTTCCTGATTCAAATTTTTGCACTCTAGAAAGAATCATAGCTAAAAAGGACATTATAAAGTGAATCCAACTTCCAAGGCTGGTGACATATGGATAAAGCCCTGGACTTAAGAGTTAGGAAGACCTAAATTCAAATTCTGCCTTGATATTCCTTTCAAATATACTATGAAATTATTGTGTAAATTTCTTCCCCCCCTTTTTCTTCCTACTCACTACCCTAAATGTGGCTACCATTAGACATTAGTATGTATATATCTATACATATTTCTATTTATCTATATATCTTTTGAAGTAGATATTGTTTTTATTCATTATGCTTTATAATTGGCTGTTTATAATAGACAAAATAACTTATTTGCTCAAAGTCGTTCTTAAAACAATATTGATGTTGTTATACACAGCATTCTTTTGGTTCTGCTTATTTCACTCATTATTTCTTGCAAGTCTTTCCATATTTTTTCTAAAATTATCAAGTCATCATTTTATAGAACAATAATATTCCACCATAAACATATATCCCAATTTATTTAGCCATTTCCTAATCAATGAGCATCTCTGCAATTTCCAGTTCTTTACCACAACAAAGAGAGATACTATAACCACTTTAGGAAATAGAGATTATTTTCCTCTTTTCCCTAATCATCTTTGGAAATAGACCAAATAGTTGTTTTGCTATAGGTAGTTTAGTAACTCTTTGGGCATAATTCCAAATGGCTCTTCAAAATGGTTAGATCAGTTCAAAATTTTGTCAATAATGAATTAGTGTGCCAGTTTTTCCACATCCTCTCCAATGCTTTCCTCTCCTATCATTTTTGCCAATCTAATAGATATAAAATGGTATGCCATGGATGTTTTAACCTTCATTTCTCAAAACAACAATGATTTAGGTCATTTTTTTTCTTGTATCCAAAAATCGTTTTGATTTAGTCATTGGAAAGCTACCTGTTCATATCTTTTGACCATTTATCAATTGGGAAATGACTCATTCTTATGTAATTGACAAAATCCTTTATGTATAGATATGAGACCTTTATTTGATAAACTATCTAAATTTTTTCCCAATCTTCTGCTTTTCTTCTGATATAGGCTATATTTGTTTTATTTGTACAAAAGTATTTTTTAATTAATGTAACTGAAATTATTCATTTTGCACCTGGCTTTTCTTTCTAGGTCTTATTTATTCATAAAGTGTTCACCTATCCATAAATAAGTCTGATAAGTAATATGTTTCATGTTCTTTTAATTTTCTTCTAGAATCTCTCTTTCTATCTAGGTCATGTATCCATTTTAATTTTATCCTAGTAAGTAGTGTGAGATATAGCTCTATGCCCTGTTTCTGCTGTACTGCTTTCCAGTTTTCCCATCAATTTTTACCCAATAATGAATACTTATCCCAAAATTTTAATTCTTTACACTTGTCAAACTGAAAATTATATTTATTTGTTGTAAAATGTATGTTTACCTCATAGACATTGTAAAATGAGGAGCATTCTTCTGAAACATGTAGAAGCTCAGTAGCTAAGAGAAGCCCAGTCTCTATTTATTTTGTAGTTCCCTTTAAATTTATCCAAGAAGCCCAAGAATTATAGAACTTGAGAAGATAAACTAATGAAGAATGAAATGAGCAGAAACAGACAATTTACACAATAACAATAAGACTATAAAAAGAAATCATTTTGAAAAGTGGAAGAAACAAGATCAATACTATGATTATCAATGGTTTCAGATGACCAATGATAAAACATGCTGTCTAAAATTAATTTATGTGATTTTTTTAATGGAAAGGGAGTTCATGTGACATGAAATTTCATATGAGGTCACTCATTTATTAGTTTTACTTAACTAGGGAAACTAAGAGGTATAGAAAATAGAGAGGTGAATCTGGAAGTAAGAAGATCTGCATTCAAATCAAGTCTAAGGTACTTATTAGTTAAATGATTCTGAGTTAATCATACAACCTCTCTCTGTTTCTCTAACTAGAAAATTAAGATAATAGTAGCATGTACCAACAAAATTTTGTGGAAAATATAGTTAAATATTTATTTATTTAAAAATGCTTAGTACAGTGGCTAGTCCATAGTAGGCATTATATAAATGCCAATTATTAATTGTTTTATTTTACTATAAGACATCTTTCACAAAATAGGAATAATTTCTAAATGTTTGTAATGTATCAGTACTTCTCCACATAGAAGAGTCTTATTACATGTTTGTTGAATGAGTAAATGTGGATTGAAAAAATACAAAGTAAGCAGAACTTTGAGAATAATTTATACAATAACAACAATGCTGTAAAAAATAAACAACTTTGAAAACCAATCATAATTAGACTCAGCTATGAAAATGAAGAAAACAGGGGAAAAATTGAGAATGGTAGGAACAGATAACAAGTGGGTAACAAAAAAAGGCAGAAAGAGAGGACATAGAGCAAGATGCAATATAAGTCCCTTTGCCCTTCTCCTTACCTCCCCTCTCCGAAAAAAACCCTAGCCAGCTGGTAGGAGACAAAGAAAATTCAAAAGACTTTGCAAATACCATGATGAGGCATTAATTTTCTGTTCCAGTTGTCATAAGATTGTTTCCTTGCATATTCTTACTCAACAAAATCAGGAGTTTCTTTAAATCAGAGGACTTCTGGAAAGACAAATAAAAGTTAAAGTAATTTTCTCAAATCATACCATTATTAAACTATAAGAAATAGGTGTCAAATGGAGACTTGTAAAGACAAGAACAATGAAGAAATATTGTTTTTCAATAAGGCTGAAAGGAGGAAGGGAGAATGAGGAATTGAGTGAAATTGATGGAAGCAAACAATTATCTTAATTTGGCTTTCTAGAAAATAGGAAAACTTAGGTAATAACAACACAATGCCATTTACTTATTCCTCCTTCCACACCCCTCACACATTTCTAGTTACTTGTTAATGCCCATGAAGATAAAGGAAAATTCCATCTTTGTTTTGAGCCATGCATTCACACTCTATCCCAATTATACACAAAGTGACTTTTTTCAACTTATCTCTCCCATAGAAAATCTTACAAGTCTACCATCACTGCATCATTATCTCCATCATATACAAAATACCCTGATTTCTCTTCTCAGAACTTCTGTAAAATGTCTACATACAAAGAGATTAATCACAGATTCTCTTCATAATGTATGTATATGTTATACACACTTATACATATCACTACCCTCTTCCAATATATGAGTTTTGATACATATTGCCTATAGTCTTTTTTTCACATACTATCAGCATAAGCCTGACATACAGGCACCATCTTTTTTCACACTCTACCACAAAATCCTCTATCTACCGTTCTATGACAAATAATGCCCAGGTCCTCAGAATTCATCAAGTTCACTATTAAGATGTAAAAAGGTCTATGACCAAATTGATTTGTTAAACTAATATAATTGACTAGGGGAAAATAAATAATTAAAGGAAGAAGACATACATTGTGGGATTGAAATGCCGGATATTTGTGTCTACCATGGGAAACTCAGAATGAGAAGCCTGTGAGCTAACAGAATACAAAATAAGCAGAACTTTGAGAATAATTTATGCAATAATAATAACATTGTAAAAACCAATCATAATTCTAACAAACTCAAAATTGAACATGCTACACACTTCCTCATCAAGACCTCTTGACTCAAGATGCAGAATGAAACATACATTTGTGAATAGGGTCAATGTGGGAATATTTCTTGCTCAAGTATGCATATTTTTACAAAGCTTTTGGATCTTTTTTTCCCCAACATGGTCAGGGAGGTAGAGAAAATATTTATTTACTTTTAGAAAGTAAATAGAAAAAGAACAACAGCAATAACAAAGAAGTGTAGAAAACTTATCATCAGATAAAAGATACACTATAGTATATTAATAGAATTATACTTGAGCAGAATTATGAAATAGCCTAATTTTTTCCTTGGTGCCCTCCATTCTCTCTCTTATATTCTCCTAATGCCTTCCTAGTATCCTTACCTCTAAAGCCTAAACTTTTATTCCATGACCCACTGCCACAAGGTCGCAGTTTTAGTTAACTGGTATGGTTGGAAAAATCTCATAAAACACAATTATGTCTCAAATCATTAATTCTCTAAGAACAAAGCCCATTTGTAATGAAATTAGTTTTTAAAAAAAAATCATCAATTATCATAAATCATATGAAACAGGACTGATAGTGGATTACCTAGGCTACCAGAAGAAATATCGTTTGCTGCTTTTTTATGAGTAGCATATGAAACTGCTGGGAGCCTCCTAGAGGAGTTTATAGATAATCTGAGCATTTTGATGCAGATAATTTAAGCTTTAGCCTCAAAATCCAGGGAAGAGGAAGAAGAAAAAGAAGAGAAGAGAGGAGATATTAAATTTTCTTCAATCCTCCAATAGATGGAAGAGAAAATAAATTTGTGCCTTTTAAATCGCACCAAGGTACATTTGCTATCCTGTATAATTCATGGCCCCCAAAGCTACATAGTATATAGCATGTCTATGTTCTGCAGCTTTATAAAAATGTTAAATTCAAAAATACTAGTAGTCTAGCACTTAGCATCTAGCATTTAAAGAAACTCCTGATTTTGTTGAGTAAGAATATACAAGGAAACAATCTTATAACTGTCACAGAAAGTCAGTAGTCTTGATGAGAGATAGGAAAGGAGGAATCCCGTTGGTTAGTGCAAAGATAGTAAGATAATCCCATGAGGCGCAGTGTCCCCTGTAAATGAATTTACAGGCCCGAAAACCTAGATTGATAAATAAAAGGTTTATTGTCGAAATTTGGAAGTAAAGTTCAGTTAGAAGGACGCCAGGGCCAAAAGTGGCCGCTGGGCATATGGTTGGACGATACCATGTTTTGGGGGGAAGGGCTCCTGCAAAGAAAGAGCTCTGGCTTGGCTCTTTTATACCTAAAAGGAGCTTGTAGGCGGTGCCAAGTTCTGGCGGGTTTTTCAGATAAGTTAGAAACTGCAGTGGGGGGGGGGGGTGTTGGGGAAACCTGAGCAGATAGTGAGGGCTAGGCTCAGATATTCAAAAGAGTGCTTTTTGACCACAATTTGTGAATCAAGGTCAGCCATGGGGGGTGGGAAATCAGAAAGGAATCTTAAAGGGACCTCAACCCTTATTAGTCTGAGGACAGATTTTAACTTAGGAAGACTCATCTTCCTGATTCAAGACCAGATATTCTACCCGCTGTTTGGTCACTACTATAAACGAAGAACAAGAAGACCTTCACCTAGAAGCAACATTTGAAAAAGATGACCCAGATCAAGTTGAGGCGTTAAGAGGCTGTCAGTCTATCCATACATCATCTTCCCAGTTCTGGCATTCATATAATTTGACTTTCCACTAAGAACAGGCTTGGAGAGGAATTTGGGAATGGGCTATTTGCTATCTGCTGTGTGAGAACAGAAGGAGTTCAGAGAGTTGTCAATGCCCTTAAGAGCTACTGCTAATTTTGTATTTGAATTTGAATGTGGATAGGCTAAGGGCATGCTCTTATGGTGTCAATGCACATAATTGAAAGAAGCATACAGTCTACATAATATAGAACACTGGGACTTACTTCTTATTTTCCCAGGTTTGACTGGTTTTTTTGTTTTGTTTTGTTTTGTTTTGTTCAGTTCATTGGACTCACAGGCTTCCAAAGTAAGCTATTTTTTCCCCATTTGTTTGAGGAATCTCATTTAGCAACTAAGTACTCATAAACTAGTAGATGAGGATCCAAGATTGTATCTCAATAGATTCCTAAAAATAAGCTATCAGCAGCAGAGAATTAATTGTATTTGGAGGAAAATAAAAATCAAAGGAGAAAAAATGAAGATGTTTTTGAATCTTCCAATCTCTTCTACTTTGCCTATATTGTCAATGTTGGTCCCATAGTCTGTCATGTATTATATTCCCTTTTTTCATCTGTAAAATAGAAAAAATTAGACTTATTAGTACTATCTCCATCTCCTGAGGTTGTTATGAAGCTAAAATGAATTAATGTATTTCAATATAAACAGAATTCAAGGTAGGTATAACTGTCCTCTGAACTTAGAAATGACAGCTCATTTCAATATTTAAAAGTTCACTTACAGAGAGAGCACCAGCCCTGGAGTTGGGAGGACCTGAGTTTAAATATGGGCTCAGATGTTTACCAATTACTAACTGAGTGACCCTGGGCAAGTCACTTAACCCAAATTGCCTCACAAAAATAAATTAATTAATTAAAGTCCACTTTATTCCTAAGATAATTGTGAAATATCACTGCCAATAAGTCCTCTACTGGCTTTTCAACTAAGTTTCTTATGATCATTATTCTCCTGAAATAAGACTGCATATATGCCTTTAAGGATAATATTCTTATGTACTCCAAAGAATTTGCTTGGGAGTCATAAGTGAACAGGGGGTATATGTGGAACAGTAAGCCATATCCTTAAAAAAGTACTTCACATTTCTCATTCTAGTGTTGAAAGAGTCAGACCAATACTAGTTACCTTTTCTTTCCCTCCTGCTTTTGGTTCATCTCAATCATATAACTGTAAATGAGTTCAATTGAGTAGTTTGGCTATTATAATTCTTTATAGACATTCTCTGAGCTACCCTGTCCTTTCCTAGGACAGTCTTTAGCTCACAAAGATCCTTTGGCTGTTGCCAGTTGGTGAATACTTCCATCTCCCTTAAATCAATGCTTTAATCCTTGTCATATGAGCCACATAACTGAAAGAGTTTTACAAAACTGTTACTTACTTTTAAACCAGACTTTTCAAACCAACTTAAAACTTTCATTATTCTTTTTTTATGCTCCTCCACGGTTTTCTTATATTTCATGAAGTCATTTTAGTATGATGGTCCTTCTAGATACTTTATTCTTCAACTACTTTCTCAATAAATCTGTAAAATATGAGAAATATCCCTGAGATTCCATGGTGAATAAAATAATTTTGGAATCCTGGTGGGCAGATGAAGATAGTCTTCTTTTCTTGTCTTCCTCCTCCATAGGTGTCTACTTTGCATGTACTTTTAATATTTAGAGCTGAAGACATTGACTGCCTAGCACAAAAATGCAAAACAACTTGAATTCACGGGTTTTTATACAGGTCCACATCAGTTCACTTTTTCAAAATCTGTTAGTCTACACCCATTTAGTTTCTTGCAATATTCAATGCTATCAACCCTATAAATAATACATATAGTTTGTTTTAAAGAAAATAAAGAGATGAAATCAAACAGAAGGTAACAGAGAATAATGCAGTGACCGGATGATCATCAGAGATAAATACTAAAAGGCATAAAAATATATAAACAGAGAATTTCCACAGCTATGAAGTAGAGATAAATTAACTCCAAATTAATATGTGCTCCATCCACATGTGCACTTATATATGTGCTCCAATAATTTCTTATGTCCTAGGACATACAGTATCCTGGTATGTATGCTACTACCCATATGCTTTTTTTTTTCTCTTTTTCTGAGGCTGGGGTTAAGTGACTTGCCCAGGGTCACACAGCTAGGAAGTGTTAAGTGTCTGAGCTCAGATTTGAACTCGGGTCCTCCTGAATTCAAGGCTGGTGCTCTATCCACTGCGCCACCTAGCTGCCCCCACCCATATACTTTAGACAAAAGTTTTCTCTTTGTGTATTCCCTTCATTCAAATCCCTTGGTCATTTACTTCATATTTTTTTTTTATTTTTTAATTTATTTATTTTCAATATATATTGCTTTATGAATGATATTGAGAAAAATCAGAGCAAATGGGAAAATTCATGAGAGAGATTTTTTTTAAAAAGGAAAAAGTAAACATGGCATGTAGTGATTTATATTCAGTTTCCATAGTTCTTTTACTAGATGCAAATGGCATTTTCTGTCTGAAGTCTATTGGGATTGTTTTGAATCACGAAACCACTGAGAAGAACCAGGTCTATTTTAAAAAGCTTTTTATTTTCAAAACATATGCATGGGTAATTTTTCAACATTGATCCTTGCACAGCCTTGTGTTTCAGATTTTCCCCTCCTTCCCCTCCTTCTCTCCCCTAGATGGCAAGCAATCCAATATATATATATTATATATATTAAATCCAATATGTGTAAATATATTTATACAATTCTCTTGCTGCACAAGAAAAAGCAAATCAAAAAGGAAAGAAAATGAGTAAGAAAACAAAATGCAAGCAAACAACAATAAAAAGAGTGAGAATGTCATGTTGTAATCCAAATTCAGTTCCCAGATCTTCTCTCTGAATGTAGATGGCTCTCTTCATCACAAGATAATTGGAACTGGCATCAATCATTTCATTGTTGTAAAGAGTCAGTCATCAGAATTGATTGTCCTGTAATATTGATGTTTCCATGTGCAATGATCTCCTGGTTCTGTTCATTTCATTTAGCAGTAGTTAATGTAAGTCTCTCCAGGACTTTCTGAAATCATCCTGCTGGTCATTTCTTACAGAACAATAATATTTCATAACAATATATACCATAATTTATTCAGCCATTCTCCAATTGATGGGCATCCATTCAGTTTCCAGTTTCTTGCCACTACAAAAAGGGCTGCCACAAACATTTTTGCACATTTGGATCCCTTTACTTCCTTTTAGATCTCTTTGGGATATAGGTCAATAGAAACAATGCTGGATCACCAGGGTATGCACTGTTTGATAACTTTTTGAGCATAGTTCCAAACTGCTCTCCAGAGTGGCTGGATCTGAAGAACTAAGTCTTTCATACTTGATCATTGGACATTCTTGCTGTTATTGTGTACTCTTATTTCTACTTGTTTCTCTCATCATCACTTTATGTACATCTTCCAGGTCCTAAATCAGCTTATTCATCATTTTTATAGAACAATAATATTCCATTATCTTTATATACCACAACTTGTTCAGCCACTTCCCAATTAATGGGCATCTATTCATTTTCCAATTCTGTGACACTACAAAAAGAGCTGCTACAAGCATTTTTAAACATATGGGTCCTTTTCCCTCCTTTATGATTCCTTGTGATACAGACCTAGTAATGTCACTGCTAAATCAAAAGATATGCACAAACTTGATATCCTATGGACATAGTTCCAAATTGCTTTCCAGAATTGGATCAGTTCAAACTCTATCAACAATGCATTAATGTCCCACTTTTCCCATTTCTTCTTCAACATTTATCATTTTTTCCTGTAATTTTAGCCAATCTGAGAGGTGTGAGATGATGCCTTAGAGTTGTTTTAATTTGCATTTCTCTAATCAATAGTGATTTAGAGCATTTTTTCATATGACCATGGACAGATTTAATTTTGTCATCGTTCATATCCTTTAACCGTTTATTTATTGGAGAATGACTTGCATTCTCATAAATTTGACACCATTATTTATATATTTTAGAAATGAAACCTTTATTAGAAACACTGGTTGTAAAAAATTTTTCCAGCTTTGTACTTCCTTTTTAATCTTGTTTCTTTTGGTTTTGTTTGTGCAAAAACCTTTTAATTTAATGTAAGTAAACTTGTTCATTTTGTTTTTCATAATATTCTCTAGTTCTTCTTTGGTCATAAATTCCTTTCTTCAAAGATCTGATAGGTAAACTAATCCTTGCTCTCCTAATTTGTTTATGGTGTCATTGTTTATGCCCAAATCATATATTCATTTTGATCTTATTTTGGAATGGGGTGTGAAATGTAGGTCTATGCTGAATTTCTGACATACTATTTTCCAATTTTCCCAGCAATTTTTGTCAAATAGTAAATTCTTATTCCAGAAGCTGGAGTATGGGGGTTTCTCAAATAGTAGATTAATATAGGCCTGTGTATATAATATATTCCATTAATTCACCACTCTATTTCTTAGTCAATACCAAATGGTTTTGATGACTGCTGTTTTATAACATAGTTTTATGTTTGGTACTGCTAAGCCACCATACTTTGTATTTTTTCATTAATTTTTTTGATATTCTTGAGTTTTGTTCTTCCAGATTAATTTTGTTATTATTTTTTCTAGATCTATAAAATAATTTTTACAGTTTGAATGATATGGAATTAAACAAGTAGACCAATTTAGGCAGAATTGTTATTTTTATTATGCTACTTTGGCCTACCCATGAGCAATTGATATTTTTCCAAATTTGGGTGAGAAATGTTTTATAATTGTGTTTACATAGGTTTGGGGTTCCTGTTGGCAGGAAGATCCCTCCAACTATTTTATTTTGTCCACATTTATTTTAAAAGGAATTTCTCTTTCTATCTTTTGCTGATGGACTTTGTTAGTAATATATAGAAATGGTGAAAATTTGTGTGGGTTTATTTTATATCCTGAAATTTTACTAAAGCAGTGAATTGTTTCCAGTAGGTTTTTAAATGATTTTCTAGGATTATCTAAGTATATCATCATATCATCTTGCAAAGAGTGATAGTCTTATTTTTTCATTGCCTATTTTAATTCCTTTATTTTTTTTTCTTTTCTTATTGCTAAAGCCAATATTCCTAGTATAATGTTGAATAACAGTGATGATAATGGACGTCCTTGTTTGACCCTTGATCATGTTGGGAATCCGTCCAGCTTTTCTCCATTACAAATAATGCTTACTGTAGGTTTTAAGTAGATACTTATTATTATTTTAAGGAAGGCTCCCTTTATTTCTGTGCTCTCTAGTGTTTTTTCATATGAATGGGTGCTATGTTTTGTCAGAATCTTTTTCTGTATTTATGATTTCTGTTGGTTTTGATATTGATATGGTTGATTATGGTAATACTCTTCATGATATTGAACAAGCCTTGCATTCCTGGTATAAATCTCACTTGGTCCTAGAGTATTATTCTGTAGATAAGTTTCTGTAATCTATTTGCTAATATTTTATTTAAAATTTTTGCATTGATATTCATTAGGGAGATTCGTCTTCAATTTTGTTTCTCTGTTTTGGCTCTTCCTGTTTTAGATATCAGCACCATATTTGATTCATAGAAGGAATTTAGCATTACTCCTTCTTTACCTATTTTTCCAAATAGATTACATTGTACTGGAATTAATTGCTCTTTAAATATTTGGTAGAATTCACTTGTGAATCCATCTGGCCCTAGAGGAGTTCATTAATGACTTTTTCAATTTCTTTTTTTAATGATACTATTTAAGTCATTTATTTCCTCTTCTGTTAACCTGGGTAATTAATATTTTTAAAATGGTCATCCATTTCAATTAATTGTCAGACTTGCTGCCATACAGTTGGGCAAAATAGCTCCTAATTATAGCTAAAATTTCTTTTTCATTGGTAGTGAGTTCACTCTTTTCTTTTTGATGCTGATGAATTTTTTTTTCCTTTTTCTAATCAAATTAACCAAAGGTTTATTTATTTTGTCGGTTTTTTCATAAAACCAATTCTTACTTTTATTTATTAGTTTAATAGTTTTCTTAGTTTAAATTTTATTAATCTCTCCTTTGAGTTTCAGAATTTCTAATTTGGTATTTAATTGGGAGTTTTAATTTATTTTTGTGGATTTTTTTTACTTGCATGCCTAATTCATTGATCTCTTCTTCCTCTATTTTATTCATGGAGATAGTTACAGATATAAAATTTCCCCTAAGAACTGCTTTGGTTGCATCTCATAGGTTTTTGTATATTGTCTCATTATTGTCATTCTCTTGGATGAAATTATAAATTGTTTCTGTGATTTGTTGTTTAGCCAGTTCATTTTTTAGAATTAAATCATTTAATTTCCAATTGACTTTTAGTTTATCTTTCCTGGTCCTTTATTGAATACAATTTTTATTTCATTGTGGTCTCAAAAGGAAGCATTTACTATATATGCCTTTCTGCATTTGATTATGAGGTTTTTATGCCCTAAATAAATACATGGTGTGTTTTTGTGTAGGTGCCATGTACTGCCAAGAAAAAAAAGTATATTCCTTTCTGTTCCTACTCAATTTTCTCCAGAGATCTATCATATCTAGATGTTCTAGGAGTCTATTAATCTCCCTAGCTTCTTCCTTGGTTATTTTGTGGTTAGATTTATCTGCTATTGAGATAGGAAGGTTGAGGTCCTCCACTAATATAGTTTGCTATCTATTTCTTCCTGTAACTGGCTTAAAATCTTCTCTAGGAATTTAGCTGCTCTATTCCCCGGTGCATACATATTTAATGTCCTTATTACTTCATTGCTTATGGTACCCTTTATCAAGATGTATTTTCCTTCCATATCTCTTTTAATAAGATCCATTTTTACTTTGGCTTTATCTGAGATCAGAATTGTTATCTCTGTCTTTTTATTTCAGCTGGAGCATAATAAATTATGTTCCAGCCTTTTACTTTTACTCTGTATGAATTTTTTGTGTCAAATGTGTTTCTTATAAACAACATATTGTAGATTTCTGTTTATTTATTCCACTCTGCAATTTGCTTCCATTTTATGGGAAAGTTCATCCCATTCACATTCACAATTGTGATCAGCTTCCCTCCATCCTATATTCTCCCTGTATATACTTTTGTTCTCTCTTTCCACCTTCTCATTAGTAGTGTTTTTTAACCCATTCCACCCACTACCTTATCTTCTATCACCTTTCCCCACTTCTCTTACATTTTTTTCCTAATGTTTCTGTCCTTCTTTCCATCCAACTCCTCCCTTATCATTCCTCTTTTTCCTCCTATTTCTTCATAGGGTTGAATAAATTTCTATATCCAATTGAATAATTAAGTTATTCCCACCAAAACTGATGAAATTAAGCTTCAGACAATGTTCATTCTTCCCTTCTTTCCCTAGATGGTAATAGGTCTTTCATGCCTTTTCATGTGATCTAATTTTCCTAGAATATGTCCCCTTTCCTTTTTTTCTAATACAGACCTATTTTTACCTCTTAATGTCTTTTACTTTGATGTTATTGCATCAGAGTCCATTTATAACCATACCCTTTGACCTTGTGATACCCCCCTTCTGTCTGCCTCACTGACACATATAGTTGTCAAGAGTTACAGATATTGTTTTCTCATCTAAGGTTGTAAACAGTTTAACATACATATTTATATATAAATGATATAAATAATATTTCCCCTGTTTACTTTTCTATGTTTCTCTTGAATCCTCTGTTTGTAAATTTATGTGCAGCTCTGAGCCTTGGCTTTGAGCACATGGGTCCCTTGTGTTTGCAGGAGGTAACTTTGTCTTCTCTGTTCAGGAGATAGTCTGGTTTTCCAGAGTTTGCCTTTGAGCTTGGGCTGGAGGCTGCAGCACTGATCTGCTTCTCTATTGAACCTGGCTGTGGTTAAGCTTTCCCACCAGCTTTCCCAGAGTCTGTCTGACTTAGGCTGAACAACCTTTTCACTGCAGTGAGACTGAAGTTTTTCTTGAAGATTTTTTCAGTCTATCTTGAGCTAGAAGGTGGTTCATTTCATCAGACTATACTCAAAGGCTTTGTTTCATGTGGTTTTCAAGGTAAATTAGGAAAGCTCAAGCAGCTTCCTAAGTTTACTCTGCCATTTTGGCTCCACCTCCAGAAATGGTCAAATACTTTATATGAATGAGTGTTTTCATAACTGGAATATAGCAAACTAGAAATATATCTCTTGTGAACATGAAGGAATTTTTCTTATCACTTTATTTTGAGATTATATTTGATTTAATGTCATTTTATTTAAACTAATGTTTCTTTGTATTAATGTCATTTTATTTAAACTAATGTTTGTTTGATTGACAAAAATAAACATTTTGGTGGAGAGATTTGCTTGAGTACAGAATCACAGAATACTTTAAATGTGGGTATCTTTTCTGGGAACCTGTATGTGAGGATGAACTCAGGTCCTAAACCCAAAGAAGTAACATTTTAAAAATTTAAATTAAAAAGTAAAAATACAAATTTAAAATGTTTTTGTTACTAGTCAATAAAATCTTACTGATTTTTTACCATGTCTCTGAGTAAGGCCACTAGATAAGAGAATAAGGAAATTGAACCATGCTAAGCACTTAATTATTATTTAATTTGATTCCCACAATAATTTTTCAAGATAGATGCTATTTTCATCTCCATTTTACAGTTGAGGAAACAGTGGTAAACTACAGTTAAGTGACATGCCCAGAGACACACAGCTAATTAAGTATCACTGGCAGTTTTTGAACTCAGGTCTTGACTCTAGGTCTAGTGTTCTCTTTACTGAGCTAGCCGGCTGCCTCTTCAACATAGCTGGGAAGCACAAGTACACAGATAAAATACAGAATAGGACTGGTAATAGAAAAGAGGAGACTGGAGTATATTGGGAAGAACAGAGTCAGAAATTTTGGCTTCAATCCCTATCTATACTATTACTATGTGGCTTTGAGCCAGTCACATAACATCTATGAGCCTCAATTTTCTTATCTGTAAAATGAAGTTTTACAATTTACAATTCTCTAAGATCCTTCTGGGACTATGTTCCTACTAAATAGAAAATTTAAAAAAATTATAGGAATTAAAAGGACAGAGTTGCTTTTGGATGAAAGCTTGAGGAGGATTTTATCTAGACCTTGAAGTGTGGATAGGTTCCTGATAGTCAACAAGCACATTGAACGCGCTTAACAGCTATCTATAGCTCAATTGGCTGATTGGCAGATAGAGAATAGGTTGAGCTCAGCCACTAGAGCAGAGGACAAGCTAGATATATTCTGCAACTGACTAGCAACCATTTGGGAAAGACAAGAGATCCATCTATTCAAGAAAACAGATCAAGCCTAGTATGCAACTATGGGAATGAGAGAAGATGAAAATAGCAAGGATTTAACAGAAACAGAAGAGATTAAGAAGTAATAAGAATATCTAAAAGAACTACACCAGAAATATCTTAACTGCAATAGTCTGATGACTGATCTAAAACCAGACATCCTGTAGGAAGAATTGCTAAAATAAAGTTAGTGGAGATGATAGGATTTCAGTTGAACTAGTTAAAACCCTAAAAGATGAGTCTGTTAAAGTACTTCACTAAATATGCCAACAAATTTGGAAAACACAACAGTGGCCACTGGATCGGAAAATATCAGTTAATATCACTATTCTAAAGAATGGCAATGCCAAAGAACATTCAAATTATACAACAATTGCGCTCATTTCACATGCCAGCAAAGTTATACAAGCTAGGTTTTAGCATTATGTGAACTGAGAATTACCAGAAGAGCAGATTAGTTTTTATAGAGGAAGAGGAACTAGAGAACAAATTGATCTCTGGATTGTGGAAAAAGCAAGGGAGTTTTTTTAAAAATCTATTTTTGCTTCGTTGACTACTCTAAAGTCTTTGTATGGATCATGACAAAATATGTCAAGTCCTCAAAGAGATGGGAGTACTAGATCATCTTATTTGTCTCCTAAGAAGCCTATATATGGGCCGAAAAGCAATATTTAGAACTGAACATAGAATAATAACTCGTGGTCTACATTACTTGCCTTCTGTGACTTAGCATTCCACATGGACCATCTTGCATGGCCTTGCAGTCTAGTTGGCCCGCCTTCCATGGCCTCATGGTCTAGAAGGCCCATCAACCGTGGCCTCACAATCTAGAAAGCTCACCTTCTATGGCTTGTTTTCTAGATGGTCTGCCTTCTGTGGCTCGTGGTCTAAATCAGCTTTCAATGTCTTAGCATTCTAGATGACTCAGTTTTCACATCTTGATGCTCTAAATCACCCGCCTTCTGTGGCTTGGTGTTCTACATAGCCTACCTTCCATGGCCTGGCATTCTAACATGGTCTGCCTTCCGTGGCCTCATGGCCTAGATCAGCTTTCCACATCTTGGTGTTCTAGATCACCTATTTTCCCACATCTTGATGTTCTAGATCTCCCAACATCTGTGTCCTGGTATACATGCCCCACTTTCCATGGCTTCATGGTCTAGATCACCTATTTGTCACATGTTTATGTTCTAGAGCAAACATGTTCCATGTCTTGGTGTTCTAGATGTCCCATGGCCTGGGAGTCTACATGATCCATCTTCTGTGATGGCTTATTGTTTTAATTCACTAGATTTCTGTGGTCTCTATGGCCCATCTTCCATGGCCTCATTTTTCAAATGTCCCACCTGTTGTGGCCTCATGGTCTCTATGGCCCACCTTCCATAGCCTCATGGTCTATACCAGCTTTCTACATCTTGATATTCCAAATCATCAGTTCCCCATGTCTTGATATTCTAGAGCACCCATTTTCCATGTCTTAGGATCTAGATGGCCTGCATTCATGGCCTGGAAAATATTTTCTTCATCTTAACTTCTTTCCTTAGCAGGAAAAATGCATCTGGTGAAGTTCATGGACCCTTTTTTAATATGATTATAAAAAATTATTATAATGAAATGTCATTATCAACAAATTGGGGGGGGAAAGGTTTGTAGGCTTCTGATTAAGAATCCCTGATAAATGGTAAGCATCCTAAGGACAAAGAATATGTCATCAAATTCTCTCTTTCTCCCCCATCTGGAACAAATTTGAGCCCTTAATATATATTTAATAAATGTTCATTAATTGATCTTTCAGTTATTTAACTTTTCTATCAATAGGCTTTATTATCAATAACTATTATATTTAATTTTAATATTATTTTTCTTATTTTCCAATGAGATCCAGAGTTGAGTATTTAAAAAAGCAGTAACAGTGTCTGTTTCCTAGAGGAATTACCACCGATACAACACAGAGTAAGAATTCATAAAAGCTTTAAAAAATTGGGGGAAATGGCCCTCTCTGAGTCTATCATTTTATTAATACAAAGAACTACCATTAATACAAAGAACTTCCTCTATCAATTCAGCTAAGCAAGTGTTCTACAATTTATTTAGTCTTCTAAAAAAAACTGGACAGGGCCAATATGAAAATTTGTTTTTAATTGATTGTATTCTAATTGATAATTGGGTTTGTTTTTCTTTAGTTTTCAATTGAAAGAGAGATTGAAGTAGGAGAGTGACAAGACAAATTTTTACTGCTTAAAAGAATAAAATACAATTTTTAAATGTATTTAATCTTAGAACCTTGCCTTGGCACTAAGAAATATGACTTTCCTAGAGTTACACAATATGTTTCAAATAAGTAATATAAATTCAATTCTGCATGATTCCAAGGTTAACTCTCTATCCCCACCACCATTCTTCCCCTCAGATTGGATTGATGAGGTTAGTTCAGGTTGAATTGAATTAAGGTGAATAATGAAATAATGAAATAGAATTAGCACCAAGTAAAGGACAAAATGAAAAGCTTTGCTAATGTCAAAATTGATCATATCAATTCCTTCTCTTTGATCCACCATATTTAATAGTGTGTCAGGAGACTTATTTGGAAAGAGAACTTGTGACTTAGAAAATAATTCTAGTTTTCAGTACTCTGTGCTTTTCAATTGGTAAATAGGTATTGCAATTTTGAAATATCCAAATAGCTAGGGAATTCAAGCTACTGTGGTATACATAAGGTTAACCAATCTCATCTTAGGTAATATTTTGCTGTGTTTATAGTACTTCTAATTATTTACTAATTAGAAAGAACCACAAATATTTATCTAGGGATTAACTATATTAATGGTCTACAGGGCTATTTGTGAGATGCTTTTGATGGAGAAACTAAATATTCCCAACATCTCACCACAGAGCTTTTTGACATTGCTTTAAACATCAATCAATTATTTAAAGTCCCACATATATTGACTTTTTAAATTACAGAGCTTTTCAGAGCTGAGGGAGTTTAACGAAGAAAGAATGAGGTCGCAGTAAAGAACACTCCATTTATCTTGGAATTTGATCTATTTCCCTTCTGTTTTATTAAGATCTTGTTTTGTTTTATAGATCTTAGGAGCGGATGTCAATTTATTTTTCAAGACATGGCTTTTCCTGATTCTTTCTCTGGGCAGGAGCTACTCAATCTTAATTGGCATTTCTGGGTTTTGATCAAGTAGTGAGCTTGAGGAGTTGTTATGCAATGCTTTGTAATATTGCTATGCCCCGAGCTTAAAAATAACACCCTTTAAAAATGCATTCAAATTAATCTCAAGAATATAAAATTAGAACCTGAACAGAATACATTCTTAGGAAAAACTAAAAAAAAAGTTTATGTCGTTTTTCCCCACAGGGAAAAAAGTGAAAGCACCCATTCAGAAAAAGAGAAAATAATGCAATAGTTGAAAACATTTAGGTAGGTGGTATAAACAAGAAGAAACAAGAGCCAAGAATGCATAATGGAAACATAAAGGAAAATAATTTTTCTTTCGGTAGCAGAAAGAGAAAGATACAATTGATGAATGAGTTGAAGGAATATCTTATCATCTCTTCTCAAAAATTTCCCATGCCTCCATATTTCAGCTTGAATTTCCACAGTTTGCAAGACCCACCATGATACACTGAGCCTGCGGGTATGATTGTTAAATCATTGTCATTGATCTTTGAATAGTCAAAAAGAAAAAGAGAGGTAGCATAGGATTGGATAAAGGCAAATATTTTCTCAAGTTTCCCAAAAAGGAAAGAAAATGCAATATGAAAAGTATAGGACAGGGAGGTAGACTTATTCCTGGCAATTCTAGAACAAATCTTTTAAGTAATGATTCATAAATTTTTTACAACAGGAAGCAGCCAACTTCAAAATAATAGTATGAATTCATCAGTCACAGGTTAGGCCAAAATAACCTAATTTCCTTTTTGTTTTCTTATTAGACTTAGAAAACTAATAGGTCATATGTTTCCATAGACATTGAGTCTATAAGCTACTCTTATGAGGAGAAAACGGAAAGATGTTGGCTAAAAAGTAGCATAACTGGGTAAAACTAGAATTTCTTGAATTGTCAGAACCAAAGATTCTTCAATAGCTCTATCAATTTGCAGTGATGTTTCTAGTGGAATAGTATGTATGCTTGATCCTGTCTTTAACATTTTTGTCAATGACTTGAATAAAGGCAGTAGTGTCAGGTTCATCAAATTTGCAGATGACACACATCTGGGAGAGATAATTAACCTTCTGGATGACAGAGTCAGAATTGTATAAGATTTTGAAAATCTAAGACATTGGACTGAATCCAATAAAATATGATGGAATTGCACTTGTAATTACACATTACTCTATTACACAATGCAAAATTTAATAGGATTCCACTTGTTTACAAAATGCAACTTTTCTAAGACTGGTGGCATGGCTAAATATTAATTAATCTGATAAAGATCTGGAGTTTAAGTGGACTTTAGTCTCAATATAAATCAATTATATACAACTCTAGACCAAAAAAAACAACAACATAATCTTAGGGTTGCATTGAGACATATGATGTCTAGGATTATAAAGTACTCTTGTCCTGTTCAGACCATATCTAAGGTATTGTATTTACTGGTGAAGGTAAACATTAGGTAAGACAACTTAAATAGAAGAATGTCCAAAGGAAGATGCCATCTAAGAAGTGACTGACTAAATGAACTAAAGATGTTTTGACTACAGAAGAGAAGATTTAGAGGAGTTAAGATAGGTATACTCAATTATCAGTCATGTAGAACAGGGAACAGATTTATTTTATTTTCCACCAGAGGGCAGAAGTAGGAGCAATAAAAGTTATAAGTGATATGTTACAAAAAGGTAAATTTGGGCTTGATATAAGGAAAGCCTTTCTTTTTTCTTTTTCTTTTTTTTTACAGGCAATGACCTTCTAGTAAGTGTTGTGTCAGGTTGAATATGAACTCAGATTATTCTGACTTTGGGGCCAGTGTTCTATTTACTCTGCCATCTAGATGTAAAAATTAGATTGTACAGTCTAAATTATAGAACTATATGGAAGTAGAATTGCCTTATTGGAAATTCCCCCTCGTTTGAAGGAAAGCCTAGAAAACCTTAGAAACCTGTGGAATGTGTTATAGAGAGAATTATCAGAGACTAGAATTCATGGTCCCACCAAAACTTTAACCACAGATTATGTCTGATCCTTTGGTTGACCAAAAAGGTTCAATATATCTTTGTGACTCATAGTCATCATCCAATATTTACTCTAGGAAAACTTACAAATATAGCTCATGTACAGCTTTCCACAAATATCACCAAGAGTTCTCCAGGGAACAAATACAAGTATAGAATAACCTTTATTTCATTCCACTGAAAATACAGCTATAGAATAACCTTTATTTCATTCCACTGAAAACGCTGAAAATGCAAAGTGTTCATAGGATCCCATTAACTGATACAGCAAATACATAAGGCACTCAAAGAATTCAAAAGAGCCCATAAATCTTTACTAAAACCACATAAAGTATTTATAACAATGAGCCTCAGAAGAAATTGAACTTGAGGTTGCCATCAGGTCAGTCCTTTGACATTTTAATGTGTCCCTGCTTCTCCCATAGAATTTAGCACAGTTTTTCCAAAAAAAAACATGCTGTGAGATCAGCAATTCCTTTCCCTCAAATCTGCATTCTCTGGATAATTCACTGTAATATGAAGATGTGGCAATCTCCAGATGGGATTTGGAGTCTCAATCACACGTCCTTCAGGATATCTTTGGCTGTAGGTTCGACATTATGTAATCCTTGTATTTTCTTTTTAACTTGTCTATCCTAAAAGGCCATATTCAAGAACTGTGCTACTCAAAAAATTCTTAATTCACTCTTTCCAAGTTCTTAGATCCTTGCTTCAGTTTCTTGCATCTCTATTTCTCCAATTTCTTTGATCCTGCTACCTAAGAAATCATCCCCAGCTTTCTATTACACAGAAGTTCATAGGTCTTGTCTATCAACTTTCCTCTCATAGTTTTATGCATATCTGCTTCTAGCATGTACTTCTGTATAAACTCTTATCATTGCTCTAGCTGATGCCATTTCTTAACTGGGAAAGTCCATGCTCAGGAGTCCTTGTTTGAATTGAGTAAACTGCAAATTGATTTTATCAATTCTCATTGATTTAATTACCATTTCTATGCTTATGATTCTCAAATCTACTTTTCCTTCCCCAATCTCTCTGCTGGACTCCAATATCACATCTCCAACTACCTTTGAGAGCTCTCCAAATGGATGAGCAATGGATTTCTTAAACTCAATAAGTCAAAATCAGAACTCATTTTCTTTCCCTCCTTAACACTCCCCCACTCTTAACTTTCCTCTTCAGCATTCTCCCATTCTGTTAGGCTTTCAACTAGGTATCATCTTGGATTTTTCACTATCCAATATGTCATAGATATATCCTATATCAAATCTGTTGCCAAGCCTTTCAACTCCACTGTTGAAAACTCTTTAAATATGCCCCTTTTTCTCTTCTAACACTGCTACCACTCTGATGCAGGACACCATAACTTTATGCCTGGATTATTTCTCATGAGTCTTCTTGATTCAGGTCTCTCCTCACTCCAATCCATCCCCCATTTAGCTATTAAAGTGTTTCCCTAAAATACAGGTCTAACCATATTATCCTACTCAATTAACTCCAATGATTTATTATTGCCTCCAGAATCAAATAAAAAAATGCTCTGTTTGGCATTCAAAACCCTTCATAAACTAGCCCCCTCCTACCTTTGTAATGTTCTTACATTTGATTCTTCAAGGTACACTCTCTGATCTAGTGACATTGGACTCCTAAGTGTTTCACAATCAAGACACTTCATCTCTTAGCTCCTGGCATTCTCTCTGGCTATCTCCTATGTTCTTCCTCTATTCCAATTACTGACCTGCCTGGCTTCCTTTAGGTCCCAATTAAAATTCTACCTTTTAAAGGAAATCTTGTAGAATAAAAGAATTAAAGTGATATTCTCCACGAATCCAACTTTCTAAGCACCTTAGCCATTATTTTGGGGGGTGATTCCAGTCCTATGAAATCAATCAGAAGTTTTTCCCCCTTCCATTTCAATAAGGTATCAATGACAAGCTCATACTCTACATGAGGAGGTGCCTTTTAGATGCCTCAAAAACATTATATTCAGTAACTCAAGTTGTAACTACATATTCCATCTATAGCTCTGCTTGATTTAAATTCCAAAAAAAAAATTATGTTTCCTTCCTCAACACTGAGTGCTCCCTGGTAGCTCCATTTTTTCAGCTTCCTTTTGTGCATTTTTTTCTTAGTAATTTGACTTCCTTAAGAGCAAAGATGTACTTAATTTTTATTTGTATACCCAACTCTTAGCTTAGTACCTGACAACATAGTAGGTGGTTAATAAATATTTATTGAATTGAGTTTATTGGGGAAATTATCAAATTGATCAAGGAACTCCCTATTTTGATCAATCTTCCTTAAATATAAATGTTAATTTCAGTGTTATCTAAGTTTGTGTCTTTCCCTAGCAACTTGTACAGTGTGCTGAACATAGTAGGCTTAATAAATGTTAAATTATCTTAAATAGGATTGAATTTATTCTAACTAGCAGAAATACTACTATTCATATATTCATAGTTCAGCTACCATTTTTCAGGAAATTAGGATATAATATGTTTAGCAGTAAAATTATACTGAATAAAATTTCTTCTATCTTCCATAATTAAAGTATCTTTCAGAGCCTCTGGGTCATCATTATAAATATCATTTTATCTGGAGAAGTTAGGAAATTCTGGATTGATGCATGACTGGATTAAAATTTCAAGTCTTTTAATCAATCAACAGGTATTTATCTAAGACCTATTATGTGTTATCCCTATTGTAAGTCTGGTACAAGAGAAAAAAAATACATTGTCCTCATAATCTACTTGCTTTTCAATCTAGTTGGACAGATCAATATAGGATATGAAACAATTAGGAAACAATACACATCAGCCTAATTTGACATTGTTAGCTATTATTGTCACTGTAATTTGACTTAGGAATATTTTGAATATTCTCATTCTCAATAGTTAGAAGGCAAATCAAAACAAGGATAAAAAAGGAGATGAATAACTCCATAGAGGCAGTGTAGTGCAGTGGTTAGAGAGTTGCCCTCAGAGTAACTTGAGCTCAAGTTCATCTCTGATATACTATGTGATTTTGATCAGGCTAATTAGTCTCTATGTTCTGAGCAACTCCTAAAACAGCTGCCTCTGTGTCTTTCTACCAAGAGTTTCTTCATCTGATATTTTTTTATCTATACCATTGAAGGTATAATTTTTTTAAAAAGACAAACAAACAAACCCAAATCCAAACCTTCTCTACATAGTTATATTTAGGAGAAAAGGTAATGCCATCTAAAGGGATGTCCCTGGGGTTGGGACTGGTCCAGAGGAAACTATTTAGCTTGTCTCTCCTATTCCATTTCCATTTAGAGCAGAGAAATTCATATGAAGATTAAAAACAGTTTGAAGGTAAAAAGAAGTCGCAAAAGGGCAAATGAAGAAGTGTGTGGAGATGTGAAGGGGAGGGGAAAGAATCCCATTTCTTATTCTTAATGATAGTTGAAATAATCATATGTGTATGTATATGTGTAACTATTTATCTTTCATCTATACCATCAGTCCAATTAACCCACATGTTCACCAATAATAAGCAATAAAACTGTTCCTCCTGCTTCTTACATGTCTGCAATCTGCTGTTTTATATTTTATTTCTACCTCCAAAATGCATATGTACAAACACATACTTGTGCATATACATGTATTTTCAGAACAATTTCCTTGATTCTGGGCAATAACAATCAGAAAAATAAATTGATCTATGTAACAACAAGGCAGGAGGCATTGTTGTTAACCTTGATAAGGAAACCGACCTTTTTCCTTCTGAGTCTGAAAGGACTGCTAATAAAATTAGAGCTTGCAAAGGCTTCTAAACAAGTATTACTAAGTAGCTCTCATACTGAAGAATGATTCTATCATAAAGGAGAGACAGAAATAGAGAAAAAGAGAGTAAGAAAGAGAGAGAGAGAGAGAGAGGGAGGGAGGGAGGGAAGGAGAAAAGAAAGGAGGGAAGGAGTAGGATGGAAAAAAATAAGAGAGGGAGGGAGGTAAGAGAGAGCAAAAGAGCAATATTGAGACCTCTTTGTTGCACAATTATACAATTCTAAGTATTTTGGATGCTTGGATAGTTTCCTCTATAGGTTCACAGTGATACTTATCCCTGGGGAAGGTCTTAGCACTTTTGACACCATCCTTTTATTAATATGTTCTAGATTCCCCACTGCTTCCAGACCAGGTTTATGATCATTTTCTCAAATCAATCATTCACTTCTTTCTTTTATTTGACTTGGATTATACTTCCACCTTACAATTACTTCCATTTCAACCTCCATTGAATGAATGAATGAATCAATCAAATGAATGAATGTCAGGAATCAAATTTAAACACCTTCCTGGAATGTGGAAAGTCCTTTTCCCTTTATTTTTTAAAAATTGGAACCCTATATTTTGGCTGTTTTTATTCATCTGGCATATTTCTCTTGAACTCTAAAATTTTGCAAAGATCATTTACAAAGATTCAGCAGTGATTTCAGTCAATTCCTTCAGCATCCTGAGATTTAGTTTGTACATGCCTAGCAACTTATACTCATTAAGGTCATCTTAACTCATTCAACACCTCCTCCCCGTTCCTTGTTCACTATTTTTTCTTCCATTCTTTCCACTCTTTGGGGAGAGAGGGGAGATAAGAAATCATATTCTTTATTTTCCACTAATATCTACACATTTGAGCAGAACCAGGAGATCATTATACATGGCAACAACAAGATTATATGATGATCAATTCTGATGGACATGGCTCATGGATATGGACATGGACATGGCTCTCTTCAACAATGAGATGATTCAAACCAGTTCCAATTGTTTGGTGATGAAGAAAGCCATCTACACCTAGAGAGAGGACTGTGGGAACTGAGTGTGGTTCACAACATAGCATTTTCACTCTTTTTGTTGTTGTTTGCTTGCATTTTATTTTGCTTCTCTTTTTTTCTTGTGCGGCACGATAATTGTATAAATATGTATACATATATTAAATTTAACATATATTTCTACAATGTTTAACATATATTGGACTACTTGCCATCTAGGGGAAGGCATGGGGGAAGGGAGGAAATTGGAACACAAGGTTTTGCAAGGGCTAACATTGAAGAATTGTCTAATAACAATAATAATAATAATAATAATAGAACTTCAGAATGAAAAATATATATTTCCCTGAAAAACAGACCTATACAGTGAATATTCAACATTTCTGTGTCTAATTTGGGACTTCAAGCTTTCCTGTAATTTTATTTAAAATTTCATTTTCACTTTCAAGTTGGTAGCTGGTATATCTATAGCTCTGCACAATACAGAAAAAAATATGATATGATATGATGGATACAAGCTATTGGTATCTGACCAGATGTCTCATTGGAATTATTCACCCTACCATTGTAATGAACTTCCTATGCATTTGTTACATATTATCATTATTTGCCTTTAAAACTCAAGTTTTGTGTTACATTTATGTCCCCAAAGCATAGTATAAGTCCTTTGTGTAAGTTCCCCAAGTGTGTAAATTCAGTGATGTGACTTAATGAGATAATAAAGGTGTTAGAAAAACTTCCTGCTGGAATGTCTGATACTCCTATCAGCCTGGAGTTTGTTGTTAATGAACAGATGATTCGTTGTATCTGCAAAAGGGAGAAACGTGTATTTAGAGTATTGTTGATTTCCTATATTATAAAAAATTGAGTATTGTCTGAAATCAATATTTTGCTTCTTTTTTAAAAATTGAGTTGTTAACACAAAAAGGCACAGAATTCTAAGAAATAACTAACAAGGTTTTGCAATTTTATTTTGGATACTGCATTTTGTGGATTACTTCATGGTTATGTTAAGAAAAGTGTGTAGTATCAGAATTAATCATTGTATTACTTGTAATCATATTAATTATTCAGGATTGTTATAATATTTTCAGCAATATCTAGTGAAAGGTTAATCGTTTTTTGGTGGTCATAGAATCTAACCTCCTATTTCCCATAGATTTGATGTATCAACTTCACATTTTTAAATTTTGTACCATTTTCTAGAAATGTTACCCTCATGAAATTGAGTATTGGCTTTATTTTTCTTCATCTTCCTCTTACCAAAATCATTTTTAAAATTCTTTTTTGTTTGTTTTTACATTTATTACCAGTTTCAATCCATTCTGAGCTTCAATACTCATAACCCTATTCTTACCATGGCTCTTCCTTCTGTATTTGTTTTCACAGTTACTTGTCCTTTTTTCCATCTCCTATATTTGTCTTTTTAAAATCTAAATTGGCCAATGTATTCTATGTGTATCTATTACAGTCTATTAAGACATCTCCCTCTCTCTTGACCATTAAAATATTAATGTTTGTACAATCAAAAAATCATTCTTTACTCCTCCCCTCCTTCTAAGACTGACGTATTTTAAATCAAGGAATCCTATTTCTTCTTTCCTTAAATTCTCAAACCCACTACTTCCAGTAGAAGGAAAGTCTTTTACAAATCATAAGATGACAAATCCAAAAATTTAACAACTGTTCTTATTTAACAATGAAACATGTAGCAGATATCAGAGGAATTAAAGTTTCCCCCATAAGTTAATTACTTCCAGCCCAGGTTTGTGATCATTTTTTCAAGTTAATCATTCACTTCTTCCTTTTATTTGACTGGGATTATATTTCCACCATAAAATCATCTCTATTTCAACCTCCATTAAATGAATGAATAAATGAATGTATGAAAAACCTTTCATTAACTGCTTGCCAAATGCTAGGAGTACAAATAAAAAGCTAGTCCCTCTTCTCAAGAATCTTACACTCTGGATAAGAGATTCAACACATAAAAAGAAAGTTCAGCAGCAAGACAGAAAGGATTAGAAATTCTAAGAGTTCAGTGACTTGGAGAATGGCAAGGCTCAGGAATCCTGAAGTTTTATGTGCATACACACACACACACACTCAACTATGTTTCTAGTCTTCAGTTTGTTACTTTCCTCACATGCTTACATGTTTTTAACACACCACTTAATATATCACTACTCCACTATTTCTTTTATGTAATCTTTTCCTTTAGAACAAAGTATTAGTTTTTTTTTAATATTCTTATGTACTATATAGAATATTTCACTTTCTAGACATTATTCTCATCCTATTAACTCTCAATAATTACTATATGGTTGAATTTATTTCCTTGCTTTAATATTTCTAGTGTACCATAGTTATGGCCTATAGTTCATACTTTTCACATAGACAACTAAGATCATTATTTTCCCTCATGAATTTTTTCTCCTGTGAATTATCAGTTCTATCCACTGATTTTTCTTCCTTTGCCTACAATTGATACTCTCTCTAGTATTTCACTTGGTGAATATTATGAAACTTCTCCCCCACCTCCATTTTCAGTTTAAAATTGTGTTTTAACAATTGTACTTTAAGGCTTGCTAGCTATTTTGCATATATTATTTCATTCACAATATTTCAGGAAAATCTATTTCCATGAGTAATTCATAATTTTAGAACAAGAAGGTAACATAGAGGCTATTTTATCCAACCACCTCTTTTTATAGATCAAGAATTGGTAGCTCAGAGAGCTTAGATGATTTATTAGGGTCACACACATAATAAAAGGATTCATTCAAGTTGTCTGATTCCCAATCCAGCACTCTGTTCAGCCTACCAAATGGCCTGATCATTAGGTACATTCCATACCTGACCAACAAATCATTATTCCTATATCTCCATCCTGTGCACAGAGCAAAGTGCTTAATCAATGCTCATTGAGTGAATTGACTGATGATTTGGAAATCCAAACTTTGTTTTCAGATGTTATACCCCAAACACACTATTCATTTCCCAGATGTTCCTTTCTCTTTTAAATTTTTTATCTTCAATAATTAACTGATAAAAAATAATGCCTTATCCTCTAATATCTTCAGTTTCTTGTGCAGTGTTTCATAAGTTTTAGCAAAACTTTCTAGGTTCTTTCTGGAGTTGTCATTTATTTTCATACAGATCAACTAATTAGATTTTTGCAATAGGCTGTAACCAAACATATTCATATTTTCTAACCTCAAGCAACTTCTGTGAAAATTTCAAGGATTCTATGGAACAGATAGAACAAATTACATGGAAACTAAGGGATGTTACTGAAAAATAACTTCTTTGGTTCTTGCATAATGGGAGGTTTTGAACTGGTAGCATGATTCCTGCCACCCTCTGACCCTACATAAACCATTTTTTAAAACCTGCCCTCTCAGGTAGCTTCACATCTTTCTGAGTCTGAAGGATTCTGTTTTCTGGGCTGATAGTATTTACCATCATTTTAGCATTTTCCACATGGAGAAAAAAAGGTGGCAAAGAAATGAAGTCAGTTTAAATAAAGTCAGTTGGACAAGCTCCTGAAGAACCAGCATGTCTCCATGCCCTTATTTGATAACTAGATCCTGAAAAGAGAAATAAATTGCCTTGTTGGGTCAGTCACTTATAAATAGTTGGCCACTAGGTGGCACAGTGGATAAACTACTGAGCCTCAGGGCAATTTGAGTTCAAATTCTACTTTAAATGGGTGACTGAGTGACCTTGAACGTTAATTTGTTTGTCCCATTTTCCTTTCTTGTACAATAAGAATAATAATAGTATCTACCTTTCTGGATGATGTGAGAATCAAATGAGAGAATAATTATCAAACACAGCACAGTGCTTGATACATAGTAAGAATTATCTACATGTTATTGTTGCTGTGGTTGTGGTTGTTATCTGATACTTAGAACAGCTGCAAGCAACCTCCTGCTATCAAGGTAGTCAGGATAGTTGGCAACTTTGGTAGAATTATTTCGTACCATTTTTAATATAAGAAAAGAGAAAACAGAAAACCACCATCTCTTTCATGTCAGGCTAATCTGTGATTATCCAAGTCCTCCTCAATAGGGTCAAAACACTCATCTTTTCCTCCTCCGACCAATAATAAATTGGTTCACTCTTAATGGCAACTGTGAACCTCAGCATCATTCCTAGGCACTAGAGAAACTGCGTTTTTTTTCTCAGAGAGTTCTTCTCTACCTTCTGTGGAAAGTCTCATAAATATTACATAGTTCAAAAAGTCCATAAGCTCTCTGTGAATGGCATAATACCACAGAAGGCATGAAGCATTTAGAATCAGAGTAGACCTGGTTGTTGATCCAAATCCTGGCACTTACTAGCTATAGAAACATAGACAAATCACTAAACACTCTTTGAGCCTCAATGTCTTCATCTGTGAATACTAAAACTAATGCTAATTTCACAGGATTGTTGTGCAGATCAAATGAAAGAGTATATTTTTTTCTGGAAAGAAAAGTGTTTTGCAAATCTTAAGGTGATATAGATATAGATATAGATATAGATATAGATATAGATATATAAATATCAGTTGCTCTGCAGTTCAATTCAACAAATATTGGTTAAGTGAGTGTTGTGGGCAAGGCACTGTTAGATGCTGTGGATATGTTAAAAAAAAACAGTCTCAACTCTCAAATACTTTACATAGTAAACAGAAAAACAGAGAAACTGGGAACAGAGAAAAGGAGGGAGAATAACATTTACACAAGGAGGTTAATATGAAATTTGAGATGTGAGGGCATTATTTTCTGTCTGAAACTGTAATTTCACAGGGACCTCCTGGTGAGGAAAGCTAATCTACCAACACAAATAGGAATCTGTTCTACCGCTTCTAGTCTTAGAAAATAGTATGCTGGAAGTACATATAAATACAATACTAAACAATTTCACAAAGGAAAGACTACTATTAACTGGATGGTTCTTGTTGAAGGTATTACTGAAGCTGTGCTTTGAATGAAGTCAGGGATGCTATCCCTTCTTTGTATCATTCTTGAACAGTCCATCTCCTGACATAAATTAGGATTCCCTTCTGCCTCCTTAGAATATTTTTGTTTATTTTTATTTTTTTCTTTGAAACACTTCCTATACTCTTTCAAAGATAGCCATGTTCTCACAGCTAACTTGTAGTATAGGAAAGCATTCATCCACAGTTTTCATCTTCTCCACCTGGAGGGAGATGAATCTGAAACTAAAAGAACTTTTCCTAGCTAGATTTTTTGACTATAGTATATTCTTCCCATTTTAGAAAATGGGCAACAGAAAAGTGATGTTTGGACTCAGGAGTCCCTGATGCCAAGTCTAGCATGTTATTTGCTATGTTTATTCTGTGAGTATCATTATTGAGCTACAATTTTAGTGATTTTAAAAAATATTCTGGAGAACAGAATAGATGGTGCAAATTTGAAGATATGCAACATTTTTTGAAAGGGAATCAAATGGTCAGTAAACTATAAGGCAGTGAGTTTGATTTGATGATATTGCTTGGAGCACATAATCCCTGAGGTCTCTTCCAATTTTCAGATTCTGTTATTCCATGATTCCTGTCAAAAATTCTAGAATGTATTATTCAAGTGATTGGGGGAATTTAGAAGTGTAAATGGTAACAACTAAGAACAAGCATGGCTTTATCAAGAATAGCTTATGTCAAACTAATCTCATTTTATTTTTTGACAGGGTTATAACACTGGAAGATCAAGGGAATTCTATAAACATAGTATTATTATATTTCAGTGAAGCATTTGACAAAGTCCCTCATCTATTCTGATAGAAGAGGTGGAGTGATATGGGCTAAATAACAGTGCCTCTAAGTAGATTTGGAGCTAATTGAATGGCTACATCCAAATAGTAGTCATTAAGGACTTGACATCAATTTGAAGGGAGTTTTTTTTTTGAGGGAATGCTCCCCCCCATGTTTATGATCTCATAATACTATGAATTAGTAAGTCTCTTGTTCTGTGTTCAATATTCTTGTTTTGATGTTTTATTGCTTTGTTTGCTTAGGATGAAAATATAAATCGCTTACTTATTCAATTTGCAGAGTGAGACTGTTAAAGATGGGTAGTACATAGAAAGAAGGAGTCAGGCTCCAAAGAGCTTCTCAAAAAGCTAGAATGATGGTACAAACCTGCTAAAATGCAATTTACTAAGGACAAGCATATAATTATACATCCAGATGTTTAAACTGCATAATTAAAAGTTTGAAGTGGGAATAGGTGGCTAGACAATAGTTCATATAGAAAAGACCTAGGGATTTTAGAGGACATACAGCTCAAGTCATAGGAATTTGACAAGCTAGCTCATAATCCAGGAGAGGTATAGTATCACTAAAAAAGGAAGTGCTACAAATATCTCTTCTAGTCCAGATGTCACACTAATAAAAGAAATGACAAGTTAGGTTGTATCCAAGAGAGGGGAACCAGCATGAAAAGAGAACTTGGAATTTGGGCCATATGAAAATCAGTTAAAGGAAGATAGAATGGAGAAGAGGAGCCTCCATGATAACATGATAATTATCCTCAGCATTTGAAGACCTGCTGAGGAGAAAAGTCATTTCACTTAATTCTACATGGCCCCAAAGGAGAATGTCCAAATATTTCAGGGAACTGGCTTTCTTTTAAATCTAAAAAAATTTCCTAACAATAAGAACTAAGAAAAAGTGGAATAAGTTTTCTTTCCAATGGGTTCCTCTTTTCTGAAAGTCCTAAATCAAAAAACTGGACAATCACTTAGGATGCCATAGAAGAGCTTCAATGTGTCTCACTCAATAATCTCCAACTGCCTGTCAAACTCTGAGATTCTGTGAGTCTACCTAATCTAAGGAGTAGTAATATATTCTCCCTGCCTTTTTTCCTTCAACTTTAATAGGAAAACAATTTAGAATAGAAACCTAGCATATGATAATTAATTACAAGCAATGTTGGCTGTTATTTAACATTGATAGAAATACCAACAAAACTCATTTTCTTACAAGCCCTTAAAAATTTTCCCCTTTCTTTTCAAACTTGCTGGAACTAAGTGACTCCCTTTTCTGTCAGCCATGTGTACAATTCATTAACTGTTAAAGATGGGAAGAGAGGAATGATCCTAAGAAAGTATAACCTTTTTCTGGGGTTTCTCCACTTTTTTCAAAATGTAGGTGACAAGATTCCTGCCAAAGCTTTAATGGACATAGAAACTATCATTTTACCTATAAATGGGAGTATTTGGAGAATTTTACCAGTGATAAAGTGTAGGCCTGACTATGTAATCCTTCCTCCCCTCAGCAAACTTTAGTAGCTCCCTGTCATCTCTGGGATCAAATAGAAAATCTTCTGTTTGACATTCAAATTCCTTTATAACTTGAACACACATGTGCATACACATACACACATATACCTCTTTACACTTTTCTTATTATACTCCTCTCCCTTAATCTAGTGACATTAGCATCCTTTTTCCCCCAAACAAAATATTCCATATCCCAACTTTTGGCATATTAAATGGATGTCCAACTGGAATGCTTTCCTTCTTTATCTCTACTTCATGGTTTCCCTTAAGTCTCAGCTAAAATCCCATCTTCTAAAGGAAGCCTTTCCCAATTCATCTTAATGCAAAAGCTTTCGTTTTGTTACTTACTTTCAATTTATCTGCTATAGCTTGTTTGTATAGAATAGTTTCCATGTGTGTTCCCCATTAGAATGCAAGTTCATTGAGAGTAGGAAGTTTTCCCTTTCTTTGTATCTCTCACATTTATCATTGTTCTTGATATGAAGTAGGCATTTAATAAATGTTTATTTATTAGAATGATATTTTAGATTCTGATAGGCAGTCTATTTCTCATTTCATTCTTCTCCATAAAACTGGTGAATAACTTTAGTGACCATATAAATTCACTGTTTTATACCTCCTTCAGTGGTGATATTCAGCAGACCATTCAAAAGAGTTATCTATCTGTAGAGTTCCAGTTCTAATATTGTACTCTAAAATTTAATGTAAAGACAAGAGACTTCTTGTTTGAGGAATACCTTTACAGTTGAATTTTGTTCAGTGAAATTAAATGCACTTTTAAAAATCAGCAATAAGCACAGTAGGATCTTATTGTCTCTGAACTTCTTAGTTGATTTGAAGACTATGAAGAAGTTGTCTGCTACAAATGAGATATTTCTAAAGCACATAGCACAGTCCCTGGCACATAATAGATACTTAATAAATACTTCTTTCTGCTTCCTTCCCTATAGAAAACTCTAAAGGAAACCTAACTGTTGCTTCATTATATTTTCCCTTTAGGGCTTTGTGGCATCCTGGAAGAGCTCTTGATGTAGAGTCAGTAAAAAAGAAAATCTATCCATCTCTGTTCTGCTTCTGACATTAACTATTTGATATTGAGCAAGCATATAACTTCTGTGAACCAGAATAATAATGTCTATAATACCTACTTCACATAGTTGTTGTGAGGATCAAAAGAGGTTATGTGTCAATTATGCTTTGAAAACTTTAAAGTGATTCTATGTGTCAACTATCATCATTTGCATGAAGGCTAGCCTCCAAAAGGTGACTAGACCAATCTCATAAAGAAAATCATATGCCAGGAGAATTGGAAAGGATCAAAGCCATAAGTCATATTTAAAATATGTAAGACAAGTAGTCATGCAACCTCAAATTAATGTGTTCTTTTTTTTAAGTGTCCTAAACCCAGGAGTAGGTTGGAGTTAGTTCAAATAGGCCTTGAGAACTGATTATTATATGTTCAATGTGAGCACTTATACCTCAGAAATCTGTAAATGCTACAAATTAGGACTTGATTTATTATCCATTGATTGTATTTGTAGACTTAATAAACATTTATTAGTATATTCCTGCCTTTGCAGTATGATGTAGCCTGTGGACACTTCTTCAGAATAATGTCTTTAAATGAATACAATAAAATACATAGGATTGTAAAAGAAACTAATCTTATTGACATAGTTATCAAAATACATTTTTTTAAAAGATAAATTCTCAGATCCCAGATTAAGAATCGTTTTGATAAATTAAAGGCCTCCAAAGGCCAGGAAAGTGAGTGCTCTCTCAAAGCAGCCTTATTCCAGTTTTTTTTAAGGCTTCAATTGTTGGAACATTTTCTCTACATTAAGTAAGAAATTTGTTTTCCTATAATTTCTACCCATGTATTCTCCTTATTTCCTTGAGGTTCAAACAAAACCAATCCAATCAATCATTCACAGAATAGTTCTTCAAATATCTAAAAATAGACAGCTATCCATCTTCACTTCTTTAGTAAAACATCTCCATTTTCTTTAATCAATATTCATATAATATAGTGCAAGTTTCCCCACTCATCATCACCATTCTAGTGAGCATTTTCTGACTAAGATCTAGTTTATCAATATCCCTGAGACATCTAAGACTGAACATAATACTTATGATGTGAAATGACTAAGGAAGAGTGCAGCAGGATTATAATATCCCTCTTCCAAACACAATTTCTATTAATTCAGTTTAAGATTGTGCTGGCTCTTTAAGCTGACATGCCACAATACTGATTCATATTGAGCTCATGGTTCACTAAAATCCTGAAATCCCTTTTTATAGGTACTTGTCTTTTAGCCACATCACTACCAAACTATATATTTACAAAGTAAAATTTAGAACCTATTTATGATTTTTTGAACCTAGGTCACAATCTTTCTGGACCTCAATTGTATCATCTATAAAATGAGGACACCAGAGTAGATGTATTTTGGTTCCTTTAAACTCCAGTTCTATGATGTTTTTCACTGATCATAAGTTCTGCCGCCAGTCAACTCACAGGAAATAACCCCTGAGAAAGACCTCTCATTCCAGCTACCACTAACAATAAATACGATAAATGGAGAGATAAATCCAAGACCTGGAAACAATAGCAGCTACTAGACTAGTGGCCTGTTTCTAACCCAGTTCCTGAAGCCAGAAGAGTAACCCTAGGGGAGATGTGTTTTGGTAGCATGAGGTCACACTTAGTTATTAGCAATCATTACTACTAAAGATCCAGTCTTTGGTTCCATCACATGATTCATTACATATGACTATAGCAGAGGAAGTGACCTGAAATGGGATGGATTTGTGTGACATTCAGACTCACAACTGAACTCTAAGAATTACTAATCCTTTCCATGTGATTTTCAGCTGAGGGCTACTATATGTGTATTCCTGCACATTCCATCCACCCCCACCCCCACTGGAAAGTGCACTTCTAGAGAGCAGGAATTGCCTTGCTTTTCTGTGTTTTACACATAGTAAGAAAGCTATTAATGGTTTGTAATCATCCATTTATACTATGGTTCCGTTTTCTGTATATGTTCTTAATTAATAGTAAATTATCATCTTTTCCTCTTTTTTGAAACTTGTATTGAAGTTTAGCAAGGTTCAGTCTTATAGCAATGCATCTATTATCTACATCTCCCAAAAGATCATTGAAAACAACTTGACCATTTCATTCACATTATTATTACCTTGCCATATACTTTGTGCTAGGTAACATGAATTCATTGGGGAACAACTAAGTGCATTCTTACCCTCTGCTCACTTATTTGGGTTTAAATATTTACTTAATCATAGTTCATATAATTTTTATTTAGTTAGTTCACATAATTTAAAACTGGAAATGCCTTTAGAGATTACTTAGTCTAATTCCTACATTTAATAGATAAAGAAATGAAGCCCAAAGAGATGAAATGAATTTTCCAGGCATAAAACAAATTTTAACCCAAGTGTGAAGATCATTCTTCTTGGTAAAGAAAATAGAAGAAAAATAAGAAAAATGGGAGTTGAGTAGCTCTAAGTTTTATTCTGTCTGGAATCATCTTCCCTCTTACAAGTCAGCTAAGTACCACAGTTCTGATCCTCCAGTCAGGAAGAGAGGTATTTAAATCCATCCTCAGACACATACTAGTTGTGTGTTGCTGGGCAAGTCACTTAATCTCTGCTTGCCTCAATTTCCTCATCTATAAAACAGGGATAATAATTGTACCTATTTCTTAGAACTGTTGTGAAAATCAAATGTGATATTGGTAAAATGCCTAGAATATTTTTTCTTGTTCATTCCTTTCAGATTTGTCTGACTCTTCATACTCCCATTTGTAGTTTTCTTGATAAAGATACCAAAGTAGCTTTCTGTTTCCTTCTCCAGCTCATTTTACAGATAGGGAACTGAGGTAAACAGGGTTAAATGACCTGCCCAGGGTCACACAGCTAGCAAGTGTCCGAGGCTAGATTTGAATTCAGAAAGATGAGTCCTCTTAACTTCAGGCTTTAGACTATCCATTGTGCCACCTAACTTCCCATTATAAATGTTAGTTATTATTAGTAGTAATAATACTATTATTATTATTATTAACTCAGGTACAGAATGCTATCCTTTTCTTAATTTTTCTCTTGGCACCAATGTAGTATGCTTTCCCCTTAATCTCTTACTCATTTCTAAAACATAATATGTGAATAGCATTTATCTTTCCATTCAATTAAGCAAACATTTACATAAGCATGTATTAGACATTGTGCTAGGGATACAATAATGAAAAATGGCACAGCCCCTGATCTCAAAGAGCTTATGATCATACTCATTTTCTTCGTATTAAATATCCAAATGCCTACTAAAATCACTAAATCTGAGAGCTAGAATCTCAAAGGTCATCTGACCTTACTTATACTTGAAATAGTAATTCTTTCCACAACATCCAGACATTTAGTCATCCAGTTTTGCTTGCATACCTTCACTGAGAGAGAGTACCTTACCTCCTGAGCAGATAGTTCTACTTTAGGATAGCCCAAATTGTTAGGAAAATTTTCCTTATGTTAAGCATAAATTTGCTTATTTACCATTCCTACCCATTGCTCCTAGCTCTGCCTTTTGGAGGCAAGCAGAACAATTCACATCCCTCTTTTTTTATGATAGCACTTCAAATATTCAAAGACAGCTGTCACATTCCCCCTAAATCTTCTTTTCTTGGCCATTGAAGAGTGAATGATTACCCAGGCTATTCCCACTGCATGAAAGGATTTTCCATTAATGCTAGCAAGAAGATGGAAGGTATTTTGTCTTCAGAACACAGGAGGGAGTGTGATCTGTAAACATTGTGTGTGTGTGTGTGTGTGTGTGTGTGTGTTTTAGGAACAAATAAGGATTGTATGGGCTGGACCAGGAGGATTTTCTGAGTATCAGTCTTGCAGAGGCTGATCCTTTCATATAGTTTCAATATCTTCCCTAGTCTGTTAACTCAGGTGGCATTTGTGGTTATCATATTTATAAAACCAGATGACAGCTTGTGGGCTAAATTAATCAAGAAGATGCTATAAACTCCCATGGTTACCCTTTCGATTTCCAAGTTGCATCTTGCCCAAGCATATCTTAATAGAGTTTTGACACCAGCTCCTCGCTGGGCCTAATGCACTTCTTATTGTGACATATGTGTAAATAATTGAGAACTAATGAAAAGTGCAGGAGACATTAACCCTCCCAAATCTCCAGTGGCTACAGAGCCAAGAATGAAAATTAATCTAGGTTTCTTTTTGTTTCTTACTTCTGTTGAACTTTTGTCACTGGGTCATAAAAAGACAAGAAAAAAATTGGTATTTGCTAATGGGACCTAAGTGGAAGGTTTATTTAAATTCAGGTTATTGTCGGGGGTCCTTGCAGAAAGAACAAATTGATTCTAAATGATAATTGTGCTCATCATTGTTATAACAATCACCCTAATTATAACAGATGAAACAGATGTGGGGACATGCATATTGAATTCACCTGTGGTGAAACCTAATCTGCATTAAATTTCAAGTTCCCCCTGATTATGCTTGCACTTCGGGGTTAAGTAAGCAGCTGCAGTAGGACAATGAACTTGTGATAGCTTGTGTTTTCCCCAGGACTTCCTTACCTTCACTTTCGAATCCCTCTTTCAGATGAAGAAATACCCGTAAGCTAATTCTCCCATCCCTAACCCATATTATCCTCAAAACATTCTTCCCTTTTGTGGTCACATATACAATTTTTTTGTTGTTTAGTTGTTTTCTGTAAAGGGCTAAAACTGAGCAAATGCACTTGGATAATGGAGCACATGAGACTAATTGCTAATTGAACGATTCTCTATTAAAATGTTTGAAGGTTGACCCTCCTCAACTATTCTGTGCTGGCTTGATTGGTGGGACAAAGAAGGGGAAGTGACCTGTGTGGGTGGAGTAGGAGGAGGAAATTGAGGCATCCTCCTAGTGGTGGAGAGAGAGGAAGGTAGTGTGGAGATTGCTAGATTTAATCCCCTGACAGCGACCCCAAAAGACCAAGAATAAAGATTTTTGGTGATCCTGACTCCGGCTGATTTCTGGGAAGACAGAGTTCCAGCATTGGCGTCCAACGTGGACCAGGCACCCTACCTTCACTGAAGTCCTCCGGTGATCAGGAGATTAGGTGAGGATTCTAATAGACAAATAAGGAACTTACCTTGTTAAGGGCCAAACCAGCAATCTCTTATAGCTGAAATGGGGCAGATGTTAGCTAAAGGCATTCATTCCCTCAACCTCAGCTGACTCAGCCCCAACTGAGTTTTCAATGGATCTGTGACCTTATAACAAGAAAAGACCTACTACTTCCAATAGTACAGATTATGCTACATTGATGTTTTCTCATCCATGCTTTCCTATAAATCTCAAAGGGTCAACTCAATATAATGATGCCCTTCCTCTATGTATTTTGACATTCTATAGATACCAATGGAATGGCTTGATCTGTCTCTTGGTATCATTAAACAATTGAACATTAAACAAACTCACCAAAAACAATCAGTCTTTTGTTATACTATCAACAAAACCCAGAAAGAAGAGATAGAAAAGAAATTCCATTCAAACCACAGTATGTATGAAATATCTGGCAGTTTAGGTTCTAAGACATATATAAGAGAAAAGCACCATGTTGTAGAAGATTTAAAAAATAGACTTTGAGACAGAAAAACCTGACAAGTCACTTAACTGCTTTTGTCTGTTTCCTCATCTGTAATATGAAGACTTTAAATCTATGACCCTATGAAAGCAACTACAAAATACCCCTTACAGAAATAAAAATAATTGGAGAGATATAAATTATCAACATATATTATGCATATCAATATGCATATCAGGCTACTAAATGGTACAATGAATAGAGTGTGGCTTAAACCTGGAATCAGAAAGACTCATTTTCCTGAGTTCAAACCTGACCTAGACACTTATTAGCTCTGTGACCCTGAACAAGTTACTTAAGCCATTTATACTACCTTTCTTATCTGTAAAATGAGCTGAAGAAGGAAATGGAAAAGCAGTCCAGTATTTTTGTTCAGAAAACACTAAATGAGGTAATAAAAAGTTGGACACAACTGAACAAGAACAAAGGCTATACCAATATAAAAAGGAGAATATTATCCAAATTAATTTACATTTTCACTTCCATGCTAATCAACTACCAAAGAATTATTTTAAAAAAGTAGAAAAAATAACAAAATTTATCTGAAGGAAACAAAGGTTTAGAATATCAAAGAAAGTAATTTTTTAATGTAAAGAAAAGAGGCCTGGATCACAATCTAATAGGCAAAGAAAACAAGTAGGAGGAACCTGAAAAGCTGGGGGATAGGAAGAATGGAAGATATCAGATTTGAGGACAGGATCGAGAAGTCCAAAGGAGGACTTTGAGGTGGGAAATAAAGAGATAGTTGGCTTGCAAGCCCTTTTTATAGGGAGGTTTGGGGAGGAGTTCTCTACTCCATCCTCCAATCAAAAGGGTCTAGAGATCAAAGGATACAATGAGTATCAAGGCTAAAAATGTATTCTTGCACATTTCCTGGGGATATGGTGGATAAGTCCAAAGAAGCATAGCCCAGTGGAAAATCACAGTGGGAATCTTTACCAGTACAATAGGGCCATTTTATATCTTCTTTGTTTACTAGCTTGCCAGGGTTAAAAATTTTATCTTCTTGAAAAAAGTTCATTAGAGAATTTATATCAATATCCTACATATCTATAGTGCCTCATGTTAATTCTAAATTTAAACCTTCTCTTAAAATTTTTTCACACTCATGATTTTTATCATCTACTAAAAAAAAGCAGAGTTACTAAACAGAGATCAACTTGAATCTTTGATGAAATTACTACACACTTGAAAGAAGTGGAGATCAGCTCAATGAAATTTGATTGTTATTAATCTTTTTGTCTCCCTTCGTTGTTCCCCTTCTTAGTCTTGAATATAGTAGTAGAAAAAGAACTAACTTCAAAATCAAGAAAACTGAGCTTCTGGTCCCACCCTGACTTCAGCTCTATGACTTAAAATATTGATCCATTGAATTGGTCAGCCTGTCAAATGCTGTTGATACAGTTTCATACAACTGAATATTTTTGCCCAGGAATGTTAAATGACTTATCCAAGATTATATCACTAATAAGATGGAACTGGTTTATGAGCATAGGTCTCTTGACTCATAGGCTAGGATATTTTTCCCTGTATCATGGTGTTTCTGTACATTTCAGTTAAAATAAACTGAGGCACAGTAACCTGAGATGAATTACCTGAAGTCACACAAAATGTAAGTTTTAGAATCCAGTCACTAGTACATAACAATTAATAAATGTTTATTGATTTATTGCCTCTAATACCAGAGTTGTCTGTATTCCTAGATTTTTTTGAGCCCGAATTTTCACATGTGTAAGATAAGAGTTAAGATAAAGTCCTTAAACTTTTTTTTTTTTTTTTTTTTTTTTTTTGGTCAGGGCCCCAAGACCTTTCTACGGCTCCGAAGAGCTGATTATTAAATTTTCAGACTGAGCATTTATGCCTTAGAATTTGCAAATGCTGTAAATCAGTACTTGTTTTGTTTATCACTTAGGCTTAAGTAAGTGACGGATATTATTTTTTTAAAAGAAAGAGATGGATAAAATGTTAATTTTTAATGATAATTTTATTTGGGTATACATTTTTTCCAAGGAGCCAGTTGTTAAATATTTACCAGCATACTTTTCCATGGTCCCTTTTTGCAGTCTTGGAAAGTCTATGGGTCTCTTCTAAGAGTAATATTTTAAATGCATAAAAAATATTGCATTACAAATGAAACCTATTGAAACAAATGTTATTTTTTTTCTATCCAAGTTGAAAGACCCAGGTTGAAAACCCTTGACTTAGATGATCAGTAGGGCCCATTACAGCATTTAATGTTCTCTCCTCTTCTATACTGAATCCAGTATAACTACCTCCCTGGAACTAGAACAGGAAACACAATGACAGGCAATAAGCAAGCTTAGCACTTTGTTCTTCTGCCATTTCCATATAGTCTGTGCAAATAACCTCTTTCATAAGCAAGTGTTTTACTCTTCATTAGAAATGAATTTTAATTGCATCTAGCAATTATATCTTCTATTAGCTATGGCTACAGTTTTAGTTCAAGTACACTAAGTACTTGAAAGATATGTTAAAGTCTTAGGATTGAAACAGCAGAAGATGATCTTGACGCATCCATAGAATGAAACACATTTTAGTCCAAAGGCACAGTAGACATAATTAAACCATAAACTAGGACATCGCCACCACAATCCCATATTGTCTATGCTTTATGCTGCATGCATTAATAGCCTTAGGTGCTAGTTAGCATGAAAATTATGTTTATACAGTCACTTACCAGTTCAAAATTATCCAAGTGCTAAAAATTAGAATGAGGGAGAACTTTGCAGTGTTAAGAACACTGGATTTGGAGGCAGAGAAACACAGTTTAAGCCCCAGCTCTGGTCATTGCTACCTGTTGGACTTTGGGTAAATAGTTCTGCTTACTCTGTCTCAGTTTCCTCATTTATAAACTGAGAGGGCAGGGATATATGATCTTTTAAAATCCTTTTCAGATCTTGATATAGCAAAAAGTAGTGGACTTGGAGTGAGAAAAACCTGCTTCAGACATTTAACCATTGTGTGATTTCAGGCAAATTACTTCACCTCTCTGGGCTTCATCTATAAAATGAAGAAGCCAAGCTTGATGGCCTCTAAGATCCTTTCCAACTCATAATGTATAATTTTTTATTAGAATTCTCCATGGAACTACCCTATTTTCCAAACACATACCCCAACAAATTGGCCCAGATGCTTACATTTCCTCAGTTAGAGAATCTCTGCATTTTAAAGGTTCTCAGATTTCCAGAAACCATCTATTTCAATGCACCAAATAGCTCCCAATAAAAAGGGCAAAAAGTCAAGTCTCCATGAGGCAATATCAGAGTAGAAATGAATTTATCAGATATATTGCAACAAGTATGATAGTTAATTGACAGGCAGATTCAAAAAGAAGGAATAAATATGGAATTACTGCCTAGCTGTAGGTATCAGGAAACTACAAAGGAAATCTATCAGTCAGTTTTACCATCTTGACATCTCAACCAAGAAATGACAAGGAAGCTTCTCTCAGAAAGACTTTAAAAATAATCAAGATTGCTAAGTGAGTAGAACCAAGAGAACATTGTACATAGCAACAACAAGATTATATGATGATCAATTTTGACAGATGTAATTCTTTTCAACAGCAAGGTGATTCAGGGTACTTCCAATAGACTTGTGATGGAGAGAACTGTCTGCATCCAGAAAGAGGATTATGGGGATTGAATGTGAATCACAACATAGCATTTTCACCTTTTTTGTTGTTGTTTGCTTAATTTTCTTTCTTATTTTTTCTTTTTGATGTGATTTTTCATATGCAAGGTGATAAATGTGGAAATATGTATAAAGACTTGCATATGCTTAACATATTGGATTGTTTGCTGTCTAGGGAAGGGGATGGGAGGAAGAGGAGAAAAATTGGAACACAAAGTTTTGCAAGGGTGAATGTTGAATGTCTTTGAATGTATTTTGAATGTCTTTTAATGTCTTTGCATGTATTTTGAAAATAAAAAACTATTGTCAAAAAAATGTTTTAAATGAACAATTAAGATTTTCCCTCTAATTAGAATGGCTTAGTACTTTCTTTGAGGTAGATGTTTACACTTAATAGCAGTTGAAGTTCCAATGATACCATAAAGGTTGGCAAAATGGGGCAAGTCCTTGGCAACATTGTAAAGTAAGGTGAACCTGGCCTCTTTTGTACCCATCCCCTCCTTTCTCTCCTATGCCCTATATTTTCCTGTTCTCTTTTTTCTAGAGATAAGGACTGGATCTGTGATTTTAATAGTATAAGGAAGGTCTCAGTAAGGAAATTCTCTCTACTGATTCAAGTCAGCACTTTCTCTGCAATTTATAGTTAGTGAGCAGAGGTTCTTAATTGTTTTTGGTGTTATTTGGCAATCTGTGAAACTTATAAATCTCCTCACAATAATATTTTAAATATATATATAAAATCATAGGATTACAAAGAGAAATAATTACATTTTAAAAACAACCACCAAAGCAATTTTGAATTAAATTCATAAAAATCAAGATAGGAACCTTTGCTCTAGAGAGTTGCCCAGACCTCGAAGAGGTTGACCCAAGATTACATAGCCAGAATGTAGGTACCAGATGCTGCTGGTCCTGAATCGTTATATCAAACTGCTTCTCTCCTTTTTAAAAGCCTTTTCAAAGCTTTCTTCTAAAGCATCCATCTTGAAATTCAAATGAAAAGAACTGAGAACAGTATTAGGTTTGAAACCTCCCAAGGGGAATTTCCAGTTTAAAAAAGATCAAAGTCTTCGAATCAAAGGAAAGTGACTAGTAGGTGGCAGCATTAGGTGACCACTAGGTGATTCCTGCAGCCCTAAAATTATGCTGTCTTCAGAAAACTACTTATTCCGTACCTCAGGGTACCATTGCAGGAGAGAACTTCTAGGAGATGGGTTTTATTTAGGAGTATCTCACCTTCACTTAATCAAACCCTTCCCCTCCCCAATACCCCAAAAGGTAAGTGTTGGAAAAGGACCCTTGGGTGAGGTTATAAAGGTAGTTGGATGCTTCTCTTAATATTGTGTAGCTCATCTCCCAGGCTGGTTTTGTCAAGGCTTCTGCTTTCTGACTCATTAAGCTGGCACTCTGGCACATTCATTACATGCAGGGATTATGCTTCCCCTTTATCATCCAGAGGAATGAGCCTTTTATTTTTCAAGGGATTAACACTTTTCTTTCCTTCCAGCTTCCCCAGGAGCATTTCTTTTTTCCCATCATGGGGACCCAGCGCACAAGACTTTCTGTTCTTTTCTTCTTTCACCTTGATGATTCTATGTAGACTACAGCATGATAATGAGAACAGAGCCTAGACAACTTTGCTTGCAGAAACCTGCCTACATTTGTGTGCCAGGAGGATTAGCACTGCAGCTTGATAAAGGATTCATCTCTATGGAGGCTGTCCCTCTCCTGCCTCCAAAACTAGGGAAGGAAATAAAACTGCTGTCTTCAAGTCATTCTATTTCATTTCTACCATTCATTCCTTGGAAATATATATATATATATATACATATATATGTGTGTGTGTGTATGTATATATAGTTTATCCCTTTCATCATTCATTCAACAAATAAAAACTGCATACTCATCACTATTCTACTTTCTGGAAAGGATACAAATACATAAGATGTGTTCCCTGCTACCTTCAAAATAATTCATGTGTTTCTCTTTTTCCTGAAGTCAGGAATTCCTAAATTCAAAACTGACCTCAGACACTAGCTATATGATCCTGGACAAGTCACTTTGCCTATTTGCCTTCATTTCCTCATTTGTAAAATGAACTGAAAAAGTAAATGGCAAGCCACTCTAGTACCTTTGCCAAAGAAAATCCCAAAAGGAGACATGAGGAGTCATGCATACCTCAAAATGACTGAAGAGCAACAACAGCATCCTACTTTATCTATAAGATTGGGAGCAGGAGGGAAAGTCTAATTACATATGTCTTATATTCCTTCCAGTTCCTAGTCCATGATCTATATTATTATTAAATTGAAGATCTACCAGTCCTTTGAATGTGGGACAGAATATAAAAACATGAGACTTGCTTGCTTCCAAGCTGCAGGAACATGGACAAGTCTCTGAGTCTGAGTTCCTAAAATGAGAATAACAATGGCTACTTTGTGAAGTTCTTATGAGGAAATAATTCTGTGAATGTGAAATGCTATTTTTATTTTGAAATGCTTATAATAGAAAGCAAGGTAATGGGAAAGATGAAAAAAGGGAATAGAGTAAGAGGGATAGAAGGAAAGGGAAAATCCATCCAGCCACAGCCTCTTCCCCAACTCTTCACTATTCCAGCAGCCATCCCCCAACCCCTCTCACCCCAAGTCCTTTAGAAGCAGACAAGAGGCACAAGGGAGAGAATAGCCAGAAATCAGGAGTTCAAAACCAGTCTGATATACTTACTAGCTAAATGAGCCAGGGCAAATCACTTAATCTTTGTCTGCTCCAGCTTCTTCAACTATAAAAGAAGGAAAATAATAGTATCTAACTCCCAAGATTATTGTGAGGGTAAATTGAATGATAATGATAAAACACATAGTACTGTATCTGGCACATAGCAAAAAGTCAATAAATGCTTGTTCTCCTCTTTCTTTCCTTTTGGAATGCTCATCCCCATACCTACCATTAAGCTCTACATTTCCTGTCTTGGTGTAGTAAAATACATACTCTAATGCCAGAGAAACTGAGGCAAGGTAGAGATTAGAGAGTTTTTAATATTTTATTTAGATTTCTGAGAGGGGGAGATTTTCTGGGACCAAAGGATCCATTTTGGTCCTAGGGCTGATGTCTCAAAATATTCAGTTCAGCAGCAGCTTATATATGTTTCCATAGGTCAGGGGCAGAGACAGGTGTAGAGTCTGAGCATTGGTAACCTGGGGGGGAGGAATTTCCAGGCAGGGACCATTAATCCAGTTGTGACAGGTTGGGGGTGGGACCATAAGTTCTTGATAACTTAGGAGGATTTAGGAGCCATGAAGTCTGAACTCCCCCTTATCTTGAGTTTACACATTTACCATTTATAACCTTAGAGTAGCTATCCCTAAATTATATTAGTCCTACTGGTCAAGGGGGGGGGGGCAGAGGGTTGCAACCAGGGTTGTTGAGGCATAACAATAAAAGGAAACTGTGACACAATACCATTAGTTGTCTTACATTTCAAGGGATCTACACACACACACACACACACACACCACACACAGAAGAGTAGACAGAGACACAGAGAGAATGAGAGAGACAGACAGAAAGATAGAGATACTATACCTGACTACCCATAAAATATAAATATATAAGCAGGGAAACACTGCAATAAAAGCTATAAGAATGAGATCCAAAGTTGGAATTCAAATCAACAGCTTCATAGGAATAGAGTCAAAATCATAAAGTTTGAAGCTGCCTAGAAAATAATCATCAAAATAACACTGGTTCATTTTTGAATTATTTGTTCAATATTTTATTTTTCTCCAATTACATATAAAATAATTTTAACATTTCTTTTTGAAATTTGAATTCCAAATTCTTTCCTTCTCTATCTTCCCACACCCTTATCATTAAAAAGACAAGAAATTGGATACAGGTTTTATACATACATACATATAGATATATTCAGTCATGCAAAACATATTTCTATATTAGTCTGTTGTAAAAGAAAACAGAACCAAAAGAATTTATCCAAATAAACAATAGAAAGTTGTTTTTGTTTTTGTTTTCTTTTTCTGTGATCTGCAAGGAGACGCTAATAGTCATTCATCTGGAGGTGGTTAGCATTTTTCATTATAATTCCTTCAGAATTATCCCAGAGCATTGCATTATTTAAAATAGTTAAGTCATTTACAATTCTTCATCATATAATATTGCTGTTACTCTATACAATGTTCTTCTGGTTCTGCTCACTTCACTTTCTATCAGTTCATATAAGTCTTTGCTGAAATAATCATGCTCCTCATTTCTTATAGCACAATAGAATCCCATCACAATCATATACAGTTCTGGCCCATGTAATGTTCTTTCTTATAGTCCAGATCCTTTATTATCTCCTTCTTGGGGCTGGGCAGCTTTCTGGAGAGCCTTTCAGTCTGGCCTTGGTCTTAGTGGGGAAAGTGCAGAAGTCGAGGCCAACCACCAGGAAGATTGAAGATCAAATTGAATTTCTCCCTTTGGTTCTAAGAGCTTAAACTCCTGCCTCCAGTCCTTTGCCTTCTCTCCAAATCCAAAAGTTTGTGCTTCAGCCCTCCAGCCACCACAAAGATAGACGATGGAATGAATCTGTCTCAGTCTCTTCTGGCCCTGAGAGCTTACATGCTACTTCACTGAGTTTAAATCAATCATTATATCACTAGGAAACCATTATTTGTTGTAGGATTAAATCCATGTTAAACTAGATTTAATCATTGTCTCCTCAATTCCACTTAGTACCTTGTAAGCATCCTTTGTTTCAAGTTCCGAGTTCTGGCCCGTAACAATATACCACAACTTGCTAAGCTTTTCAAGCCCAATTGATGGGCATTCATTCATTTTCCAATTCCTTGCCACCATAAAAGAGCTATTATAAATATTTTTGTATTTACATAATCTTTTTTGTTTTTTATATCTTTTGTATATAGATCTAATGGTGATATTGCTGGAAGGAATAGTATGCATAGTTTATAACTTTTGGGCATAGTTGCAAATAGATCTCCAGAATTATTGGATCAGTTCATAATTCCCTCAACAATGCATTAATGCCCCAATTTTCCCATATCCCCTCTAGCATTTGTCATTTTCCTTTTCTGTCATATTAACCAATCTGATGGTTATGAGTTGCTATTTCAGATTTTGTTTTAATTTAGTGTGGCCAAAACACTAGGTACTCTTGATCATATCTTCTGAATTTTTTTAACCAAAGTACTAATGTTCTCACTTTGGTAAGGTATAATGCTTCTATTAGAAATTATATTTCTAAGTTCCAAGTATCTAGCTTCCAAACCAACTTTCAGAATATAACCTATTCTAAAGGTTAAATTAAAATTCTATAATTAGCATTAAATTAATGGTTCAGATATAAGTGCTAAAGGAATTCAGAGAAAAAAATAGGCCTGGTATACTTAGGGAGGCTTTGTAAAAGAGATGAACCTTGAACTGAGCATTGAGGGATGACCTTTATAGAATACCCCAAAACCATTACAGCAATGGCACTAAGTACTGTGATCTCACAATTGCTTAATAGAAGATGTACAGCATGAGGAATGTTGAACTGGAAGTTAGCAGGCTACCAGTTCTGCTCCTACTTCTAGTCCCAGCTTTCTTCGTAACTTACCATATGGACCCCCAAATTTAACTCCATCTTTCTTCCATCAAGGAGTTGATGATCTTAAAGACCTTTCTAGCTATAACTTGCTAAAACCAAAGTATCTCTATGAGAAATATTAAATTTGGATCCCTTCTAGAGCATTGTGAAGTATCCATGATGTGGTATAATCAGCACAAAATCAATTATAAACACAAAGATCTCACTAGCTATAGGAATCTCTTTTTGGCTAGGTGAAGCTAAATAACACAGTGGTGGTCAGAACAAGCCTGTGTTCATATTCTGCCTGAGACACTAAATGCTGCCACCCTAAGGAAGTCACTTAATCTCTCTCTGCCTCAGTTTCCTCATCTGCAAAGGGAATAATAATAAGTAGATCTATGTCACAGAGTTTTTGTAAAAATCAAATAAGATATTATTGTATAATGTATACATACAATACATACAATAATAATTGCATAACACTTTCCAAATCTTTGAGTAATATATAAATGTTACTTATTAGAAGTAGAAGAAGGGCCTTTGAGTAGAATGTAGCTTATAATGTTAATATTATATGTTAATAAATATAGTTTCATAGAAACCAAGTCATTATCTACCAAGATCATCTAAATATATATATATCATGATTAAGGACAAAAAATTAAACAAAGGGTATAAATAGGAACTAGTATTGATAACTATTTCTAATTTTTCAATGTCTCTTTCAATTGTCAGCAAAAAATTGCTTTAATTCAAAAATGATGTTGTATATCTAGAGGGCCAAAGGTGTTAATTTCACAATGAGACATGAATTAAAAATAAAATCTTATAATCTCACAAGTGAGTCTTTAAAAATCCTAGGATCCAACCCTTTTATTTTACATTTGTATCACTTATATTTCCCATTGTCTTCCCCTATGCTCTTTTCCTAAAGACAGTTCCTATAACAAAGAACAAAGAAAGGAAAAATAAAAAATAATACAGCAAAGCCAAGTGTCATTAATTATATGCAAAGTGGACAAATCTGTCATTAATTGTATGCATCGTTAAACATTCATAATATTCCACCTTTCCAAAAAAAAGGGGGGAGGGGGGGACAAAGTTTATTTCTCATATGTCTTCCTTGAAGGCTAGCTTGGTCATTATAATTTCATAATATTCAGGCTCCATTTTTTGTTGTTGTTGTTCTTTCCATTTACACTGTTGCACATTAGTTACTTCACTTTTGTATCAATTTATATCTCTTTGTGTTTTTCTGTATTCATCGCATTCATCAATGTTTCATACAGCACAATATTTGATTATTATCTACTACAACTTGTTTTATTCTTTTCTTTTAATTTTTTTTTAAAATTCCAAATTTAAACACCAAATAAGACTAAGACTAGCGTTCACACATACAAAGTTTCCTCATCCATATAATGGTTATTATAAACCCTTGCCTATATACTTCATTGGAATGCTGTAAGGCTTAAATAGCGTAATAGATGTGAAAGTCCTTTGAAAAGTAGAAAGTTCTTAAGAACAAAAGAGATAATTATAATTATCCATGGAATCTGATTAAGTGTTGCTCAGTCAGTCAAATAGATTGTGCCAAAATCAATTATTGGGAGCGCTAGGGGGAAAAAAACTCATATAAATTAGCCATATTATGCAATCATTCTACAGAAAATATGTTTATTTATTTGTGAATTAACATAAATTCATGAACTCCTCACAAAAGTCATGTTATTCCCCCCCCCCAGTCTGCTATCCACCAGCTGTATAGAGTACCACCATCCACACCGCTCCAAACTGATTCTGGGAGGTGATGCCATGACAATAACTTGCCTCTAATTCATTTATATTAAAACTTGAACTCTTCCTTCCTCACACATAAAGAGTTTTCATATCCTTCTATTGCATGCTGAGTCACTGCAAGTTTGAGCCATAAGCTCTTTATGGGGGCAACATTCTGAGGTTTACTTTTTTCACAGGAATCACTACAGAATTTAGCATCTCTGCCCTGCTCTTATGATCAATTTGCATAGATCAGCAAATCATTATCATAAGAAATCCCTCTGTAAGTAATCAATAGCTATCTATTTTGAATTCAAGAAAACATAAACTAGAGCTCCTCTGACCATTTCCCATTAATACCCCCATTCTTTAATACTTGAATTCTATGTATTGTGTAGCCAGATGCACTGACATAGCTTGCAGGTATGAGAAAAGTTAACATTTGAAACTTTCTTGCTAACAGCTTCTCCATCTGACTTGGACTTTAAGGGTCTAGGAAAATTTCAAATGAATATTTATAAGCCTTCTAACCATTGACTCTCCTTTGTCAGGAAAGAAACATTTTAATTAACAGAACAATATGAATCTATTGGAATATTTTTCATGGCCAAATTCTGCTGAAGAAATGCAAAATGTTAATTTAAAAATATCAATATGCCTGCTGCAGATAATATACTGGTCGTTGCTTTGTACATTTTAAAAGAATTTGGGACAGAGAGGACAAGAAGCATACACAATTACGGGCCTCGTGAAATATAGACAAAACATCTTTTTGTTAATACAAAGCTGGAAATACAAAAAAGTGCAAGGCAAGAGATATAAAAAAGGGCAATTATCCCCACTGACAGGAAGGCATTTTCCTCAGCTTGGCGTTAATGACAGCCTTTCAAACACAAACAGGTCAGGAAGGTTTGTGGTTTTGAGTTTTTCAGGACCATCTCTGTAGAAAAGGTACATATAAATAGTGTTATCCTTTGTATGCACACTGTCTGAAGGCCATTTACTTCAAGTCCTTTTTCCAGAAGCAGAGAGGTGAACCTGGATGCAACTGAAAATGGCTGGTCAAGGTTAGTTTGGGGCCTGTGTTACAGGGTCTTGGGTTCAGGACCTACTATACAACTGGGATTAGTGACCCCCTAATTATGAGTCAGCTCATAATTTTCAAAATGATCCTTTTGGGACTGAGGTGAGAGGACTTTCTATATGTAAACCTGTTTCAAATGATCAGTATGTAGCCAGAGTTAGAGGTTACTATGTGACTGAGCTAAACATTCAGTAATTCCGGTTAAAGATCAGCCTGTGACTGGACCCTAGGAGTCAGTCTACAAACAAAGTAAAAGCTGAGAACGTGCCAGACTTTGGCTTCACATTATGGCTGGAGTTTAGGGTCAATCTATGACCATAATTAGATCAGTCTATGGCTAGGATTAGGAAGTTAGTGATTCAATGAATGAAAGCATCAGTTAAAGCAAGCAGGAAAAAGACTAAAGAAAGGATGATAAAAACACAAAAAAGGTTTCAGAAGATACATTTGAATCATTCCTGAATGATTACCTGGATGAGAAAACAAAACAAACCTTAAACAAAAGAGTCATCCATGGACAAAACCCAAAAGTCTACAAAGGTACATTTTAATCAGACGATTCTAAATTACAAGATTTAGTCATTTGACTTGAGTCATGACTCAGCCACTAAGAAAGAAATGACATTGAAAAAATCTCTCAACTAGTAAATGAGGAAATTGATTGAGAAAACTGATAAAATAAATTTCAACTATTTTGATTCTGTGAGTCTTTCAAAATTTATTATAATTTATAAATATGACTTTGCATTTATATAAATATATACATTTTACTCTGAATATGCATCAATATACATTCTTGTTTACATATATGAATATGTTAATTGTATGCATTGGCATTGTAGGTAGCAAAAAAAAAAAAAAAAAAGTAAAAGGCAATCTTGCCCTCATATAGTTTACTAAATAGACATTATATGCTATTGTAACTTGATCTGTTCTACCACTAAGGATATTATCCACAAATCTGACTATGATACAATGGATTTATTAATTACAGGAAGTAAAATATATCCCAGGAAATCTCTGCCATTTAATGGAATTTCCAGTAATACATTTTGCACTAGCTATCTAATCATAGAGAAAAGTTTTTCAATATTCTATTCTTAGGGTCAAGCTCAAATGTACAAGAAGAATGGATTTGTCAATGTGGTATGATTTGAGGGACACCCAGGGAACTCTTCCCTAATCTATAATATCTTACTTGGCAAGCCTCATGAAAAATACAAAAATTTGGGACCAAAGGAGCCATCCCATAGATTATGCACCAAGTTTCCTTCCCTCCCCCCCGGAACTTCTGGTAGGAAGTTCTAGAGGAAAATTCAATAAGTAGTATTAGAGTACTTATTGCTATCTAGTTGTTGCTCTGTCATTCAGTGTGTGTGACTTTTCATGATACCATGAATCATATGCCAGGTCCTTCTATCCTCCATTATCACTCAAAGTCTGTCCAATTTCACATTGTTTCTATGACACTATCCATCTTTTCCCCTCTTCCTTTTGCCTTCAGTTTTTTCCCAACATCAGGGTCGTTTCCAATAAGTCTTTATCTTCTCATAGCCAAAGTATTTAAGCTTCAGCTTCATTATTTGACTTCCAGTAAATTATCTCAACTAATTTCTTTAAGTATTGACTGATTTGATGTTCTTGCTATCCAATGGACTCTCAAAAGTCTTCTTCAGCACTACAATTTAAAAGCATTGATTCTGCTCAGCTTTTCTTATAGCTCAACTCTCACAGCCAAACATTACTACTGGAAAAACCATAACTTTGATTATATTTGCCTTTGCTGGCAAGGTCACATCTTTATTCTTTTGTATGTTGTTCAGGTTTGTCATAGTTTTTCTTTCAGCTACAATCACCATATGCAGTGATCTTTGAGCACAAGAATGTAAAATCTGACAATTTTTCAATTTCTTCACTAATGGCAGGAAGTGATAGCACCAGTTGCCAAGCTCTAAATATTTTGTGCTATTAAATTTGATGCCTGCTTTTACCCTCTCCTCTTTCACTTTCATCAAAAGACTTAATTCTTCACTTTCTGCTATCAGAGTGGTGTCATCTAAATATTTGAGACTGTTAATATTTCTCCACAAAAACTTAACTCTAGCACTGTGCTAGACATTAGTCAGGGTTAAATAAAGGTATGCTGAAGCCAGATAATACTGGCTCAAGAGTCAATTGTTACATTTTCTATGTGACCATTTATACCTTAAAAATCTGCAAATGCTCCAAATCAGAGCTTGATTTATTATGACCTCCAGAGACTACTAATGCAGATATCTATATCTAGCATGGCCAAAACATTAGGTACTCCTAGTAATCTGTATTTTTTTACCAAAATGCTAACATTCTCACTTTAGTGCTCAATAACTTTATCCCCATCAAATTTGGTGAAATTGTTTCTGATAATTTGGATTTGACATCTTCTTTTGAATGTTAGTTGGACACCTTTTTACAAACACATAAATTAATCATGTTTTGAGTGGTAGCTTATACAAATTTTTTGTTCTGTAAGTTATTTTAAATGTAACCCTTTGAAAAATAGGACTAGTTATTTATCCTGTTATGATTGTCTAAGACTGTTCTAAAATTATAGATATGTATACTTAATATCAAACATCTATGTTTAATAAAAGAAAAAATGTTCTGTCAACATATGAAAATGTTAGAGATAAAACTTCAAGATAATTGGACGGACTTTTTTCCTTTGTTTTAGGTTCTTAAGATCTCAGAAACTTGACCTATCTGTTAAAGGTCAAGTATATATCCAGTAAAGGTCAAATTAAGCAATTTCCAGCAAATATGCATCACAGATTCAATTCAGCATCACAATGGTCCAAAGATGAAGAAATGCTCAGTGATCTCACTAACACAAATACTCTAAAATATTTCCTTTTTCCTTTTGCAATCCACACTACTTCCTGCTCAGCTCCCATCCAGAATCAAATGTCTTATTGTATCAAGTATTTAGACACTTCAAACTGCCTTCAAAATGCCAAATGCCAGTTAAAGGGGAAAAATATATTTTGTTCTTTTTTCTTATTGTCAAGGAGCCCCACATAGTCTCTGTAACCAATTTCATGAATCTAGTGACAAAAGAAATATCTTTTCAGTATTAAATACTCATGTATGTGTTTTTCTCTTCCATATTATTTTTCCCTTATTAAATTTAAGACCTCAGTAAAGTTCCACTGAAAAATATCAACTGTTACATGAACTTTGATTATTAGAGATTGTTATAAGAGGGCTAGCAAAATTTCCCAATGCCTAGACTAATTCTCTAATCTTTGTCATGTTTTAAAATGTGTTTTTTTGATTCTTAGAATTGTGTATTGGGATACACAAATCTGGGAGATACCTTGCTTCTTAGGAGTTCTAGACAGTAGTGATTTGTGCCAGAAAAAAAATACCCTTACAAAGAGAAGAAAAGAAGAAGAAAAGAGAAGAAAAGAAGAAGAGAAGAAGAAAAGAAGAAGAAGAGAAGCAAAGAAGAAGAGAAGAGAAAAGAAGAAAAGAAGAAGAGAAGAAGAGAAGAAAAGAAGAAGAAGAAGAAGAAGAAGAAGAAGAAGAAGGAGGAGGAGGAGGAGGAGGAGGAGGAGGAGGAGGAGGAGGAGGAGGAGGAGGAGGAGGAGGAGGAGGAGGAGGAGGAATAATGAAATATATCTTTGATAAAACATGATAAAACAACTGACCTGGAAAATAGATCCAGGATAGATAAATTTAAGAATGATTGAACTACTTGAAAACCATGATTTTTAAAAAAAAGGGGGTTTAAACCTCATCTTTCAAAAAATTATCAAGAAAAACTGCCCTGATATCCTAAAACCAAAAGGCCAAATAAAAAATGAAAAAATCTATCAGTCACTTTTTGGAAGAGATTCCAAAATCAAAACTCCCAGAAATATTATAATCAAATTGTAGAATTCCCCAATAAAGTTGAGAAAATATTGCAAACAACCAGAATGAAACAATTCAAATATCGTGGAGCCACAAACAGGATAACACAAAATTTAGCAACTTCTACATTAAAGGGTTGGGGGAGGTAAGGATATGAAATTTTGAAACTGTGAGGGCAAAGGAGTTAGGATTCAAGCAATACTCAACAACCTAACAAAAGTGAATGTAGAGGGAAAATAGATATTTAATAAAATAGAGGACTTTGAAACATTCCTAATGAAAAGACCAGAGTTTAATTGAAAATTTGACTTTCAAATATTGACTCAAAATGTGTAGCAAGAGTTACTGCACCCCCAACCCCCTTCAATTAATCAATCAGACACTTATCTTAGATGAGGCAAAAAAGAATTCATTGCTTTCTCATGAGAAAAAGGACACAATCAGTGTCAACCAAAGTGGCTTAAGCAAGAGAGTGAAAGGGTGAACAGTTCTCAGCAAGTTTATATAGACCATAAAGCAGAGTTCCTGGAAATCTAGGGGCAAAGGCCACCACCCCATCACAAAATCCAATCCTGCCCCTAAGAAGCTTACATTCTTACATTCTTTTGGGGGAGATACCTCTACTCTAATCATCCACTGATGTCCTGGTGAGTTTCAAATCCTATTTCTCCAATTCAGCCTTCACAGCTACAAAAGCCAAAGGCCCATCTAGTTCTCACAAAGAGAAGCATAAAAAGGTAAACAGGAAAGATAAATCATAAGGAAGTTAATAAGGATAAATTATTCACATGGAAACTATTTATATGTTCCTTCATGGAAAGATGATGCTTGTAACTTCTAAGAATTTTCTCATTGTTGGGACAATTAGGAAAAATAAAGGGTGTTGAGTTGAGTATGATGAAACAATATCCTCAGACAGGGGAGAAAAAGAGGAATGTACTGGAAGGAGGAGAATGGGATAAATTCTCTCACATAAAAGAAGAATGAAAGAGCTTTTACAATAGGGGAGAGGTAATGTGCAATGCTTGAACCTTATTCTTGTTGGGATTGGCTCAAAGAAGGAATAGCACATACCTTCAATTGAATTTAGAAATCTTTATTACCTTGTAAGCAAATAGGAAGGAAGGGAGATGTTAAAAATAAATTGCTGATAGTAAAATGAGTAGATTGGGGGAGATGGTGGTCAGAAACAAAACATTTCTGAAAAGTACAGGGTGAAAGAAGAGAGAATAAAAGAGGAAAGTAGGATGACAAGAAATAGTAGTATTTCTCAAATATGTTGGAAAAGAATCAAATTTAGAAGAATCCAAGTCATCCGCCAAATGATAGTCAAAGGATATGAACAGATTTCTAAATCAAGAAATCAAAGCTACCTATAGATATATTTTAAATGCTCCAAATCATGGATAAATAGAAATAACTCTTGAGTTACCACCTCATACCTATCAGATTGGTTAATATGACAGAAAAGGAAAATGACAAATGTTAGAAGGGATGTAGGAAAAATTGGGACACTAATGAATTGTTGGTGAAGTTGTGAAATGAACCAACCATTCTGGAGAGCAATATGGAATTATGCCAACAGAATTATCCAACTGTATGTACCAGTTGACCCAACAATACCACTACTGGATTTCAAGTGAGCCTAGCCCAAGCCCACCTGGCCATTGTTTAATCTCTGATGGTCCAGAAAAAAAATGTATTTATCAACTTTTTCTGTTTTGGTCACAAACCCTGATGATCTTCCCCTCCCAGATTGTTGGGTTTATATTGACTAGGTTAAAGAGGTCATTCTTTGACTCATTTATTACCTGGCCTTAATCACTATAATGGGCATTGTCTCAGTCAAATTGAGACTAGAAAAGACTTTAGTTTACAAAAAAAACAAGGTTTCCCACTTCATCAGGCCATCTCCAGTCTTTCTGATCTAAATCTTGCCACTGGGCTCACATGGTTCCCAAGGAGAGAGTGAGGTTGGTGAGTTTGCATAGCTTTCCCTTTCTTAAATCAAATTTGCTTACAACACATGGTATCACTTTCTTCAAGAAAGATTAATAAACAATAATAGCTAATACTAAGTCTGTATCTCAAAGAGATTTTTTTTAATGATAAAGCACTTCTATCTACAAAAATGTTTATAGTAGCAGGTTTATTTTTGGTAGATAATCCTTGCAAATTTAAAAGATGTTCTTCAATTGAAGAATGACAATATGTTCTGGTATATGATTGTTTATGGAATACTATTGTGTTTTAAGAAATGATGAGCTATGATTAAATTTCAGAGGATCTGTGAAACTGAATGGAAAAAATAACAACTTAGAAAATGTTTCATGAGCATGATGAATGAATAAATTTATGCATGAATGGAAAAAAAGAATGATGAGCTAAATACTTTCAGAAAAACCTGGAAAGATTTACATAAACCGATGCAAAGTGAAATGAGCACAACTATCAAACTACTATACACAGTAAGCTCATTGTAAGATGAGGAACTATGAATGACTAAAATATTATCAGGATTGATCCAAGTGAATTCTTCTGAAGGTCTTGAGATAAAAATACTATCCACCTCCAAAGAAAGAACTGATAGTCCGAATGCAGATCAAAATATATGTTTACTATGCTTTTCTTGGGAGGTTTTTGGGGGTGTTTTCTATGACTAATATGGAAATACAGTTTGTATAATTGCACATTGTATACTCCTATCCAATTACTTGCTTTATCATTGAGGAGGGGAAAAGATAATTTGGAATTCAATTTTTTTAAAAATATAAGAAATTAGTTTAGATGTAATTGGAAAAAAATAAAAATATTCAAGAGCATGACAATATAATAGGGGGGAAAGTATAAATATTTCCCCTAACAGCTAAAGAGAATATTCTTTACAGAAGTAGCTCAAACTTGCTGCAGATTGTACACAGCATTTGTTCTGTCAGGTCCACAAGCAAATGCAATATGAGAGGTAGCTCAACTACTCTGAGACAGATCTCAAAGGTCACTATTTGCTCCTTGAGGCATCATTACTGAATAGGCTGCAAAACTCTGGTGCAGAGATGCTGGGACACCAAGATATCAGGATCGTTTACTATCCTGACTTTTAAAACTCAGGCTGTCAGTCTTCAATCCTTTAACCTAAAATGGAAAATAACAATCACAGGGGTTATGTGTCAACCTCAATGAAGAGAAAGGCAAAAGTCTATCCTCTTATACAAATCTCTTCCACTGAACCCCACAATAAAGGAGTGAAACCAAAAGTGAGCAGCAAAAGAGCAAAGATGGTCAAAGCTCTGGTTGCTATTCGTTTTTGAATGTTTCCCCTTTACACCACATGGTTAGACAAACAAAAGCACTTACAGAATGCATGTATAAAGAACATTTCTCCAAAGAACTTTCTTTCTTTTTTAATATATTTTTTTTATTTTTCCAAATCCAGGCAAAGATAGCTTTCAACATTCACCTTTGCAAAACTTTGTGCTCCCAATTGTTCTCCCTCTCCTCACTCCCTCCCATCCCCCCCCTAGACAACAAGCAATCCAATATGGGTTAAACATGGGCAGTTTTTCTAAACATATTTCCATATTTGTTATGCTGCACAAGAAAAACCAGACCAAAACAGGAGAAAACATGAGAAAAAAAAAAAGCAAACCAACAACAGCAAAAATGAAAATAATATGCTTTGATCCACATTTGTTCTCTCTCTGGATACAGATGGCTCTTTCCATCACAAGTCTATTGAAATTGCCTTGAATTTCTGCATTGTTGGAAAGAGCTAAGTCCATCACAGTTGATCATCACCTAATCTTGCTGTGTACAATGCTCTCTTGGTTCTACTCATTTCACTTAGCATAACTTCACATAAGTCTTTCCAAGCTTTTTTGAAATCAACCTGCTCATCATTTCTTATAAAACAATAACATTCCATTGCATTTATGTGCCATAACTGAATAAGTCTCATAACATTTATTCAGTCATTCCCCAACTGATGGACACCGATTCAATTTCCAGTTCTCCAAGGAAATTTCACTATCAAAATATCCTAGTCTCTTCACAAAAGTGTGGGATAACAGTATAAATAAGTGATTATTTCCTTGCCATTTTCTACCCTGTCACCTGTTGTCTTTCTACCCTCTCAAATGATTTCAAGAGACTATGCATGGGGGATCTAAGTCACTCAGAGAGGGACTCTCTAAGACTATGTACCTTATTCTTCATCTAACCACCTTTTTGCCTTTCCACGGATATACTTAGCCAGTCTACCACCTTTTCCATCTCTTGTTCAATAATCAAATAAATAATATCATTGCTTCTGGAAAGGGTGCATCAGTAGAATACACTGATATTCCACTTATCCATCAGTTTTCAGGACATGACTTACTTCCATATCTACCACTTACCTGTGTATATTGTCTCACTCAGAATATAATCTCCAAGAGGATAGAAACTGCTATGCTTTTTGTATTTGTAGCTTTAGCACAATATTTATAAAATATCAAGTGTTTAACAAATATTTATCTTTCATTCATTCATCCTCCTCAAGCCTCAAAGTTTCCACAGCACAGCAAATCATAAATAGGATTCCATGCAACCCTCTTTCGAGGTAACTAAAAGTTGCATAACAAGATAACTCAAGGAATATTTCAATTCTATATTCTCATTCCCTTCAAATAATTACTGTGTTCAAAGATCACAAGACATAAATCTGAAAATAATAGTAACAAATACAATCTTATTCCTCACTTATCACCCTCTTAGAGTTCCCCATCTCCAAAAAGGAAGGAGAATTTCTAATAATATTCATCAGAAATAGGATTTTTTCCAATACAAAAAAAAAAGAAAACTGGAAAGCCATTTTGGGCTTCTACACCACCCCACAATTTGAGGAGTTCCCACATTATTCCCCCAGTTTGGATGCAGATTTGGAGATCTGCAATATACTACTCCTGTTTCTAAACTAACCTTTAATAAATCTCCATTGAATATGTCTTTTATTTTAGTTTTCTCTTTTCTTCCTTGTGCTGACTCTCAAGTAACTAAATAAGCACTCATTTGGGGAGACATTTGCTATCAAATGAAGGAAATGAAATGGATAAGAGAAACTAATCAAATCTCCTTATTTTTAAATTCCTTAAATGAAGTAAACTCTAATTCCAGCTGCTGAAGTAAGAGACCCTCTCTCAAGTGGAAGTCATGTTCTAAAAGATTGTATCAAACAGGAAACCCATAAATACATAAGAGTTTGGTCAATCCCAGGCCTTCTGAGCATGTGTAGCATCTATAGTTGATGAAAAAATCCCCATATGGACTTTGAAGCAAGAGCAGACATTCTGAAGTTTATTAGATTATGCTAATGAAGAGATGGATTTTTATTGGTTGCTGAGCCAGCACTGACTCACACAGGACCTCAAAGAGATCCCAAATTCTCCCCACCAGGAGCCAACATCTGTCCGGTAATTATGTGCCATTCTTTGCTTCACATGAATATTGTTGCTTTAAATGAAGGAATATTAGAGATGGCAATAACCTAGTGGAAAAGTCAAAATAGCAAGCATCAGAAGTCCTAGAATTGCAGTCCATACTGGAACCTGCCAGATTCCATTTAGTGAGGAGGAAAGTACCAAATTGTCTTTTTGATTCATCATAGATCAAAGGCAGCCAAGGGAGAGCTACTATGATTCATCTATCCTCTATTCCAAAATCAGAAGTGAACTTTAAGGTGAATATTATATAAGAATTGCTTTAGGTTTTAGCACTGGTGAGAATACATCCCCAGGTGAGGATGGGAGGTGGGGATGGAAGATGGCTTTTCCACTTCCAATATTAGTGTCTTCATAGTAAATATCACTTTGTAAAAGTTAATTGATAATAATTGGTTAATTAATAGTTGGGTACTAATCATAGATAACTGATATTGGGGAGATCATACCAGAATGGGGCACTAAAGAAATATATCTCCATCAATTAAGGGATGCCCCCTAGAACTCTGAGGGGAAATATATCTAGTTGTCTTGTTGGATACTTGACTCCAGCATAAGTTGGGATGGAAAAACACCTCAGAATCTTGCTACATAAAGCCAGTAATAGACTTTATACCTATCAGCTGAGCACCAACTAAGCTAAGCCTGGAGGAACTGGTTGTTACTGGTAGTAACAGTTACTGTTGTTACTAGCTCATGATTTTTTTTTCGCCACAAAATTCAAAAAACTATTCACTAATGGGTGAAGAAATTGAAGCTTGTTTTGATAGAAGAAAAACCACAAAGGAAAAAAATCATAAATCTGTGTAATATTAAAATATTAAATTCAGTTTTCAAGGCCCTCCCATCAACAAATACATAGAGTATTTCAAAAATCTAAGTGGCTTCCTTAGCTCTGTCTCCATTGTGTTCTAGCGACCTCCAGAAGTCAGGCCAATCTTCCTTAATGTATTCTCTTGATTAAATATTTTCATGGATCTATATTTCCTCATTACTTCTAATCCTAATCCATCTAGAGGCAACATGAGTATAGGACAATGATCAAAAATTATAGAAGCAGGAGTCAATTATCTTTACATAAAGTCATCTATGGCTGCATATTTGGATGCATATATGGATGCATTAGTTTTTAAATAGGGTGGTATCAGAGTTTTATTATATATTCATATATTTTGATAAATATTTCAGAATTGCATTTTAATCTGGTTCCTCTCACACTGGAGAGCAATGCACCACATGTGACACTTCTGGTATAGGGCACTGGTTTCCAATAGTTTTTGCTCCATGAATCTCTTTCAACCACAAACAAAAAAAGTGATTTGAACCTGCAGGGAAATTTAATACACTACTCAAAATATTCTCTTATATTTATTCATTAAATGCTCAATAACTATAATAACATTTTTTCCAAAAAACTGTATAAATTAAAATATTATAAGATAGAATTTTATTTTTTATACCATTGTGAAAATTTTAAATACAAAATTATAAAATTATTTTTAAAAATTTTTGTTGGATGTTTTGTAAAAAATCCCCCCCCCCCCAGGCTGGGGTTAAGTGACTTGCCCAGGGTCACACAGATAGGAAGTGTTAAGTGTCTGAGACCATATTTGAACTCGACTCCTCCTGAATTCAGGGCTGGTGCTCTATCCACTGTGCCACCTAGCTGCCCCAATTTTGTAAGAATTAAAAAGAAGTAGGGGCAAGGAGAGGACACAGTTGCTAGAGAGCAACAGCCCTGGAGTCAGGAGAATCTCAATTCAAATCTGACCTCAGACATTTGACAATTCCTAGATGTGTGACTCTGGGCAGGTCATATTATCCAGATTGCCTTGCAAAAAAATTTTTTTAAGAATTAAAAGAAATAATACAGGAATTCCTGATATCCTTAATATTGTTAGCAAGACTTAATTTAAATTACTTTATAAATTTAGTTAAATACAAATAACATATTTATGAAATTGGAAAGAGTTTATCATGATATAATGAGCACATATAAATTTAATTTTATGTTACTTTTTCTGAACAAACCTTATTTCTTTATTTTTATTTAAAATGAAAATGCTTACTCACACAAAAATGTATTTTACAGAATTTTACAAGCTCTCCTGTTGAAAATTGAAATTCATTTTTAAATGTTTCACTCTCTAATCAATCCACAAAAATGCATAAAGTAGCTGTTTATGATGCTAACTATTTATTTTTCTGCTAGTTAATAAAAAGCCCTGTATTAAATGATAAATATCTTAAAGTACAATTGCATATATTGTTTCATTTTTAGCAATGCTTATAGATATATTCACCAGCCCCTGTAAGGAAAGAATCTTTTCAGCCATGATGGTCTTCTTTTCTACCCATGGTACGCTGGCTATATTCTCACAGAAACTCTTGCTGTTTCTTGTTTGATCTTCATTCTCTTAGAGAACCAATAGCATTATAAGAGTGGTGTCTTGAATTTTCTTGAATTAGATTTAAGAGAGGCAGAGCTGTGTAAAGTCTTCAGCCTCACGCTTTCTTCCTCTGATCAAAATGCAGAAGTAAGACACAACTGGTGATGTCCCAGAAAGCAGTTAACCCTGGCATTTTTAAACTTAAATCTTTCCTAATCCTCCATTTATTTAAGGCAATGTCTATTCGGTAACTGAAGGATAGGTAAGAATTGAGACCAAAAACAGCCCAATTTACCATCACAGGAAAGACCTAGCACAGAAATAATACTGAATAAATTGGCAGTATTTGCCAGTCAGTTCATTTGAAAATTCATCAGATAGAAGAATGGCATCATAAAAAGAGGATAAGATTAAACCAGAAAATAGCTTAATATTACAAGGAGGGAGAACATAAAGTTTATTCCTCCACAATGCTTGTAAATGGTCTGTAAAGGTTTCAAGGTTGGCTTGTAGTGTGCATTCTCAAAGATCATAGTTTTCAATCAACTTGACATTTGTGCTATAAGAATGCAAATTTTGGAACACATTGATCACATGATTACACAGCTGATGAGGTATGATTACAGGATAATGGAAGGGAACAAGAGAATTATTCCATATATAATGTACAGAACAAAAATGAAAGTATGTACATGCAGCTGTCCATCCCTTGGGAATCAGTTTAAGTTGAATGAAATTTAAGTTAAATGTTGAACACGTTTAGCTTTTTGAAAACAAGTTGATGACAGGTTGAGAAACTGCAATTACACACTGCTCTTAGTCAGCAGGTCAGATTTTGACCTAGTTTCTACATGAATAACAAAATTATTGTGTGCATGATCTTAGTGATTTAGAATTGCTATAGAAACAAATCTATAATTCTTCAAACATGCACATGCTTTCCACATAGGAATAATATATTTGTAACATAATTGGGCAATTATTTACTGCTTAGAATTTTGCTTTTGGACTATTATTGCTAATCCCCAAAGGTCTAAGGGATTTAAGAACCATTAAATGAGAGCCAGTGCTCTAAGGAAACATAATACTAACTTTAGTCAAAAAGACTTGAGTGCAAGTTGAACCTTTGATATATTCCAGATTAATGACCTGGACAAGTCACTTAATATACATGATACTGTTCATAGGCAATGGACTTAGAATCAGGACCCCCTGGGTATAAATCTTACCTCAGGTACTTACTAATACTATGACCCTAGTCAAGATATTTAAGTCCTCACTGACTCAATTCCTGAACTATAAAATGAGGAAGATATAGTTCAACATCTCTAAAGCTCTTTCCAAGACTCTTGGAGGCAGTATAAAGCGATGGAGTGTTGGAAAGAGCATTGGACTTGAAGAAGAACTTGGGTTCATATACTACCCGAGATATTTAATAACCATGTGACCTAGAACAAGTTATTTCTCTATGTCTGTGTCCTCATTTTTAAAATAAAAGGGTCAAATTTGGTGACCTTCCACTGCTACATCTATGTTCCTATGATCCTATGAACCTTTCAGGAGTCCTAGACAACTCATTATTGTGATGCATTATAAAACAGACATTTGCATTGGAAGAGAGAGTTTTTTTTACTTGAAGCACCTTACACAATGAAATCACATGGCTAGACCTAAATTTTTAAAAATTTAAATAACGGAATGAATACACAAGTAAAAAGGTAGATATTATCTGATAGATTTTCAAAATTCTTTTGTATTACATCCAAGCCCTTGAGCAATCTGATCCTATCCTAACTATCCAAACATTTCTGCTAAAATTCCTAAACATATAAACTATGCTCTAGTCCTATTCCCTCCATGAAGTGTCCCCTCAGTACTCAAAACCAGACGAATATCTCCTTCCTTTGAAATTAAGATACAGAATCCATATTGAATGATTTGGTAATTATTCTTCTATTTGTTCATGTTGTTATTCTTTCTTCCTATCATTTAGCCTTTGAAGCCAGACAATGTATCTTCGCTTTTTTTTTGTCATGATATGTATGGGATATGACATGGTGCTGAAAGATGGAAATGTGGAGTGTGAGTGGGGTCAGAGAGGGGAAGGGGAAGGTAGGGAGAAGCAAAGGTATCATGATTGATATCCATTTCTTCCTGAAAAGTTTTGTACAGATATGGTATATATCTGATAAACTACTCTTCATTCAATATCTTTATATATTTGGAAATAGTAGGCAAATCATGCCTTATCTTCTCTCTAAAATAAATGTCACCAATTCATATATCATTGCCAAGATCTCAAAAATTCTCAAAGGATATGTTTTCCATTTCTATGGTTACCTTTGTTGCTCTGGCCTCTCCCTCTCTCTCTATGTTTCTCTGCTTCGTCTTGTCTTTGTCTGTATGTCTCTGTTGCTCTGTCTCTCTCTGTCTCTGCCTCTGCCTCTCTCTATTTCTCTATGTCTCAGTTTCTCTGTGTATGTGTCTCTGACTCTCTCTTCCTCCTCTGTCTCTCTGGCTTTCTGTCTCTCTGTCTCTGTCTTTCTTTCTCTCTTTCTTTCTGTCTGTCTCTGTCACTCTGTGTGTGTCTCTGTCACTCTCTGCCTCTGTGTGTGTCTCTCTGTCTCTGTGTTTCTGTGTGTGTCTTTGTCTCTCTCTGTCTTTCTGTGTGTCTCTGTCTCTCTGTCTCTGTCTCTGTGTGTGTGTGTCTCTCTCTGTCTCTCTCTCTCTCTCCTCTCTCTGTCTGTCTCTCTGTCTCTCTCTGTCTCTCTCTCTCTGTCTCTCTCTCTCTCTCTCTCTGTCTCTCTCTCTCTCTCTGTCTCTCTCTGTCTCTCTCTCTGTCTCTCTCTGTCTCTCTTTCTCTCTCTCTCTCTCTCTCTCTCAATCTCTCTCTTAATACCCAACTCTTCTGCATCTCTCATTTTAACTCTCATCACACTAGTGCTCAAAAACCCATTTTAGTTTTTAGTCTCTATTATAACATTCTGATGCTCCAAGAGCAGTGAATAAAACTATGTAAAATAAAAACCTTTAACTTCTCTTTACTCCTATTTCAAGGTCTATGCAAATGAGGACTGGCTGAAGATAATGGAAAAAGTGGTTGACTTTTGCCCCACTTAGTATCAAAAACAAATCTCAACCATGTCTGACTCTGGTTTCTTTTCATATAGTAGAATAATATACAAAGCATAGTACCTTGTATCTATTATTTCTTTCTCAGTGCATTCCCATTTATTAATTGAGCAAAGTCTTTTTTACATTTAATTCCCATTTTCCATAACATTAGTAACTCTAAATATTTTAATGTTGTATCTAGGTAAGTATACTCTTGGTGCCTTCATCCACAAAGCCAAAATTGATATGAACAAAACAAAACAAGCCAAAACCTTCATTCTGATGAGATGATGCATTTATTGTCCCCTCCCACCCAATCTGACACTGGGTCATTGATACTACCCTCTGAAGGGCACCTTCTGAAAAGTGGCTTCCTGTCTAATGATAACATGACCAAGATCGTATTTTTCCTTTCTTATCAATGAGAATATTGGCTCTGACAGAATCAGGAATAATCACATCTTGTGCTTGCAGTGAAATTGGGATAAATCACCACTGGAGTCTATTGCATCCCCCTTGTCTATGTGGCAGATCATTCCATCAGGGAAGGAAAATCAATTGGTCCAGCATGATTTACTATTTACAAAGCTGTATCGATTGCTACATAGTATCTTATGTTCTTCTAGGTGATTGTAAATTGATTGTTTGATGATTTGTTCTAGTGTCTTCCTAGGTATTGATGTTAAGTTGACTATAATTTCTAGGATCATCCTTTTTCTTTTCTTTTTTTTTTAAGAGACAAACTCACCTTTGCCTTTTTTCAGTATTCATGAACTCCCCCTTGCCTCCAATTCATAGGACCTAGAACTGGAAGGATCCTTAGAGATCATCTAGACCAGGCTCTCATTTTACACATGTGGAAACTGAGACCAAGAGAAATTATGTAGTTAGCCTAAGGTCACAAAACAGGTTCAAACATCTTCTGATGTCAAATTCAGCATTTTGTCCATTGCATCATACAACATATCCAGCCATTATGAGCTCTTTCTGTTTTGTATTGTTTTGGTTTTTTACTATAGGATGGAGTGCTAAATCTAAGTACCCAAATGCTCCTCAAATTCATCCTGTTCTCAGATCGATAATGACTGAAATTATATCATTAGTTACAATCCTTTGACTTAAGACTTTATCCCTGTTATAATTCAATACTTTACCATAAAACATAACATAGGGCTATATACACACACACACACACACACACACACACACACACACACACATACACACACAAAAGATTTGATTTTGTTTGATCCTGTACATAAATCCCTCAGTTGTGTACCTTGACATCCTGGTTACCTATAAACATGTGTAGAAAAATTGGATGTCACTAACAAAATTAATAGTATTATTCAAAGCTTGATCTAATAATAGTTCATTCAATTCCAGGTCAAAATAAATACATACCCAAAGCCAGTAGCCATATATATTCAAGACCCCAAGTGCTTCCAGATCTTTTCAGTTTGTTTTCAGTGTCCCAGTCTTTCTTTTCAGTATACTTCTACCTCTCCCTCAGTGCTATTTTTCTTTAACATCTACCTGACCTCACATTCTCTCCTAGCTGAAGCATGTAGCCATGTTTCTCCCTAGCCCTAGATTTGTCTATCCACTTCCCTACCTACAGTCATCCCCCCAACATCCTACACACACACACACACACACACACACACACACACATACACATACACACACACTTATATTTTCTTAATGCCTCAGTTCTAGAAATAAGCTTTCAGAAATTTTTTCATCTCAGAAAGAATTTGATAAATGAATTTACATTAATATTGAGTGCCAAGAACCCAGGGGTAAGGTATAAAAACAAAAGAGCTAGTCTCAGTTTGGGGGAACTTAGGTTTCCCATACATACACACAAACACACACACACACAAAATAAAGAGGTTTCAATTTCCTGATCCACAAATTTAATAGTTAGAATACATAATCCCTAAGGTTCCTCCCAACTCTAAAACACATCACTCATGTATGGCTAAATATCCTTCCCAGGGGTATTTGTATTCTCTAAGGATGTAATACCTTAATTAAAAGTAATTATTTGATTTCTAATAATGGGAATCCCTATTATGGTGGGATAGTAGTAAGACATTTTTAGTAGAGTATCTCCTTTTTTTATCCTTCAAATCATGTTGTGTTGGCTCTTCAGTCCACTATGCATTACATGAAAAAATTGTGCTAAATAGTATTACTTCTTTGGCTGTGTAGAAAGGAGACTGGAAACTCTTAATGCACAGGCCAAGTTCATTCATTCACTCACTGAACTCCTCTGGGTTTTTAATATCCTGTGATTCTCCCAAAAACTTTATGATACTGGTGCTATTATCATTCTCATTTTACATGTAGTCTGAGTCTTCCACATGTAGTAAGAAATCCCATTCTGGTTAGAGTCAATAGAGACCTGGATTTTTAATACTACCTCTAGCACTTAAAAGTTATATGATCATAGACTTGACATCTTTCCACCTCAGTTTTTTTTCATCAATAAAATTGGGCAATATCTACAGTAGCTATCTCAAAGTTCTTATGAAGATTAAGTTTATGATATATGTAGGTTGCTTTGAAAACTTTAAAGCACTATATAAACGTCAGTTATCATCATTCTTCTTAGACTATTAGCTCTCTGAGGGCAATTTTCTTATGTATCACACAAAAAGTACAAAGCTTGATTTTGTTTTCAGATTTTTGTTGTTGTCATTTATTGTTTGGTTAGTTGGCTTTTGGTTGACCAATTGATTTCTAGGTTGTTTCATGCAATAATTAATTCATTCATCAAGTATAGTGTAATAGAAAGATCCCTGAATGTGTATAGTCAGAAATAGTGGGTAAAAGCCTTTTGAACTCTGCTGTTTTGTTGCTTGTGTTTTGGCTAAATCATTTTTGAATTCGAAAACATAGGATTTTGATAGAAACAAAGGGGACTTTTTTGGCAAGGAAAATGAGTGAAAACCCAAAAAAGGGAATCAACTTGGTGGATGAGGGGAAAAGTTAAAATAGTACTTTACATTTTATGACACTTTATATTTTGAAAAGGATCATTATAACCATCATCACCTCACTTGATCCTAACAGTACGAGCTCCATGAAGGCAGGAACCATGATTTTTTTTGGGGGGGGGAGGTTCTGTTTCCCTTGTACTTAGCACTGAGTTTGACACATAGTAAGTATTTTATAAATTCTTATAAACTGACTAATACCAAAGGGTAGAAAAGACAAATATGATTACCTTCATTTCATGGGTTCTCATCCTTATCATTTTTCAAGGTTCAATTCAGCTGCCACTTCCTTCAGCTCATATTCCCCCAGTGGAAAGTATTCTCTCCATTCTCAAATTTTCCTTTATTGTCTAATCTGGATTTTACCTTTATACCCACACACTGAATCCAGTTGATGACACGCTAGTCAAAACATAACTCCCCATTTCTACCCAGAGGATATAATGACAAAAATTGATAGGATTTCTTAAGATGCAGACACAAGTTGACCTATACATATTTCAGTTTTATTCATGATTGTATATTCATAAATGTCAGGGGGCTTTCCTTCACTAGATCTGTAAGACAGCAAAGTACATAGTGTATTTCTGCATAAAAGAGAGTCTAAGTAGTAACAGTGGGCCTCTCAGATCTATCTGTAGTTCTAAATAGAGAGGATTGAGTCCTATATTTGATCAGAGCTTTAACTTATCCCAGGAACAGACAATCTAAGACTCAAGGTTATCTGTCCTGCCCATGTTGCATATATATCTTTGCCTAGGAGAACTCAAGTTCTTATGGGGACAAAGAGTTTCATCTCTAATTCCATATCCCTGGTTCCTAATACATCTGGATAAGGAAAATCTTTCTTTCTTTCTGGCATCCCCATCTTTTCCAGGTTGGAAGTACAGCTTGATTTTAATACTGATTGGGAAAAAGAGGGAAAGAAACAGAAACAGAGAGAGAGAAACAGACAGACAAACAGACAAAGAGATAAAGAGAAAGAGAAAAAGACAGAGACAGAGAGATAGAGAAGGAAAGGACTTCAATATAGGCTCAGGACTAAGTCTAGGACTATTTGTACAATCAAATAGTGGACAACACTAATTTCAAGCAAATACATTCAGAAAGCAATAAAAATTAGCTTATCTTTATCTGGAAACAATTCCATTATAAAAGTATAGATAACAAGTAAGAAAAATTTAAGATTAAGTGATGCAAATTCACCAGATTGAATGATATTAGGAAGGAGTAGGAAGTGGAAGAAAAAAAATTCATCAGATCTTAGTATTAGCAAAAGAACAAAATTTTGTTCTGGCAAATTACTTTTTAAATGAGTTGGTAAACCTGAAAAATAGGCAGCTAGATAGCTCAGTGGACAAGCACAGAACCTGGTTTCAAATACTTGCAAGCTGTGTGAACCTGGCCAAGTCACTTAACCCTGTTTGCCTCAGTTTCCTCATCTGTAAAATGAGCTGGAGAAAGAAATGGCAAACCACTCCAGCATCTTTGCCAAGAAAATCTCATGAACAGTATAGTCCCATAAGGTCACAGTCAGACACAACTGAACAACAGCAAAATCCAGAGATGGCTCCAACTATACATGATTGCATTGAGTTCAGGGAAGCAGCACCCTTCATGTTCAATGCATTGCCTCCTGGTAGTAGCCCAAATCAGCACTCTCAAATCCCATAGTGTGTGAGGAGCTCCAAAGATCTTGGGCTTTCCCATTACACCATAGCTCCCACCTTCTATCATCCTTCAGTCCCTCCTTCTTATGGGGTAAATAGACCCCAGCAAAAGACCATGTCCCTGGTAGTAATCCAGTGTCTAAGTGGGCCCCAAGGAAACAGGATTATCATGTCCCTAAGTGGACCTTTGTTGAATTCTTCATATTGACAGGATTATCTTGTACATATAGTGCTACCTTGAACTGAAGCCCACAATTGATATATAGAATCAGGAGGCCAAGCTATAGATGTCAAATTCTAAAATTATTTCATATAAACATTCCTTAATCACCAGTTGACTCTCTGAGGCAAGCTCCTAGCATAATTAGCATATTCCTACAAAAAGCTACAAAAAAGTAGCATTTCCTACAAAAGGTCCCATCTGATCAATTGTGAGTTCTTTTAGGAAATTTAGCCTGTTTTATGGCTTTTGCCACTTGATTCAAAGATGGCTGGCATGAGCTGGTGAATTCTTTCGTGATGACTCTTCACCTTCATGATTTGTTATACCCCATTACTTCCATTGGGGAAAATTATGCTTCTGATCAGCTCCTTACTGATTAAAAGATACACCAGGATTTCCAATAAATCATTCAATCAATAAGCATTTAGTGAGCCAGACTTCATAAGGATAGGATACATAAACATAAGACAACTTTATCCTCAAAAGACTTTCCTTCTATTAAGGAAGATGACATGTGCATAATTGTGTACAAAATAAATGCAAATAAGTTGCAAGAGTTGTGCCACAGTTTTCCTAATTGCCCTGCCTCAGTTTCTCTAAATTATTCTGCCTCAGTTTCTCTAAGTTGTTTTGCCTCAGCTTTCCTGAACTGTTCTGCCTCAGTTCCTTTAATTTTTCCACCTAAATCCCCCTTCCTGACCATTTGGACTGAGATAATTAGAGCTGTAGCTGACCACTCTGACATTCCAAAAGAGTCTAGATTCCTATCTCAGATACCTAATTGGTATCCTCTTTCTCTAAGTTCAGACTTCCTGGCTCCTAACTCCTCCTAAGTTATCAAGAATTTATGGTCCTACCCCCAACCTGCCAGAACTGGTTTGATGGTCCCTTCTTGGAGATTCCCACTCACCAGAGTTTGGACTCCATCCCCCTGCCTTGGACTCTACACCCTAATATCTTAAGAGCAACAGATATAAAAATGATCAGAATTTCACATTCCTTGCTGGATTCTTTGAGACGATAATCTGATTCAGCCCTAGGATTAAAATGGATCCTTTGGTCTCAGAAAATCTCTTTCTCTCAGAAATCCAAGTAAAATACTAAAAACTCTCTCATCACTATCTTGCCTCAGTTTCTCCAGCACTACACAAGGAAGGAAAGAGAACAGTGGAAACTAAGGGCCTCAGAAAATATTTAATGTACAAGTTGGTGCTTGATCTGAATTTTGAAGGAAACAATAACAAATAATAATATCTGTTTATAGTAAGCATTTAATAAATCTTAAATCAACAAACATTTATATTGTGCTTAATAAATACTTGCAATTGCATGATTCCCAGAAGGAAAGAAGGAAGGAAGGGGAAAAAAAAGGAAGGAAGAAAGGAAAGAGCATTGTTGAGCTAGAAATAGCTCCACAATGGGGCAGCTACACAAATTGTTGCTTATCCTTCATTCTCGAAAAGGGCCAATGACATCAAGAATGTGATATCTTGACTTGTTAAGTGAATGGGACTTAAGTGAGACAGGGTTTTGCAAAGTTAAAAGCCTTATTCTCTCCTTCAAAATCATTTGGATTCAGTGGCAAGACACAGATCAGGAGAACAGAAGATGCCCTGGATGCAGTGGGAGACCTTGGCCATTTTAAACTAAGATCTTTCCCAGATCTCAGTTTGTCTGAGTCTACACTCATTCAGTGATTAAAGCTAAGTAAGAAAATACAAGGCAAAAGAAAAGACCTTTTTTACCTACTCAAATAAAAAAATAATAATCTAAAAGGGGAAGACTCTCAGGGTTCCTGGCCAGAACAGAAACAATTGATATTTACACTCACTCTGAAACAGCAAAACCCAAACAAGGACTTACATGTGTAAATCAAGACGTTATTTTCTTGATGTAATTGGGCCTCTTCCAGAATGAAAACAAACAACAACAATAAACATGCATTGATTAATTATTAGCATTAATATAGGGCTGAAAGATTTACAATGTACTTTACAAATATTATCTCATTTAATCCTGACAACAACCTTAGGAGATTATTATCCCTATTTTTAGTTGAGGAAATTCAAACAGTCAGAAGTGTGATTTGCTAGGATCACACAACTATTAAGTGTGTAAGTCAGGATGTGAACTAAGATCCAGTGCTCTACCCAATGTATCACCAAACTATAAGTAATAAATAAGGAATTCCAAAACCCACAAATTAGAAGAAACTGCATTCCAGGCATGGAGGGCAAATGTACAAAGGTTCAGGGATGAGGACTACATTGTTGTACAAGAGGAGTAGCAAGAAGATTGGACTTGAAAGGGAGTCAAAGAAAGTAATGTTTGAATCTGGTAAGAAATTTGGAATCAAGTGTTAAAGGTGTTAAAGTTTAAATCCCACACACTGGCCATGAAGCTGGGCAGGTTGTATCCAGAGGGAATCAGTGACAATGACTATGAGATCTTTCCTATGTGCTACCCCTTCCATATTGAATTACAATCTGGGCACTAGAATCAATGAAAAAACCAAGGGCCTGTCTTGTCTCCTCCTCAGCTTTCTTTCCATAGAAAAGTGGTCTACCTGGCAAGAAACTGGAAACTGAGTGGATGCCATCAATTGGAGAATGGCTGAGTAAAATGTGGTAAATGAATATTATTGTTCTGTTAGAAATGACCAGCAGGAAGAATACAGAGAGGCCTGGAGAGACTTACATCAACTGATGCTGAGTGAAATGAACAAAACCAGGAGATCATTGTACATAGAAACAGCAAGATTATGTGATGATCAACTCCGATGGACATGCCTCTCTTCAGCAATGAAATGATTCAAACCAGTTTCAACTATCCAGTAATGAAGAAAGACATCTATACCCAGAGAGAGGACTATGGGAACTGATTGTGGTTCACAACATAGCATTTCCACTCTTTTTGTTGTAGTTTGATTGCATTTTTTTACTTCTTTTTTTTTTAAACTGGTTTGATTAGATTTATCTTGTGCAGCACAATAATAGTATAAATATATAGAGATTTAACATATATGTTGGATTTAACATATATTTTTGCATGTTTAACAGGTTTTGGACAACTTGCCATGTAGGGGAGGCCATAAGGAAAGGGGCGGAAATTGGAGCACAAGGTTTTGCAAGAGCTAATGTTGAAGAATTGTCCATACATATGTTTTGAAAAAGAAAAAAGAAAAAAAGAAAAGATATCTTTAAAAAAAAAGAAAGAAAAGCAGTCTACTTTTACCTAATGATAACTCATAATTTTAAGATTTGTCCAAAATTTTGCATACATTATTTTATTTGACTCTCTCAACAATTGTATGAGGTAGGTGCTATTATCATCTACATTTTACAGATTTAAAAAAAAAACTGAGGATAAGACAAAAAGGGATATGCCCAAGGTTTCAGAGGTACCAAAGGTGTACTTGAAATGAAATCTTTCCTCACTCCAAAATGCCAGTACCCCTCACATAATACTTTATAGTGTTTAAAGTTTTTCTATATATGTTATTTCATTGTTTTCCCAGTGACACTGTGAAGGTCTTAAAAAAATCTGGCTGAGTGAAAGGTAAAAGTTGCTTACCATATCAATCTCTTTCTATTCTTTGTTCCCCTTAACTTGGAGTTCCTAACACTCTTTCACTAGAATTGCTCAAAGGTACATTTTCTCCATCCACCTTTCCTTTGACTCTAGTGCTTAGGACATGATTCATTAAGGAAGAGGAAGAACAGATATGGCCCATTGTCACTGAGTATCTGCAGACACAACAACATATCCTGTCCGTTCCCAACATCTCTAATTTTTCCAAAATACCAAGGTGAAAACTCCTACTGGGGTTCACAACACAAGGCCCTCTCTCCTAGCACCTGAAGCAACAAATGGAAATTCTAAGGCAATTTCATTTGGTCCTTGTACCAGATACTGCTATCTTAACACACACACACACACACACACACACACACACACACACACACACACACCCCTGGATAATGCATTTAAGAAATGAAAACGTGGGGGGGGGAGAATAACCTCCCTTTTGATCTGCTTTATCTCCTAATCCAAAGTCTCTTAACCATGAACCAACGTTTACCCCTTTAGCTTAAAGTGGATATCCCTTTTAGAAAAGCATCATTTGGCTTTTATGAGGCTTAGGAGACTGATAAACTAGTCCTCCAAAGCAGCCTTAAATGAACAATATGGTGTGGCAGCCACTGCCTCTCCTACAAAAATGTTCAATTTCAAAATTGCATTCCCCCAAGCAAAAAAAAAAAAAAAATGGGGAGGGAGGGCCTTAGATCTGCAGGTGTGGATATAATAGAGCCATGATGCTCATGATTTTTTTTTCCTGTTGAAAAAAGTTGTTACAAAACTCCCTTTTTTTCTTTCCAGTTTTGTTGTTCCTGGTTTTACAGAAAAGAGGGAAAATGAGTATTATCCAGCATTCAGAAGAGGCAAAGAAAAAAGAAGCACATAATTGGCAAATTCCTGAGAAAGTGTCACTCAAAATGTGATGGGAGTCTCCAAGGAAAAGTTGCTTTCCTTTCAAAGTATTCCCATTAAAAAGCTTTGAAAACTTGCCTCTGAAAACTTATTTCAAGGCTTTGCCTTCTCTGAGATCTAATCAAGGCTGCACATCTAAAACTATATAAATTAACACTCTCATTAGGGCCCTGAATAGCTACAGGCTGTATATGAGAGTCAGTAAAACATCCCCATTTAAATGTAAATTTTGACATTCCACCCAAGATGGAGGGGGGAAAAACGTCTCCCCACTGATGCATCAGAAAGGAAGAGTAAGGATTAAATATTAATTCTTTATGAAAGAAGACTTTTAAATCATGTTTACTTTTAGGCCATCATGACTTTGTGGCCTTATTGGTTATGTATTTTTTCCTGAGAGGAAGAATATTGGATTTTTAATTACCTGAAAACTTGAGATGACATCCAAGCCCCCAAATTCTCCCTCCTGGTTATGGATAGTATGATTAAGTATAATTTGGTTAAAAGCACAGCTCCATGGATTGTTAATTGACAGAAGTCCTAAAGAAGCTGGAGATAATCAAGCTGAAATGAAAACATGTAATTCTGTTCAAAAATGAAATGGAAGCCCTCCCCTGTGTAATAATTTGCACTGTTAATAAAGCTAAGGCTCTTTGTGGGCTGACTGAAAAACTTGAATCTCTGCTCCTACACTTTATAACAACCTTAGTTGTTTGGGTTTTTTTGGTTTTGTTTTGTTTTGTTTTGTTTTTTTCAGGTAGAAATTCTAGTTATTTCTAATGTTGGGAGAACTTAATTTACAACTTTAACCATTCATATCCTCCTGGAATAGTGCAGTTTGGAACTTAAGTGTTCCCAGCTTGATAAATCTGTGTCAATCTAGACTCTTCAACAAGACTTTAGGTTCCTTGAGAACATGTCCCCAGACTGTAGAAAAACCTGGCCTTTACTCTGGGGACCCTGCCCAGCTTTTTGAGGGGTCCCAGGCCAATACTCTTCTTGATTTGTGTGGGGGAGATGGGCTGTAGCCAAGGAGAGAGACCACGGAATTAAAGCAAGATTTGGAAAAAAAAAAAAAGTCCTTATCCTTGGCTGCTATTTCCAGGAACCACAAAGGTCCATGCTTTAAACTCCCCAGTACTTGTCCTGAGTTCAAGCAGGAGAAGTACTGGAGGAGAGATTTCCTACAGGAGCTGAGCTGCCCTGCCAATGCCCTGCCTTCCAGCAGGAGTTTGAGGATTGGTCAAGCACCCCCTCACTCCACCATGACAGCACAGTACCTGGTGGCTAGTAAATTTGCTATGAGAAGGGACTGGGGAAGGGAATGAGAGTGATAAAACACATTTTCACTGGTCACAAGCTGGGAGACAAACAGGTCTGCCAGGCATGCCCAATTTGTGCCCAAGTGAATCCTGAGGGAGCTGTTAAACCTCCCCCTGTCCTGAAGCCAATTCAGAGAAGGGGCACATACTCAGGGGAAGGTTGGCAATGCTCCCTTGTAGAGATTTCAAATTGCTTCTGGTCTTTGTGGATACCTTTTAAGGTCTTGCACTCTAGGCTACTTAAGTGCTCCTTTTACTGTCTACAATGTCAGGATCTCAAATACAGCCCCACCCCTTCAAGGAGACAAAAGCAGGGATTTGGGGGAAATGTTTTTTTGGTTAAGGCAGCCCACAGATGGGACCTGATGCATTTTCTGCAAAAAAAAAACCCATTCCCAAACGTCACCATCTCTACCCCGGAGGATACCCCACTTTTAATCTGTTCTTGAGATCTGTTTCCTCTAGGCTTCAAGCTTCGAATTTTCAACTGCTCCTCCAGCCTGGAGATCATGGGACGACTGATTGGGACACACAACACAATTAGATGCTCTTGCTGCCATCTTCCCCTCCTGGCATGAACCCCCAAATGACCTCAGGGACAGCTCTATGACCCTTGCCAGCTCGAAGCAATTGCAGAAGAGACCTTTACCCCCTTTACCCCTAATGAATTTGGTGGTGACTGCTTGAGGGGAAAAATGATGCAGATAGTGTTCCCCTTGATCTTTTGGGGAGATGGGGGGAAACTCTGAGGCGCTCTCCTCTTGGAGAGACCCACCTCAGGGAATCAAGATAAGTAGTTTCATTCTGTTATCTTGGTGGGACTAGCTGTACCCTCTATTGAGTTGAAAATTAGTCCAGGACCTCTCAACTTTTAGCTTGAACTTAAGTGGTCTCATTCAACTGGGAATTTAGGCCTGGGGGCAGTAATCTCATTCAATGGAAACTTCAGTCTCAGATTTCCTATTAAAAAATACAATTTTAAACTCATAACTTGCAGAGCTCTAAAGTGGCACAGCTGCCTTCCAGGACTCCTGACTGCTGTGAAGAGACATCTTCTTCTCAGTGTTAACACCTCTGTTTATCTCTCTGCCAGGACTGACTTCTCAGTGCCAGTAAAACTTCCCTTTTTTTGCCGCTAATGTTTTAGGTTTGTGAATTCTTTCCCGTTGAACCTGCACCGACTAGAAGGGGATTCTCCCACCTTGACTCTCTGCAGTGCCACTAACCGCATCAATCCCTTAGTTTGACTTATATGAGAGCAACTGACCAAGAAAAGCTCATTCCTTAAGAGTGTGAACAATATGTCTTATTTGGTTCCAAAGCATAGGTAGGCCTGGGGAGTGTTCTTTCAGATACAGGTAATAAAAGCACCTTTCTTCCCATTTTGGAACATGTTCAGATGTTCTTTGATTGTGTCCTGTTGACTCCCTGCATGGTAACAAGAAGCTTTTTAAGTGCCTGGTCAGCCAGAACCAGGTGTGCACACAAAGGGTTTGCCTGGACAATCTGTGGCTCTCCTCCCTGATTGATTTTAAGGAGGAACAAGTGAAATAACACTTCAAATAAAGAAAAGAAAAGGGGCAGCTTTTTTGGCTGCCTCGTCTCCTTAGTTGCTATGTTTCCTTGAACCCATGGTAGTTCAGATGTGTTTCTTCTTTCCTGATTTTAGATTAATAAATCTCCTGAGCTAGATACATCAAAGGGATGAAGATGGAGAAGACCCCAAATCTTTGATAGTTGGGTAAGCCCTTTACCCCAAATGAATTTGGGGGTGACTGCCCCTTTTAATTGAAGAGGCCTCAAAACTAACTTAGTCCCGGGAATGGCACAATGGAGAGAAAGCCCAAATTTTACAGCCTAAACTACTCCCTAAGACAATTAGGGAGGAGCATTGGTTTTAAAAGGGGATTTTGTTACCTTTACGTGGACTTTTATTAATTTCCTATCCTTGGTTGAGGTCCTTGGCTGAATTCTTAATCAAATTCTTTGCACTGACAAAACCATCATAACTCCACAGTTACTTTATCCAATCAGAAAGCCAAGTTAAAATGTCAGTCTGAGGTTCTATTTCCCCTATAAAACAACTTACCTATACCAGGGTGTTATCCTTTTTATTGTATTGTATTTTTTATTTTGATTTTTTTATTAAATATTTTTATTTTCAAAACATATGCATGGATAATTGTCAATATTTACCCTTGCAAAAAACCCTGTGTTACAAATTTTTCATTCCCTTTCCACCACCCTCTCCCCTAGATGACAAGTAATCCTATGTTAAATGTGAAATTCTTCTATACATGTCTCCACAATTATCATGCTGCATAAGGAAAATCAGATCAAAAAAAGGAAAGAAAAAAATGCAAGTAAACAACAACAAAAGAGTGAAAATGATATGTTGTGATCCATACTCAGTCCCCACAGTCCTTTCTCTGGATGTAAATGACTCTCTTTATCACAAGATCATCAGAACTGGCCTGAATCATCTCATTATTGAAAAGAGCCATGTCCATCAGAACTGATCATCCTATAATCTTGTTGCCACATACAATCATCTCCTGGCTCTGCTCACTTCACTCAGAACCAGTTCATGTAAGTCTCTCCAGGCTTCTCTAAAAACAGCCTACTGAGCATTGACTATAGAACAATAATATTGCATAGCATTCATATACCATAACTTATTTATCCATTCTCCAACTATCCAACTATCCACTCAGTTTCTTGCCACTACAGAAAGGGCTGCTACAAACATCTTTGCACATGTAGGTCCCTTTCCTTCCTCTGTGATCTCCTTGGGATACAAGTGCAGTAGAAACATTGCTGTATCAGAAGATGTGCACAGTTTGATAGCCCTTTGGACATAGTTCCAAATTGCTCTCCAAAATAACTGAATCAGTTCACAGCTCCACCAACAATGTAGTAATATCCCAGTTTTTTCAATAAATCTAACCTATTCCATTGATGGCTTATTCTATTTCTTAGCCAGTACCAAATGATTTTGATATCTGCAGCTTTATATAGCTTTAGGTCTAGTATAGCTAGGCCACCTTCATTTGCATTTTTCCATTAGTTCCCTTGAAATTCTTAGCCTTTTGTTCTTCCAGATGCACTTTGTTATTATTTTTTCTAGCTCCAATTTCTTGGAAGTTTGACTGGTATGGCATTGAATAAATAGATTAATTAGGTAGAATTGTCATTTCTGTTTTATTAGCTTGGCCTACTCATGAGCACTTGATATTCTTCCAATTGATTAGATCTGACTTTATTTGTGTGGAAAGTGTTTTATAATTGTGTTCATATAGTTCCTGACTTTATTTTGGCAGGTAGATTCCCAAATATTTTATATTATCTACAGTTATTTTAAATGGAATTTCTCTTTCTACCTCTTGCTACTGGGTTTTGTTGGCAATATATAGAAATGCTGATGATTAATGTGGATTTATTTTGTATCCTGCAACTTTGCTGAAATTGTGACTTGTTTCTAGTTTTTATTTTATTTGATTTTAATTGCTTCTCTAGTATTCTCCAAGTGTACCATTATATCATCTCCAAAGAGTGATAATTTGGTTTCATTATCTACTCTAATTCCCTTAATCTCTTTTTCTTTTCTTATTGCCAAAGTTAACATTTCTAGTACAATATTGAATAGTAATGGTGATAGTGGGCAATCTTTTCAGAAATGATTCTAGTTTATCCCCATTACATATGATACTTGCTGACGGTTTTAAATAGATGCCACTAATCAATTTTTTTAAAACTCCATTAATTCCTTTACTCCCTAGTGTTTTTAATGGGAATGGGTGTTAGATTTTATCAAATGCTTTTTTCTGCATCTATTGAGATAACATTATTTCTGTTATTTTGATTATTGATAAAGTCAATTATGCTAATAGTTTTCCTAATATTGAACCAGCCCTGCATTCCTCATATAAATGCTATTTGGTCATGGTGTGTTATCCAGGTGATAACTTGCTGTAATCTCTTTGCTAATATCCCTTTGTAAAAGCCAATTAATGTTATTTAGTTAACTGATATTGGGGAGATGTTAAATGATAAAATGATTTTGTAAGAGAAACATGCCAGATGGGGATTCTTAGATAGATGTGAGCCTCAAATTCTCAGGAGAATCTGAGGAGAAAAGGAGCAATCACCCTCTTGGGGACCTTCCTACTAATATGAGTACATGTTAGGATAGTAAGACAGAAGGTATATATACAGTCAGTGCTGAATAAAAGCAAATTAGTTGATCACTCTCTTTTCAGCACTTAGAGTCTGAACCCTAAGGAGCTTACATTCTATATCTTCATAAATTATGTATACAAAATACATAGACAACAAATACAAAATAAGAGAGCTCCGATGACTATCAGCAAAGGTTTGTCATATTAGAGGTTACCCTAAAGGTGCCAAAAGGAGAAGATAAGGAAGAAAATCCTTTCATTACAAAATCCTTTCATTCCTTTCTTTATTCCCTTTCAGAAATTCAATCCAAAGACACTGTCCTTCTTGCTCTTCCTCACATATGAATTTATCTCTTGATTTCATGCCTTTCATTAGTTGTCCCTCTCCCACTCATTCTTGAACTGCTTCCTCTTTTCTCTACCTTTTGAATTCTTTGGCTTCTTAAACTCCCAAATCTCAGTTCAAATCCTATTTTTTCAAGAGTTTTTTTTTTAAATCAATTCCCCTCACTGCCTGTATTTTCCCTCTGAGATTACTTCCATTGTATACAATATGTATCATATTATTGTCCAGTTCTGTCTGATTCTTCATGACCCTATGGACCAATGATGTCCATGACATTTCTTGACAAAGGTATTGATTAGGTCATTTCCTTCTCCTATGGATAAAGGCAAACAGAGATTGGCTTGCCCAAAATCACTCAGTTAGTAGGTATTCAAGGCCACGATTGAGCTCAGGTCTTCCTAACTCCAGACTCAGCACTCTATCCATTAAGCCGCCTTCCTGTCCTGATGTACATAATTGTCTACAAGTTATGTCCTCCATTAGACTCATCCTTAGGAGCAAAGAATTGTGTTTCTGCATTTCTTTGTCTCTCTCTACGATTCATTCATAAGTATCTACTATGTGCAAGACACTGTGCTAAACACTTACTCTCTTGCCTGGTACATAATAACCATAATAACACTAAGCAATGACAATAAAGTAATGCTCATTGATGATAATGAAGATGATTCAAGGCAAGGGGGAAGGTCTATGTAGTCAAGGAGATATAAGATAAAATGTAAAATATGGGGAATAGCAAAAATACCAATTTATTAATAATGCATATATGTATTTACTGTCAGAAAATTCTGGTCTCCATGATATTTGGGGATTTATTCTGTGATAAGATGAAGATATGTTAGTGAAGGCACAAAGTCTCTTAGGAATAGTAAGAGAGAGAGAGAATACAATTTTTAAACCTGTAAGGTGATGATTAAAGCTCTGGCATTCCACACCAAAACCATGAGTTCACCTGGTAGAACTTGATAACCATAAGTTTATACACTAAACATGCAAACTTTCCTAAGTGAAAGATTTGCATTATCAGAGTGATTTCAGGAGACAGGAGTAGGAATCATTGATATCATAGAAGTATCTTACATATTATATCAGGACTTTCCCTTAAATCCAGAGAACCAAAAAGTTGAAAATGTTTAATTTTAAGCAACTTTTCAGAATATTTATTACCTGGAAGAGAGGTTCTGAATATAGGGTCTGTGAATTTTAGTATCTGTTTTCATAACAATATTTTAATAGAATATGCTTTCCCTTGCAATGTTACATTATTTGCATATTTAAAACATTATTTTAAAAAGAGGTTCATAGGCTTCATCAAATTGCTTGAAGGGGTCCTTATCTCAAAAAGAGTTAAGAAAGTCTAATCAAAAGGAAGATATATCTGCATCAAAGTTTATCCATCTCATTTTGTCAACAATAGGACTGATTACATGCACTGCCCAAAGACATAGAGATATTTTAACCCACATACTCTGATTCCCTATTCAATACTGTTTCCCCTTTATTTAATAAGATACAAAGTAATTCTGCAACAAAACTAAGACTAGAACCCAGGCTTCTCTATACTTATGATAGGGCATCTTCCAGTATATTGCTCTGCCTCATAATTTCTTATTTCTATCATCTATGCCTGAAGTTTTAAAGTCTCTTTTTATGGTGCAGAGAAAAGTTTCACTATGAAGGAAATAAAATGGACTAGAACAAGAATTCTAAGAGAAGAGGTATATTTTGCATATATGTAATAAAGGGAATTGCTCCCCATGAAATTATATGAACTCCTCCTTTTATAGTTCAATGTAAGGAAGAGTTATGAAATACTGGGAAACTTCAAGATTTAATTAAAACCAAGTTCATTCCACTGAAGTCCGCTTACAAATTATACCAAAGATTAATGGGCTACATCAAACCAAACTATTTGTGCAGGGCTTGTTGTGCCATAATTTATGGGAACAAGAGGAAAAGAGCAAGATCATTGCCTTAAAATAAATTTATTGCTCCATAGACTTAACAAAACTGAAATAATAAAGAACCCCTGGTCAGCTCTGCCCAGTTGAAGGGAAGCAATAGACAGAATAGGCTGTAGGGCATCCAGGCTTGATGACTCAGCCATGATCAATCATTAGACAGATATTGAGTACCTACTATGTGCAAATCCCTATTTTTGTTGATCGATTATATAAAATCCCTGTTTTCCAAGAACTTGTGTGCTTCCTATCATGAGATGAGAACTTCATAGGTAAAAAATTGACTAATAGTACATAAGATAGGTCTTAGGACTAATGTAACAGTACACAGGAATTAGACAAAGTCTCACAAGCTATCTAGTTAACATTTGATAGATAAGGAACTAGCAGCCCAGAGATCTTAATTAACTTAGGCTTAAGGCGACAGAGGAAGTAGTAGTAGTCATAGTTGTAGTAGCCTTACATTTATAAGGTATTTACTATATGTAAGATACTGTACTAAGTGCTATGTAATTAATTTCCTCACTTCATGCTCACAATAGCTCTACTGCTATTATTATCCCACTTTACAAATGAGGAAACTGAGGCAACAAAGAAGAAGTAGTTTTCCCAGGGTCACACAGCTAGTAAATATGTAAGGTTGGATTTGAACTCAGATCTTCCTGACTCCAGATCCAGCATTCAAGTCCCAAACTCAAGTCCCACGACTTTAAGTGCCTTTCATTGCACTCCAAATTCAGCATTCTTCTACCATAAGAAATAAGAAAAAATAAGGAAAGTGAGATCACTTGTGAGTTGGATCATGATAGAATTCAAGGAGAAAGTGGCACTTGGGCTTGCTTAGAATTTGAATAGGCAAAGTAAAGAGAATATTGGATTGAGATGCAAAGGCATGCAAAACATAAGGAGCTGGGAATGGATGGATATGGTTAGAGTGTAATGTTTATGAAGGTGAATGGGGAAAAAAAAAAAGTAATGACTAGAGTAATAAGCTGTGGTTAGAATTTACCTTTTTTCCCTTTGGTAATTTAAAAGGATTAAAGGTTTATGAATAAAGGTGTGTTATGATCAAAGTGACATTTTAAAATATAAAATGTGGTCAGAAAGGCAGAATGGTTTTCAAAAATCAGAGATTGGCAGTAGGGAGGAAAGGCAGAAGCATTTTCTTTGTGGACTGAGTTTGGAAAAAGATCATATTTTTTTTAAGTATGCAAACTATTACTTTAAGTCATGAACTTGCTTTTCAAATGACTTTGCCAACAACTTGCCACCCATTACCTAATGCTAATGGCCCAATTGCCACCATTATCTCTATCCAAACCATTTGTGAATTAATACTGTCTTTCATCTCAGATATTGATAGCTCTCTAAAGTTACTGGATCACAGAATTTATATCAAGAGGGAACTTTAACTCCCTTATCATCTAATCTAGCCCTTTGCTATGGTCATGTAGCTGATAAAAACTAAATTTGTTTCCAGATCCTCTTATTCTCATTTTTCTGTAAAAAGCCATAGTCCTTTATTTCTTAGAGCTATACTCTACCATACCATACCATACCATACCAACTATACTACACAATACTATATTGTATTATATAATACTACACTATATAATATTCGGTATCTTTATTATACAAAGTTACTACTACTACTACTACTACTACTACTACTACTACTACTACTACTACTATACATTTCCTGTGGCCTCTAAGTCCCTTGAAAGCAAAGTAGTGTCTTATCAAAATTTAATTTCTTTTCCAATTACCTATTTAGATTTGAAGACTTTTGGAGTAGTCTTGCAAGTTGTCTCTTACTGATGTCTCCCTCACTCCAACTTAGATTAGAACTGCATAGTTTATTTTCTTCTCAAAATTTTCCATATTATCTTGTGTAATTTACTTTATTCTTTATTTGGCTAAGAATCCAACTGATTAGCCACAGTTGTGAAAGCTACTTTTTTCTACCTTATTCCAAATTTTTAAATTACCTTTATTTTATATTCAGGTTCATGTAATTAAAGTAGTATGTAGCATAAAATAATGATATTAATCTTTTTGTGTTTTTTTAATCAAACTTACTTTCCAATTTTCCAGCAGTTCTTGCCAAACAGGTTTTTCCTCCCCAAAAAAAGCTCTGTTCTTAGGATTATCAAACACTGTGCTATTGAGTTAGTTTATGATTCTTTTTATCTAAATCTGTTCCAGTAATATAATTTCATATTTATTAACCAGCACCAAGTAGTTTGGATGATGATTAATCTTTGGTATGATTTCATGTCTAGATCATTCTGTTATTCTCTTCATTCCTTTATTTTTCCTTATAATTTCCCTTAATCTTCTAGACTTTTAGTTCTTCCACATAATTTTTTTTGTTCTTTTGTCTTGCTATATAAAGTAATCCTCTGGTAATTTAATTGGAAGAGTACTAAATCTGTAAATAAGATTAAGTGGTATCATGTTATTTATTATTTTGGAATGGCCCAATTAGTAGTGAAGATTTTCCTTCTAATTATTTATCTTCAATTTTTTTCTGTAAAACATGTTTTGTAAACATACCTACAGATGTTAGGTAAGTAGGTAGGTAGATAGATAGATAGATGATAGATTGATAGATTTGATAATAGATGATAAATTGATTAATATATATAGAGAGAGATGAGATAAAAATAGTATGCTATATTTTAAAATTATTCTATATTTCTATTGCTTAGGAAATATTTATCATGAATGAGTGCTCTGTATTGTCAAAGGCTTTGTGATCTATTTTAAAATAATATGATTTTGGTTGTTTTTCTGTGTAATAAGATTATGTTCATTGCCCAATGTTAAGTCATCATTACAATCCTGGTATAAATCTATCTTGCTCACAAACTAATGTGAACTAGATAATACAAAATTCTCTTTTAACAATGTCTCCTAGGTACAGAAAGGGATGAGTCAAATTCTGGTCTCTTCTATAAAGAGTCAGTAATGGTAACAGTTGGAGAGCATTCACCATTGGTCTCTCAGGGAGTGCACCAGAATATTAAGAGAATGAAATCATCACCAGATTGGAGGCCTGATAGGATAAGCCTGTCCTACAGAATAATAATGATGATGATGATAAAAACAATAATAGGCATTTACATCGTGCTTTAAGTTTTACAAAATCATTATCTCATTTAAGCTTCACTGTATCCCGGTTACAGAACACAAGGTAAGGTATCTAAGATATTTACTTTCTCTGTTTAATTTACTGTGCATCTCGATAATATAGGACAGAGAAACCATGAAACATCCTTGACAGAAAAATCTCCTGAGTAGTCATGCAATAAAGCTTTACCCTTCAAGGATCCTATAGGTTCTTCTGGGCCTTAGCAATAACTACTTATTTGTCAGAAACATTTTTACCTGTAACTGCTTAGGTAACTGAAAACCACAGAAAGGCTCCATAGAATCAGCAGCAAATGCCTTTCCTCATCAAATCTTTCATTGGAGATAGCCATCTATATACACAATGTGCCCATTTGATACAGCTCAGACACAAACAGTTCCATGCTACTTTTTATAAAGGGCAAAAGTCTCTAACTCTTTATCAACCATAACTAATGTATTATTATATACGCTAGACATTGAGTAGATCATGTAAGGCAGGTTTCTACTGGTTTATGGATCAAACAATTTACCATGAGGATCCAAGTAGGAAGAAGCTCATCATTTTATTGCAATATTTTCCATAAGGAACTTTAACAGGCAAATATTCAGTTTGAATCAAGTGGTATACCAAATAAGAAGCTATGAAACTGTGTAGCTTCATGAAACACTTCTCTGGGCTATCTCCTCAACTTACTCTTAAAGGCTAAGGATATCCACTGCATTCTGTCATCTTGACTTTTGTCTTGCTACTGGACTTCAGGGACTCTGGAAGAGAGTAGGCTGACAACATCACACAACTCTGCCTCACCTAAATCCAATTCACATGCAAGTCAATACATCACCCTATAATGTCACTGCTTCTCTTCAAAAAAAAAAAAGGACAAACATCTCAGGTATGAATCAGACAACTAAATTATAGTAAAAAAAATGCTTTAATAAATAGTAAAAAAAAAAAAAAGTGGAGATAGAAAAACCTGAGTTTAATTCTGCTTCAGACACTGGTTATCTGACCAAGTCATTGAATCTCTCAGTCTCAGGTACTTCTTCTCTAAAATGGGAATAATAATATCTACCACAAAGTGATTGTAAGGATTAAATGAGATAGCATTTATAATGAAACATTTTCAAATGTTAAAATACTGAATTATTATGATGCCATTTCTGGGTATACTAAGTACCTGGCCCTGACCTGTTTATATGACGTGGTCACCTAATATTAGAAGGAAGTTACAGTCTTGAGTAGTTTTTATGTCACTAGATGGAAAACATTCTAATGTCCTGATAGAGGTTGAAGTAATTTTTGCATAAACCAAGAATGTTATAGGCCTTCAACCCAATTCACCTAGACAGGATGGAGAGAGTGACTCACCAAAGTTCAGTGGAGAGATAATCTATGTCCTAAAACCTGTCTCTCACGAAGACTGTACTTTTTCTGCCTCTAATAAAGGTGTTTCTAACATGAAGTATGTCATTACAGGGGTGAGCCTTTTTCTTTAGTAGAAGAATCACTATATTTATGTCAAAATATCAAGGATCTAGGATTTTGTTTGTTATGAGAACTCACTCTAAGATTCAATCCATCTATGGCATAGTATTCAAAAGATGCTTGAAACCAAAGAGACTGTAGTATCATCATATAATTAATCAATATCGCAGCCGGGAGTTTTCTTGAATCCAAGTCCAGCACTCTATGAACAGCCATTTTGCATGTAAATTCTCATAGCCACAGAAATCCAATTAGATATTTTAGGATTACAACACCCTTTGAAAATTGTATCAGAAAGGAAACTGACATAAATATAATGAGCTAAGCACAGGGAATTAATGGTTTTAGTTCTAATCTGTTTTCTTCACCTTTTTCTTCTGTGTCCTATTGACACTTATGGTAACTATAAACCTGAGTATTCTTCTTTAAACATGACAATACATTTCCCAATAATGTGCCTTTTCATTGGTCTTTTTCCATGCCTGAAATTCTCTTTCTAGTCACCTCAAATGCTAGTGTCTATCCTTCAGTATTATCTCCCATTGTCACTGTATATATTTTGTTTATACATAATTGCATACAGAACTTCTCCCCCAATTAAATATGAATTTCTTAAAGAGAATTTTTTTTCCTTTCTCTGAATCCCTCACATTTAGCATAGTGCCTGGCACACAGTAAGTGCTTAAATTCCTATTGATCTATTGGATGGGTAACAGATTTATATTTGCCAATTCATGATCCAAGAAGCTCATAGAAGTTAAGATCTAGAGGGAAAAAAAGAAGCTCAAAGATCACCTATTCCAACCCCATATTTTGCAGATAACATGAGAGAGAGGGAGATACCTAAGACCACAAATGTGTATCCCAAGAATTCACTTTTCCAAGACTCCTTCTGGCTATAATATACAAATTATACCAAAACTCAGAGTTGTATTTATACAAAATCACTCCTGGAGATAAAAAGAGCAAGTTGATTCCGATTTCAATGTCTTAAAGGGAAGGGGCCAGAAAAGGGGAAGAAAAGACTCAGGAAGAGATTGGTTTTAATGTTGGTCCTTTGTCAAAAAGAATAAAACATTGCAAAACCTGCCAGCCTCTTCCTATCTATTGAATTTGATTCTTCTTACTCTGCAACAAATCCTCTTGTCAAATCAGAATCATTGTCTACCTGTCCCTATTTTCTTAATCCTACCTCCTTTTTAAGTTGTCTCTAGCTCATCTCAACCATCTTGTACTAAGAGTCAGTAACATACAACTGGAGAAGCTATATTGTGGTCAAGAACAATGTGAGTTTAAATTCTGACTCCAAAATTAGATCATCTGGGACACTAACGTCTTTGAACATCAGTTTCTTTGTCTATAAAAAAAGTAATAATACTTTTATTGCCTAAAATGGTTGTGATGGGAAAAATTAATTTTAAATCCATATTCAATTGTATGTAAATACAAATTGTTAACATGAATTGCTCTCTAACAGCATCATATAGGCTAAAATTATCTCCCCTATAAGCCTTGAGGATGTGTACTATATTTCTTGTATACTCCATGATAAAGCAGTTCCAAAGAAATACTACTTATCGAATCAGAATTTATGATTTATAGATTCATGTTTTTATAGCACAGTCAGTAACAAAATATGTAGAGGCAGAATAGAAACCTCCAAAGAAAATTCTAGAGTTAATGTCATTGTAGGAAAAATTATCCACAATTGGAAGCCATGGTGAGAAGGGGAAGCTGAGGAAGAAGTTTGGAGGAGTATGGAGGAAGATCAAGAAGCACATACCATGTCTAAGCAAAAGAGCAAAAGGCAAGGAAATCACATTGTAATAACATAAACAGAATAAGAGGAAATTTCAAGCAAGAGTAATTAATGGCTGTGATAGTCAGTTAAGCAGACCAAATCCAGGAAACACAGGAAAAGTTCCCTTTTCCCTCAAGGAAAGAGGGTTCCTTGAAGCTAAAGACATGCTGCTGCTCTGGAGTTCTGGGCACCAAGAACAGAAAGCTCTTCAACCAACAGGTCTGACGTGGGGACTTACAGGCAAAAGAAAAAAAGAGGAGAACAGTTGAAAGCAAACCAGAAAACCTTATAAAGAGCTTCTAGAGTTCCGGCCAAGATGGCGGCGTGGAGGCAGACAGCTGCTTGAGCTCCTCGTTTTCTCTCAGAACTTACTTCATGACAAGCCTCTGACTTAATGCTTGACCCAGAAAGAAATCCACAAATTATCACCAAGAGAAGACATCCTTGAAAGTCGCCAGAAAAGGTCTGTGTTTGTTCGGGGGAGGGTCAATCAGACTGGGCGCAGACTGAGGGCAGACAGCCAGAGCAAGACAGGCAGCTCACACAGCTCAGACCGGAGGGGGAGGGGTGTGATCTCTGCAGTTTCTGTGAAAGGGCTTTTGCCCCAGTGTGGATGCTCCGTCTTGGCAGCAAGCCAGGAGCGGTGGAGAGGGTGTAAACACTGGAGGTGAAGATTAAAACCCCAGAAAGCCAGCGTCTCTCAGAGCCCGGTCACCCCCAACCCTCACCTGGACTGACTCGGTGCGTTCTCGGAGCCTCAGAGCGCAGACTCAGTACAGTCATTGCTGTTCTGTTAGTGGCTCTCTGCTGCCCTACCCCCAGTCTGTAGAGGAAGCCCATTAATACCATCCAGCCCTATCCCCCGCAAAACAGACCAATTGTTTCTCTTGTCAGTTTGTTTTCTTTGATTCCTACTCTGACAAAATGAACAAAAAATTCAAAAGGGCTCTAACCATTGACAGCTTCTGTGTGGAGAGGGAGCAGACTTCAAATGCTGAAGAGACTAGGAACAGAATGTCCCCAGATGTATCCCCTGGGAGGGATATAAGCTGCTCCTCAATACAAAAGAACCTCATAGAGGAAATCAAAAAGGCTCTCACAAGAGAGCTGGAAGAGAAATGGGAAAAGGAAAGGGAAGCTTGGCAAGAGAGCCTGGAGAAGTCATCCCATGCATTCAAAGACAGAGTGGATAAAGAAATCAAATCATTGAGAAACAAGATTAGTGAGCTGGAAAAGGTAAACAACTCCAAGGAAAACAGGATTAGAGAGCTGGAAAAAGAAATCAGCTCTCTAAAAAATACAATGGAAAAAAATTCCATAGAAGATAAAAACTCAATTGGACAATTACAAAAAGATATAAAAAAAGTGAGTGAAGAAAATACATCATTGAAAATTAGACTGGAACAAGTAGAAATGAATGACTCAAGGAGAAACCAAGAGGGAGTCAAGCAAAACCAGAGAAATGAGACAATTGAAAAGACTGTCAAGTACCTTACCAGAAAGACAACAGACCTGGAAAACAGATCCAGGAGAGACAATTTGAGAATAATCGGACTCCCTGAAAAATGGGAGGAAAAAAAGAGCTTGGACACCATTTTCGAGGAAATTATCAAAGAGAACTGCCCAGACGTTTTGGAAACAGAGGGTAAAATAGACATTGAGAAAATTCATCGATCACCTACTGAAAGGGACCCTAAAATCAAAACGCCAAGAAATATAGTGGCCAAGTTCAAGAACCATCAGACAAAGGAAAAGATATTGGAAGCTGCTAGAAAAAAACAATTCAGATATGGAGGATCCACAATAAGGATAACACAGGATCTAGCAGCGTCCACATTAAAAGAACGCAGGGCCTGGAACATGATATTCCGAAAGGCTAAGGAACTTGGTATGCAGCCAAGAGTGACTTACCCAGCAAGAATGAGCATCATTTTCCAGGGAAGAAGATGGACATTTAACGAAATAAATGAATTCCATCTATTTTTGATGAAAAAACCAGACCTACATAAAAGGTTTGATCTTCAAATACAGAACTCAAGAGACTTCTAAAAAAGGTAAAAAGAATCTTGAGAACTATACTTCTGTCAAAAAAATATGTAAAGAACATATGTACAATTTGTCTTAGAAACTAGAGGTGGAAAGGAGATTATATCATAAAAAAGTATAAAGTGGTGGTACTACATCTCATGAAGAGGCAAAGGTAACCTATTATATCTGAGAGAAAGAAAGGAGGGAGATGAACATAGCGTGTATCAATAGACATATTCGATTTATGGTGAAACTTCTTCCACTTCATTGAAAAGTGAAAGGGAAGGAGTAAGCTAAGGGGAAGGGAATACAGTAATTTCGAGGAAAAGGGATAAAATAAGGGGAGGATCTTTAAGGTGGGGGAGGGATCCTAAAAAGGGAGGGCTGTGAAAAGCAAGTGGTGTTTACCAGTTGAATACTGGATAGGAGGGTAAAAGGGAAGGAAAGGGGAAAAGCATAAGCAGGGGTTAATAGGATGGCAAGCAATATAGAATTAGTCCTTCTAACCATAAATGTGAATGGGGCAAACTGCCTCATAAAGAGGAAGCAGTTAGCAGACTGGATTAAAAGTCAGAATCCTACTATATGTTGTTTACAGGAAACACACCTGAAACAGGATGAGACATTCAAACTAAAAGTAAAAGGGTGGAGCAGAATCTATTATGCTTCAGGCAAAACCAAAAAAGCAGGAGTAGCCATCCTCATCTCAGATCAAGCAAAAACAAAAATTGATCTAATTAAAAGAGATAAGGAAGGGCATTATATCCTGCTAAAGGGAAGCATCAATAGTGAAGCCGTATCAATATTAAACATGTATGCACCAAGTGGTGCAGCATCTAAATTCTTAAAAGAGAAATTAAGAGAGCTGCAAGAGGAAATAGATAGCAAAACTATAATAGCGGGAGATCTCAACCTTGCACTATCAGAATTAGATAAATCAAACCACAAAATAAATAAGAAAGAAGTCAAAGAGGTAAATAGAATACTAGAAAAGTTTGATATGATAGATCTTTGGCGAAAGCTAAATGGAGACAGAAAGGAATATACTTTCTTCTCAGCAGTTCATGGAACCTATACAAAAATTGATCATATACTAGGGCATAAAAACCTCAAAATCAAATGCAGTAAGGCAGAAATAGTAAATGCATCCTTTTCAGACCATAATGCAATCAAAATAACATTTAATAAAAAGACAGGGGAAAATAGACCAAAAAATAATTGGAAACTAAATAATCTTATACTAAAGAATGATTGGGTAAAACAGCAAATCATAGACATAATTAATAACTTCACCCAAGAAAATGACAATAATGAGACATCATACCAAAATGTGTGGGATACAGCCAAAGCAGTAATTAGGGGAAGTTTTATATCTCTACAGGCCTACTTGCATAAAACAGAGAAAGAGAGGGCCAACGAATTGGGTTTACAACTAAAATTGCTAGAAAAGGAACAAATTAAAAACCCCCAGACAAACACAAAACTTGAAATTCAAAAAATAAAAGGTGAGATTAATAAAATTGAAAGTAAAAAAACTATTGAATTAATTAATAAAACTAAGAGTTGGTTTTATGAAAAAACCAACAAAATAGACAAACCCTTAGTAAACCTGATTAAAAAAAGGAAAGAGAAAAAGCAAATTGATAGTCTTGAAAATGAAAAGGGTGAACTCACCACTAATGAAGAGGAAATTAGAACAATAGTTAGGAGCTACTTTGCTCAACTTTATGCCGATAAATTCGATAACTTAAATGAAATGGAAGAATACCTTCAAAAATATAGCTTGCCCAGATTAACAGAGGAAGAAGTAAGTAGTCTAAATAGTCCCATCTCAGAAAAAGAAATAGACCAAGCTATTAACCAACTTCCTAAGAAAAAGTCCCCAGGACCAGATGGATTTACAGGTGAATTCTACCAAACATTTAAAGAACAACTAACTCCAATGCTATGTAAACTATTTGAAAAAATAGGGATTGAAGGAGTCCTACCAAATTCCTTCTATGACACAGACATGGTACTGATACTTAAACCAGGTAGATCGAAAACTGAGAAAGAAAACTATAGACCAATTTCCTTAATGAATATTGATGCTAAAATCTTAAATAAGATATTAGCAAATAGACTTCAGAAAATCATCCCCAGAATAATACACTATGACCAAGTGGGATTTATACCAGGAATGCAGGGCTGGTTTAATATTAGGAAAACTATTAGTATAATTGACCATATTAATAATCAAATTAATAAAAACCATATGATCATCTCAATAGATGCAGAAAAGGCATTTGATAAAATCCAACTCCATTCCTACTAAAAACGCTTGAGAGTATAGGAATAAATGGACTATTCCTTAAAATAATAAGGAGCATATATTTAAAACCTTCAGTAAACATCATATGTAATGGTGATAAACTAGAACCTTTCCCTGTTAGATCAGGAGTGAAACAAGGTTGCCCACTATCACCATTACTATTCAATATAGTACTAGAAACTCTAGCCTTGGCAATAAGAGCCGAGAAAGAGATCCAAGGAATTAGAGTAGGAAATGAAGAAATCAAATTGTCACTTTTCGCAGATGACATGATGGTATACTTAGAGAACCCCAAAGACTCTGCTAAAAAGCTATTAGAAATAATTCAGAATTTTAGCAAAGTCGCAGGATACAAAATAAATCCACATAAATCCTCAGGATTTTTATACATTACCAACACAATCCAACAGCAAGAGATACAAAGAGAAATTCCATTCAAAATAACAGTCGATAGTATCAAATATTTGGGAATATATCTACCAAAGGAGAGTCAGGAATTATATGAGCAAAATTACAAAACACTTGCCACAAAAATAAAGTCAGATTTAAATAATTGGAAAGACATTCAGTGTTCTTGGATAGGCCGAGCGAATATAATAAAGATGACAATACTCCCCAAACTAATCTATTTATTTAGTGCTATACCAATCAGACTCCCAAGAAACTATTTTAATGACCTAGAAAAAATAACAACAAAATTCATATGGAAGAATAAAAGGTCGAGAATTGCAAGGGAACTAATGAAAAAAAAGTCAGAGGAAGGTGGTCTAAGTGTACCTGATTTAAAGCTATATTATAAAGCAACAGTCACCAAAACCATTTGGTATTGGCTAAGAAATAGACTAGTTGATCAGTGGCATAGGTTAGGTTCACAGGACAAGATAGTGAATAAAAATAGCAATCTAATCTTTGACAAACCCAAAGATCCCAAATTTTGGGATAAGAATTCATTATTTGACAAAAACTGCTGGGAAAACTGGAAATTAGTATGGCAGAAACTAGGCATGGACCCACATTTAACACCACATACTAAGATTAGATCAAAATGGGTCCAAGATTTAGGCATAAAGAACGAAATCATAAATAAATTGGAGGAACATGGGATGGTTTACCTCTCAGACTTGTGGAGGAGGAAGGAGTTTGTGTCCAAGGGAGAACTAGAGACCATTATTGATCACAAAATAGAACATTTTGATTACACCAAATTAAAAAGTTTCTGCACAAACAAAACTAATGCAAACAAGATTAGAAGGGAAGTAACAAATTGGGAAAAAATTTTTACAGTTAAAGGTTCTGATAAAGGCCTCATCTCCAAAATATACAGAGAATTGACTTTAATCTATAAGAAATCAAGCCATTCTCCAATTGATAAATGGTCAAAGGATATGAACAGACAATTTTCAGATGATGAAATTAAAACTATTTCCACTCATATGAAAGAGTGTTCCAAATCACTATTGATCAGAGAAATGCAAATTAAGACAACTCTGAGGTATCATTACACACCTGTCAGATTGGCTAAGATGACAGGAACAAATAACGATGAATGTTGGAGGGGCTGTGGGAAAACTGGGACACTGATGCATTGTTGGTGGAGTTGTGAAAGAATCCAACCATTCTGGAGAGCAATCTGGAATTATGCCCAAAAAGTTATCAAAATGTGCATACCCTTTGACCCAGCCATACTACTACTGGGCTTATACCCCAAGGAACTACTAGAGAAGGGAAAGGGTCCTGTATGTGCCAAAATGTTTGTGGCAGCCCTTTTCATAGTGGCTAGAAGCTGGAAGATGAATGGATGTCCATCAATTGGAGAATGGTTGGGTAAACTATGGTATATGAATGTTATGGAATATTATTGTTCTATAAGAAATGACCAACAGGAGAAATATAGAGAGGCTTGGACAGACTTACATCAACTGATGCTGAGTGAAACGAGCAGAACCAGAAGATCATTATACACTTCAACAATGATACTGTACGAGGATGTATGCTGATGGAAGTGGATTTCTTCAACATAGAGAAGAGCTAATCCAATTCCAATTGATTAATGATGGAAAGAACCAGCTACATCCAGAAAAGGAACAATGGGAAATGAATGTAAACTGTTATTTTTACCTTCTGAATCCAATTCTTCCTGTGCAACAAAAAATTCGGTTCTACACACATATATTGTATCTAAATTATACTGTAATATATTTAACATATATAAGACTGCTTGCCATCTGGGGGAGGGGTTTGGGGGAGGAAGGGAAAAAATCTGAATAGAAGTAAGTGCAAGGGATAATGTTGTAAAAAATTACCCATGCATATGTACTGTCAAAAAATGTTATAATTATAAAATAAAAAAAAAAGAGCTTCTATATATGACTTGATGCATATTAATTCTTGCTAAACTAGTCAATTTGTTTCACAGGATGGGAATTATCTGGTGCCAAAAGATTGTCACATTACATATGAATGGCACATAGTGCTTTATTTTTTAATTTTATTTTATTTTCACTTCCACTCCACTTCACTTCCAAATTCTCTCTCCCTCTACCTTTCCCCCTCCCAATGAGAAGACAAGAAATATGATAGTCATTATGCATCACGTTCTATTTTTAAAGGTACATTCACATTCTTTGTTTCATTTGTTTCTTATAAAAAATTATGGGAATATAGGGCATATATCATGATCTCCTTTTAACAGATATATAAATCAATAATCAGAGATATTACATGAATTAGCCAAGGTCATTTAGCTTAGTTAGTGACAGGACCAGCACTAGAATCTGAAGTTTCCTGATGACTTAGTACAAGATTCTCAGTTATATCACAAAGCCTTTGAGGAGACTGGCAGAAAGGGGTTAAGAACAGAGACTGGTGGGGAAGGAGTGTTGTTGCTCTTTCAAATTAGAATTTCAATGTGGATTCTGGTTTAGCTAGAATACCCAGACTCTTTTTCTATTTAGTACACCATTTTTATATCCATATGGCTTATTTTTCCTTTAAAGTCAATAACCCAAGTATTTGTAATATGAAAGAAATCGATTCCATTCAGCATTAAATCTATAATCTTTTGACAGTATAGTCACATGTACTTCCTTTAGTGGGGACTTCATATTTTAATACTTTTCAATGCTCTAGACACTTCTCCCATTTAATATTAATATCAGCAGCATATCTAATGAAAATATCTTTAGATTGCATCAGCCATGTCATTTATGAAAATATTAGGTGATCTTTTAATGAAATCTGAGTTTTGAAATGTCTAGATGTATCCTTGAAGGATCCCACTAACTAGTCTAAAATCAGGAGAGTAGACTGGAGGTTCTCTAAGACTCTATATAGCTCTAACTTTGGGATACCACTATGCTATGTGGAAAAGGTATAGAATTTGTAGTCAAAGATTGGGTTCTAATTCCAGCTCTGCTTAGTAATATGGCCTTGTTTTATAAAGCTTTGATACAACAGTTCTGACATTTGCATGTGCCAAATGTGAGGGGTAGAAGGGTGATAGAAACTGTCTGGAATTGAAGTATAGAAAGGTCTCAAGAGAAAAAAGACCCTCTCCCTTGGAGAGCCATTTCTCTGGAAAACAGGAGAGGGAAAGAATCCTTTCCGAAATGGTTTCTTGAGAACCCAGAATTCATATGTGTAATGTAGTGTGAAGCATTATATTTAACAAGCTAACTAGAAATCCCAAATATCACCCAGCACATCTGGAAATTTAACGGGGCCATAAAAACACTGTCTTCCACATTTCCTGCCTCATTCTCATTTTTATCTCACAATGGCAGTGAGTCTTCACATGTCTAATTCCCTATAGTTGTCTTAGGAAGAAAAGGAAACTTAAGTAGTTCTAAAGCTTCTATTAAAATTTACATTTAGTTAACTACACACTTCTGGAGCATCTGTGCAATAAATGACTATCTCAGGAAGGAGATAGATTAAAACAGCAGAAATGTGTGAGGTTCATAGTATAAACAACAACTTAGAAATTTAAAACAACACTTTTTAGAAATATGTTGCTTCTGAGGATGGTGGCATTTCTATATTTTGAGGGATAATCATATATTATTCTTCAAATGTCACAAATTCACATAAAGATTACCACTCAACCTGGAATAACCATGCTCAATACCTATATATTAGGGCCATGTGGAACTATTCTACATTACAGAATAGCCAGAGGGAATAGAATTACATTAGAAGCAACTCTGCTCTAAAAATCCAGTTTCAAAATCTCACTTCCTTCAATCAATCAAAGAGTATTCATTGAGCACTTAATAGTCAATATTTGACAGTGTAGAAACAAAAATGTAGTATTTTATGCTTCAGTACTTAAAGATGCATTATTTCATTAATTATTTATTTTAATTAATTAATTAATTTAATTATTTCATTTCTTCTATCAATAAAGATCTCAATCTTTCTGTGACTCAGTACACAGTCTTCATGAATTATCCTGACCATAAAATTCTGGCCAAACTTTTTGTTGTGAGTTTCTCTATATTTTGGTACCGGACTGACCATCAGATAAAAAACATAACCCATTATTGAACCTTTAATTGTAGTTTTCCTATGTTTATAAGGTCTGCCACATCAATACCTTCAGTGATGGTACAGTGAGAAGCTGCAGGTTTTAGTGAAAGAATAACTACTCTTGATCACTACGTAACTGGAGGGATCATGAAAAATAAAAAAAGGAAAACAGAACTATTTAAAGTTTATGTAAATTACATTTACTCTTACAAGAAGAGTTATATGACTAGACTGGAAAGGAACAAACAAAAATATTAAATTGGTAGTTGAACCCCAAAATAAATTGAGATAATAAGACAGCATCCATCAATTAATTCAAGTTTAGTTGTAGATCTATAAGTATATCTATAAAAGAAGTGGTTGTCACTAAGATTATACTTATGTGGATCACACATCAAAGAAATTTTTCTTTAATTTCTTATTATGTTGTGAGGATAATTCACATTTTCTGAAGACTCTATCAATGAAACACAATCTCAAGCAGGTTTTTACCATGCTAGAGAAACTTCAAATGTAGCCCCCACATTTCTGGCCAAAGTAACATTTTCACTTCTATAGTGATAGAGCCAGGATGGTACAAAAGGAGACAGAGAGTTCTGAGAATCATATAGCATTTAGTTTGTCTATGAAAGCAAAGATAGTCTTGATGCTCTAAAGATGAGGAGCTTTTCCAATTAACATGAGTTGGCACAGTAATGGAGAAACCAAATCATATCAGTATTGACATGCTTGCTGTAAAGAAAACTATCAAATATAGGGAAATTGCATCTAGATGGAAGATAAGCTCATCAATTCTCATTAGAGAGTTAAATATAAAAGCATTATTAGATGTGGCTCACAGACTCATTAAAATATTGACAGGGGTGTATCACTAAGAATTAATAGAGCTTCATCAGGAACAAGTCACGCCAGACTAAATTAATTTGCTTTTCAGCAAATATAACTGCTATTTATATGCTGTGATGAGGGGGGCAGAATCTATGAAGAATTTAAGATTTTCCAAACTAAATCACCACATAGCTTCATATTCAGTTACTTCAGTGCAATGGAAGTCAAGGAAGAATAGTGACAAGTGTTTTGAAAAACATGGAACAGAATTAAGACATGAAGGGAAACCAAACAGCCAAAGATAAGACAGAAATCTTATTTCTATACAGCATAAATGTTTTTTTTCAAGATAGAGTCAAAAAAAATTGGACATGACAAGTACAAAATAACATCACTCCCTAAAAAAAATGAAATATTCAAAAAATGACTGAATATCACTTGAAGTCATTTCACACTGAGATGTTTGTGTATATTCATACTGTAGAATTGTAAGAATAAAGATCTAGTCAAAAACAAATTAGAAAAAAAATAAAAGAAAAAAGGCTTGCAATAATACCTCAGATTTGATATGTTTGAATGAACTATTGACACTAACAAAAGACAAAATTTTTAAAAATATCAAAATGGACCATCATGTTTTCCCACAGAAGTTTAATTGGTTATGAAGCATTCACTACCACAAAAAAATCCTTTTTAGAAAGCCCAGAAATTACCACATCAAGCAAATGTTTAATTTCTTCATCATATTGAAAAATATGGAAATGGAGCTATACCAGTTTGTAAAATAAGTTAAGTTTGTATAATGTTTTAGAGAAAACAGTTGTGAGATTATGAGCAGCATTTTCTAATAAAACAGCACAGAGTAATAAAGAGGAAAACCTCATAAATAGAAAGTTTGTCATGAGATTCAAGCCAAATTATCTAGAGATCATTTACATATAAAACTAGAAGAGGACAAACAGGTTTCTAAGACTGATTTCTAAGTATTTCTAAAGCAAATGATTTTCTTTATTGATAAAAATGAAGACACTATATTTATACTCTACCATCTCAGTCCCTGACATGGAAACAAGTGAAATATTATATGTAAAACACTTTACAAACCTTAAACTGTTGCATAAATGCTACTATTATAATGATGTAGATGACATAAAGAAGTGAAAATAACACTAATGAAGAAAAAAGACTGGAAGATCAGATAGAATATACCAATCATACTACAAAGGAAATAGTGCAAAAGGTAAGAGTTTTGATAGCATTAAGGGTTTAATTCTCAAAATATGTAAAAGAAGAATATAAAAAATAAATGTTTTAATAAGAAAATTGGAAAAATAATAATTATCAACCCCAATGACTACTTTTTCATCTCTATAAATCTTTATGAGAATGATCTATACTCATAAAATATATATTTTAGTGATCCTAAAGTGAAAATATGAGAAGGGAACAGGGCCAGTACATACCTAAAGTCCCTGATCTTAGTGATATTGAAGGTATTAGATCACTAAGTTCAAGAGTTTTAGGTTATCTTCAGGTTAATGAGTATTTGCACTAAGTTTGGCACTAACATGCTAAACTTCTAGGAGTAAAGAGTTAATGACTCCATGAAACCTCAAGGAACAATAAAAACAGTCAAAAGAATGAAAAAAAAAATCAAGAAAATATAAAATAGCTCATTGGAAAATAGTTTGAAAAGACATAATTTAGCAATTATGGGACTATTTGAAAATCATGATCAAAGAAAGAACCTAGACATACTATTTTAAGAAATTCTAAAGGAAAAATTCCCTGATATCTTATATCCAGAAGGAAAGAAAGAATAGAAATTACCAATCATCTCCTGAGATTTCAAAATGAAAACTCCCAGGAAAATAAATTTATATATACATAAAATTTTATGTATATATACATACATATATATAATGTATACATATAAATAGAAGGATATGATTCTTGCATATATGCATAAATATGTGTCTATATTCTAAGTCAAAGAGAAAATATTTCAAATAGCTAAGAAGAAAAATTCAAGCATTGTGGGGCCACTGTCAGTATTATACAATATTTAGCAGCTCCCACATTAAAAGAGCAGAGGACTTAGAATATGAGATTCCTAAGCACAAAAAGAGGTAAATTACAATCAAGAATAATGCCCAGGAAAAAGTGAGGGTAATTCTTCAGAGAAAAAAAATGGACATCTATTTACATAAAAACTTTGATGAGACCAGAGCTGAAAAGGAAATTTCATATTCAAACACAAGACTCAAGAGAAACATAAAAGAGAAATCATAAGGGATTCAATGAAGTTAAACATCCCTATAGGAAAAAATGAAGCATTCACCCCCTAAAAATGTTATCATTATTAGGACAATTAAAAGGAGTTAAAGGTAGTGTACTCTAAAGGTAGAGTACACAAATGTGAGTTGATTACATTGGAATGATCTCATTCCTCCTCCTCAAAAAACAAAACAAACAAACAAACAAAAAAAAAAACCTGAAGAGATGAAAAAGATGGATCTACTTGGAAAAGAAGGAAGGCAAAGATAGAATGGAGAAAATTTTCTCACAAAGAAGAGATGTTCAAGGAAGAGGTTTTATAATGGAGGGGCAAATGGGTGTGATGGCAAGAAATGTTTGAACCTTACTCCCATTGGAATTGATTCAAGGAAAAAAGTATACATGCACATACTGAAATGTTTATAGAAATGTAACTTCCTCAATAAGGAAATAGAATTGTGTAGCATGATATGTGGAAATAAATATTAGATTATTTGCTGTCTAAAGGAGGGGGGAAGGAAAGGGAGGGAAAAAAATTGGAACACAAAGTTTTGCAAGGGTGAATTTTGCATATATTTTGAAAATAAAAGGCTATTTAAAATAAGCAAATAGAAAGGGAAGAAAATAAGGTAAGTATGAAGAAAAGGGAATGATAAAAGGGAAGACAGATTAAGGGAGACAGTGTTTAGAAACCCAGTAGACTTGTGAAGTGGTACAGCTTGAAAAGAGAGACATAAAGAAAAAGAAAAAAAATGAGATGCAAGAAAATGCACAATAATCACAATTGTGAATGAAAATGGGATGAGCTTACCCATAAAATGGAAGCAGATAGCAGAATGAATTAGAAACCAGAATTCAACAATATGCTGTTTATAAGAGATATAATTTAAACAAAAAGACACACAATTAAAATAAAGGGCTGGAGCAGAATCTAATATGCTTCAGCTAAACAAACAAAAAAAAAAAGCAAAAGCAACAATCATGATCTCATATGAATTGAAAAAAAGATAATCAGAGAACAAAGATATCACAAACAATGAAGAAATATTTTAAAATTTTACAGCAAGTTTCTCTGATAAATGTCTCATTTATCAAATATGTACTGAGTGTAGAACTAAATCAAATTTGTAAAAATAAGTCAATCCTCAACTGAAAAAATGATCAAAGGACATAAACAGGCAGTTTTCAGAAGAAGAAATCAAAGCTATCAGTAGTCACATAAAAAAATACTTTCAATCACTATTAATTAGAAAAATAGAAATAAAAATAACCCTAAGGAATCACCTCACACCTACTAGAAATGACAAATGCTAGAGGGGATTAGGGAAAACTGATGCATTAATGAACTGCTGGTGAAATATTGAACTAACCCATCCATTTTGCAGAAAAAATAATTGGAAATCTGTTGAAAGGGTTACAAAATTATGCATACATTTTGACACTTCAATACACCTATGTCTGTAGCTCAAAGATATCAAAGAAAAAGGTAAATTATATATTTGTATAAAATATTTATATTGGCTCTTTTAGGGATGGCAAAAAATTAGAAATTGGGAGGATGCTCATTGATTGAGGAATGGCTGAATACATTGTGTAGTACATGGTTACGATGGAGTAAGTACAGTTATTTTTTCCACATCATGAGTGCTTGATGTATGGTACACCCACAATATGGAAAATCTGCATAAAATATTTTGGTCCTCCCTTTGTATCAGAGAAGTCTGATTTTTTTCTTTTTCATTTATGGGGAGTTTACAGTGCTTTATTGTAAAATTTGCTTGCAACATTGGCTAATGGCTCTGTCATTTACTGGCCTTAGTGTGTTGTCTGTGGTTTCCACAAAATTCCCCAAAATTTTTCATTTAATTTCTTATGCTGACTCAGGTATATATCAAAACAGCAAATGGGAAAGTTGTGCTGTGGATGAGAAAACTGTACTATTGTGCTAGAAGAGATGATGAGAAAGATGGCTTCAGAAAAACATGGCAAAAACTATGTGAATTGATGTATAGTGAGGTGAAAAGAACTAATGGATCATTGTGCACAAAAACAGCAATGTTGTACTGATGATCAACTGTGAGACTTTGCTTTTCTGATCAATACAATGTTCCAAAACAATTCCAAAGGATTCATGATGAAAAAATGCTATCCACTTCCAGAGAATTGATGATCTCTGTGAGCAAATTGGAGAATAATTTTCTGACATTATTTTTGCTTTAATATATATAACTAATATTGAAATGTGTCTTATATGACTTCATATGTATAATTTATAAGCTATTATGTACCTTCTCAGTAGTTGTGGAAAACATTTGGAGGCATTAAGAGAATTTGGGATTCAAAATTTAAAAAGAAAAAATGTTTAAAAGTAAACATATAATAAATTGGGAGGTTTTTAAAAAGAAAAAAAGTGAATGCCTGATCTCCAAACAATGATATGCAATTGACTGGACAGATATTAATATATCTATTTCTCAAAAGCCCTTATACCATATGCTAATTTGGCCAACTTTGCCAATATGATAGGTACAAGGTAGAATATCAGATTTTAATTTTAATTCTCTAGTTATTGTTGATTTATAGCATTTTATATGGCTTTGATAACTTGTATTTTCTCCTCTGAAAAAAAGATTGTTCTTTTTCTTTAAGCATTCATCAATTAGAGAAAAATTCATTCTTATAAATTTGAATAATTTTCCTACATATCTTAAAAATGAAATATTTATCAGAGAAATTTACTATATATATTTCCCCACTTGTTTCTCTTTTAATTTTAATTGCATTAGTTTGTGCAAAAATTGTTTAATGTTATGTAATCAAAATTGTCAATTTTACTTTCTGTGATTCTCTCTACCTTTTGTTTGGTTTAAATCTCTTCCTTTATCCACCTGGAAGGTAACTTTTTCCTTGCTCCTGTAACATTTTAATGACATTTTTTATTCAATTTTTTAAAAATCATCTACTTTTTGGAGCTTATCTTGGTATATGGTGTAAGATGTTGGTCCATATCTAGTTTCTGCCAGAATACAGTTTTCCCAACAGTTTTTGTTGAATAAAAAGTTTTTTTCCCAATAGAAGAAATCTTTGGATACCTCCAAAATATTAAAAGACCTATATAGAAAAGTCTGTAATGTATTAGGTAGATTCATTATGAATATTTTATGAGAGAATTTGGCAAAAGTCACAAAGAAGGAAATGGGTTGCAAACTATACCATTTAATGGATTACTCCACATTGTTGAGATCACAGATCCATTTGAAATCTTGACATAAGGATATCATTAAGCATCAACAGATCATGTCATATCACCTTCACTTCTGATTTTGAAAAGATAATTATTTTCATAAATCAGGATAATTCTGTGAATTTGATCCTACCTAGATTTCAAAAAAGTTATTTACTTTCTCTAATATTATCCTTATTAATTATTAATATTATAAAAAAGAGGTAGACTTGTCAATAATATAGTTGAATATGGATTTTATATGCACTGTAAAATAATTATCTCCAAGTTAAACATTCCAAATTTCTTTAAGCCAGCCTCATGTGACATAGTTCCCAGTCCTCTTATCATCTTGAATGTGATTTAGAACTAACTATATTTGGAATTGGTTGTATGAAGGGAATAGATGCCAACTTCAGGGGAAGGAGTAGGGTCTAGCTAAGTATCTCAAAGATTTGTCTTTAGCCTTATATTCTTTAAAGCTTTAATCTATCAAATTTGTAATGTCACAAAGCTGGCTGGGATAACATGTTGTATGATATAGTTAGAATCCAAAAAGTTCTTAATAGTGGGACAGATTTAATGAGACAAAAATTAGTCACAGTCTCAAAAAAATCAACTCCCCAAATATAGGATGGTGAAGGCATAACTAGAAACCAACTTGTGAAAAAGATGGGAAGGTTTTTCTGATTTTGAAGAACAACATATTTCAGCAGCTAGATGGCAAAATATTGAATGGGAATAGAAAGGGGTATATTTTTTTTCTCAGCTGCATTGGAACTTTTACAAAATTGATCATGCATTAGACCATAAGAGTCTTAGAGTAAAGATGAAAAGCAGAAATAAAATACATCCCTTTTGGACCAGAATTAAAAATTATCTCCAATAAAATATCTTTTAAGTATAGGCTAATAATTAGACATTAAATAATTTAATCCTAAAATATGAGAAATTCAAAGAGTTAAATATAGAAACAATAATATCTATCAAACCTAATTATTAACTCATACCCATAATTTTTGTCTATGTAAATTCTAACAATCTCATGATGATCAAGTTCATAGGGGTTACACATATGATTTTCATATATAGAAATGTAAACAGTTGAAGATTACTAAACCCCTTGTAATTTCTTAACTCATGTTCTCTCTTTTGTTTCTCTTAATTTCTGTATTTGAATACCAAATTTTATATTTATCCCTAGTCTTTTCATTGGAAATGCTTTAAAATTCTTTATTTTATTAAATATCTGTTTCCTGCTAGAGGATTATACTGTTTTGTTGGGCAAATTGTTATTGATTGTAATCCCAGCTCCTCTGTCTTCCAGGATTTTATATTCTAAGGCCTTCAATTCTTTATAGTTGTACAATGTAATTTTATGTCATTTTGACTGAGGCTCTTTGGTATTTGAACTATTTCTTTCCAGATCCTATAAGTATTTTTTCCTTGACTTGGAAGCTCTGAAAATTTATTATAATTTTTCTTAGAGTTTTTGTTTTGGGATCTCTTTTAGAAGACGATGAATGAATTCCTTTATTTCTATTTTGTTTTTTGGTTCTAAGATATTTGGGCAGTTTTCTTTTAAAATCTCTTGAAATATAATGTCTAAATTCTTTTTCTTTCAACACTCCTTTCAGGTAGCTAGATAATTTTTTAATTGTCTCTTCTCAATCTATTTTTCTAATAGTTGCTTTTCAAATGAGATGTTTTACATTTTCTTCTGTTTTTTTTTTCTATCTTTTAACTCTATTTTATTGTTGCTGATGTCATGGAGTCATTAGCTTTTACTTGACTAATTCTAATTTTTAAAGAGTAGAATTGTCATTTTTACTATATTATCATGAGCACTTGATATTCTTCCAGTTTTTTGGGTCTGACTTTATGTGTGTTAAAAGAGTCTTTGTAATTGGGTTCATATAGTTCTTGGGCTTGTCTTGGCAGATAGACTCCCAAAATATTTATACTTAGACAGTAAACAAGCATTTATTAAGCACTTACTCTCAGACACTATTATAAGTACTGAAAATAGAACTTCAAGCAGAAAGAAAAACAACAAATGAGAGAGCTAAAAAGGAAGGGGTAAGGGTCTGCACAGAGGATATTGAAGGTACTCAGGTAGATGGCATGGTAGAGCAAATTCAGAGTGCAGTCAAAAAGGTATGATTGGTCTGGTCCTCCTTAAATAGTTCAGGGAGGATCAGCACCTTTGATGAGGACTTGTTGAACTCTTTTCAAGCCTGCTCATCTATCTGTGGTATCTACCTGTCACCCAGCTCTCACCTGTAGCTCCAAAAGGCTGCAGGATGGGCAGTATTCACACCATGGTAAAACCAACTGAATCAGGTTGAAGGTAATTGGCAGGCCTTAAACCATCATTGAGTTAGGGTTATAGTTACCTCCAACATGTGAAAGCTTCCCCATTAGAATGGGTGAAAGAACACAACCTGCTCCAAAGACCACAAAGACAGCTAAAATAGGTGTTGTAGAGTACCTAGAGCTTGGTCAGACATGGGAGATGCTAAAGTCATCCACGGCATCACCAGCCATCCCCAGTCATCCCGACTTTTGTCTTACCACTGGACTTCAGTGATCTGGAAGAGAGTAAAATTTATGATTTTGGGTTTTTCCCTTTTTTATTAAAGCTTTTTATTTACAAAATATATGCGTGGGTAATTTTTCAACATTGATCCTTGCCTTCTGTTCCAATTTTCCCCTACTTCCCCCCCTCTCTCCTAGATGGCAGATAGTCCAATACATTAAATATGTTAAATCCAATATATGTATTGCTGCACAAGAAAAATCAGATCAAGAAGGAAGAAAAAACTGCAAAAGAAAACAAAACGCAAGCAAACAACAGAGTGAGAATGCTATGTTGTGTTGCACATCAGTTCCCATGGTTCTCTCTAGATATAGATGGCTCTCTTCATCACTGAACAATTGGAATTGGTTTGAATCATCTCATTATTGAAGAGACCCGTGTCCATAAAGCTGATGATTTTGTGCAACTCTGCCCCACTTAAATCCAGTTCACAGACAATACCACAGAATGATATCCTAAGTTGTCTTTGTAAACAAAGAATAGATTCTGGAAGGAGCCATCCAGTCAGAGGAAGAGACTGCAAGATGTGCTGGAGGCATATTTACTCACACTGCAAACCCGGATTATTGTTGCATTTTCAAAATGATCATTTATTTTTTGAAAATCACTAAATACTCAGAAAATAGGGGTAAACATTGTTTTTATATAGAATCTTAAGAAAGTAGATTTGTTTTCTTATAGTCTTTAAGAAAGTGATGGAAAAAATGTTAATGAACATTAAGCTTAAAAGTATATCATGCATATTTTTCCCTCAGAATTGTTACATATTTAGCAGTACTCCTTGGTAGAGATCCCTCTAATGAATATTTATTCAGGGCTAGTCAGGGCTAGACTGAATGAAGAATTTTATGGGACATAATAGAGAAGGTCCAGAGTGTTGCAGCCTCCTCTATATACTGTAACAAGTGTAGATGATCATTTATTCTGAAGAAAAATGAGGATAAAAGTTCTGCAGACACTTGTATTTAATATAGTTATTTGATCACTTCCTGAATGTCACACTTTCCTACAAGTCATAGCTTTTATCATCAGTTTCCAAGGTGTGAAAATAAGCTAAGAACAGTGATAACAAAAACCAAACAAAACCTAGTATTCTTGGAACAAATTGCTTTTTTAGAGCCCACAAAATTAGATTTTTTGGTGAAATATGAGCCCCTCTTTGTAGCACAAGGATATACATACTTTACAGGTACCCTGGCTTTATAATGCCCATGCAATTTGAATTTCATCTTAATTTATCAATGGAGGGGAAAAAAACCCATTAGAAAAAAAAAAGTATTTAGGTTTCATTACTCAACGTGTACATCTACATGATTTTTCAGCTCTCAGCTAACTAGTTGAGAGATGGATGCCTGAGGTAAGCAAGTCTCTGTCTACCATTCTTAATCCAACTCCAGCTCCTAGGCTTGATTCTTGCATGAGTGTGAGGAACTGCATGTGGCAGGTTTAAAAAAAAAAAGCATCACCTTCAGTGATACTTCAGGGGAATCTTGGTGCCATCTGCAGTGATCCCATTAAAGGAAAGCTTCTGGACAGCTGGGGTGCCAGCTCAGCCTCTCTTCTCATTAATCCCCCATTCCAGCACTATAACTTCTGCCAAGATGGCAGCCCACTGCAGATGGAATTAATCCACCATGGCAGGAACTAATTAAGAGAACAAATCGGAAGCTGTGCCTTATGGATTTAATTTCTTTTTTATACCTGGAGGCCAAGGACTATTAAAAGCAGGAAGGAGTGAGACAAAAAGCCAATGGCAATGGCAAACACTAGTTAAAGACCTGGGATGTTTGCCTAACAAAATTTAAAGAGTGTATGCTCACTCCTTTAATCTATTGCAATCATATTTCTGAGTTAGACAAGTGATGCTTTGAACAGGAATATTAAAATACAGGTAAACCCTGACAAGTAATCATGCCAGCAGTCTTGTATGTAGCTTGATAAACTTCACTCGTATGAAAATTGAAATCCCATCATTTTTCCTTATCTTGAAGTCTTTATCCTCTGTGGAGAACCAGAAAGATAGAGAATTTTATTTCAACTGGTACTCCGCTCCACAATGACTAGCAGAGTAGTTTAGAGAATATCTAGAGCAGGAGTATGCTGGGGCCAGCTCCTACCTGCTTGAGAGAGGCAATTCTAGAATGTTCAGAGTGAGTATTTATACCTTGGAAACACAAACACAAATCAGGACTTGATTTGTTGTGTGTTGATTTTCTAGACTTAAGAAGTGATAGAGAAAATTTTAGTAAAGCAGATTAAATGTAAAAGTGTCCTGCTTACAATTTTTTCTTCTGGAGATTGGTAAATGTTTACTATTACACTCCTGCAATTATGTTGTAAACAATGGTTGAGCTCAGCAGAAGTACAATAGAAGCCTTGTGAAGTGAAGTCCTCATAGAGGCCTGGTGACTAGAGAATAAAAAATTAATACTACCTGGAACTTACACAGTATTTTAAATTTTGCAAAGTGATTTATATCCATTATCTCATTTGTGAGTCACAAGACCCTATTTTAAAGCAGTGTATATTTCACAATCTGTTTTAATTTTACAGATTATCCATAAACTAGCTTGATCAAGCCAAACCCCTGTCAGAACTAGACATAATTAATATTCAATATATTGCTTTTAGACAGAGATTATCTTCTCCAGTTTAGTAATTTTATCATGCCATAACATGATGTTGTGATACCAGACCGTGAATAGTGAATTCATATCCTCCATAGATATGAGAATTGAGGATAGTAAATTCATATCCTCTATAGTCAATGTCAGGGCTGAGCATTCAATAAAGATTAAATGAATTAATAGCATGAGCAATTGTATTTGTTATGAAAGAACTCTCAGTAGATAGCAGTTACGGAGGAGAAGTATAAAAGAACAGGTGGTCTCTTTGGATTTTTATACTAGTGATCCCTCTAGAATCGTTGATTATGCAGACAAATTTATCAAATGGTCTTTTAGTTAGTGAACATTAATGGAGCATCTACTTAATTCAAGGAGCCATTTTGGAAGGTACTGTCAAAGAGCAAGTTAGATGAAAAGCAAATGCTGATTTTATTTATTTTTATTTATTTATTTTTATTAATTTTTTTTTGGTTCTTGCCCAGAGCATCATTTTGGACAATGATTTGTGTGCACTAAGAGTTTCTCTAAAATCCCAACTTTCTCTATATACAAGGTACATTCTTTAGTTCACTAGGTTATAGATGTTCTGATATTAACCAAAGAGACCTTTGATCTTCAATTACACAGAGTAACATCAATGTTCTCCCCATTTGCCTGCCTCAGGGAGATGAATGGAAGTAATAAAATTTGAGATAAATTTCAAAAGAACTGAGAGAAATAATTTTGTGATTTTGTTATTATTTGCTTCATAATCTAGTTCTCTCTCTCCTTTTCAGTCTTTTGTCACATATTTTTGGGGACATTTCTTCTGATGATAGTCCTCATGTCTATAGTACTCTCCTTTAAATCTGCCTCTTGGTTTCCATTAATTTCTATTTAAAACCCCATATTCCACAGAAAGTTATTCCCAAACTTCTTAATTCTATTGACTTCTTTCTTTTAATTATTTCTTACTTAACCAAGTATATAATTTATTTTTACATTTTGGTTTCTTGTTGTCTCTCCTATTAGACTGTGAATTCCATGAAAGCAGAATGTTTTGCTTCTTTTTGTATCCACAATGCTTAGCATATTGGGATCTGGCCCATGATAGGTACTAACTAAATGTTTATTGACTGATTAATTAAATGTTTTACATTCCTGCAATGAATTGATAAGCATGTAAAGAGAACTATTGCAAAATGGCAAAAGGAAGCAGGACTTAAATATAGTCTTGGCTCTTATGGATTTATATGTCATTTCCCCTCTTCTGAATTTCAGATGTTCCTTATCTATAAAATGAGGAGTTTAGATATATAACTGTTAAAGATCTTTTTCAGACCTAACACCGTGCTGTCTTATGAAGGAAAGGAGCAAGAGTGAAAAATATTTATCAAGTTCAAGCCCTGTGCAAGGAAATGTATAAGAAAAATAGAAAGGAGTCCCAAAATATTGACTTTGTCCTCCAAGATGTTACAGGTTTGCTAAATTTTTTTGTTGGTAGTGGGCACATTTAGAAACACTGATGGAATGAGCTCCACAATTGGAATAAAGATCTTTATTTTAAATGGTGCTGGTATCTGTTAAACAAGCTCATCTTCCCTAAAGTTCTCATCATAGCATGTGGGAGACTACGGGTAAAAGTCCAGTGAGCTTATATTGACTTATATGTATCCATTAGGATCCAGAGAAAAGGATTTTTAAAGGTTCAAAATCTACTGCAAAACAGAATGCATAAAACACACTCTTTAAAGAAAATTTAGCAGATTTAACTGATTTGCCTTGAGAAGCAGAAGATAGAGATGGGAAGAATGAAGGAGGAAGAGCTGAGGTAGTCAGCTCCCTACAAATCTTAGTATTTTCATTTCCTAAAAGAAAAAAAAAAATAAAATAGCATCACTGGATCATTTGAAAGCATTGTTTAATGAGAAAACCATCCTATAGTGTGGACTTTTATATTTTATTTCTTTGGTTTATTATATGAAGGCCAGGTAATTATCGATAAGACATTTTAATTCTCTGATTTATTTATGCAGTACTTTAGTATCTCCATCCTAACAGACACAAGTGAATACTCTGAGTTCTAATTCCTGACATCTGATCTTTGGGGAGATGTATTCAGGAACTCGTGTATATTTATTTCTATTCTTACAGGTCTTCTGCATGTAGAACTACAATCAGACCACTCCAAAGACTCAGAATATTTCAGAGACATGAGCAATGAAGGTACATCTGGAAGATTTGGCCTACTGAGCTCAATCTCTCCTCCCTGGGGAAAGAATACAAGCAGGAGGCTTTGTAATATGACAGTATTGGTCCAGAATGCCAGATTAGCATACATGAAACTATACAAGGTAATGTGTGATCAAGCCCTGCCTTGTCAGGAACAGGTTACCTTAGGAACAGCTAGACACATGAAACCGTTCCGTGATTCTGATTTTATGAATCTGTGTTTTGTGATATTGTTTCATGTCCCACACTGGGATGTCAGATATAAGAAGAAAGCAGCCAAAATGTTGCTGTTCTTCTTGAAAAGTAGCACAGTGACGTTACCCAGGATCTCCCTTTCTTTATAGATTTTTAGAAATGTCACACTGCTCTGGCTCATAATAAATTAGAATGAAGAATTATTCACAGAGCAAATTGATAATGTGTACAGCCCAATTAAGAAAGATTTTATGTATGGTTCCTAAGAGTCTAATAACTTAAAATGACATAGCAACCAATCTTACTTTCTTCATCATTTTCTGATCTAAAAGTATCTTTTAGAAATGTACACATCTGTTTTTATTTTGAATTGCAAATGTAGCTGGACATTAGCAATCTGTCTACATATAATGATCATTATCATCATTGCCTAAATGTTGTATAATTGATGTAATGAATATTTTAACATATTAATAATAACACATCACATTTTATAATACCTTTTAATTTATAGAGTAAGCTTTGGGGGCTTTCCCACTAACCAATCTCTGAGCTTTTGATATCCTTAGGATCCAAAAAGTGAGGACAGCTAGGTGGTGCAGTGGATGAGCCTTGGAGGCAGAAGGAGCTGAATTCATACCTGACCTCAGACAATTGCTAGGTGCATGATCCTGGGCAAGTCATTTAATCCTACTTGACTCAATTCTTCCATTACAAAATGAGTTGGTAAAAGAAAGGGCAAACCCCTCCATATCTTTTCCAAGAAAACCCCAAATATGGTTACAAAGAGTGAAATGTGACTGAAAAAAATCACTTAAATTAAAGAATCCAGAAATGTTTCAAGGAAAAATGAAAGAAGCACACCTGATCATTTAAAATCATTGTTTAATGGGAAAAAAATCATCTCAGAGTATAGAATTTCAGTGCTTATTTTGTTTGTTTGTTCTATGAAGGGCATGGTGATGTAACCACTGATCATGCATTTCAATTCTCAAATTTATTTAAAGATAAATTTGAATTAGTGATGAATATACCGTAATAGGGAGTTGGGCTGAAGATATTACAGGAAGCTGGAGATCACCTTGAATCTAAGTTAATGCAGTAATCTTCAGTTATTCAAATCATGGTTTACTAATATATTTCTTACCACATCTCCCTACCAGGGGCATTGAAATTCAATATGTGACCATAGCTTCTAGACCTGGGAAGGAGTAGATTGTGGGTTTGGAGAAAATTGAGAGGAAGAGAAACTTCACAATTATCAGCTGAACTGAAAGTGTTCCTGAGGATTATTTGCACAAAAGAACCCCTTGAAAATAACCATTGTTTAGAAGTCAGCACCTTTTGCAGAGGATAAAAAAAGGAGACACAGAGACAAAGAAAGAGAGACAGAGACAGAGAGAGAAGGAGACAGAGAGAGTCAGAGAAAGACAAGGAGAGACAGATATAATGAACAACTTAATAAGACTCCCTAAATCAACATATACTATGATACTTAGTGACTTCAATGTAAACGTTAGAATAGACAAGGATGGCGTAAAATGGGTAAGGAACAAAAGAGACCAAAGATTTATAAACTAATAGAAGATGCATTCATTTCTATACATAATGAATATCTTAATTAAGAAAAGAACTGGAAGGCATTATGAACTAAGATCTTTGAGAAACTAAAAGAAATAATCACAAAATTGTATCTTATTAGTCAAGGAACAATACATTACTAATAGGAGTCATGATGAAGGCAGCTTGATAGTGCAGTTAAGGCATATAGTGTCAGGCCTGGAATCGAGAAGACTTGAATTCAAATTTCACTTTAGGCACAGCACATACCATGCAGTTAATAAAAGCATGTCTTCTTCCTTCATTACTAATCTATAAATACTCCAACCACATTCTTGATAGAGCAAAGCTTATAGTTAATACATAGATGGTAGAAAGAATAGAAATAAGAAAAATATGTGACATATAATTAAAATAATTCCAACCTAACCTATTAAATGATTTAGTGATGCCATAAAATGGGAAACACATGGAAGAAAGGACTTTGACATTGATTATAAAAATTTCATCTAGAAAGTTAACCAGTGTAAATCAATTGTTATAACAAAGAAATTGAAAGATCCAAAAAACTACTTTGGTCAGAAGATATTCAACATATTTGTCAAGTAAAGAGAGATGGCATCCAGGGACAATAGCAATTTAGAATATAAATTCAGTTACAAAGTCTTTCAGAGAAAGATGGTTAAAAAAAAAAAATATATATATATGTATATATATATATATATATATATGTATGTATTTGTTTTATTGGAGTTTTCTTGCCATTTTTTGTAAACCCAACATTTAACACAGTGATAGCACACAGAGTAGGCAATGTTTACTGATTGAAGGATTGACTGACCTTCCCAACCATATTACTTTATATTTGCTTTTTATCTGTTTTATTTTTACTTGTCAATATAGGGTATACCAAAAGCCTTCAGCTATAGTATCTCAATGGGCTTTAGGCTAAAAGTTATGAGAGCTAAAAATGGAATCAATACTTTAGACATGTCCTGTATCAATATTTTCTCCTAAGAGAATATAAGCTCCTTCAGAATAGGGGCTGTTTTTGTCTTGTATCCTGAACATCTAGCATATTTACTGGCACAGTATAGGCACTTAAATTTTTTTTTATTGAAAGAATAAGTGAATGAAGCCATTTTTCCCAACCCAACCAAGCCTCTATTCCTGAGTGACATAATATTATTCATTTTAGTAATAGTAGTAATAATATGATTATAAATAAAATATTTTACTTTTCAATTCCTTTAACATTTCAAGGTAATATGATAGATAAATGGATAGATAGATAGATAGATAGATAGATAGATAGATAGATAAACAGACAGACAGATAGAAAAAAATCTATGATTTTGTCTCCTTAGACACTCCTATCACAACATCTCTAGATTTTAGTGGATGGCTTTTTAGAGTTCCTTTGGCTGAAAAACTCACCACTCTTAAGCTATCTATAAGTAATAAGTCTCTAGGAACTTAGCTAATTTATGTCACAAATTCCACAGCCAAAGTATCTCAAACTTCATGAGAGTGGCCTGAATATTCACTTGGCAGAGACTTACAAAATTCAAAGTCACTTTTATTTCCAGATGTAGTAGCAGAATAGAATATCAGTGGATATCTTTTTTCTTTTAAGTTTCATAGAGATTATAGAATTGTTGATTTATAATTATAGATTTAGATAATTTAATTAGTGATGAATGTTGTTCTTTTAGTTTACACTATTGTAATCATTATGAATATCATTTCCTAGTTTCATTTAATTCATCCTGAGTAACTTTTTTATAAATCTTTTTCTAATTCTTATAAATCTTTTCATGTTTCCCTGAATTTCTCAAATTCATCATTTCAAAGGGCACCCTAATATTCCACTACATTGGCATACCATAATTTACTTAACCCTTCTGTAGTCAATGGGCACCTACTAGGTTTCTAATTTTTTGCTACTACAAAAATAAAGTGGGATCTGTGAGCCAAAGTGTTTGGGAAGTTTAGCAATTTTTCTAGCATAACTCCAAATTACTTTCCAAGATCCCAAAACCAATTAATAAAAAAAAACCTTTTCTTTAGCACTTAAAAATACTGAAAGTCCTTTCACAAATGTTTCACCTCTTATCTACATCATACTTTTCTTTTCTAGAAAATGAACAGGAGCCCAGAAAGTTTAAGTGACTTTATGATATTTCAAACTTTTCTGGGGTAAGACTTTAAAACTTCCAGTTTACCAAGACCCACATATCTATATCCCCTACAGCTTTAAAGCATTGATCGGCATTTCAGATACAGATTTGGGGAGAGGGCATTCAATTACAATAAGCTGGAAAAATTCTATACATTTATTTTATTTCACCTACTCTTGATTAGGACTTTCTGACTGTGTAATGTGAACATTTCAGCAGTTGAAGAAAGCAATAAGATGGTGCTTCTGATAGAATTAATCAAAATTGACAAAAGAATTATTAACCAATCAAAACCTATCATAGTCAAATTGTTGGAAATTTGATAATGATACCACAATAGAATTGAACTCTAACCTTTGTAACTCCAAACTGGAACTATTTTGTTGCAAGTCATGGTCCTACCATTAAATACAATAGGTAATCAGCTACCAGTAGTAATCTGTGGAATAATTTGAGGGATATGCCCCAAAATGTCTTCTTCACTGGATCACAATACTGTGTCAAGCTGAACTATGGCTAATTCCAGGAGCTAACTCAAGAGATAGGGCTAGAGGCCAGAATCAGGAGTTAAAAGTCCAAAACAAAAGTAGAGGTTATAGCTGGGGAGATATGGGGGAATGAGGAGATTGGTGTGGAAAAGTATCAAGCATTACAGAAGACCTAGAAACCACTGATAAAAAGCATATAGTAAAAATGGCAGGAGCAAAGGATTATTTTGAAATCAAAACCCTAGATAAAGTAGAAGATCAAAAAGAGGTAAGTAATAAAGAAAGGGTAAGGAAGTGCAATACCTGAAAAAGAAAAAAAAAAAAGAGAGAGAGAAAGAAAGAGAAAGAGCTTTGAAAGCCCAGGGGAAAGCTACTTTTATAAAGGGGAGAGGTAAAAATAAACATTAATTAAGCTGTATGCTATTCCAGGCACCAGGTTTATAAATATTTTCTCATTTTATCTTCACATTAACCTAAAGGATGATTTTTTTTTACAGTTGAGGAAACAAGGTAGAAGACAGGTAGAAGTGAAGTGAAGTGACTCACCCCGAATCTGAGCCAGGATCTGAACTCAGGTTTTCCAAGTCCAAGCCCAGTATTCCATCCATTGTGCAACTTGGCTATCTTGTGATGTATAAGTCAAAATAGCAGGAAGAAATGAGCATCTTCCCCAGATATAATCAGCCTGGGGCTGAAAGTTCAAAGTCTTCTATAATATAGATTATGTAAAATACAGATGCTAAAGACAAAGGTGGGGGTGTTGAGGTGGGGGTGTTGGGTGAGATGGAGGGTATGATTACACTTAGTCAACTCCCTGACAATCCTAATATTTTGGTTTCCTAAATGAGCACACTCTCATTTATCCCAAATCCCACCTCTAGCTACTAGTCTTCCTAATCACTATGGATCTCAGTATTCTCATTTTTTCCCTTTTTATCTAATTTTTCTTGTGCAGCATGATAATTGTAGAAATAAGTATAAAGAATTAATTGTACATGTTTAAGTTAGATTATTTGTCACCTAGAGGAAGAGCGTAGTGGGGAAGGGAGGGAAAAGTATTTGGAACACAAAGTTTTCCAAGGGTGAATATTGAAAATTATCTATGCATATGTTTTAAAAATAAAAAGCTTTAATTTAAAAAAACAGGACAGCTAGGTGATGCAATGAATAGAATATCAGGCTGGAGTCAGGAAGACTCATTTTTCTGAGTTCAAATCTGGTCTCAGATTTTCTAATTGAGTGACTTTGGGCAAGTCATTTAACCCTGTTTTCCCTGTTTCCTCAACTGTAAATTGAGATGAAGAAAGAAATGGCAAACCATTTAATTCTTTGCCAAGAAAATCGAAAGTGGGGTCACAAAGAGTCAAAAATGACTGAACAACCAATAAAAGCATTACAAGATCAATGGAAATACTCCAGGAGGGTAAAGACTTTAAAGTGTTCTCAATTATGGATTATGATCCTTTGCAAAAAAAGGTTAGTCAGACCCCAAAGACAAACTTCACCCAGTTTCCAATTTGGCTCTAGTCCAGTCCCATTAACTATGAAGAGTTCAGAAGAGATTAATAGAAAAGATTAAACTACTGAGATGAAAAGCTAAAGGAACCATTATTGTTTAGCTGAAGACAAGGAAAAGAAAAAAAGGATTTGTACCACAGCTTTGGGTAAAAGGATTGTTCTACAGAGAATGGACAGTAGGCTATTCTTCCTCATTATTGCCAAAGTATTAACTAAAAAGAAATGGACTTAATTCTTATAATCAGAAAATTCTACTGATTCCTTTTTTAAAATATTACATAATTTCCTGATATGCTTATGCATTTCCCATTGAACACTCCCTTTTTATCAAAAAAAAAAACAAACAAAAAGTGGTTGAGCAATATCAATATAACAACCATGTCAAACAAGGGATACTCATTCTATACCTCTGTCTCTTGACTGATAGAGAGGAAGTGTGTTTTATCATGACTTTTGTGGAATTAATGTAATGATAAGAAATTGAAACTTTGTGTAGAAAATACCATCCCCAGAACATGGGTTAAGAGACACTGAGAAGTTAACATAATTTATATTTGTGGAAGATTCAAATGAGTTCTAAATGTTGTGAAGCCCATAAGAGGAGAAAATACAATTCCTTGCCTTCAAAAAGTTTCTGATCTGCTGAAAACAACATTAATACTTATAGTAAACAAGTATGAATAACACAAGCCAGAATGTAATTAAGTGCTAAACAGTGTGCTGCTAACTATAATGTCTCTGGAAATTCAGATAAGAGGAACATCACTGAGTCCTCTAGCACATAGGAAAGGCTTCTTTCAAAAATTAGAAGTTTTATCAATTATTGATAATTAATAATTAATAATAATTGTAGATTTTAAATATATTGAAAGAAGGACAGGTAGAAGGAGGAAAAAGAATATTCCAGGAATTTGGTAAGGTCAACATGGACAAAGATGTCTGAGACAGCAATGCAGGGGAAAATCAATGGGCCAGAGCAAAAGATGAGTATTGGCAAATGATGGGAATACAAATAATTAAGTTAAGTGGGATAGTAGGTAATTAAGTGGGTAAAAAGGTCCAGAAAACCCAAAAAGAGTTTGTATTCAATGTATAGAGCTATTAAAGAATTTTGAATCGCTGTGACATGATTTTAAAAATGTTTTTGAAAGATTTTAGGTAGTTTGCAGGCCAGTGCCTCTGTGAGTGAGAGAGATGTGGGACTAGAAATTAATAGAACCTATAAGTATGGATAGCTAAAAAGAGCCTCTTTTTTTTCTTCTTCTTCTCAGAAAATATTGATGGTACATGTATTTTTTTCCATTTGTATTCTTGTAATTTTTTCTTTCTTTTTTTATTACAGACTTTTATTTTCAAAACATATGCATAGATAATTTTTCAACTTTGACCGTTGCAAAATCTTGTGTTCCAATTTCCATCCCCTTTCCTACTTCTTCCCCTAGATAGCAAGTAATCCAATATATGTTAAACATGGTTAAATCCAATATATGCATACATATTTATACAGTTGTCGTGGTGCACAAGAAAAATCAGATCACAAAGGAAAAAAATGAGAAAGGAAATAAAATGCAGGCAGACAACAATAAAAAGAGTAAAAATACTATTTTGTGATCCACACATAGTCCCCCCAGTCCTCTCTCTGAGTGTAGATGGCTCTCTTCATCACAAGATCATTGAAACTGGCCTGAATCATCTCGTTGTTGGAAAGAGTCAAGACCATCAGAGATGATTATCGATGTTGCTGTGTACAGCAATCTCCTGGTCCTGCTCGTTTCACTCAGCATCAGTTCATGTAGGTCTCTCCAGGCCTCTCTGAAATCATCCTGCTGGTCATTTCTTACAGAACAATAATATTCCATAATATTCATATGCCATAATTTACCCAACCATTCTCCAACTGATGGACATCCATTCAATTTCCGGTTTCTTGCCATTACAAAAAGAGCTGCCACAAACATTTTTGCACATGTGGGTCCCTTTCCCTCCTTTAAGATCTCTTTGGGACATAAGCCCAATAAAAACACTACTGGAGCAAAGAGTATGCACAGTTGGATAACTTTTAATTCCAGATTGCTCTCCAGAATGGTTGGATTCTTTCACAACTCCACCAACAATGTATCAGTGTCCCAGTTTTCCCCACAGCCCCTCCAATATTTGTCATTGTCTTTTTCTGTCATTTTAGTCAATCTGAGAGGTGGGTAGTGTTACCTCAGAGTTGTATTAATTTGCATTTCTCTGATCAATAGTGATTTAGAGCACTTTTTCATATGACTAGAAATAGTTTCAATTTCTTCATCTGAAAATTGTCTATTCATATCCTTTGACCACTTATCAATTGGAAAATAGCTTGAATTCTTACAAATTTGAGTCAATTCCCTGTATATGTATCTTTTCTGAGTCCTGTGAAAGAGTTTACTTTAGTTGTAGTCAGAGTAATATAAGAGATAGTAAAGTCCCCCACCAGAAAAAATTCTCAAATAAACCCATCAGAGGAACTAAAATTCCCTCATTGTAGAATCATTTTTCCAGTTAAAGCATTTATTTCTGCAGATTAAATTTTTTTAAATACAAACATCATCATGATTATCATCATTATCATCATTCCTCTGAGGGAAAAAAAACACAATTAAAGTAATCCCTTAAAAACAAAGTAAATTAGTGTATCAGGGATTTTCCTTTAATTGCTAAAGTATATAGTGAGGAGAGTTGTATTATGGTCACAATAGAGAGACCCTGATGGAGACTACAAAACAATGGGGATGGGGAGGTGAGGGTTGAAGGAGTAGGAGATTACAGAGATAGGGGTAGAGACAACCTTGCTTTCATTGAAATAATTAACACCAAAAATAGGAAATACCCTCTGGCAATGCTGGTCAGCTTCTTCTCTGTAACTAGATTTTAAAGAGTTGCCTAAATATGATAATTGTGGAAATTGCACATTTAACATATATTGGATTATTTGTCATCTATGGAAGGGGTTGAGGGAAAGGGGGAAAAATTGGAAAACAAGGTTTTACAAGAATGAATTTTGTGAATTGTCTATGCACAAATTTTGCAAATAAAAAGCTTTAACAAAAATTTTTTTTGAAAAGAGAGTTGCCTGGGGAATTGAAAACTTAAGTGACTTGTCTAGAAGTACATAGCCACTAAAAGCAAACTTTATTGCCCTCACAATTTTGCTAAAACCCATTTCTGACTCTTGAAAATCAAAATAGCAAGAATTCTAAAGAATAAACAAAGCTCCCTCTATTTTTCCATGTCCTTAGAATAATGGAGCATTCCCAAGCAAGGAAATAAGTGTCACCCCTATATGGGAAAGAGAAAGGTGATCCTATTTAACCTTGGGTTATTTATCTTTCCCCCTAACTACATAAAAGCAACACTAAAATGTTAATCTTCTTGTGGGATAATAGAAAAGAGATCATCTGGAGTTTATAAAGCATTTTTGTTAATGGGTTCATTTTAATAATAGCTGATCTTTCCATCCACAGCGAGTGTATTTCTGCCACCTCAGCAAGTCTCCTTGAATATTTTCCAGGGTGAGCTTTATGGCTGAAATATCATAAAAATATAGAGGGCCCGATGCCATCCATGGAGAACAATAACAGCCTAAGACCTGACACAAACTATTTCAGATCTGGTTAAATTAACTTTTATAAACTTTTAATCACGGATAAGGCCCAGTTCTTCAATTATAAATCCAGTCACAAAGATAGGCCCTGATAAAAGAAATAGAACATCCAAACTAACATTTTCTAGATTCTGTTCTCATAGGCAGCCTCCTTTCTCCATGAACCTATAGACTCCTTACTGTCCATATATTAGGACATATTAGATTCCCTAGATAAAGGCAAATTTTACAGACCCCTGAATCTTTGAATTTTGTTTGTCCCTAAATCTGATATTTGTCTACCATTAAATTTATGGCAAGAGAAGAAAGAAAAAAAGATATATCTTTTTTGAAAAACAAAGTATGCTCTTTAAAAAATAAATCATGCTTGTAAATTGAATCAACAATTCTGAAAAGCAATTTGGAATTATGTTTTTTTAATTACTAAAATTCCTTTAGTCTTTGATTCAGATACCCCCATGGCCAAGCATATATCCTAAGGACATCAAGAAAGGTATCACATATAATAAACTATTCATGGCAGCCCTTTTAATTTTAGCAAAGAATTATAAGCAAAGGAGATGTCCATTGATTAAGGAATGACTAAACCAAAGGTTTTTAACCTTTGGGGCATCATGAGCCTTTTTGGCAGCTAGAGCAATCTATGGATCCCTTCTCAAAATAAGACTTTAATTCACTAAAGAAAATGCTAAATCAGTTAGATGTTAAAGAAAATAAAAGTGCTTTTTTTCTCATTCAACTTAACAGAGTCTCTGAAATCTATTTACACACTGCTTGACAGTCCATAGATCCCAGGTTCAGAGCTCCTGGAGTAAACAAATTCTAGTATATCAGTTAAGCAGAACTAGAAAAACACTATTTAAATTAAGTAAAATAGTCAATGGAAATAACAACAACAACAAATCACAGAATACTTTGTGATTAGTACAGAATCTCAAATTTTGAGAAATGGGAGGAATCTCAGTGGCCATTAAATCCAACACATTCACAAAAGGAATATGAGCCATGACACACCCAATTAAGAATTGTATAACGTTTTCATGAAGACCTTAATAAAAAAGAAACTCACTACTTTCAGAGCAGAATATCCTTTTGATATTCTGGTGAAACCATGGACCCCTTTTCTAAATAATATTTTTCAATGCATCAAATACAATGCTTAGAATTACAAATGAAACCAGTTATAATGAAATATTGTTAATAAAACATTTTTTAAAACAAATTTGGGGAGGATTCTGGGAAGATGACAGATTAGGTCAGAAAACTTCAAGCTATCCAGATTTCCTCTACAAACAGAACAAATCTGCCCTTTAGGGCAAACTTAGACCCCAAAAAAAGATCCCAGGGTGAGGTTTAACTGGTGTGAAGTGTACCTGCCCAGAAACAGCAAGCCAGGAACCCTAGGTCTAGCTGGGTCCAGAGGAAACTTTAGCCTCCATCATAAGAAGTTTCACCTCCAGGACAGCTTGAGGGGGTCAGGGGTCTGAATCCAAGAAAACTAAGGGTACCTCTGCTAATTAGGAACACCAGGCTCAGCAGTGCTGCAGAGACCCCACCTTGAGTGAGAAGGAACTAGCATACCTGGTGAGGGCAGAGTCAAGGAGGCAGGAACATGCTGACTGAGGGCACTTGCTGGAGGAGGGAGTTTTGGATTTGAGGTTCTAGGTTAGAGGGGTTAATTGAAATGAAGTTAGAGGAACCCTTCTTCTCACCCCAGGATTAGAGATGCTTCACTAATAGCTCTCATTAAAAAAAAAATGAATAGGCAAAAAAGAACCCAATCACAGAAACTTACTGTGAGAATATGGCAGATTGGGGATTATCTTCAGAAGAGGACAATGAGATATTAAATTTTAGGTATGAGGTATTTATTTTACTCAAAGTATAACTTTAAATGGCTACTTGCCCAGAAAGAATTTATAGAAAAACTCAAAAAAGACTTCAAAAATCAAATGAGAAAAATTGATTGGAAAAAAAAATAAGAACAATCCAAAACAAAACAAAGTCATGAAGCCCAAATTTATAACCCATGTTCTATGTCCTCTCTGACCCTCAAATTCCATTACTAGGCTTATACTTTTAAGGTTATTATTGAATAATTGTAGTCACATGCAATATCTCTTCAATGACTCAGTAAGAGAGAGTAAGCTTGAAGACTATGCAACTCTGTCTTACTTAAATCCAATTCACACAAAAGTCAGGACATCACCTACAATGTCATTGGTCCTCTTCAAAAATGAAGGACAAACAACCACTTCCTTCATAAAAAATAAAATCCCTATAAACACTTTAAAAAATGTCACAACAACACTTTTCATGATGGCAAATAATGTGGAAAAAATAGTTGCCCTTCAGTTAGGGAATCACCAAACAAAATGTGATACATGAATATAAAGTAATATTATTATGTTATAAGAAATATCAATTGTGAAGAAATACAGAGAAGCATGGAAAAACTAATATGAATAGATAAAAAATGAAGTAAAAAAAGTCAGGAAAATAAACTATATAAATAATATATAGCGACTACAACAATATAAAAATCAACTACCAATAAGTAAAAAATCACAAAAAAAAAAGACGCTCAAAAGAAGAGATAAGACATCCTACCTTACCTCTTTGTAGAAGTAAGAAATCCATAAATGTGATTTATTGCCCATATTTTTGGACTTTTTGAATATATTGATCAAATTTTCTGATTTTTTTTTCTTTTTTGTCTTTTTTTGTAGCAAGTTCTTTCAACAAACTCTCACCATATGACTTGGACTCAAGGCCCTTTACCATCTTGATTGTTTTCCTGTGTATACTCTCCAGATCCTCAATGGGTTTTTTTCTTAAAACAATTGAACTGTATCTACAACAAAGCTAATATTCTAGATAAGTTCTGACTAGGAACTAGGACCAGGAAAATCAATAGGTATCATAACTGGACCCAAAACTACAATCAGAAATATCTTTATGTATGTTTGCCTTGTGCTACATAGTTAAATCCATATGAGCTGAGTAAACCTTTTATATCCTGTGCTTATAACAAATCTCTTATTTGCACTATTCTAATATCTAGAATTAGCATGGCTGTCAGTAATCCCTTTCCAACAAAAATCCTAAGGTTTCACATTTTCCATAATATTTTTCTTGCTCTCCCCAACCATAAGTGTTTTCTCCCTCCTTTGAATTCCTATATCTCTCATAAATAAATTCAGTTCTACTTCTCTCTTTAATGCAATAAACAGTTAATACCTACTGCATTCTGTAGGAGTGCTGAATGAGAGAGGCACAGGAGGGAAGCAGTGATGGCCTGAAGACCTGAGGTGAAGTCTCAAGTCTGATGTTTACTAATTATGTGAACAGAACAAGTAATAATTTCTAGAAATCCAAATTTCCTCTTGTGCAAATGAAACAGGAATAATAATATTTGGCTATTTTTATCTTAATGAGTTGTTAAAATAAAGGTCTCTTATATGTTTTTAAAGTTCTACATAAATGCTTCCCTTCTACCAAGGAAGCAAGAGCAGCAAGTATTAGAGGCCCAACCATGAATTTATGTAGGGACATGGGGAAACAATTCAGCCCAAAAAGTTTCTTTGCAGGCATATTACTCAGAGGAGATTATTGGCCTTCTGTAGATATAGTCACAAAGGAAGACATCTGAACGCAGACCCAGGTAGATATCTAAGCAAGTAACTGGTAACTATCAAGGCTAGATAGCAGAAGATGAGTGTCCAGAACATATGAAGGGAGTCTAGTGCTGATAAAAAAAAAATTCAAGCAGGAAGATGATTGGCATTAAAGGTGACTGGGAGCAAATAATCAAAATATTGGTTGGAAATCAGAAAAAAAAAAAAGGGAAAAATATAAAGAACACTGGCAGCAGAAAACAAGGCTAAAGTCTCAAAGGAGACATAATCTTTTTTTTTCCCTTAAGTTCTTTGGCACCAAATTAGAGCCTTGGATATAAAAGAATATGCATTCATGAGAATTTAAAAGTATAAACAAGATTTTATTTAAAAAGAAACAAGTTTCTGGAACCAGATAAAGTACAGAGGGAGCCATAGCATTTGCCTCAATGCTAAGTTCTCTCAGCCATGAATGTACCATCTTTACATTTAGTATCTAGATCTACAACTGACCTTTTAAAGTCTTCTAATTCAACACCTTCATTTTCCAACTGAGAAAACTGAGGCTAAAAAGATTGTGTACATTGGGGGGGGGAGTAATAAATAGCAGAAATGAATAAAACTCATTTTTTCTGGCTTCCAAACCAGTGCTCTTTTTATCATATGACATTGTCCACTTATTTCAGGATCATGAAGTTTTAGATTTAGTCTTCAGTCCAACCCACACCCAAGAGAGAATTATTACCTCTACAACCTATATTCCAGCTGTTTTGCTGGAAGATATCTAATGAATATGGTGTCATAAAGGGAGATAAAGAAGTTCAACAGAATGTCAAGTTTCAAGGAAAAAGATAAAGCATTTATAGTAACAAGGGATTACAGTCTCAAAGCTGGAAGGGACTTTTTCATAACTGCTAATCCAACTTCTTTTTTTCAGATAAATAAATTTAATCTAAGAGAGGTTAAGTAACTTAATTTTACTTAAGAAAGTAAAACATGTAATATCTCTAATTTTATTCCTCAACTTCCAAGGCTAACCCTCCCTACATTCCAGTCACTTTTACTAACTACATCAATCACTGCTCTTAGTGTCTCATACTCCCTTTATAATAGTCCATAATGCCTACAGAATTGTCCACTCAGGAGTCAATCAACATTAATGTTGACTGATGCTAAGTTAATTTTAATTATTAAACATAAATGTTGATAATCAAAATCTACTAACTTCCTCCACCTAAAATCTCATATAGGTAAGTTGCTGGAAGGCAGACACAGTATGATTATTTTTGTACTGTTTTCCCAACAAGGCCTACCACACTGATCTATATTAGTAGGTATTTAATAAATGTTTATCGGATTTATAAAGTCATGAATAGACAAAAACTGTCAATGTATTGAATGTGGCTTATTAATCAACATATGCTAAGTTCAAATCAAATGAAGAATAGATTCATTACTCCACCAGTAGCTCCTCCCCATGGATCCTGATGAACATACACAGCTGTTATTGAAAATTGAGATGATGAGTTAACCTGGTATAATCTAGGATCAAAGATGAAAGTGGTCAGAGAGGGTGGGCTGGACTTTAGGTAAGATGACATGAGAAACAAATAAAACAAAAGCAGCTGAATGATGAGGAAAAGTTAAAATAAAACTTACAAATCAATAGAGTGTGGAATAGTAGACAAAGCATTGGATTAGGTGTAAAAAGGTTAAGGCCAGAATCTGCAGTTGCCAGCTATGCAATGCTGTGTAAGTCACTTTGTTTGTGTAAGCATTCTTTAACTCTAAAATGATGCTGTCTAAGTTTCACTCCATATCAAATATTCTATCATTCTATAAAAACTTATAAACTGAAACAGGACCCTATGCCAAGTTCAAGCAAATAGTCATCAAACAGAAGATTGTGTTATGGGGCAAGAAAAAATAACATCAACAAATGACCGGATAGAGATACAACAACCAGCAGTAACTTGGGGAACAGGGACAGCATAAGCAAGAATAGTTTTAGCTATAGAGCTTTTAGACAATAAGAAACAAGTGAGCTTATGATATATTAGGTCTTCTTTATATTTTTAAATTGCCATAAAAATGTCAAAATCTTTATTTTAGTCTGCAAACAAGACTTAAATGCTGATTAAGTTATAAAAAGGATTAAATGTATTATAGAATGAATTCTAATAGGGTTCTTCCCCCTAAAAGTAATTTAATGAATACAATGTGATTTCTATTCCATTAATAATAATGTACCCAATCATTTCTGTGTTGTTGGGAGAGACTATATGGAGATAATATTATCTTATGCCATACTTTTTTCATGCAATTAGTTGCCTACAGTTCCTGACAGATTCATTTATGTGTAACTGTTTTTAAAAAGCAAATACATTCTGTATTTAATTGCATTCTGTTGTAATCCATCTGTTGACAAATTTGTGTGTTTTCTGTTTATTTGCTAATGCTTTCCTCTGCTTTAGAATTATCAGTCATAGGAGTCAAAATATTTTTTGATGAAATAAATACCATAGGGTAATTAAAGGCCAGATGTATGGCTGGTGGGGATTTCTACTCATCACATTCCAGTCTCCCCAGCTGAACTTTTTATTCCTGTTGTGTGGAGAGTGAATAAAAATATGATTTAAATTGCTATTCTAGGTCTTCTTGTTTGCGGCTCAACAGCTATACCAGGTGAAGGTCATTACAAGTTTACCAAACTATTTTGAAGCAATAGCAAATAGTTTCTTTGATTTATTTCTCCCCTTACCTTGTGACACAAATGCATGGCATTTCATCAGGGCTAGTCTACGTAGAGACAGACTTGGCAGTTTTTAAGGGAAAGAAATCTGCTTCTATTAGAGACACTCTTCTAGTTTAAGTCATTGTCTTTTACAAGACATAGTTAAAATAAAAAAAAAAAATTTAAAAAGTCACCCAGAATGATAAGACATTAGGAAATTAGCACTCACTAATTTTACATTAGCAGGAATTACTGGATCCAGGACTAAAAGGCTATAAGCTTGCAGATCAGACAAAACCTGTAATTTTTTGTTGTGTGTTGGGTATCACATTTTAAGGATCTTAATAAGCTGGAGACCAACCAAAAGAGGGCAACCAACTTGACTAAGTTCAAACCACAAGTGAATCAATTTAAAGAGTGATAGTCCTTAATATTTAGCTGTTAGAACAAATTGAGTAGGGATAGAGCAGTGATCTTCAAGTAAATGAAAGTTCGCCATATGGAAAAGGAATTTGATTTATTTTCGTGAGACTGGACAACTCATAATCTCTATGGGTTTCAATTTCTTCTGAAAAGTTAGACTAGATTTTCTCTAAGATTCCATCCAGTACTAAATTAATGATCCTAAATTAATCTTTCTGTAACTTCTACCCACTGGACCTAAATTTACCTGCCGAAGCAATACTAAACAAGGTAACTACCTTTTTTCTATAACTATCCTTTAAATATTTAAAGACCAGAGATAGTGTCTTTCTGAAGTCTTCTCTCATCCAGGCTAATTATTTTCATTTCTTTCAACTATTCCTTATATGACATGGTTTCCATTACCCAAGTTACCTTTATCTGCATATGATTCAGTTAATTGATTTCCCTCTTAAAAGGAAGAGACCTTATAAGTCATCTAGTTCAACCTGTACCCAAACAGAAATTCCCTCTATTATAATGTTGCCTCTGAGTTCCTTTTCATAGATCCTTTGTAATTATTCAGCTTTTATTTGATGATCTCATCAATAATGGCCATTGGATTGGATTGAATCCTAAAGAAGGATCATGGCAAGGAATGTCCAAACTAAAAGTCAACCGAATTCATTTCATATACCAGCAAGGTTATGCTTAAGATTCTGAAAGCCAAGTGTCAGCAATATTGTAAACTGAGAATTATCAGAAAAACAAGCAGGTTTTTGAAGAGGCAAACTACATTGCCAACATTTGCTGGATTATGGAAAGAGCAAGAGGGTTCCATTAAAAAAAAATCTACTTCTGTTTTATTAACTACACAACAAGGCTACACAGTATCACCTTATTTATTTAATTTATGTGAAGAGTACATCATACTGGATAAATCGAAAACTGGAATTAAGATTGCTAGGAGAAATATCACTAATCTCAGATGGCAGAAATTTTTTTAAAAATCAGCATGCTTTTTGATGAGAGTGAAAGAGAAGGATTTAAAAGCTGACATGAAGCTTAACATCCAAAAAAAGCTAAGATTTTGGCAGCTGGTATCATCATTTCCTGACAGAGGAAGAAGAAATGGAAGCAGAATTAGATTTTATTTTCTTGGGTTTAAAGGTGGCTATAGACAATGATTGCAGCCATGAAATTAAAAGATGCTTCTTGGGGAAAAAAGGCTATGGCAAATCTGGACAGCATACTAAAAAATAGGCACTTCACCTTGTCCACAAAGGTCTATATATATAGTCAAGCTATGGTTTACCCAGTAGCAAGTTTTTCCAGAGCAGTAGCGCTGAAAGTTAGACTTTATAAGGAAAACTGAGAATCACACAATCGATGCTTCTAAATTGTGATATTGGAGAAGATTTTTGGAAGTTTTTTGCACAGCAAGAGATCAAATTAGTCAATACTTAAAGAAATTAATTCAGACTATTCATTGGAAGGTCAAATACTGAGGCTGAAGGTTAAATACTTTGACCACATAATGAGAACACAGAATTCATTGGGAAAACCCTCACAAAAAAGAGGGGATAATAGTATAAGATGTAAAGATAGTGTCATGAAAACAATGAACATGAAGTTAGAGGATAATGGAGGGTAGAAGGAAAAGGTTATAGCACACTATGATCCATAGGATCACAAAGAATCAAGAATGACTGAATGAAAACAACAAAACAGTAACTCCATAATTTATATTTTGTAAAGGAGAGAGTTTTATATAGAACTGTACCTTTTTATTTTTTTGTTTTATTTTGTTTTGAAATGCACCTTTTTATTATATATCCCTCAAAGTACCTAGTATAAAGCATATAATAGGCACAGAAATACAATTGTATAAGAATTCAATTTGCATTTTTATAGACATCCCCAACTTATAAGCACCTATAATACAAACAGTTTACCTAAACACAATGAATATAGAATAGATGCCTTCTAGAAATTTAGAAATAAACATCCAACTATTCTTTTTGTTTTTGGAAAGGTGTGTAAAAAGAATTTTAAAGAAACAAATTCAGGTTATGGCTATCTAACCATTTGTTCTACATAACCAAATTACATAAAAGTTACATCAATAATTTTATGAGCTAGCCTAAAAATCCAACCATATAACAAATATATATATCTCTCAAATATAACATTGTTTCTATGCATATACCAATTCCAAGTTCCATTAAACAAGTAACAAATTAACCTTCTAAGTTTTATGAGATTTAAAGTGGGCAATATAAGTATTCTCAGCTATTGCCTATTAATAGCTATCAAAGAAGAAGGAGACTATTGTTAAAAGACTTGATAATGTAAAAATCTGGGGTCCTTGTAACCTACTACAGAATTGCATCTGACTGAGAGACTTTGGAGTGTGACGAAGTAAAAATAACCCTAAATTGAAATCCAAGAATCTTGGGTCCTAGTTCTGCCATTACCTTACTCAAGGTCATTACCTCTGTCTGAGTCTGTCTTTTTAATAAGATGTTCTCTTAATCCTTTCTAGTGCTCCTATTCTCAACTTGCTATCCATTACTCTGTGTATTCTTAGTGTTGGAAAACTTCAGTTTCAGAAGATTTCATGAGTTGTGGATAACTATGCCTATCAAATTTCTGCTTAAACACAAGAGGATCAGCCTATGACAAAATTGTAAAACTATGGAACTTTCTCATCCCCATCTTTCTTTATCCTCAAATTTTGGAACTTCTGTCTCCCAGCCTATCAAGCTTTTATCTTACATATCTGTAATATATTTTCTTGATCTTCCCCTAAGATTTTAACTACGAAAATTTTATCAAATTACATCGTTCAGGGGTATTTGAATTTTTCAAGTGAATTCTGAAACACTGAAAAAAGAACCATAAATTCATAAATTTTTAGAGCTTGAATGTACCTTTTGCAAACATTTGCTAAGCTCAAAATTCTTGTTATACATTAAGAAACTAAAGCTTATAGATATAAAGAGGCTCATCTAAGACCAGATAATTAGTAAACATTAAGTAGAGGATTCAAATTCAATTGTCTTTGCTCTCAATCCAAAAGAATCATAGATGTAGAAAGAATTTTAGAGGCAATCTATTCACAGAATCATAGAATCAAGGAATCTAAGAGTTAGAAGGACCTTTTTTCCAAACCATATTGCAATCAATAACTATATAAACAGCTCTGTTATTGTAGAATTTCAGGTTTTGATGGGAGCAGGCACATTCGTGGGAGGAGCCCCCTTCCCAAAGTTTCGCAAAGTATGTTAGGTAATCAGTCCTATGTCCTACCTCCTCATAAAGCCAAGTCTGAGATCCAATCGAAGTAATGTTTATCAGACTCTTTTAAGGGCATTTCCCCCTATCTTCTTTCTCCTCCCTGCCTCTGTCTCTGTCTTTCCTTTTCCTCTCAATGTTGTTAGGCACAGATACATATCAGTTTTTTCTCAGCTTCCCATTGGGACTGAATTTAATCTTGCAATTACCACATTTTCAGACAAACTGCTTCTGACTTTGGATAAAAGACCAAGGTCAAATTAGAATTCTATTTTCTCACATTGTAAGTTCATAAAGGATTTTTTGTGTGTGGGCTGTGTAGATTTTTTTTTCTTTAAGAAATTGAATTGCTATTTCTCCTGAGTATTAACAGCTGGCAATTGTGAATTAATGTAGAGAGTGTAAGTATATATGAAAAATATCTATTCATTTTCTTTTCAAATGTCTAAAGTATAAATCACATTTAGATAGCATCCAGCACATAAAGCAAGGGCAGGAGAAGAAGAAATGTATTTTCTTGAATCTCAGAATCAAAACTCAAGTGGTCCCCAGACCTATATTTGCCAAGTCATTGACTGTTAATATGATCTACACCCTGAAAACAAATTTGAGAGCTTTAGGGATGACACCCCAAAGGAATAGACACTTCCTGGATCAGACAAAACAAAGTTTCTGATAATCTGTTGAGAATGAAGTGAAGACTGGATAGCAATCAGCCCTAGCTGAGGACAAATTACCATTTCATTACCATGTGTGTATGCCTGGAGAATTGGAAATCTTCATCTTTTCTTTTTTTAACTTAAAAAGGCAAAATGACCAGCTTGGTTAATTGAACTGGTTAGAGTACAATGCACAGAAAGTTTAGCCTTTGTGTAAGGTAATTTTTATACAGAGAAAAATTTTGTTCAGTGATCATAGGTTAACTGCTCAAAGTCAGCCATGGATTGCCTCCTAAACTCAGCTAGATCACTCCTAACCTCATCTACAGATTTATCCTTTCACTCCATTTTAGGTATGGATTAGCCCTATAGATTGACCCATTACTCCAGTCATAAACTTTTCCCTAATCTTAGTTAGAGTCCAAAATCTAGCCCTAGTCATGAGCTGACTTTTAACTTTAGTTGAAGACTGACCACTAAATGTAACTATAGACTGACTTCTTATCCTAGTCACACATTTCCCTGTAATCTTGGCTACAGGTTGATCTCAAATCTTAACCTTGAAATGACTTTTCCTACCACCTGTAGCAACTACAGGCTGACTTCTTCCCCCAACCCCAGATTGAGCCTTAACCTTAACAAGTTTACAGAGCAGTGTAAAAAGTTGAATCAATATTGGTCTATTGATTTCTCCACCCAGATTGAACCCTGATTCTTGACCATATTTGTAGACTTAGCATAGATTCCAATCTACTACTTCCTATATAAGGTGCTGATTTCCACTCTATGTACTGTGACTATATTTAAGCCTGCATTCTCTAGCTTAACTTGGACCTCTAATTAGTTAAAGAAAGCCATTCTGACTCTCTCATCCACAGTTTCTTGACCTATAAAGGGTGCACAAAAACATACTTGTACTGTCTACCTAACCATATCAGATATATAGAAAGAATACTAGACCCTAAGGGAGAAAGAGCTGGGTTTAAAATTCCATTTCAGCCCTTTACTCTACATGTGTCCCCGAGAAATTTCTCAACCTCTTTGAGTTTCATTTTTTTCTTCTGAAAAAATGCACATAATGATACGTTTAGTCCTGTATCACAGTGTTGTGGTGTTTAAATAAGATACTACATAGAGCATAGGCATAGAAGAAAAAGAAAAGTAGTTATATATTCAGGAAAATCTGAGTTCAGATTTTACCTCTAATATACTGACTTATATGAATTCAAGCAAACTTAAAGACTTGTCATTACTCTTCACATACACACACACACACACACACACACACACACACATACACACAGACACACACACACACACACACCATGTAACTCTAGAAGACTAATTTTCAGAGAAAGTTTAGTCATTTAAAAAGTTCCTCCTGAAAATTACCTACAATTATAAAATCTCAGAGCATCCAATGCTCTGAGATAAATGTCAGTTACTTTTAGTGATGTGAGGAAAGCACATTATAAATTGTCAAATGCTTTATAAACATACTATTACCACTATTATTATTGTCTAATCATTAAATTGTAATGATATGTTTTGACCTCTCTCACAGGTTTGTTTATGAATAACAAATCAAACCCTCAAATGGAAATAATAAGACTTATGAGTATTTGACCTCAATTCTCACCCCACTGCTGAAAGTGAGAAAGGAAAAAAAAAAAAAACACAGAGACAGTGATTATATTTCTTTTCATTTTTGTGGCAAAGAAACAAGTTATCTTGAATTCTTCAGTCTCTTAAGATACATGTGTAGTAAGAGTATTGGACTCTCTTAGATGCTTTGTCTCAAACATGGCAATTGTTTTTGGATTTGATTCAAATTCAAAATAAGTTGTTTATATTTATATTTATTAGGTACATATTATTATATATTTATTATATATCATTATATATTTATATTTATTAAGTACCTATTATATATCAAGCAGTGTGCCAGCATTAGACATATCAAAACAAAAACAAAATGATCTGGTTTTTTTAGATCAGGCCTAGCTAAAGCCAGTCCATGATTCAGACCCAAGATTAGAACTCAGTAAGAATGGGTTATTAAAAAAAAAAAAAGCATGAGTTATAAAATTCAATTAAAACAATTAAAGTCTAAACTAAGGTCTCATTGTGATATGGAATTGAATATGAATTCTGGAAGGCTATAGCCTTAGAACTCAAGCTCTCTCAGATCCTACCAAGCTGGCAAGCCTTTCAGAATAGATGAGTGATACAGTTTTGGATACTGTAATGTGTTGTTGTCTCCAGAAGCTGCCGATCGCTCTCTGGGAGGAGATCTGCTGTGTCAACTCAAATCTCTTGGACAGATTCTTCTTCCTGTAGAGAACCGTTGTCTCCAGACAGTTGCCGTTAACTGTTGTCCAGAGAAGTGACTTCCCTTCCTGGAGAGAGCCGCATCAAGCCTGGTCTAAAGCAGAGACTGCCTTTTTTCCTCCCTAGCTGCCCTCTTTATCCTCCCAGAGAATGGGCGTAGGATAATGCAAGGGCTTCTGGGAAGAACCACTTCAACCAATGAGCTTGCTCCTCCCAAGCACAAAAGCCCTTCCCCAGGAATTCACAAGTCAAACTACCAGGAAAGGCGGAACTAGAAAATTGTCAAGTACCGACTTAGCACTTAGTAAAAACCCAATATCTCATTATCTCATTAGCACTTAGTAAGAACCTAACAGGATACCTTTCTAAAGATGTTCAGAGAAGCTCATTACTACAAGTTTTCTACTAAAGTGATATTCTGAGGTTTATTTTCCATAACAATTTATAACAACTATCTACTATTACAAAAATCAAACCCCAAATTTCTTTTTTCCTTCTTGCTAAAATATTCTTTTAGGATATCATATTTATCTGCAATAAATTTTTAAAATTTTCTTTTAGAGGAGAAATCATTTTTATCTCAGTTATAAGTTGAGCTACTAATACTTTTAGATCAATAATAATAGTAGCTAGTATTAATAGTAATTTTGGAATTTCTAGTAACAACCCTGATATAGGTGCATTATTATCCTCAATTAACAAATATGGGAATTGAGACTCAGAAAAGGTGAGTAGCCTGCCCACTGTAACATAGCTAGTAATTGTCAGGTGAATTTCAAACCCAATTCTTTTCAACTTTCACTATTCTATATCTTGACATAGCTAAATAGGAATATATTATGGCATGCCCAAGAAACCTGGCAGAGATCAGCAATTCATGGCCAAAGTCCCTATTCAATCTAGAAATGAAATGTCAGTTTTATGGACTCCATAGGGAGATAGACGAGTTGCTCCTGACTAAACAAATCACTGACATTTTAAGTTTCCCCATTTAATTTCTTATACGCATCTCTGGCAAGTGGGAAAAGGAGAGGCCTAAAATCCTTTCCCTTTTATTTTCTTTTAACCACAACTTACAAATATTTCTACTTTTAATCAAATTGACCTTATGAGACAGGTGACTTTGCCTCAGCTACCCTGAATGCTCCAGATGGAGCCAAGCACAGTTATTACCGTGGTTGCAGCTTCTCTCTCAAAATGATTAAGGCATTAGTGCATTATCATGGATGAGCAAGGAAGATGGCCTATAGTTCAGAAAGTTTGTTCTGCATGTGGAAATACTTACTCCCTAAGATTCAGCTAATTCCTTTATAATTAAATTTACATATAAACTTAAGCAGCCACAGGAAAAGCTAGTTCTTATCAGCTCCCAAAATAGAATACAAAATAAACTCCCTCAAGTCAACAACTCTGCCGTAACACATTTTGGTCTAGTTTTCAGCTAATGTCCTCAACTTAAATTCTCACATACCCCACTGAATGAAATATGTAGGCTCTTAAAACTTTGAGGTCAACTTTTTTTAAAACAAACTAACTTTATATCTCTTTCCTTCAATCAATAAGCAATCAATCAATCAATCAGTGAATCAATTAGCAAGTTTTCATGACTCCCTGCTATAGGTCCAGCACTATGCTAACTTCTGTGAGAAACAAACACACTTTTGCACATTGAAAGCCAAGAAAGAAACCTACATGGAACAATTAGAGAGGATTAAAATGTATGCTATGGAGTGTGTATACAGAGAAAAAAATGTGGGTTATGGTAAGTGAAGAAGTCTTCATGAAGATGAGCTTGATGTAGACTTAGAAAGATGGGAAGGACATAGTGTGGTGCAATAGAATGAATGCCAGGCTTGCAGTCTCTATAAATTAGGAGCCTCCCTCCATGTCCTGTGCATGATCTGGCTTCAGAGACCCCACAATGGTGACCCTCTAGATATCCTCATTAGCAGCAATTCTATCATGGTTTCTGCTTCCTCTGCCTCCCTCTACTCCTGCTTCTTTTGCTCCTAAAAGTCCAAAGTTGGTAAGAGGTAAATCTGAGAGTGAGCACTGGCCCCTGGACCATTCCCAAATATTGGGCAAAAGTCGCTCAGAGTTGGGAGCAGGGAAAGAAAGCATAAAAAAGGATATTATAAAATTTCTGCCCAAAATGGCAAGCATCCATCTCCAGCAGCCTGCTCCCCTCAGCACTCCAACAGGAGGTAGGTTGAAAGTCATATTCCTTTTACATTGAGGATATAGGAGCTGATTATCTCTAAGATCCCTTGATCTAAATCTATAATCCCTATATTTTGACTTTGTAGAGAGTAAAATTATTCCAGGAAGAGAAGTTAACCAGGGTAAAAGTATATAAGGTAGAACAAGCATAAGGTGCTACATGTGGATTTAGATAGTAAAATAGATATTAAGGTTTGGGGCTAAAACTTTCTAGTCACTTTTATTTTTCTGAGGTTGATTTGCTTTGTTTTGTTTGAGTTTTTATTTCCCCCATGCTGGACAGGCTATATGGATTCTAAATTAAAATTTCTGAATCTTAATTTCCCCCATATGCTTCCTGCTTCCTCTGTCTTCAGGACTTGGGCAATTTATCTCTCTGCTATAAGTATTTATTAGAATCAGAAAAGAAAAACAATGTTTGACAAGGAAAAACAAGGAATTAGGAGAGGGATGTGAATAAAAGCTTTTTAGATTTTTGTCATGGAGGTCATTCATTCATTCACGTATGCATTCATTCTTCAGTTTTTAAATATTTAGTTTTTTCCTGATTCTGTGCTAGGTGTTATATGTGTATCAGGGGAAAGTAGAAGTGCATGGTGCAGAGAAGAAAGCCAAGATACAGTCCCCATCCTCAAAGAATGTACATCGGGGAGACAACATATTCACAAAGCAATTAAGTAAAAACGCAAAATTGAATAAAATAAGCATTAAGTTGAATCGCACAGAAAGCCTTATTATACATTATTCCCTTTCACACACTCCTGGACAAACTGGGCTTTTTATTAGGACAAAATTGTAATAATAATAATAATAATAAATATATAGTATCTTAAAGTTTGTGAAGCATTTTATATTATATTATCTCATCCACATAACAATCCTACAAGCTAATGTTGTTATATCCCCATTTTACATATAAAGAAACTAGATAAGCCCAAGAACATTGCCTCATTTTCTCTGGGCTTGTGGCAATAGTCTCCTGTGACTAGAATATACTCCTTCATTACCTTTGCCACTTAAAATCCTTCTGTTTCTTCAAAGTACAGTTTAGATGTTATTTCTGACATGGAACTTTCCCTGATTTCTGCAGAAATTAATACCTTTCTCTTTTACCTTCTTTTAATTTTGGATATGTTTTGTATCTATTTGCATGTATATATGTTGTCTCCCCTAGGATCCATAAGTTCTACATAAGTTCCTTGAGAACAGGGACATTTATGTTTTTTTAAATGAATAGCTCAATTCTTAGGATAAAGTAGGTAGTTAATAAATATTTGTTGTTTGATTTAGTGAATTAGTGAGTGAGTGCTAGGGGTAAGGAAGGGGTAGAAAGAGGGAGAGTGCACAAGGATTGGTACTATCAAAGAAGACTTAATGGAAGAGAATTAAGATTTTGCTGGAGTCTTTAAGGACAGGTAAAATGTGAGCAGAAAAGAGAAAAGGGTTATAAAGAATAGTTTCTACAATCACAGGATTCATAGTTTAAAAGTACATTAGAGAAAATCTAAAGCACTCCAATTTTATAGTTCAGGAAATGAAGACCCAGAGTACCAATATCAAGGTTACATAGTTAGCAACTAGAAAAGTAATGATTCACAATCTAGTATTTTGACTCTAAATCTCCATTTTTTTTCTCATAATATAAGCACTGACCCTCATACTTAACCCACAATCTGAATTTGATTTTAAGGTCCATAACAGAAGGAACTTTGTCATTTTTGTAACTGTGTTCCTTTATATAAACCCAACAGATAACATGCTTTGATCTGCATTCAGACTCCATCAGTTCTTTTTCTGGAAGTATATCACATTTTCCATCATGGGTCCTTTAGAATTGTCTTGGATCATTGTATTGCTGAGAATATCTAGCTTAGTCAATCACAGTTGATTATTGTATAGTATTGTATACAATGTTCTCCTGGTTCTGCACACCATACTTTGCATCAGTTCACACAAGACTTTACAGTTTTCCTGAAATCTGCCCACTCATTTCTCATAGTACTGTAATATTCTATTACAAATATATACAACTTGTTCAACCATTCCCCAATTGATAAGCATTCTCCTAATTTCCAATTCCTTGATTCTAACAAAAAAAATTGCTTTAAATAATATTTGTACAAAAATTCTTTTCCCACTTTTCAAAAATATATTTGGAATAAAGACCTAGTAGTGACACTGATGAGTCAAAAGTTGAAAATCGCTCTTCAGAATGGTTGGATGAGTGCACAACTCCGTTAATGGTATATTAGCTTCCAAATTTCCCACATCCTTCCAACATTTATTACTTCCCTTTGCTGACATATTAGCCAATCTGATAAGTGTGGAAGAATGATAGCTCACAGTTGTATTAATTTGCATTTTTCTAATTGATAGGGAACTAAAGCATTTTTTTTCATATGACAATAGATGACTTTGGTTTCTTCACTTTATAATTGCCTGTTTATATTCTTTTGAGGTTTTTCTCAAGCTGAATGTCTCTGCTTTTTTAAAAGACAGCCTAAAGGTGAGTCTTTAGGGATAGAGGCACAGGCCCCAAGCTTTCCCAATTATATAGCTTTTTCCTCCTTTATAGGCATCCCTAAGAGAGAGAAAAATATGACAAAAACTTTAATTTTTGTCATTTTGCAGTAGTTTTGTGCCATGAGCATCCTCAGGCAAAAACTCTTGCTTGCACATGGTGCCCCAAACAACTCGACTATGCCCTGGAGAGTTTGAGCTGCCCTCCCCATAGAAAGGGTGGGATCATGTCTTACTTGAAAAAAAAATTCTCTTCCAGTATTACCCTCTCTTTATCCTCACCTATTTCCCTAACAAGACTTTATAACTCTCTGTCCGGACTTTGCCACTAAGGAATTCAGCCCTTGTATTCATACATAGCAAAGGCTAACTTCCCAATGCCAATAATAAACTTCTTTTTTCAGTCCTGCTTTTAGGGTTTGTAAATTTCTTTACAAAGGATCTCTCCGTTGCCAGAATGGGGTTCCCAAAACTCCCTACCCATGCACCGAATCCCAAGGGGATTTAGGGGAGCCAAACCTCTTCATTTGGTTCCCTGAACCTGCCACTAACCTTATCATTTAACTCCCTGACCACCAGAAACCCTAATCTCATTTTAGTTCCCTGAACCTAATCTCATCATTTGGTTCCTTGACTGAATAGAGCCCTGAAAATCTAGACCTCATCATTTGGTGACTGAACAGAACCCCAAAATCTGGATAAGGTAAAAAACCTTTCTTGTTGTTGCCTTTTCTCTAGCATACAGAATTCTCTTATGGGGATTCCTATGGTCTCTGTCTCTCTAGATTTTTTTCCTCTTTATTACTATTCCTCTCAGTGCAAGCTAGAATGGCATCAGGATGAGTCTTTAGTTATTTATTTGAGGATAACTAGATAGCACAATGGAAAGAGCACTGGACCTGGAACCAGGAAGTTCAAATCCAGCCTCAGTCACTTACTAGCTGTGGTACCCTGAGCAAGTCATTTAACTTCAATTAAAAATGCCTCAATTTCCTTAATTGTAAAGTGGGGATAATAATAGTTCTTCATTCTCAGAGTTGTTGTAAAGCTCTTAGTCCCATACCTGGAAAATAGTAGGTGCTTAATAAATTGCTTGTCCCTCCCGTTTTTTTTGTGGTGGGAAAAAGCTATGTCAAAAGGCCTTTTGAAATTAAAAGAAATCCAGATGTACCTGATAGTAGACACAGAGATAGGACAGTCTCCAAAGACCACAATTCTCCATAATTGTGCAAACACAGGCTCAATTGATGACTTATCCCTGTCAGCCTAAACTCACAATTTTTTAAACACAGAAACTGAAAAATGACTTAGGAATGCAAGAGGAAAAAGTACCAATATCTTCTGCCTCAAGAAGCACATTATCGAACATTAAAATATGGCAGAAACATCTGCTACAGAATATGTCTTTTGGACATGCAATATTCTTAATTCCAAAGTTTATGCATTTACTCTGGTATATAATGAAATTTAGAAGGCCAGAACTGGGACTGACAATGTAATAAGATCTGCAAGCCTTGACTGAAAAGGTTACATTTTCATCATTTGCTCCTCTAGAGTTTCAGAAAACATGATTTGGGCCAAAAGAAAATAAAAATGTTAGATTTGTGTGTTTGGAGGGAGGGGTTTGCAAAGTAAATTTTTAAAAATTATTCCCCTAGAGTAAGCTCACAAAACAAACATGTCTGCTTTTGTATCATCCATTAAAACCCTGCCAGGAACCAAAATCTTAAGGCCTTTTTTTCTCAAAGATGTTTTAAATCGAAAAGAAAAGAAAACTTTGACACGCCTGTGAGCATCAACTTCCTAAGCTGGATACAGCAGCAATCATGAGCCCCCAAGGGAATTCATTTTGTGAGTTGCTTTTAAAGTTCTGTTCTGATAGACAGAAAGGAAGAAGAAATAGATTCTCTGGTCTTAAGTATGACCCTGGTCAAAGTTAGCTCAAGGCAAAATTGTGAAATTGGAAAAGTTTATCTTCTCCTTCATTCTCTCCTTATTCAGAATCTTAACAGAAAGCACACTGAACTTGCAAAGAACCTGGGTTGGATCATTGTTGGCAAATGGTGGGTGCTTAATAAATAAATGTTAGTTGACTCATTAACTTGTGTGGATCTTCTGCATAACTTTCTATGGGCATTTCTCTTTCTTAGTTTCCTCATCTGTAAAAAGAGTGGTTTGCACAATAATCAATAAACATTTGTCAGATAGTAGGAATGAATACACTTCAAGGAAGATTGACCTCAGAGCAGAGATAGAAAAAAAAATTAAAGGAATGAATTTTTAATGATATAATTAAATGACATCAACCAGCCCAAAAAACTAAAACTAAAACTAAAACTAAAACTAAAACGCATTTGGGTATCCTAGGCTTAGTTGGAAAATAATTATATATTTTCATATGTAGAATTTGAAATTTTTATTGTTAACACTTACAATGTAATTTATCAAATTTTTACAAACCATGAAAGGTACCATTTTCTGGTATCAAAAATGTGTATATGTATAAGGAAAAGAAAATGAGAATTTAATAAGTATCTACTATGTGTCAGGCACTATGTCAATATTATCTCATTTGATCCTCACAACAACTCTGTGAAGTAGGTGCTATTATTACCTCCAATAAGGAGATAAATGGGAATCTGAGGCAACCAGAATTTAAGGCATTTGCCTATTATGACACAGCCAGTAAATATGTGAGATTGAATTTGAACTTAGGTCTTCCTGATTCACATAACCAGAATTCTATCCACTGTGCCACCTAAAGCCTCCAGCAATTATTTACCAGATCCTGACATTCAGCTGAGCATTCAATTTAAATAATCCTTATTACTTTTAGAGAAAGTCATAAAAAGTTTCCTTCTCTAAGTGGCTGTCTATCTGTTTAAGACTCTGATTAAGACTTTTCTGACATCATGAAAACACTTATGAGAATAAATCTAGTCACAATATTTTTTAAAAAGTGTTGAGTTGGAGAGTAATTTGTGGAGTTAGCACAAATGAGGGATAAAAAAAATCTTTTAAAATTAACCAGATCTCACTTCTTTAAAACTTTTGAAACAAACAAAACATACAAGAAGAGAATTTAATATGGAGCACAATATTTTGCAAAGATGAATGTTGAAAATTATATTTGTAAGTATTTTGAAAAATAAAAAGCTATGTTTAAAAAAAACAGAGAATTTAGTCATTAAAACTGTACCCCATTAGAAACAATTTAAGAAATTGGGGATGTTTAGTCTGAATAAGAGAGAATTGGTAAATATTTCAAGATATTCCACATGAAGAATAATCAAATGTATTTTACTTACCCTAGAGTCCACTACTGTGAACTATGTATATATGTTAGAGAAAGGCAAATTTCTAGTATTCAAATAGATAAACATCCAATTTTATTACCATCCCAAAGTAATAAACTATCCTGAAAAGTAGTGAGTTTCCTATATCTGGAAGTTTGAAAGTAGAAACTAGAAGACTACATTTCAGGAACTTTGGAAAAGGGAATTTGATTACCTAATCTCTGAGGTCTCTTTTAATTCTGAAATTCTATAATTCATTGAGACATGTAGAAGCATCTCTAAGTACTTTGAGAGGTTTCTAAGAAGCATTCAAAATAATCCAATATGTAATATAAAATAAATAGCACACAACTGTTAGCTTTCAAAATAAGAGCTAAATACTTTTTTCTCCTTTTGAATCAAATTTATGTCTATCATTAAATGCATTCTAAATTAGTAAGAAGCTTTGAACATGGGGAAGATACATTAGATCTGCAATCAGAAGACCTAGGTTTCAGTCTTAACTCTGGCACTTTTTAGCTCAATGACCCAAGTCCAAATCAATCTGCTTCTCAGAGCTTCAGCTGACCCCTTTTAGAGTTGTTATGACAAAAATACTTTGAAAACTATGAGCTTAATTTATACGGTGAGGAATGTGTAATAGAAATGTGAATTAATTTTTTTTAACTTACATGTATTAAGGGCTCTCAGAATAATAACATTAAACCAATCAAGGATGATTGAAACTGCAAATGGCTCTTGAGTATCAGTGAATTTTCAGAAACTATTGGTAATTCAAATTTACCTGCCTTTGATAACTGCTTTCATGAAAAAAGAAAGACTTGTGACCAACCTAAAAGTAAGCAAACTTTAATTTGCAGTAATGTTTTATGAACCATTTAAATAAAGTAGAAACAAAAAAATTAAATATATAGATATTTGAAACAGATGTTTTTATACCTAGGGAAGCAAAAAAATTTTAAATCATGTTTTTAAATATAATAAGGGCAATGAAGGGGAATACTAAATAGAAGTTTCATTCAGTGCTTTACTCAATTAGTAGCACCTTTTTTAGTCATCATTAATATAGACACAACATATTATTGAAACTACAATGAATATTTTGAGAATTTATTTGAATAAAATATTTTACTTAAATTTGAAAGGTACTGAATAGATTATGCTCAAAGGATTTGATCTGGTTGAAGTGCTAGTATGGAGTGTTAGCCCCTGCAGCACTTTTTGTTGCAATAACACTTCACATTTACTGTTGATCTTCTAATTTTCCTCACATCCAAAAAAGCCAGTAAACCATATTATGTTAGAATTTTATCAATCAGCTGAATTAACTAAGATAAAATTGTGTAGCTTAGATCTGAAGCATAATATTGCTTTATTAATTATATGAACCAATTGACACTGTTATTCATCAAGAAATTAATTTTTAAAACAATAGATAAGTATTGAAATTTCAAAAGAAAAAGTTAGTAGAATTAATTCTACTGATAATCTAGGATGTGATTGGCAAATTAGATAGAAAAGAACTGAGAGAGCTTTTTCTGTAAGCAATTTTAAAGACAATGCACCATCTTTAAAAAAATGTTTTTAATTAAATTAAAAAAAACTCTTCCAAAGTTAATATTATAAGAAATAGCAAATGCCTCTGAATGATGTGAAGCTATCCTCTTAAAGTATACAATGAAGCTACATTAAGAATATGAAGAAATAGATTCAACTCTTTGAGTGAATAAAGAAAAGGTTTATAGGAATATGAAAAATTCGATCAAGAATCTGAAAAAAAAAGTCAAATTGAAAACAATTGATCTTTAAAGAGCTGTTGCCTAATGACTTTTGTATAAATTGAGATTTTGAATGTTATCATTAATGATTATAAAACCAAAGATGATTCATTAAGATTTAGGTAAAACTAATTTAAGGTAAGTTGTATTCCACAATTAGGTTAATTGTGGTAGATTCGAACAATACAAACTGCAGTTGCTATTTTCATGAAGAAATTTATTAGTTGTATAACTTTAGTTTGTTCTTTTACCTCTGTTTATCTCAGTTTATCAATCTATAAAGTAGAACAAAATAAGAGGTTTGTTTGTGGGGAGAACCAAATAATATAATGAGTATGAAGTGCTTAATGAAGTGCTAACATAAATTTAGTAAATTACTGTTTAGAAATATCAGAAAAGTAAAATCTCATTCAATCTGGGTTCCTTTATGTTATAGATTCATTGGTTAAAAGAATGATGTAAAAAATTTTGAGAACTATTCCTTTGGAAATATAATATGAAACAAACCAAAATGTGGAAAAAGGACAGGAACTAGCACAAACCCCTCCAAACACCTTTAAATAATGCCTCCAAACAAATTCCAAAGTGGCAGGACCCACAAAACAAAACAGTGAAATAATTTTTCTGCCCAAGACCACTTAGAAGATTGACAGGAAAGATCATTTGCAACAGGGACAAAGTAAAACTCATGCCAGTTCAGTGCAGATCAGGCTCCAGAAAACTAGGAACAGGCCTTGTGACTGAATCAGATGCAGCAGCTGTAATCTCCAAGAATTTATGCCCACAGATAGTATGAGATCATACAAATGCTCAGAAGATTACAGAGTTCCCTTTGTAGGCACTGGAGGCAAGACTCTGTTGAAATGCTTATACTTGGATCTGGGTCAAAGTCCTGGGTCTCAGCCCAGGGCAAGGAGGAGCACTAGCAAAAAAATCCAGACAGTTGCAGGGTAGAAAAGAGTGTTTGTGGCATAATACAGGAGATTATTAATCACACCTCTCCCTCCGAAAAATGGAAAATTACAGGTCCCAGAATTCTCTCTGAAAAGAGCTGCATAAAAACCCTGAAGCTTGGGACAGAGTCCATCTATTCTGGAAGCAGAGCTCCACTTTATCAGAGTTAAAAGTCAAGAAACAGACTAGGAAATGTGTAAACAGCAGAAAAAGTTCCTGACTATAGGAAGTAACTATGGGACAGGGAAGATCAAAAAATAAACTCAGAAGACAACAAAGTTAAAATTCCTACATCTAAGTCCTCAAAAAAAAAAAAAAAAAAATGAAATGGCCCCATAGAAACTGAGTGGGTGCTCATCAACGGGGAATGGCTGAATAAGTTATGGTATATGAATGTAATGGAATGTTCTATAAGAAATGATGAACCGGCTGATTTCAGAAAAGCCTGGAAAGACTTATATGAACTAATGTTGATTGAAGTGAGGAAAACCAGGAGAACATTGTGTGAGGTAACAAAGATTTTGTGGTATCAAATCTGATAGACTTAACTGTTCTCAGCAATTGATGATACAAGACAATTCCAATAGAATTGAAAAGGAAAATACCATCTTCATCCAGAGAGAGAACTATGGAGAGTAAATATAAATTTAGGCACATATTTTCACCTTTTTTGTTTGCTTTTTTGTTTTCATGAGTCTTTATCTTTTATTCTGACTTTTCTTTTACAAAATAAATAATATGGAAATATTTTTAAATTGTAATATATACACATATATATATATATATATATATATAATTTTTTGCTGTCTTGGAAAGAGGGGAAGAAAGGGAGAAAGGGAGAAAAAATTGAAATTCAAAACCTTACAAACATAAATGTTGAAAATCATCTCTACATGTAATTGGAGAGTTTATTAAGAGTTTAAAAAATAAAATTGAACAAATGGAAAAGGAAGTTTAAAAAAAAGCTAGCCAAAGAAAATGATTCCTTAAAAATTAGAATTGGGAAAGTAGAAGGTAATAACTTTATGAGAAATCAAGAAACAAAACAAAACATAAAGAATGAAAAAAATAGAAGACAATGTAAAATATCTCATTGGAAAAACAAGTGACCTGGAAAATAGCTACAGAAGAGATCATTTTAAATTTATTGGGCTACCTGAAAGCCATGATAAAAAAAAAAAAAGAGCCTAGACCCCATCTTTCAAGAAGTTGTCAAGGAAAACTAATTTGATATTCTAGAATCAGATGGTAAAATAGAAATTGGAAGAATCCACTGATTACCTACTAAAAGAGATCTCCCCCTGTTCCCCACAAAAGACCTCCCCATTTTAGCCAAATTCTAGAGCTCCTGGATCAAGGAGAAAATATTGCAAGCAGCCAAAAAGAAATAATTCAGACATTGTGGAACCACATTTAGGATAATACAAGATTTAGCAGTTTCTTCATTAAAGGATTAGATGGCCTGGAATATGATATTCTGCAAGACAAATGAGCTAGAATTAAATATGAGAATCACCTACCTAGCAAAACTGAATATAAACTTTCAAGGAGAAAATGGATATTCAATGAAATAATGGACTTTCAAGCCTTCTTGATGAAAAAAACCAGAGCTAAACAGAAAATTTGACTTTCAAATACCAGACTCAAGAGAAGCATAAAAAAGTAAACAGAAAAGGGAAATCACAACAGACTTAATGAGGTCTAACCATTTACATTCCTACATGGAAAGATGATACTCTAACACACAGGAACCCTCTCATTATTAGAACAATTAGAAAGAATAAATAAATAAATAAACATATATATATATATATATGTATATATATATATATATATATATATATATATATATAGTGCAAAGATGTTAGTTAAATGTGAAGCAATGACATTTGAAAAGGTGAAATTAAAAGATGATAGAGGAATGTGCTGGTAGTATCTGAATATAAGTGAAACAAACATTTTTTTATTTTATTTTTCTTGAGGGTTTGATTTTTGTTGTTTTGGGGAGTTTTTGGTCTATGTTTTCTTTCACAACGTGACTATTACAGAAATGTTTTGCATGACTATATACATATAATCTGTATTGAATTGACTACATTATTAATGGGGAGGCAGAGTGGAGAGAGAACAGGGGAAAGAATCTGAAACTCAAAGTTTTAAAAGTAAATGTTAAGGTGGCTAGGCAGAGGATAGAGCACCAGCCCTGAAGTCAGGAGGACCTGAGTTCAAATCTGACCTCAGACACTTAACACATCCTAGCTGTGTGACCCTGGCAAGTCACTTAATCCCAACTGTCTCCGCAAAAAATAAAATGTTAAAAGTTGTTTTTACATATAACTGGAGAAGAATAAAATACTATACTTTTTTAAAACAGGAAGAAAATTCCAAACAGGATCACAAAGAGTCAGGGATGACTGAAAAATGCTTGAACAGCAACATATGTACATGTATTAGTATCATATTATATGTTTACACCTATATATGTCTATACAAACGTAGTATATCTTTATAGAAATGGGAGTGATGACATGCTTAACTGAAAAGAAAAAGAAAAAAATTGCCTGGACCTTCATGATTAATGGATAAGACACAATAAGGATGAAGATACAGTAAAAGAGATTAAGAAAGAGTTCATCGATGTAATGCAAGAGAAACTGAGGCAAGATAGAAAGTATTTAATAATTTATTTAAAAGGGAGAGATTTGCTGGGACCAAATGGATCCATGGTTTGATCCCAGGGCTGAATGAGACTATTGTCTCCAAGAATCCAGCAAACAATGTGAGTTCTCAATGACCTATATACACATGGCTCAGACTCAGGGGGTAGACTGAAGCAGGGGCAGAGTCAAGGGGCTGAGAGCAGAAAAGAGACTCTGACAAGGTGCGGTGAGCTACCAGAGATGGAATGACATAATGGGGGGAGAAACCCAGGAGATGGGGAGAGGCATCTTGATAAGACGGTATCTGATATTCTGATAGCTTGGGATGGGGAGAGGCATTCTGATATTCTAAAACAGAAGATCTTTTATCCTTATCAAATATTCTGATTAAGAGGAAGGGATGGTTTCACAGGACTGAGCAGAACAATTATAAACTGAGGCAGAACCATTAGGGAAATTGAGTCAGGACAATAAAAGAGAACTGTGACATAATGAAAAGCATGAAAAGCTGCAGAAGGTCAAATAGCATTAGAACTGAGGACAGATCATTGGATTCAGCAATTAAGTGATCAATGATAAATTTGAAAAAGAGTGGTTTAAGTTGAATGAGAAGCCATATTTCTGAGTTTGGAAACAAGTAAAAGAAAGAAGCAACAACTTTGGACATCATAATCAGAATATTTTAAATATTAATTTGTTTTTCAGTGAACAAAAATATACTTTCTTGAAAAAGAAAAAAAGACAAAATTCTTATGATGCATATGATTGAAGCAAATTAATTCCTCCATTGGCCATATCCAAAAAAAGCGCTATGTTGTTGTTATTGTATAAATTGTTCTCCTGAACCTGTTTACTTCATGTGACAGTTCATTTAAGTCTCCCCAAGTTCTTCTGAAACTATCATCTTAGCATTTATTAAAGAATGATTAGATTATGATTTGCAAAGCCATGTGCCAATTGATGTGTACTACTTAGTTTCTAGTTTTTGCTACCATTAAAAAAAATGCTATGTTATATATATATATATGTGGATCTTTTTCTCTCTCCTTGATCTTTCTGGGTTATGAGTATCATTGGATCAAAGGGTAGGCAGAGTTTAATACCTTTGGGGGCATAGATCCAAATTGCTTTCCAGAAGGGCTGAAACAACTCACGGCTCCACTAACAGTGAATTAATGTACCTATTTCCTCACAACCCCTCCAGCAGTTTTCTTTTTTTGTCAACTTTGCCAATCTGACTAGTAAGAGATGGACCCTTAGAATTGCTTTAAATTTAATTTCTTCAATTTTTAAAATTTTTTAAACATTTATCAATTGAGGAATAATTCTAAAGAAGTCTGAATCAGTGATCTATATATATCTTGAAAATAAGATCTTCATAAAGGAGTGAAAAGATTTTGATGGAAAGATTTTTTTTCTCTCTCTTGGTATCACCTTCCCTTTTGAACTTCACTGGTTTTACTTGTTCACAACCTTCTTAAATTTTATGCATGCAAAATTGTCTATTTTAACTTCTTTGAGACTGTCTCTTTTTTTGGTTATGAATTCCTCCTGTATCCAGAGACTGAGGAAGAAGTGTGCCTAACACCAATGCTGTAGTTTTAATACAATATATTTCTGCTGCTGTCTCTTTTCCCTTGAACCACAACACAATCACAGATTCTTATTTTTTTTTCCTTTGAAACCCTTTTTCTAAAGGAAGTTTTTGATAAGTACTAATCCCTTCCTTTATCTACTTTCCCTCTTATTTTCTCTTTCCCTCTCTTGTTTTTCTTCTATTTCTCTGTTGAATGAAATATATTTCTTCAATCAATGTGAACTATTCCCTCCCTACTTTGAACAGTTCAGATGAAAATACCATTCCAGTTTTGCTTGATTCCCCCACATATTCTAATTTGTATAATATTCTATTTGTACAACCCTATTATGAGATCATTTCTTCTACCCTTCTCCTTCCTCTCCCCAAAATGAATTACTTCCCCCTCCCCTGTCCCTTTTTATTTTAAGATTATCAAAAGATAACAAAATTGCTCCAAGACATTCTATTTTATTAGACACCTTCTAGGAGCCCAGAGGAAATTAGGGTTTTGAAGGAAAACTTGTATCACTTCCCTAATTACAATGCAATCACTTTATCTTTGTTTGGTCTCTTATGATTTACTCAGTCATATTTATCTTTTTTTTTTCTCTTGACTCATGTTTTTTGTGTTTCAAAGTTCCCACTCAGCTCTGATTTTTTTCATTAAGAATGCATGGAAATCTTCTGTTTCCTTTAAGCCCATTTCCCCCCATAGGATCATACTGAGTTTTATTGGTTAATATATCCTAATTGTAAATCTTAATCTTTTGTTTTTTAGAATATCAAAGCTCTATGTTTCTTTATAGTAGTAGCTTCTAAATTATAGATGGGTAATCACAGTCTCCTTAGTATTCAAATTTTTTCTGGTTGCTTAAAATATTTTTTTCTTTAATCTAGAAGCTTTTGATTTGGGCTACGTTCCAGGGAACTTTTGTTTTAGGGTTTCTTTCAAGAGGTAACAGAATTTCTTTTTCAAGTTGTCCTCTGTTTCTAAGAAATTTAGGAAATTTTCTTTTACATTTTCTTGAAATATGATGTATAATTATTTTTGGTCATGGTTTTTATATGGTCCAATTATTAAACAATCTCTCCTCATTTGTTTTCCAGATTTTATGTAAGATACTTTATATCATCTATTTTCTGATCTTTTAGTTTTATTTTAATGTTTTTTTGTTGCTTTATAGAGCCATTAATTTCTATTTGATCTATTCAAATTTTCAAGGATTGTGATGGTTGAATAAGATTTTGCACTTCTGTGTCAAGTTATTTCCAAGTTTTTCTTCTTTTCCAATTCTTATTTGCATTCTACTTTCATTCATAAATTCATTGTTAAGGTTTTTTAAGCTCATGCTCTATTTCTTCCAGAAATTATACTTGCACCCAAGCTTTGTTGTTGTTGTTGTTGTTGTTATTATTGTTGTTTTTGAAGCTTTGCTTATAGATATTTTTGAATCATTCTCTTATACTAAATTTGTATCTTGAGCTTCTCTCTCTCCACAATAGCTCTTTAGAGTAAGATTCTTTTTTTGGTTGGGTTTTATTTTTGTGTGTGGTGTGTACTTGGCCTTCCTCGCCTACTTCCTGATCATGGACTGACTTAACAGGATTCTACACACTTCCAAAGAGTGTATCTGGACCTTATTTGGTCCTATTTTATGACATGTTGGGTTCTGCTGATACTTCCTTCAGATATTACATCTTATATCTTTGAAGAATATCAGGGAAGTTTTTGATAGCCAAAGTTGTACAGTCCAGAGAAGGTCTGATTGAAATTCTCTTGATCTGAGCTCTGCAATCTCCTCATGTGGGTTTGGATCTGAGCAACACAATTGTAGGCTGGCTCTTAGTTAGAGGTTAAAGTAGACAACTGCTGAATTCAATCACCATCAGCCAGCCAGAAAGCTCTGAAAGTTTAGAGCAATAAAAATATAAGCTCTCCTTGATTTTGAGGTCTTTGCCCTAATTATTCCACTGCAGACTTCAGACTGACCCAGCTAATAGATGTAAGACTCTACATTGCTCCCAGGTTCAGAACTATACAACTGCTATTCCCACCTGTTTCTGCTCTTTGCCTGGTACACAACTTTGGGTCCACAATCTCTCCTTGTCCTGAATTGCCATCTCTTAATCTACAAAGAATTTGTCACCCTGTACTGGGGTAAGAATTAAAATGTTGCCAGTTGTCACCTAGTCCCTACATAGTATCAAATCATTTTGATGAATCCAGGACATATTGTTCTAAAAAACAGCTACAGACTTTCATTCATCCCCTGTGCTGAAAGATTGTGTTGTATTCCTTACTAATCCAGTGTTCTCATGCTCCATGTCCTTTCCAGTCATCCTGATCTACATCTTGCCAGTGGACCCACATGTCTCTGGAGAAGAGATTGAGGCAGGTGACCTTGCACAGCCCTCCCTCAATTCAACCCAAATTATTTGTATGTCATAGCATCACCTCCCTGATGTCATGGTCCTCAAAACCATGCCTTTGTTCAAGAACAAAACAGAAAAAGACAAAAATCCTTTTAAAATGTGCAATATAATAATGAATGCTATACAAACCTGCCATGTTATCATATAGAATTATTGTCAAGATCAAAAGAGATATAGACCACAAAGTGCTATAAAATTGTGCGTTGCTACGTCTCTTTCTAGTCTTGTAATCAAATATTAGGAGTCCTTTTAGCAGTGCACTCAAACACAAGTATATATAGCTTAAAAGACAGGAGCTTTTCCTTGGAATTCTAATTAGTTCTATAAATGCCCTTTATCAAATTTTTGATTGCTGGTCTTATATAAATAAGTTTTTGAGTCTCAAGAATCCTTTTTTTCCCTCTTTTTTTTCCTGAAGCAATCGTTTCAATTTTATTTATGATATAATGTTTTCTTTTATTTAGCTTTAAAAATTAAACTCTACCCCACTCTCACCGGACTGTGCTGTACTTCAACTCTCTTAACTGAATGTAATGTAGATTTTGCTTAGCAACTGCACCCTTACTACTTACTTGACTCTATAATCTTGGGCAAGTCACTAACCTGTAAATGGAGATAATAATACTTGATTCACCTACAACACAGGATTTCTGTGAGGAAAGCACTTTGGAAGTTACAAAGTAGAAATCAGTTTTTAGAGAAATGATGAGTCCAGTCTGAGATTGATTGAGCATGAGATGACAGAGCAGCTTTCTCATGGAGACATCCTACAGGCATATGGAATCAGAGGACTAAAGTGCAGGAGAAAGAACCAGGAGAAGGAAAAATGCCCCAAAGCAGGTCAGCTTCACTGAGAAAGAATAAAGAAAAGACTGAGGAAACTAATATTATAGTAGCTAGCACAAATCATCAGAGGAAACTGAAAATCTGAAGTGTTGGGCTATTGTTTGTTCCTTGGTTTGTAGGAGTGTTTGTGCTTTGTTTTCCTTTTGTTCTCTTTAAAAAAAATGTTCTTCTTTCCACACAAGAGAAAACAAACAAACAAAAACAATTGTATGTCAAATCTTAGATCAAATCCCTGCTAACTGTCAGCTTATGGAAATATACAGCTTGTCCTGTTGGATAGAACTCTGCTCTTTAGTGCCAGATCCCAGGAAAGGAATGAAGATGAAGTGGGAGAGGTAGGTCTGTTGAAGTCAAGGAAGGTTGTCTAGAAAAGGAAAATGTGGAGTGGGGAAGCATTTGGGGAGGAAGGAATGAGTCCTAGAAGAGAGTTTTTAAAAATACATATCAGTTTGAGGAAAGATTTGGGGAAAAATCTTTTTTGATTTTTTTCAACTCTCTTTTGGATTCTATTTTTTTTAATGAATTATTCTATTTGGGGTCTGAGATGCAGATGCAAAACAGCTCTCTCTATAACTCTCTCTTTTTGCTGAGGCAATTGGGGTTAAGTGACTTGCCCAAAATCACACATCTAAGAAGTATTAAGTGTCTGAGTGATTAAGTGTCTGGGGCTGGATTTGAATTCAGGTCCCTTTGAAATCAGAGCTGATATTTTATCCTCTGCACCATCTAGATGCTCCTTCTCTACAACTCTTAACAAGAAACTGATTGTTTCTTCACTACAATTCTTAACAAGAACCTGATTGATAATTTTAAAATATACCAAGCTGAATTTATAGCTTATTCTTTTGGCAACTAAGTAGTGGAAAGAAAAAAAAAATAAATCTCTTCTATGCATTTCCTTTTGTATGCCTATTCTCACTTCAGGGTACTTAGGAAACAATTTTATTTGTCACAGTACAGTAACCCAAGACTTTGGGAGCCATAATATATGATTTCATAGCTTTGGTGAATAAGTAGCTATCATTTTCATTAGTCCTCCTTGAGTAAGCTTTCTTGCTGAAACAAAAAAGACAAGCTTGTGAGCAAGATATTCATCACAAAGGCTATGGTTCATTATTGCCAACTGGTAAGAGGTGATAACACGACAGGAACAAAGACTAAGCCAAATGGCATCCGACCATTCCATGTATTTCTGGCAAGAATGGTATTTGATTGTTCTTTGTATAGGCAGATCCTGCTGAATAAAGCAGACACTTTCCTGTGGTGCACAAATCAGATCATATGTTAAATATGCAAGGTGAGATCATTATTTTGAGGATCTGTTCAACCAATTCTTTTGTAAAGTAAGAAGCACTATTCTATAGTGGAAAGAACATTGTACTGATAGTCATAGATCTGTATTCTTGTCCCTGATGAGGTCACTGATCTGTTGTATGAACTTAGACAAGTCACTTAATACTTTTGCGACCCTTTTTCATTATCTGTTAAATAACCAAGGTAGTTAATCTCTCTCCTTGCTCTCACATTTTATGATTCTGAAGATGTCTCCGAACCGTTATCCAGATTAATTCTTCAGTCTGGGCCATCATTTCACAAGGAGTCCCAGAAATCATGCTTAGTTTCCTCTGGACTTGACTCCTTCTCTGCCCTTCTCTAGGTACTCCCCTACCAGGTTCCACCTCCTTTTTACATGCTGTTTTCTCTCATTAGAATATAAGTTTTTTTGAAGGTAAGGATTGTCTTGCTTGCTTATATTTGTATCCTGGGAGTTTAGCACAGTGCTTGTAACATAATAATATTTTACCTCCTTTTCTACCTCTCTGCCCAATAATCTATCTATCTATCAATCCATCTGTTTCTGACTTTACTTTTATTGTTCATGAAGTTATTCTACATTGGGTATCTAATTAGCTATTCTCCTCTCAGTCTTCATTCACTGTGGAAAATAGTAGTTCCATTATCTGTAGTCCTTCAGATGCTCTGATCACTTTTCCCATGTTTACCCTTTCCCACCCCCCATCCACCAAGATGCATTAAAATAAAATATGGGCTATATAATGTAAGGTTCACCTATATATAATAAAGTTTTGTATCATTTCTTCTAGAGCTTTTGTATGGGTCCTTGTAATAGGAGACATTTCCCTTTCAGATGTGAGTAACCATCTCTCAAAATCATATATACCTGCTTTCTTCTTGAACCTATCCACTTAGATTGAACAAGTACAGGGATTAGTTTCTGTTCTTATAGGAAACATATAGGAAATCTCTTGTCTATGGCAAAAAATTTCCATAGAATCAAAATAATATCTCTCTCTTACTGGATTTTGAATACCTTGTATTTCTCATCTGCACTTTCCTTATTTGAATTTACAATCTATTTTGATATATAACATATTTTCTTTTAGACTCTAAGATTCTTGAGAGCAAAGACCTCATCTAATTTATCTTTGTACCTTTCTCATACAGTGAGACTTGTCAAGACAGTGTCTTGAACAAAGAGGTCTTTAACAAATAAATAATGAATTTCCTTTATTACTAACCGAAGTAGATATTTTGGTGAACTTTTCACTTCCTTACTGTGAATATTTTCTTGATCAATGAAGCTGCAATACATGCCTTTTCTTCTTGCAAGATTCTATCCATTTTTCTTTCCATAAATTCTCTAGAGGGCATATCCAGCAAGATAAATGCCTTCTTCTTACTGTTTCAATAACTTGGGGACACCAACATGCCTTTAGGCTGCTTATCTTATTTCTCATTCTCATTACATGAAGGAAAAAACCTTTAATGATTATAATCTTTCATGCCATCTTTTAAGACAATTCTTTTAAGTAAGTCATCAATGCTAAGACATTATAGCTTGCTTATATTCCCTATGAATCTTTCCATTGTCCTTTGGGATAGTTCTGATTTTAATGCTTCTGAGGTCATGTTGTTCTATGATTCAAAAACTTGCCAACCATGACACAATCATGCTATACAATTCTATATTGTTCTTTACTCTTGAATCCCTTCTCCCTTTGTCCTATTCACTACTCATGCCTTGCCAAACCGTGACTTTCCCACCAGCCAGTTTTTCTATTCTTACTAATGTTGCTGAACAGAACTGGAAATGATATGCAACTAAACTGAATGAGTCTACTATATTTCTAACCTCAGCTTGGCAGGACAATCCTTTTACTTCTCTCACCCTTCAGAAGTTGTTCTAAATCTTCTCTTTTCTCTTATAATCATGGCTTTCTTCTGTCCTCACTCTCTAAGCTTGAAAACTTTGATTCACCCAAGGAATTCATTCTCTCCTTACTTCTGCCTTTTAGGATTCCTTACTCACTTCTGGAGTTAATTCAAGTACCACCTTGTAATGAATCTGATATATACCCACATATATGTATACATATATGTGTGTATATGTATACACATATATAGTGCATATATCATATACAACATAGAATCATATATCTTGTTTATTATGAAGCATGCACTCCTGGCAGTTACAATTACTAGTCTGTTCTAGGCCCAACAGAGTACCTTTGACCACTGACCTTTGCAGTGTCAACTCTACCCGGCTCGCCTCCTCTGAGGCCTTCAAAGGTCTCTGGCCATGATCTCTTGAATCTATAGTTTAATAACCATTTACTATATATGATTACATATATACTGTTATATATTATATTATATATCACATATAACATATCAAATGAACAAAATATATGTGCATACATATGTTTATGTTGTCTTTCCCTTAAAGCAAGGATTATTTTATTTGGTGCTTTTGTATTCCTTGTGCTTAGAACAGAGTCTAGAACATAATAGGTAATTACAAAATGTTTGCTAATTGATTGACATAGTGTTATCAGTCCTGCTTCTGGACCTTGTTTCCCTTCCAGGACTTTCCCAGTGACCTACCTCATCTTTGGATGGTTCAGTTTTTCTCTCTATGCAAATTCTTACCCTCTCATTAGGAAACTTCAATATACATATTAAGATTCATTCAAGTTTCCTAACTATCCAGTCCACTTATCATTTCTTTGATTAATTCTAGCCTTTGTTTTTGCCTCAGTACTTTTCCAGTGAGCTCTGGGTCCTACTGGTCTTTATATCCACTCTAATTTCTTCCTTAGAGCTGGGGAAACTCTCCACTCCCCTCTTCCCCTTCTGCCAAACCATCAGATCCACCTCACACTTCAGCCTCCTACCATTTGATTGTTTTACCAAGCCAAACTTTCACCTTCTGCCTAAATTGAGCTCCAGAGACTCACAATATGCAATCTCCACCTTCCACAAGATTAGACCTCAAGAGAAAAACTTGAGCAGTTTTCTCACCAATACTGATGATCATAACAACAATGAACATTTACTATGTATCTGATACTATGTAAAAAGTGTTTTCCAAATGTTATCTCACTCTGCAGGGTGGGAGAGTATAGAGAGCCATAGACAGTGGGGGAACTACTGACAATGTCTGGTTCCGCTCCCCATCTCCCCTAAAGGCTCTGCGCCTCCTGAGAAGTCAGGGGGCATGACATCCTGTATTGTGATTGAAGCAGAGCTACTTACAGTAAGAGAGGCATTTACATACTATTAGCAGGATGCTTATAGTTAGCACATTTGTAATGCTCTGTGGTGATGTAATGGTACTATAGTTAGCATATGCTCAGTGTGCTGTAGTGATGTAATTATATTTAAGGCTTGAGAAAATGTGAAATAAATGGACTCCATCTTTGACCATCCACATGAGTCACCTGCTTGATCACTCCTCCACTTAAAGTCCACCTCTCAGGCTGGTCCCGAGATCCTCTAGAGAGCTAGTCTGGACAGATATTTTAGCACTCCAACTTGGGGGCTTTAGAAAGCACATTACAGGAGAGGGTAGTTGCTATTATTTCATGCCTTTCTTAACAAATCCCATTCTCCAATTCCAACTGCTTGCCCCCTTTATTTCCCATCCTTCTCAAAGTCCCACTCCAGATCTACTCATCTATGTCCTTTGGTATGTTTGCTCCAAAATAAACACATTTGCCATTCCTTAATCTTTTGGCACTCACTGAGCCCCTATTCCCTCTTGATGACACTGCATTCCTGGCTACTCTTTCTGTCACTCCCTATACTTTTGCTTTCCATTGACATTAATAGACTCTGCCACTGTCACTTATCAACTCTTCTCCTTCAGGGTTTACACTGGCTAAAAGCATACATCAGTAAAGATCCTGGTAGCCACCATCTATCATATCTCAGGAAATTATCCTAGTTCTAATTTGCTTGTGGCTTGGTTCACAGTTTTTCCCTCTATTCTTATTCTTACCCTCACATTAATATTACATATTAAGGTTCATTCAAATGTCCTAACTATCCAGCTCCCCTTATGGTTTCTCTGAAAATCTCCACTGCTCCTCAGTTTCACTTTTGATAATACAATCACCTCCAGCAGAGTTCAATTTCTGTGAACTCTGAAATTTCTGAATCTGATCATTTTTTAAAGTCACTTTATCTCTCCTAGTTCTTTGTCCTTACTGTAACCTTTAATATCTCTACCCTCCAGGTTTTTCCCAAGCTATCACTCTTGCATTGATTACAATCTCCTCCCTTCCCTATCTCAAACCCTGGGTGAACCAGTTCAACTTTATGCCATCTTCTGACTTGAGTTCCTTGTTTCCTTATTCTAATACTGATCATCTATTTTATGGATTAAAAAAGAAAAAAGCCCTTTCTCATAGTAAAATCAAGCCACAGAAGAAAGCCTGGGACTCTAATCTAGGCTGACTTAAATTCAACCTTCTATTTGAATATTCTACTCTTGATTTGACTCATTTGTTTAAAATGTAATGCTACAAACTGATAGGAGTGGTTGATGAGGAGGGGCAGGGTACAAAGAATATTAAAGAAAGTCTCTGCCTTCCTGAAGATTACAATTTAGTAAAGGAAATAAGAAATATACACAATAAAGAGTCCCATATGATAAATGCCACAGGAATGAAAATATAGGAGGGAGATATTTCTTACATCTGGGAAACCAGGAAAAGCATTGTGCATGTGGGAGCAGAGCTGGAGTAGCTAGGTAGCACAACACACAAAGTGCCAATCCTGGAGTTAGAAAAGCCTGAGTTCAAATTCAGGCTCAGACACCAGCTATGTGGCCTCAGTTACCTCATCTGTAAAATGAGCTGGATGGAGAAGGAAATGGTGAACCGCTCTAATATTTTTGCCAAGAAAAAGCTAAATGAGCTCACTAAGAGTTGTTCACAACCAAAGCAACTGAACAATAGTAAAGCTGGATCTTGACATATTAATGGGACTTTAATTAATAGAGTTGGGAGAGGAACCCTTTGTCAGCTGGGATATTGTGAGGAATATGAAGAAAAACTGTTTTTAGAAGTTTTGGTAATAATTCAATTGTTCTCTGACTAGTTGAGAAAAAATTAATGCATGATATCCTTGCATTTATTGGGATAGATACTATGACTAAATGAATGTCAAACCAGCCAGACCCTAATGGAACATGGGTCTAGTATTGTTTTAGAAACTTCTCTTTAGAACTTTAGCTGGGAGTTTATTACTCACCAATTTTTTCTTTTTTTTTTAAATAATATTTTCCCCATTTATATGTAACAACAATTTTTAGCATTCACTCTTTTTTTTAGTTTTGAGTTTCAAAAAGTAATTTTTTTCTTCCTCCTCTTCTCCTCCCCAATGGCAATAACAATACAAGTGCAATCATGTAAAACATTTCCATTTTAGTCATTTTGTGGAAGAAAATTCAAAAGGAAAAAGAAACAAACAAAAGAAAACAAAATTGAATTTCAGAATGAACATATACTGATAAAAAAACAAATAAGACTTGGGGCAGAACAGGGATCAAGAAGACTGAAAGAAAGACACAGTTTAACAGTTTAACTGGTGTGAAGTGCAAACACCTCCAGGCTACTTCCACAGAAATAGCAATCAGGGAACCCTGGGGCTAGCTGGGTTTGGAGTTAGCTTCAGCCACAGTCACAGGAACTTTCACTTCCTGGGAGGTGTGGGGAGTGGAGGTCTGAGGCTGGAAAGATTGAGAGACTCTGATGATTAGAAATGCCAGGTTCAGCTGTGCTAAGGCATGACTCTAGGTAAAAAGGACCCAGAACACCCATGCATGCAGAAGCAGTGGAGCCAGGCTGCTGCTGCCTGAGAGCACTTGTGGGAGGGAGGAGCTCTTGGTTTGGGGAGAGCTAAATTAAAGCTAGAGGAACCATACCTCCACCCCAGGGATAAAGGTGCATATTGTAATAGTTCTCAACTTTTTTAAAAAAAGTGACCAGACAAAGAAGAATCCAACCATAGAAATAGTATGGAAATAAGGAAGACAGGAGTTCATCTTCTGAGGAAGATAGTGAAGTTTTAAAAAAAAAAAAAAAAAACATTTTCTATTTCAAAGAGTAATGTTAAAGGGTTACTTGTACAGAAAGAATTTATAAAAGAATTTAAAAAGGGGGAAAGAGAGAATAAAAGTTTAAAGTGCACAGCAGAGAACAAAAGAATAATCTCCAAGGAAGCAAAGAAAAGGGGGACAGTAATGAATATATAATCATTATTATTATATATGCTTTCTTGAAATGGGATTATTGTTACATATTTTGAATCCTTCCTAATGTTCTGCAGAGCATATGACAATGTTTTGTGTTGTTTTTTTTTTCATTTTAATTTTCTCTCTTTTTCTATTTTTTTCTTTTATTTTGTATTTAGTTTTAAATAAGTGATTTTTTTTTAAATAATAATAACTCTCATTGGAATACAGACCTAGTAGTGGAATTGTTGGATCAAAGAATATGCACAATTGTATAGCCCTTGGGGCATAGTTTCAAATTGCTCTCTAGAATGGTTGGATCTAGTTCACAACTGCATCAACAATTTAGCTTCTACATTTTAAATGCTTCTGGGTAAATTATATCACAGCAAATATACTGCTAAAGAAAGGTGTTCAGAGAACCTAGTCGAAAAAAGAAGAAATATCTCTCCCCATAAGTAAATACAGCTTCATTCCTTTCCTCCCTGCTAAGTGAGTTCAACAACATGATTCTGGGTATTTTTCAGGAAAGGATGACAATAGGAAAAGGGGAAAGGAAAGTTGAATCAAGAAAGCAAGGAAGACAGACCACAAATTTAATAACAGTTTGTGTTTATATAACATTTTATAATTTTTCTTCTTTTTCTTTAAAAATGGATATAGTGTGTTTTTATGCTATCTTCATATCCTAATATAACCCACTTCTTCCCTTGTCCAGCAAGTCATTTCATAAAGCAAAAAAAAAAAAAAAAAAAAAATTAATAGAGGAAAACAAAAGTTTATCAAAACCAAACAATCTACAAACCACATCCAGGAGTGATTATAGTGATCCACAGCTATAGTATCTATAATATTCCTTTCAAAAAAGAGAGAGATTCTCATGTTTCATATCTCTTCTTGAGGACCAAGCTTGGTCATTATAATTACACCCAAGGTTCTTTTTTTTTTTTTAATTTCCATTTATAGCATTGTAATCATTTGTATTACATTTAAGTATACATTATATACATTATTATTATACATTAAGATACATTAAGTATCATTTGGCTCATATTATTTATTGCACTTTGATTCCATTTATAGTTCACAACTACAACAATTTAGCTTTTACTCACCCAATATGCATTCAAATAACAACTTGGAATCTCTAGAGAGATGCTGACCACTACTGTCTCTATTCTCTCCTATCCTAGGAATAATTCTGAGGAAATATATTTTTGTAATGTCATTCACAAATTGTAGTTTTTGCACTTATTTCTCAGAGTACTTCCTTAACAGCAATCACCCAGTTGTCTTAATTAGCTTTTAGAAAAAGTATGTATTAAGATAATATATTAAGAGCAATTGATATAGGGACAGCTAGGTGGCTCAATAGATAAGAGTACTTGTCCTGGAGTCAGAAGGATCTAAGTTCAAAATCAGCCTCAGACATTGACAGTTACCAGCTATGTGGCCCTGAACAAGTCACTTAATCCTGATTGCCTCGCAAAAAAGAAAGAAAGAAAGAAAGAAAGAAAGAAAGAAAGAAAGAAAGAAAGAAAGAAAGAAAGAAAGAAAGAAAGAAAGGAAGGAAGGAAGGAAGGAAGGAAGGAAGGAAGGAAGGAAGGAAGGAAGGAAGGAAGGAAGGAAGGAAGGAAGGAAGGAAGGAAGGAAGGAAGGAAGGAAGGAAGGAAGGAAGGAAGGAAGGAAGGAAGGAAGGAAGGAAGGAAGGAAGGAAGGAAGGAAGGAAGGAAGGAAGGAAGGAAGGAAGGAAGGAAGGAAGGAAGGAAGGAAAAGAAAAGAGAGAAATTTGATATAAATAGTCCCATACACATAAGGTCTCAAGAAATAGTGAGTTAAACTCAAAGTACAGTGGTAGAGAAGCACACATGTGGGATGAACATGTGACAAAAAAGAACTCCACTCAGTAACTCCAGGCACTTTATAGCCTGGAACTCCTTTCTTGAGTTCCTAGGTGACATTCTTCTCTGATACAAGGGGTAATATTCCTTAAGCTATCACCACTTTCAGATGACTATCTTTCCATAACCTTACAGCTGTTTCCATTGCCATTAGTTATTACCATTCTAATGCAGACAATATTCAGTATCAATCATTCCTCCTAAAACACAAGATCAATGCATGTACATATCCATCTCAAACATCCTGATCAATCATCTACTTAAAGAAGCAAGCACACAAAATACAGAATTTCCCAGCTTTTACTGCTGCCTTGGCCAGGTGGGAGATGGGCCACTTTTCCCCCAATCCACCTATCAAAGGCAACTCACTTTAGTACTTCCTCCTTGTGGGCACAAAGTAAAGAGAATAATGCAGGGATAACTCACCCTTTTTGTATGCTCAATAAATTCTAGCTAAGCAATCTCTGATTTATCAATTCTTCTATCTCCATAGAAATTAGAAAACTTTTCATCTGGACATAGTATAAGCCCCTTAGTCACTAATGACCAGAATTCAATTCCCAAATTCCACAAGGAAGACCAAAAAAAAAAAAAAAAAAAAAAAAAAAAAAAAACTGGGAATATTTGTGAATTCTCTGAATAACTCCCTACTCCTCAGTTGTTTTCACATTCATCATTTTTTTAGAGCACAGTAATGTCATCTCATTCAAGTAACACAAATTGTTTTACTATTCACTAATCAATAGGCATTTATTTTGTCTCCAATACTTTAGACACTAAAAAAAGAAAAAACTTTCATATATATATATGCAGATTATATATATACATATATATTCATAACCAATCCTGTGATATAAGTAATGCAAGTAATACTATAACAGATAAATAAACTGAGAATAAAAATATTAAAGAAATTGTCCAGAGGTATATAGCTTAGAAGGAGCAAAATGAAGGTCTAAACTCAGACTTTTTTGTCTTCTATCTCCTAATCTATTGATCTTTCCATTAGTCACTTCATATCATAGTTCCCTCATTTGTAAAATGGAAATAATGACACCACTTAAATTATATGATTGTTGTAAAGATGGCATTTTGTAGATCTTGAAGCCTTCCATAAATTTGAACTAATATCATTCAACCATATCTGCTTTTCTTTTTTCCTTCCCTCCTTCCCTCCTTCTCTCCTTCCTTCCTTCCTTCCTTCCTTTCCTTATTTGTTTCTTCTTTTGCTGAGGTATGTTCCTGGATCCAGTATACAGGAAGCAACTTCGAAAGAAAACAGGATATGCTTCTCTTTAAAATTCAACTTTCTTTACTATTTTCTTTTGCATTGTTTTATGCTATGAATATTTCCACATAAATCTGTTTCTCAAAATGCACATTAGCCATTTTCAGAATCAGTTTAATTCATTATTGAAAGACTTCCTGATCATCAAAAATCATGAATATGTAGTAAACTCATACAAGTATGTAGATTTCCTCCCTCTTCTGAAGTCAGCTGTCAGCCCACTGACACTGCTTTGTTGAAAACTTTACTCACTTGTAAGTACAAGGGATCCTCAGTGAATTCAGGATAGACATCATGGGATAGATACTGGGGTCTAGAGATCCCAAGACAGGGGTGTAAAAACACAGATATACAAAGTAAGCCCTTATAATTCCCCCAAGATTGGTGGCTACAGTAAAAAAGAATTTTGAAATAAGTCTGGGGAAAGAGGAGCAAATTTATGAAATAGACAAAACCTTAGAATGACAAACAAAGGAATTATTAACCTGCCTGAGGGCAGGGTTGTCAGTCCTTTATGAGAAATAGTCTCATATTCCAGCAATGAAAACAAGTAGAAGACATTTTTAGGGTTAGCTAAGAAATTGAATTTCAGTTCTTCTGTATGGAAAGGAGCTATTCTTGCTTTTTGATCCTTCTTACTACTCTCTGCTCCTCAGTCCTTTCAACCTTCAAAGGCAAAACCAAAATCATCTTCCTTTATGAAATCTTCTTTATCTGTTCTCCCTCCCTTTTTAATCTGTGCCACACAAAGCAGTATTGTTTTATTTTTTAACTGTTCCATGCTCGTTGTACTTGCCTTCCCAACTATAAGCTCATTCTCCATCGCTGCACTATCCAAAATACCAGAGTACTTCATTACCAGCAATCACCCAGTTGCCTTTAATTAGCTTTTAGAAAAGATATATATTAAGATAACCTTATAATCATATGATCTCAAAGCTAGAAAATTTTAAGTCATTTAGTCCAACTGTTAACCAAAGTATCAATTCCTTCTGCAAAATCCCTGACAGCTTAATCAGGACCACAATAAAAACTAAGTAATCCTTTGATATTCTTATTTGATGGATATTTATCTGGTGACTGCACTAGATCTCAGAATCATAGGAATTTAGAACTGCAAAAGGTCCAGAGGTCCCATGTCCAAGCTCTTCATTTTACAGATAAGGAAGCCCAAAGGCATGAAGTGAATTGACCAAGGTTGTAAATAAAAACTAGGATTCAAATCTGACTCAGTCAAACAATGAAACAAGAAGCATTTGAGTACCTACAATGTGCTCCATACTGTGTTAGTACCTGGGGATATGAAGATAATAACTAAGTTATCCCAGTCTTGAAAATTAAGGAAAGAGCTTGTACATGTGGAAGGAAATACAAAATAGATACAAAGTAAATGCAAGAAATTTTGTGGGGGAAAAGTAGAAACATCTGATAGGATTGAGAAAGATCTCATGTAGGAGGTCATACTTAAGATTAACCTGAAAAAAGGCATTTTACAGTACAGAGGTAAAGAGAGAACACAACCTATTATACAAAGGCATAGAGATGAAAGGTGAATTATCATGTAAAAGGAAGAGCAAAACTGATAAATGCATATAGTGGAATAATATATAACTAGTCTGAAAAAAATGAGATGGTTTAAGTGTCTTTAAATGTCCATTATAGGCTAGGAGCCAAGATAGTAGAGTAGCAAGAAGAAATATATCCAAATTCCATGACTTCCAATACCTCCAAACAAATCGAAGAATTTATATTTGATCCCAGAAGCAAATGGGAGTCACTAGAGCTTATGACAAGGGAGTAGCACAGTAAAACTTATGCTTTAGGAATGCCTTTTTGGAAGCTGTATACTGTATTCATTAGAAAAGAAATAAACTGGAAGCTAGAAATTGTTTGAGAAACTATTGTAATAATCCAGGGTTCAAGCAATAAGGACCTTAATTAGGGTACTTGCTCTGGGAGTGGGGAGAAGGAAGGGGATCTAATAGATATTTATTAAGTGCCAATGAATGCCAGATACTATGCTAAGTGTTGGGGATAAAATTATTATCAGTCTCTATTGTTAAGAAAAATTCCCTTATCTGGAATTCTTTTACACAATTTCACAGATCTAAAAGATAAAAATATCCTTTAATCCCAAAAGACAATGAAAGGATAAATAGCAGAAATAAAAGGACTACTACATATTCCCAACAATGACTCTTGAACAAACATCTTTACTGTGAGCTATTGCCCATATCTTCCTGTAGATCACATATCTATCTGTCAGGGTCCATATCTGTAATGTGAAGAGATTGGACCAGATGGACTTTGAGTCCTCTTCCTCTTATGGATCAATGATCTTTCATCATATGAGGAATGGTAAAAGGAAATGGGATTATATGAACTGGAGAAGAGAGGACTTCAAAGCTTTTTCAAATAGTAAAAGGTTGTTATATGAAAAAGGGAGTGTTTCCTTCATTCTTTAGTGAAATGTCAGAACTTTGAAATAAATGACTTTCTCACTTCAAACCTGCATTCCTAGTACCTGGCCCACAATCAGACCTCAAAAAAGAAAGAAAGTATTAATTCAATATAAGGGAAAATTTCCTAATAATTTGTCAAATTATAGATTGGCTAACTTTTGAAGAAGTTCCTGCCATAGCTAGATGAGCATTTGTTGGGTATATGATACAAGGCATTCCTGGTCAGGCATTGATTGAACTGGATTTCTTCAGAGCTCATAGCCAACTTGTACATCCTAAAATTTTAAGATTCTTCGATTCTTGTAGTGATAGGGATATGTCAGAAAGGGGGCAATGAAAAATTTTGGAGTATCAAAAGTCCTAATTATTGAAATATTGTCACCTCCATTAAAAGAGATAGTCCCTATAATAGATTTTTTACCTTTCGTTATATCTGTACCTGATATATAGAAGACCCTTTAATAAATGCTTGCTTATTTATTGATTAATTAATTGATTAGTTTACTGGAAAAATTGTGACTTTGTGAATCTGGCTGGTCAAAATATTTTCTGGAAAGAGATTCAGAGAAATAAAATGCTCATATTAGAGATTCTGGACACCATAAACAGTGATCCAAAAAACAGTGGAAGAGGCAATTGTCTCAGAACCCACTCATCCTGTCCCAAAGTTCACTTCATATAGACTTTGATGAATCACTGTGTCCATGCATAAATTGTTGCCTCTATCTGAGAAACGAGCAATCTATCAACTTCAGATCATGAACATTATGCAAAATTTTTAAGCTCAGCAAATAATACGCAGGTGAGCTTTCAGTTGTTGGAGCCCATGAAAAACACCACGATATGTATCTTTGTCATATCCTTGTGATAAGAAATGACAGGGGAGGTTATGAAGTGCTTTCCATTCCTTTGCTCCTCTCACCCTCTTTTGTGACAGGCATTGCAATGATTAATGTTATTTCAATAAACACCAAAAGAACTTCATGTGATTGACTTCCCATCATCATGGTTTCCTTCATTTGTAGTTCATTAATTCTCCACTTCCAAAATTCAGTTTTGCAATTACAGATGAAAGGAAATGAAGGAACAAAAAAAGAGAGTTCTCTGTTTGTTTGGTTAATTGTATGGCCTTTCTTCCATCAAAATCCAGAGGCATGCTGTTGCTGAGGAAATCTGAGTTTAAGTTTCATACAGGTGGCATTATTTTTAAATGTCAGATGTGTTTTTCGTTTGACTGCAAATGTCAGTGCTATTTTGTTGGAAATTGCTCTGTGTGTGTGTGTGTGTGTGTGTGTGTGTATGTGTGCGTGCGCTTTCTCTTCCAGTCTGATGAATTCAGGCAGGCCTTCGATCTTGGCCTCCACCTGCAGACATTAATAACTTCACAGAGTAAAACAGTATCATTTCTGGACTAGGCACCATGAATAAATCATAGATGAAAAGGAGGTTGGATGGGACAGTTCCTTCCTCAGGTGGGTGGGGAGTGGCAAGTCAGAAATCATTCTGGATCAGGACTGTCACCCAGTTTCCCATAGTCTTACATCACAGTATCTCATACATAGTAGGAGCTTACTACATCTTGAAATGTAAATTATAGGTTACACTATGCTATAGACATCTTCCATGATGGTCAAAAACAGATTTATACACAGACTCATAGAGGAGGAAAAATCTCTGTGTGATGTTTTAAGGGGTACCAGAAAGGCTTATTCTCTCAATCCCACAAATATCTTCCTCAATTCCCTGTCAGATACAGTGTCTGAAATTTTACCATTAGCATTTCTTATGGTAGGAATGAGAAAACAATGTGCTTGCAATGTGCCCAGTACCTGGTAAATACTAGAGATTCAAACTTTAAAAAGCAATAGTCCTTGCTCTCAGGGAGCTTACATTCTAGAACAGTGGAAGATGATCAGTGATGATGATAATGATACCTGATATTTATAACATGTTTTAAAGCTCAAAAAGCACTTTGCATATATTTTCTAACTTGATCATTACAATATCCCTGTGCAGTAGACTCTATTATTAAACCCAATTCACATATTGGGCAGTAGTCACCAAGAAGAATGTTTTGGTCTGGGAAGTTTCAGAATGTTTGCAGGAAGCCAAGGTCAGAAAACCTAACCTCAGAGTCAAGAGACCTATGTTCTAGTATCTATTCAGGCTGCTCACTCACTAGCATTTGACTTTGGGAAAGTTATTTTATCTTTCTCTTATAAATCTCTGAATCCTTTGGATTAAGGAACTTTTCTCTCCTAAAATTGCAGCATGGCATATTGGACAGAGTGCTAGATTTGGAATCAGAAAAATGAGTTTAAATCCTATCTCTTGACACTAGCTGCATTATTTATTTTCTATGTGATGTGATTTATACGTGTCTCACGTATCTCCTCAAGAGACAATAGTAATTGCTCATATTTAAGTAGACTTTAGGGCATCTAGTGGCACAGCAGATAGAACAGTGGGCTTGGAATCAGGAATACTGATCTTCCTGAGTTCAAATCCAATTTCAGACACTTACTAGCTATGTGACCCTCATCTAATGAAGTCACTTGACTATTTTCCTCAATTTCCTCTTCTGTAAAATGAATTGAAGAAGAAAATGGCAAAATATCCAATATCTCTGTCAAGAAAACCTCAAATAAGGTCACAAAGCATTAGACACAACTGAACAACTCAAAAGTAGACTTTTAAAGTTTGCAGAGCACTTTTTTTTCATAATTTTTTCTACTAAGTAGTGTAGTAAAAACTCCTTAATTTCAAAATCAATCTGTTTCACAGATGAGAAAAAATGAGCCTGAAGAAATGCTAAGTGACTTGCCAAGGCCAGACCTAGTAAGTGGCAAAGGCAGGATATAACAAACGTCTTCCAACTCTAAATCTACTGGCTGGGAGGGAGCCAGACTCCTCTAATAAAGTGTTTTTGACTCAGAACCTTGGTCATCCGAGGTGATTGTTTTTTCCCACAAGTTTCTCCAATAAGAGACATGCCATTCATTTCCTATTTCACTGAAATCAAGGACATATAGCATTATTTTCCACATCCCTCCTCACCAAGTCAATATATTTCTTTGTGTCTTCAGAAGCTATACTTCTGCCTCTTAGCAAGGTTATATTTTTTCCACTGGTATTCTCAGTGCCTTCTCCAGCTTCTAACAAAGATATTAATTCTCCACTAATTATTTCTTTCTCCAACATCTTAAACTTCTCTACAAATTCAACATTTAAAAAAAAAACAATTCATCCTCTTCACCATAAACTATATTGCCTCAGGTCACTCTGGGCATCATCCCCTCTCTGGCCCAGTTAGAATCTCAGAGACATATTTTAATGAACGTAGAAGGACCCCAGACCAAAGAGATCTTAAAGGAAGGAAAGAGACCCACATGTGCAAAAATGTGGTGGCAGCCCTCTTTGTTGTGGCGAGAGACTGGAAACTGAGTGGATGCATATGAGTTGGGAGTGGCTGAATAAATTATGATATATGGATGTTATGGAATATTATTGTTCTATAAGAAATGACTAGCAGGATGATTTCATAGAGACCTGGAGAGACTTACATGAACTGATGCTGAGTGAAATGAGCAGAACCAGGAGATCATTATACACAGTAACAAGAAGATTATGTGATGATCAGTTCTGATGGATGTGGCTCTTTTCAATAGCAAGATGATTCAGGCCATTTCCACTGTTTTTGTGATGAAGAGAGCCATCTGCAACCAGAGAGAGGACTATGGGGACTGAGTAGATCATAATATAGCATTTTCATCCTTTTTATTGTTGTTTGCCTGAATTTTGTTTTCTTTCTCATTTTCTTCTTTTTGATCTGATTTTTCTTGTGTAGCATGATAATTGTAGAAATACATATAAAAGAATTGCACATGTTTACCATATATTGGATTACTTATTATCTAGGAGAGGAGGTAAAGGAAAAGGAGGCAAAAATTTAGAACACAAAGTTTTGCAAGGGTGAATATTGAAAATTATCTGTGCATATGTTTTGAAAATAAAAAGTTTTCATAATAAAAAAGCAGCCTAGAGTGGGGACTTATAAGTAAATATTTGCCTTCAAAGCAGAATTAATAGGAGTCTTGTCAAATAGGGAGAAAAATGAGACTAAGCCAAGTCAGATGGCAACATAGCTAAAACTAGCAAGTATTTTCTAAACCATCACATTTTTTATAATGCTTTTCATTAGCAGCTTTTTTTTAATCCCTTCACATTTTCAACAGAAAAATCTCCATGGAGAATCTTTAAAGGTTTGGAAAGATCAATGTAAAAACAAAACCTGTGCCAGTCCAAATGATCAAAGATGTGAAGAAAAACATTTTGAAAGGGGACTTGAAGATGAATGGAGAATAATCAAGCCCAATGTGACCTAAGAAACCATTGACAAGTGTTAATTTTGTCTTGCTTTGGATTGGAGGAATTTATTACACGCTTTTCCTTTTTCTTTTCTGGATATATTGATGTTTAAATGCATGTTGCCTTATACTGTATTCTAAGCAACTCAATCTGGCATTATAGAAAGAGCCTAGGTAGTAATGCAGCCAGTTGATTGCTGCCCTGGTTCATTTAGAACTTTGCTGCCCTTTACTGGACCCTGTGAGTCTAGCAAGACTAAAGCATCCCTCCAGCCTAAATTTAACCACCTAACTCCCAGTGTTCCAAAGCAGACTTATGGACCTTTCTTTGATTTTTTCACTGGGATTCACTTCTATGTCATTCATCCCCAAGCCCAATCTGACCTTGAAAAAATGCCTTTATCAGTTTAACTTTATTTTCCCAGAGAAAAGATACTGAGAAAGTTCACTCTTATGTTACACACACACACACACACACACACACACACACACACACACACACACACACACATGCATGCACCCCCTCCAAAGGAAATGCATAATAAAAGAGCACATAGAGCCAAATGTATCATATGGGGAACTTCCTAAGTAGACATTTCTTGAGAGTTTCATGGTTTTCTTTAATGTCTCCATTTTGAAGGCTGAGTACAAAATCCTGCAATAAGGAGTGAGGCCAAGAATTCACTAAGTCGCTGCCATGCTGCTGATGAAGTAGGAATAAAAACACAATAGTTATGCATGGTTAATGTGAGACTCTTACTATAATATGAAAAACCAGGAAAATTTGCCATGTCTGAGTGATTCAGCTATAATACAAGGGGAATAACTTGTGTGAATACATTTAAAATCTGTGATTAGCTCCTCTAATTCAGAAACAATGTACCATGAAGTCATCATTTTTGTACCTGACTTCTTCAGAAGTCACCTGTTAGGTCACACATCATTACAACTAGATTACTGTAACTTCTAAAGTTTTATAGAAGAAAAGAAAAAAATCACAGTTTTAAAATATAATTTCAGGTAGTCAACAACCCATGTATTACTTCCTCTTTCTAGAAACCCTCCCTTTTTCTTTTTCCATATGCAGTCCTTCAAGGCCCAACTCAATACCTTCCTCCTACACAAGTTTTTCCTGGGTCAAAGCAGTCCACAGTAAACCCTCTCCTATGACCCCATATGATGGCATAAAATGTAATGTTTATTTTAGTCCCTCAACACATATTATCTTGAAATATCTAAATTGTGGTCATAAAGTGTTATTTAACTTTTGAGATATTGTTTAACTTTACATGTTCATAGAAGCAGCAGAAATCAAATGTTAAAAAATCCTAGATTTAACAGTGAAAGAGTCTTTGGTCATCTCATTTCACAGATGAGAAAACTAAGACCCAAAGGAATTAATTAACTTGCTCAAACTCACAGAGTGAAGTGGCAGAGTTAGGATTCAATCTCACATCTCTATATTTAGTGTTCATCTCACTATAGCTTGCTGTCAGAAAGGGTGAGGAAGAAGGGAGGAAGGGGAAGAAGATGGGAGGAAGGGGAGGAAGAGAAGGAAGGGGGAAGAAAGGAGAAGGAAGAGGGCAAGAGAAGGAGAGGAAGAAAAAAGGAAGGGGAGGAAGAGGGGAGAAAAGGTAGGAAGAGGGGAGGGAAGGTAGGAAGAGGGGAGGAAGGAGAGGAAGAGGGGAGGAAGGGGAGGAAGAAGGAAGGGGGAGGAAAGGAGAAGGAAGAGGGCAAGAGAAGGGGAGGAAGAAAAAAGGAAGGGGAGGAAGAGGGGAGGGAGGGAAGGAGGGAGGGAGAGAAAGAGAAAGTGAGGGAGAGAGGAAGAGGGAAGGAAACCACAAGACCTGGGATCAAATCTTATCTCTGCCATTTAATAACTATGTGAGCTCGAATAAATTACTTAACCTCTCAGAATCTCTGTTTCATTGTTCATAAAGTGAAAATTAGATTTTATCAATTAACAAACATGTCTTAAGTACCTAGTACATACCAAACAGCAGTCAATCAATCTTTTAAAAGTATCTATTCTGCACTAGACTCTGTTGGATGCAAAGAAACACTAAAAAAAAAAAAAATCTCTGCTCTCAAAATTACATTCAAATATGGTAGAAAATAAGCAACAGGTATCATGAAAACAAACACAAAGTAGCTAAATAGAAGGTAGTTTGGGATGAAAGTCACCATTAGTTGAGGGCATGAGTAAGGTCTTCATGTAGAAAGAGATGCTCAAGTGGAGAAGAGAAGAGAGGGGTTCTATTGGGCAGATGTGTGAACGACTTGCATTCCATGACTCTAGAGAACTAAATTAGAGGCTTCAGAAGACCACCTAACCTCATATTGCCCTGAAAAAAATTGAAGCCATCCCTTCATCTTAAAATTCCAAACCTATGAATAAATAAGAATCTCTTCCCTTTGAAACATGGAGGAGTATTCAAAGCTGGGACTCCTCTCTCTGGGATGGCATGTTTCTTCCAAACCATTCCAAGTCTTCTTTGCTCAGTTTTTGCCCTACTTACTTTGAGAAAGCTTCTCTGATAATTCCAGTTTATTGTTCTCTGCACCTATCTAAATACCATTGGTTTGGGTAATCTTATATTAATTATATATTTGTTGTTTTTGTAAGATCATTTTTCAATCAGGTCTGATTCTTCATGACCCCATTTGAAGTTTTCTTAGCAGAGTTACTGGAATGGTTTGCCATTTCCTTTTCCAGCTTATTTTACAGATAAAGAAACTGAGACAAAGTTAAATGACTTGCCCAGGGTCACACAATTAGTAAGTATTGGAAGTCAGATTTGAACTCAGAAATATGTCTTCCTTGCCTTGTATTATTACCTGATTCATAATGGTTTGGGTTTGAGTTAATTTTGGTTTTGTTTTTCGGGAGATGGAATAGGCAGGAGGGGATTATTTGTTTGTTTTTCCAATGACACTAAACTCTTTAAGAATAAGGATCATTTATTTCCTTCCCATGGCTTGGAGTACCAAGCATACACATAACTGTTGATCAAAAGTACTTGTTCATAGATTTGTTGTCATTTGTCCTTCCTACCAAAAAAGGACCTTGACTTCAAGAAGGTGATGACATGGCTTGCAAATGAATTAGATTTAAGTGAGTGCAAAGTCATTAGATTCACTTTCACCTCTGGAGCCAGTGGCAAGATATAGATCAGGATGACAGAGATGGCTCTGGATGTAATGGGAGATCTTGGACTTTTTAAGTCAGTCTTTCCTAAGTTTCAATTTGTCTGAGCAATGCCCCTTCAGTGATTAGGGCTAGGCATGAAATGAGGCAGAGAATGTCCTCTTTTACCTAGTCCAAAAAAAAATGAATCTGGGAACCTCAGGGTTTCTGACCAAAACAGAAGCAACGTCTTTCTTTCCTTCTTAAGCCATCTGAAATCATTAAGTAATCTGCCCAGGGTCACACAACTAGGAAGTATTAAGTGTCTGAGACCATATTTGAACTCAGGTCTTTCTAACTTCAGGGCCAGCACTCTATCCAGTGTGCCATCTAGCTGCCCCAATAGAAGCAATTTCTAGTTACCTTCACTCTGAGATAATTAGGGCCAAACAATGACTTAACTGACTTTGTCCAGATACCCAGAGAGGCTAAGTAATTTGCACTACTTTGCACAAAGTGGTAAAGAACAGAGGAAGCATTTGAACACAGACCTTGAATATTTGCTTTTCTACTGAACAAAGATATTGAATTGAATTGAATTGAAAAAAGTTTGATTGATAGCTTTAATAATGAAGTTTCTTTAAGGCACCTGGAAACTCTTATTCTAAAGGCTAAATATAATGACAGGATATTATAAAAGGCAAGTAGAGCAGCAATTCAAGCACATGTATTGGTTCATTGAGAAATATCATTCTGTAGATTAAATATGAATATTTTTGATTGCTGTACAGCTATCCTTTGAAGACTGAATGATTTCATTAAGATGTTTTGAGTTCAAGCGAAAGGGTTCAATATATTTATCATCTTTGCTTCTTCCTATTTACTATCATTATCATTCAATCCTATCTCTATTTTTCCATTCTCAATTTGTGGAAAAGATCCATTTAAATACATGCTAGAACTACAAGGACTGGGTTAGAATCAGATTTGACTTTGGAGATCATTCTTGCCTTTAATGTGTCCTGCTTCTAAATCTTTCAATTCAGCAAATCCTCTGCTAGGGGTTGCAGTTGGTCCAAAATGATGTAACTTTGATAAAGTGCTTACACTTCTCCACATAACAGAGAGACCCTGTCTTATCAGCTCCCTTATAATAATAACTAACATTTATATAGTATTATGTGCCCAGCATTGTGCTAAGTATTTTAGAGATATTGTTTCATTTAATCCTCACAAAAATCTGAGGCAAGTGTCATTAGCCCCATTTCACAATGACTTGCCCAGAGATTATATTCACTCACTTGCCTGAGATTATATTTGAATTCAGATCTTCCTGACTCCAGATTCAGTGTTCTATCCACTTTAACATTTATATGTTGCATATATTTCTTCATGTGGCAAGGAGATCAAACATTTGCTATTGGAGGCAGTTGCTGGACTTTTCTTGTCTCTTTGATCATTTATCTCTTCATAAATTAAACTTCTGTATAAAAATTATTGAAATTGGTGTTGATACCCATATCCTTTTGTAAGCCTTGCACAGTGCCTTCAAGGAGTTTTCAGCACTGTTAAAATGAGACATTTATACAAATATATATACTATAATGTAGCTAAATGCCAAAAGACTGTACTTTGAAAAGACAATAACACTGCTTCTGGTGCACAGAGAGACCCTTAATCCTAAACAGACTAGATTTCCTAGTGAAGGTGATATTGCCCTGAGTATTGAAAGGTTTCAACCAGTAGAGATCTGGGAGAAAAGGAATCGCATGTGAGTGGAGTGGAAGCAAAGGCACAAAAGCAGGAAACCAGAGGGAATGTTGTGAAGTCCACCGAGAATTTGCTATGGCTTCAGACTAGACAATTTGTAAACCAACAATCAGAAAACAGAAGCTGCAACTTGCATAGAACCCCAAAGCCCTAAGGGACCCAAATATGACAAACTCTTAATGGAGGCTGATTGTATCTAACTCTGAACTCTGTGCAGGATTTAGGGACTGGACCTTCATTGACCCTTTCCTACCAGTTCTCCCATATATCTCTCCATCGATGGCTATAGAATCTCCACTGACTTTTTGTTCCAGTAGTACTCTTCTGACTTTGTTTGTGTTTTGATGTACTTGCTTCCTCTCTCTCAGCTGAACTTTGCCCACTAGAAGAATGATCCTAGATGGTTTCCCTGTGGGCTTAAGCATGTGAAAGATGTCCCAAATTTATGCAGCCCTCCACAAAGTACTTTCAACTCATCTTTGAAGGCAAATTTGGCAATGGTCTTTATTGGACTGAGATTGACTCAGACTGGTCCCTTGATGCTTTAATTTCTATATTGAAATGAAGTTAGGCACTTATAAATAATTAAAAAGTTGCTGGATTTTTAAGAGCGTTACTTAGCCATAGATAGCTAGATTGTATAGTAGGTAGACTGCTGAGATTGAAGTCAGGAAGACTCATCTGGCATCAGACAATGACATATTGTGTGACCCTGACTAAGTCATTTAACCCTGTTTACCTCCGTTTCATCATATGTAAAATGAGTTGAAGAAGGAAATGCAAATCATTTCAATATATTAGCTAAGAAAATCCCAAATGGGGTCCCAAAGAGTTGGACATAATTAAAATAACTGAATAACAACAACAAAACCTATTAGCCACAGCATAGAAGGGATACTCCACAAAAACACAGTACTTAATTCAGAAAGACTTTCTACTACTTTACTTTCCTTTTCCCATATAGTAAGCACTTTAAAATATATTACATGAACATGTGTTCTTGTCTGTCTCATCCATTAGATAAACTACTTGAAGGAACTTTTTTTTCCCTTTTTGTCTTTGTATCTTCAATGCTAGTAGTGTCTCATACATGGATACAGTTTCCAATCATAAGATTAGCAACCCTGCCTTGACTTCTCATTCCTTGCAACTCTTGCCCTTGTCCTCTAGTAAATCCTCCAGAAAGGGCCATTCAATGTGCTCCAGCCCTTTTTTTTTTTTTTTTACTACATTGATACCAGTGAAAGATGTCAGGTGTCCATCATCCATCTCTCCACTCCTGCCTCTTTTTCTGATGATACCTCTCTCCAATGATATCTTATTTCCTACTTATCCTGAAATCCATTATTGTTAATAAATGGCAACCTATTCAAATTCACCATGTATTTCTATGTCATCCTTTGTGTAAACCAAAGCAATAATTTCTAGAGACTAGTACTCTGTACCTCACATCAGCAGAAGAATTTTGATTTTTTTTAATTGGTCTTTATTTTAGGGATTAACAAAAACATCAGTTTCCCAAAAGCAATCTAACTTTCTACTCTCTTCCTACTTAATTTTGAACCCATTTTAGAAAGGATAAAAATAAATTTCTGTTCATTTTAAAATATATAGAGAAAGTAGAGATTAGGTGAAAATATGCTAGAAATATGAAATGTTACATGCATTTTAAGCGAGATCACTGTACTATTCATTTTATTTAATTGTTTTACCTAATCACAAGAGACCTTTCATGGGGTTAGAATGATCTATAAATATATTCAGTATAAAAACAAAATATGTTAATGAGATTAAACTCACTAAGAAAAATCTATTCAATAATACAAATAGTAGACACTTCAATCTTTGTTGAATTGTTAAAATAAGGGTTTTCAATGACATGGTCATCCATCTAAGTATTAATTATGTGATACCTAGAGATTTTGTGTATGGGAACATTTTGGGATAATCATGATTATTTGGGGAATAGGATTTAAAATGTCAGGGAAAAAAACCATCAAAACAATTGAATTGCATTTTTAACTTATTTTAAAGCAGCTCCCTACAACCCAGGGAAAATTTAATCCCTTTCTCATTGAAGAAATTGAACATTAATTTAGACTCATTAAACAAGCCCATTATGAGACAGATAAGTTTCTTGCCTATGAATTAAAAACTTAAAAGGAAAAATATATTTAAGAAAACAAGTCCATCTTTAAAAACAAACCACATTATCCTTGTAGGTATCAAAAACACTACTCATGGAATTCAATTCATTTTTTCTCTTATGGCAATGATGCATTTATCTGTCATCATCAGGCTATGAGCTGTTCCACATAAATGAATGTTATAAAAAATTGAAACTTACTTCTCTCTCATGGGAAAACTTATATAATTTGCTGCACAGGCCATATTCAAAGCTTTGCCAGCATGGTAGAGCTACTAGAGCTTGCACTGTCGGCATAAATTTTATACAGACTGCATGCTGATCATAAGTATAGAATATTTTGATGTCTGATGGGAAAAAAAGTACACAATACCAAAGGGATAGATAGGATTATTACTATTCTGGAAGTCTTTGATGTCACACAATCTATTTTGGTGCAGGCAAAACTAGAAATCATACTAGTTCATTATAATTAGCAAAACACTACTGAAAATATTTGTCACTTTTTTTTTAAAGTTATTGTGGAAGAAAAAAATTCTTTTTTTTACTTCCTCCTCAGCTGAACTTTGTCCTAGAAGTTTATCTATGAACTTAGGCATATAAAAGGTGTCCTAATGGCAAATTTATTCAGTTCTCCACAAAATAGTTCCAACTCATCTTTGAAATTTGATGTCACTCTTTATTGGATTGAGATTGACTCAGACTGGTCCTATATTTGAATCAAATGAGGCACTCATAAATCATTCAAAAGTTGTTGGATGTTTTAAGAGTTTTATTTAGCCAATGACAGCTAGATTGCATAATGGATAGCGTGCCAGGACTGGAGTCAGGAAGATTCATCTTCATGATTCAAATCTGGCCTCAGACAATTACAAGTTGTGTGACCCCGGGCAAGTCACATAACCCTGTTTTCCTCAGTTTCATATTTGTAAAATGAGCTGAAGAATCTTTTTTAAAAAAAGGCATTTTATTTGGAAAAGACTACCTATATATACATGTGCTTTGTTTTCTAAATTTGACCTCCCCCAAGATTTTGATTTATGAAGATAGTTCAAGCATTCATTTATCCATTCAAACCATTCATTCATTGAACAACTATATATTAGATGCCTACTATATACAAAGCCCTATGACATGTGTTAGGAGAAATATAAAGTCTGTTAAAGTATAATTAATATGCCCTGGAGTCTTCAAGTGGTAAATAAGCAATATTATGAAATAAACATATTATGGATATATACTTACTTTAATCCATAGTTTAACATAATATGGACATAAAAAAGTAAAAGTTTTATGTGAGGTCAAACTAAGGAACAGTTATTTTCAACTGGGAGAATAAGGGAAATCTTGATGGACAAGTTGCCATTTGACTTAGGTTTTAAGGAATAGAAAGGATTTCTCAAAAGATAGCAATATTCATGAAGGTATTTCCAACAGATAGAGAGAAAAGTAGGAGTTCTCCATTGAAAAATATTCCATAAAAGAAGAAATTACAATACCAAAAGAACCATATAATGCAATCTAATTGCATTCTAATGCAGTCTAATTCTATGATATTATGGAAATAAAATATCCATATAGTTAAATAAAACTTGGTTTATTTTGATTAGGGTGATTGAAGATTCTGCCCTCACTTCCTCTGTCCCCCTGTCCTTTGTTCTTCTTACCTTTAATTAACCAATTCAACTTTCCATTCTCCTTTACTCTTGAATTCTATGTCCTTTTGTCCTATTTTCATTCATCCCTTTACAAACCCTAGTCCTTGATTCCTACTATCATTTGTTTACTTTATCTCATGCTACTATATGCCATTGACAGAACTCATACAGCATGATAGCTGACTCCCTTACCAAAAAAATGTTACTTAATCATAACTGGCTCCTCATTAATGTACACTAATTTTGACTCTTCCCTGATTGACTCTGTGTTCCAAACTTTCTATTTTCTTCTCAAGTCATCTTCAACATCCTGTTAAGTCCACCCTACCCAACATCATCCCCAATTCCTGCCCAGCAGGGAATTTTGCTTCATATTTAACAAAAAATAACTGAGGACATTCTCTTTAAGTTATCTCTCCTTTCCATTGACACAATTCAAATTAGATCAACACCATTCACTCTTCTCCTCCATTTGCTCCCATCTTGGAGGATAAAGGGACCTTCTTATTTGTCAACATCAGCACCAACATCAACATCTCTACTTATGCTCTGATCAAATCCCCTTCTGTCTGCTCTGGAAGGCTACCTCTTCAATTATCATCTTTCTGTTCTTCAGTCTTCCTTATCTACTGATCTCTTCTCTTTTGACTACCAAAAAATATGCACCCAAATCTTTTCCATCACTTAAAAAAAAAAAGATTCACAAGCTTCCTCTCAAACTTTCATTTTCTCTCTCCTTCATGTCAGTCAAACTCCTAGAAAAAGCTGTCTATGTATCTTGTCTCCAATTTCTCACTTATCAACCACTTACAATCTGGTTTCATCCCCACTGCTTCACTGAATTTTTGCTCTTTAAAGTTACCAATAATCTCTGTATTGTTAAATGTAAAGGCTTTTTTTTTATTCTTCATCCATGTTGACCTCTCTATAGGGTTTGATAACATTAATCATCCCTTTTCCCAATAAGATCAGGGGTGAAACAAGAATGCCCATTAACACTACTATTATTCAATATTGTACTAGAAATGTTGGCTCTACCAGTAAGAAAAGAAAAAAAAATTAAAGAAATTAGAGTAGTCAATGATAAGATAAAACTATCACTCTTTGCAGATGATATGATGATATACTTAGAGAATTTTAGAAAATCGTCCACAAACCGACTTAAAACAATTAACAGCTTTTGCAAAGTTGAAGTATATAAAGTAAACCCAGACAAATCATCAGCATGTCCATATATTACTGACAAATCCCAGCAGTAAGAAATAGAAAAAGAAATTCCATTTAAAATAACTGTAGGCAAAATTAAATATTTGGGCATTTATCTGCCAAAAGAAACCCAGGAACTAACTATTTGAACACAATTACAAAAATACTCTTCACACAAATAAAATTAGATCTAAATAACTGGAAGAATATCAAGTGCTCATGGGGTAGGCCTACTTAATATAATAATGACAATTCTATATAAAATAATCTAGTTATTTAGTGCCACTCAATCACACTATCAAAAAATATTTTATAGAGCAAGAAAAAATAATAACAAAATTCATCTGGAAGAACAAAAAGTCAAGAATATCAAGGGAATTAAAAGAAAAAAATACAAAGGATGATCACCTACCAGTACCAGACCTAAAACTATATTATAAAGCAGCAGTAATCAAAACCATTTGATACTAACTAGGAAATAGAGTTGTGGATCAGTAGAATAGATTAAATAGATGTGACACAATTATCAATGACTATAGTAATCTAGTATTTGAAAAATCCCAAAATTCCAGCTTCTGGAATAAGAACTCACTATTTCACAAGATTGCTTGGACAACTGAAAAATAATATGTCAGAAACTCAACATAGACATACATTTCACACACCATACCATAAAGGCCTCACTTCTAAAATATATAAAGAACTGTGTCAAATTTATGAGTAAAAGTTATTCTCCAAATAATAAATGGCCAAAGGATATGCACAATTTTCAGATAAAGAAATTAAAACCATTTCTAGTCATATGAAAAAATGATCTAATCAACATTGATTAGAGAAATGCAAATTAAAACAATGCTGAGGTACCACCTCACATCTTTTAGATTGACTAAAATAGAAGGAAAAGATAATGATAAATGTTACAAGGGATGTGGGAAAACTGGACACTTATACATTGTTGGTGGAACTGTGAACGGATCTAACCATTCTACAGAGCAATTTGGAACTATGCTCAAAGGGCTATAAAACCGCATATTCTTTGATCCAACAGTGTCACTACTGGATCTATATCCCAAAGAGATCATAAAAGAAGAGAAAGGACACATATGAGCAAAAATGTAGTAGCTCTTTTTGTGATAGCAAAGAATTTGAAAATGAGTAGATGCCCATCAGTTGGGGAATTATGGTATATGAAAGTAATGGAATATTATTGTTTTAAGAAATTATGAACAAGCTGATTTTAGAAAGGCCTGGAAAGATTTGCATAAACTGATGCTGAGTGAAACAAGCACAGTAACAAGCAAGATTGTGCAATGATCAACTAATGAAAGATTTGGTTCTCAGCAGTTCAGTGATCCAAGTCAATCTCAATAAATGATGGATAGAACATGCCATCTGCATCCAGAGAGAGAACTATGGAGACTGAATGTTAACACTTTTTTTTCATTTTTTCTTCCATTTCACCTGAGTTTGGAGAAGTTACAAGATTATTTCACACCACCACCAAGAGTTATTTTGACCTAAAGAAAATCAGAAACTACCCTTTTTCTTGCTCTCCTCAGTGTCTCCCAATATCTTTCCGCCAATCTGAACACTCACCTCAGTCTCCAGATATTCTCTTCTAATAAGAAACCAGATGTCTTAACCCTTTCATTCTGTTTTCCATTGCCTCCAAACTATATATTAACTAGGTAAAAACCAATTTTCTGATTTCTTAGCTACCAAGAATCCTAAACCCAGTTTATTTTGCAATTGAATATATTGCTCAATAAATCATTTGTCTGGATGATTCTCAGTTTTATTATTTAATTATGTGCCTCATGCTTGTGTGCCTTTACATAATTGTCCCCAATTCTGAAATTATTTCTCTCCCCACTTCTACCTCTTAGAATCCCTCACTCCCTTCAAGGCTAATCTCAAATGCCAAGTCCTTCAAGAAAATAGTTGTCAATGTTTTCTGTCCTGAAATATTACAAATACATATAAATGTATAGATATAGATAAGTATCTCTGTGTTTGTATGTGCGTATGTATATGCATGTGTATATATTTACACATATATGTATACATATGTAATTTATTCAAAATAAATATATATAATTCACTAACAGATATAAATACATATACATATATTTTGCATTTATTTATCTATGAACATGCTGCAATCCTTCAGTGGAATGTAAGCTCCTTTGAAGGCAAGATTTATTTCACTTTTATATTTTTATTCCTAGGGCCTACTAGTACACTACCTGGCACACAAGAGACCTAATAGACATCATATTGATTGATTGCTTAATGTTTTAAAATTATATAGATTCAATTTAAGTTTTTAGAGGGAAAATAAACTAATAACATGTTTTGATTGAATCTTCTGTTTATGTAGCATTAGGCTATGTACTAGAAGAGAATGAAAAAATCTAAGCGTGGTCCTTGTTCTCTAAGAACTCATAGTCTACTTAAGATCAAAATATGAAATAATTAAGAAAAGCATAGTATTTCTCCATGTGATATAAAATGTAAGTATATTCAAAATTCAAAAAAGGAAAAGATGACGCCTGCCTAGGGTATACAGGAAAATCATACTGTAAAAGATAGGACTTGAGTTTTACCTAAAGAATGACCTAAAGAATGATAAATGTTTGTGCTATTTCATGAATTAAAAATAATTTTTTTAAAGAATGATAAAGATCCAGATAAGGCTGGATAAAACAGGAAGGCACTCGGGGCAGATAGAACAGAGTGAACCAGGAAGATCAGAATGAGTTCAGTGTGTGTGTGTCAGTGGCAATGGGGAAAATTGCCTTGCCTAAAACAGGGTGAAAATGTCCATCAAAGGTAGCTAGGTGGCTCAATGGATAGAGCATCAGCCCTGAAGTCAGGAGGACCTGAGTTCAAATCTAGTCTTAGACACTTAATACTTCCTAGTTGTATAACCCTTAACACTTAACCCCAATTGCCTCAGCAAAAATAAATAAATAAAAAAAAAATAAAGAAAGTATCCATCAAACTTGGAAGGCACCTTGCAGATCATTTAGTCTGAGTGATTCGTTTTAAATTGAGGAAACAAAAAGAAGAAAGTTTTAAAGGTTTGACTGGACAGCAAATTCAAATCCAAGTTTAATTACTATTTATGTTACTTCTTACTACACTCTGAGAGGGTGGAGTCAGGTTATTACATAAGACCTTAAATGAAAGGCTATATAACTAGTACCACATTGCAACCTGAAAACAGAGCACATCAGAGCATCCTTCTCCAATATTCTCTTGCAACTTTTGAACTACATGCAGGGAGTTGAATTTGAATGGAGCCTTAGAGATCACTTAATCCATCCTCCATATTTTACAAACAAGAATATTAAGACCAGAAATGTGAGATGACTTATCCTTGGTCACACAATTAGTCTTGGACAAAGCTGGGACTGCCTTAAAATCAGGTCTTTGGTCTTCATGCAGAGCATTCTTTCTTTTGCATCATTCTTTAGGATGGGGCTAGCCCTCATCCCAAACCAATCATCTTGTCCCTTAGTCAGAAAGGTCAAATCAAGAATGCTGGATTTCATTTGATTCACTTGGCAAAGCTTCCCAAGTGCAAGAGTGCAAGTAAAACAGTCGCACTTAATTTATAATTAACATCTTTTATATCCATTCACTTGATAGTGGGGAACAAATAGCAGCCAGGGCTTGTGGTCTGTGTCCTCATGAATGTCAAAACTGTCAGATGAGTTTGACTTCGATGAAATGCAGCAGCTTTGATTTATTGGACCCTGCAAGTTTGAAATAGAAAATCACAACATTAAGAGTATTATGCAGAATAAATTAACAAGCTCCATTTTTCTCACAAGATGCTGAAACCTACCTGCCACCTGTCATTAAATTCACTGTTGTAATAGACACAAATAATGAACTAAACTGGAGGGCAGAGCAAAGTATTTAGGGATTTCAGGAAATTTAACTAGGTGGGTTAGGTTTTAGCAATTTTAAAAAAAAAATAGAAAGAGGAAACGTGGCAATGTGCCCAATCTAATAAGTACCCTTTACACACAGCACAAGGTCTCACATAAAGAAGTGGCCCATTTTCCATTCCATCCTGGCTTTTCTAGATTTCTGCTCTGTCATCTCTCTGACTCATCTTCAGTGTCTCCTATTGCTTACAAATGCACCCTTGTCTTCCCCATCAGACAAAACAAAACACCTTTACCTGAACCAATCACCCCTGTTAGCTGTTGTCTTATGTCCTTTTTTCCTAAGTGGCTAAACTCCTCAAGAAAGCTCCCTCCAACTGCACATTTACTGTCTATCCTGTCTATTTTAAACTCCAATCTAGCATTTACTTTCATCATTCAATTGCAACTGTTCTCTCTAAATTACTGATGATTTCTTAATTGCCAAACTTAATGGTCTTTTCTCAGTCCTTATCCTTCTTGATAACTCTGCAGACATTGTTCATCAGCTTCTTTTCCAACATTCTCTTCTCTTAAGTTTTCACAACCCTCTTTTGGTTCTTCTCTTGCCTAAATAATGGTTCCTGCTCATTTCTCTTTTGCTGGATTTTACTTCAGGTTGTGTGGGTTTCTAAGATTCTATCCTGGGTCCTCTTTTTTTTGCCCTCTATATTATTTTACTTTATTTATAGTCTCTATGGGTACAAATATCATATGATTACTGTTTACATATCTATCTCTCTTTCTCTGTGTGTCTCTCTCTCCCTCTCTTTTTCCCTCTCTCTGTATCCCTCTCTGTCTCTCTCTTTCTCTCTCTCTCTCTCTCTCTCTCTCTCTCTCTCTCTCTCTCTCTCCCTCCCTCCCTCCCTCCCTCCCCCCCTCTGTCTCTCTCTCTCTCTGTCTCTCTCCCCCCCCTCTCTCTCCCCCCCTCTCTCTCCCCCCCTCTCTCTCCCTCTCTCTCTCTCTCTCTCTCTCTCTCTCTCTCTCTCCCCCCTCTCTCTCTCCCCCTCTCTCTCTCCCCCCCTCTCTCTCTTCCCCCCTCTCTCTCTCCCCCCCTTCTCTCTCTCTGTCTCTCTGTCTCTCTCTCTGTCTCTCTGTCTCTCTCTCTGTCTCTCTCTCTCTCTCTCTCTGTAGCTCTTTCTGTCTCTGTCTCTCTGTCTCTATCTCTGTCTCTCCCCCTCCCTCTCCCATTCCTCTTTCAGTCTCTACCTTCCCCTCTCTTTCTATACACACACACACACACACACACACACCCATAGATATAAATACAGACATCTTGAGTCCCAATCTTTTATGACCAATTGCTTCTTAAATATATCAAATAGAATGTCGAATGTCTATAGAGATCTCACATTCAGCATGTCCAAACAGAATTCACTCTTTTTCCCTGAATCTTTCCTCTTCTTCAAACTTTCTTAATACTGTCAAGGTCCATTGCCTTCCAGTCATGCAGGTTTATAACCTCATTGTTATTCTTGCCTTCCTCACTCCATACACATGTCCCATACATCTAATCTCTTGTTCAGTCTTACCATCTCTATCTTCATACTATCTCCCATGTAAGTATATGGGAGATCCCCCTTCATTCCTCTCACAGACACCTGCCTATGCAGACCCTCAGAATCTCATTACTGGATTATTGACATTATCATCTGACTTGTCTCCCTATTTCAAGTCTCTCTATACCAATTTATCTTTTAATCAACTTCCAAAGTCATTTTCCTAAAACATAGCTCTTACCAACCCCTCCCCGCCAACACACATACACACTCAATAAACTCCAATGGCTCCCTATTATCTTTATGACTACATATAAAACCCTCTGTTTAGTTTTTAATGTCTTTAGTGACCTGGCTTCTGCATGTCTGTTCAGCTTTCTAAGGTATTACTTCCTTACTCTTACTTCCACATGCCCTACAAACCAGAAACACTGAACTCCTTACTGTCCTTAGGTCAGACACCTACTCTCCCAGTGCTGTGCCTTTGCACTGGCGTTTGGAAGGCTCCACCACTCCCTCACCTCTGTCCCCTTGTTTTTGTGGCTTCCTTACAGGCTCAGCTCAAATCTCCCCTTCTTTAGGAGCCCTTTATAGCCCTGGCTTGTAGCGCTTTCCCATTTAAATTGTCTATAACTTACATGTAAATTCTTTTACATGTTGTCTCTGCTTTGAAGGTAGGTACCATGTTTTTACCTTTTTCTGACTCCTGTCTCTTAATACATTTCATGGCATATAGTTGGTGGGGTAGGTGCTTAATAAATGCACACTGACTTAATGACCAATAGATAAATCTGTGAGAAGCAAAACATTTATTTTTCTTCTTGAGTAACTAGCCTCGAGTAACTAGGTGAGGTTGGCAGAAAAAGACTGAAAAACCCATAAAATTCTCCCTGAGGCAAGCAGGAAAGGACATTGATGGAGTCAAGTCAATTTTACAGTACTTCTTTCTGTGGAGGTCATGGGTAGCCCCAACTTGCTGCATACAGTCAGAAATCCAAGTTAAGTCCAACCCCTGAGGTTATATCCCCTATAAATCTGTCCTTGGCTCATGCTATCATTGCTGAATTCCTTCTGCCTCATGGTATCTTTCTCCTTCTTACAGCTAACTAACTACAAGCTCTCCCAACTCTATTTCATATTTACCATTCCTGATGTCTATCGTATCTTTTCTTTCTATCTGTAAGCTTTTTTCCTAAATAAGCCTACCTTTTGCCAAAGACAAAGGCCATTGTGAATTCTTCACAGGACTGAACCTCCACAATTAGTGCCTGAATATTGGTGCTGTACTTCAAAGGTGTCACTACTACTTGAATTCACTTGATTTTAACCATCTGCTTTCTCTTTGCCTTCATTTCCCTAGACCTCAAGCAGAGGAAAAATGAAATCATGTAAGTAAAGGTGCTGAGAACTTTAGACAAACAAAGACAAAAAAAAAAAATTTACCTTTGGAAAGTTACATTATTCTTAGCTGGAGGGAAAGAAATAGGGAGACAGGAAGCAACATGTAAACCAGTCTATAAAGAATTAATAAATATAAACATATAGCAATTTCAGTGAGGAAAGGGTGCAGTTGTTAATAACTTTATTGTTTGTCTTTCATTCTAGAAGAGGACTGTGACATCAGGAAGGTAATAACAGGAAGGCAGCATTATGGAAAGTCATCATCTTCTCTCTCCTCCATAGCCTTCAGGGTCCAGGGACAAGATGTAGATCAGGAAGCCTGTACCTGGTGCTGGATGTAGTGGGAGACCATGGCCTTTTTAAACTAAGCTCTTTCCCAGAGCTCAGACAAGCTTTATACTTTTCTGGAGGCAATGCTCATTCAGTGATAAAGGCTAGGCAAGAAATGAGACAAAGAATAACCCATTTTTATCTAGTTAAAAAAAAAATAAAACTATGTAGGAGGGGAAGACCTTCAGAATTTCAGAAACGATTGTTATTTATACTCACTCTGAACTATCAGGATCCAAACAATGACCAAAAGAGGTTCTGTCTGGGACTTATTTTGGCCAATAAATGAAAGTCAGAGTGAGTTGGGTTTAAGGCATGATTCATTAAAAAGAGAGAGAGAGAGAGAGAGAGAGAGAGAGAGAGAGAGAGAGAGAGAGAGAGAGAGAGAGAGAGAGAAAAGAAAGAAAGAAAGAAAGAAAGAAAGAAAGAAAGAAAGAAAGAAAGAAAGAAAGAAAGAAAGAAAGAAAGAAAGAAAGAAAGAAAGAAAGAAAGAAAGAAAGAAAGAAAGAAAGAAAGAAAGAAAGAAAGAAAGAAAGAAAGAAAGAAAGAAAGAAAGAAAGAAAGGAGGGAAGGAGGGAAGGAGGGAAGGAGGGAAGGAGGGAAGGAGGGAAGGAGGGAAGGAAAGAAGGAAGGAGGGAAGGAGCGAAGGAAGGAAGGAAGGAAGGAAGGAAGGAAGGAAGGAAGGAAGGAAGGAAGGAAGGAAGGAAGGAAGGAGGGAAGGAAGGAAAAGAAATTTAGCTCATAAACATCATGATATCTTGTTAGGTTTTAAATTTTATATTCAATTAAATTCAAAATTTATTTTTCTTTGGACAGAGTACCCATAGGTAAGGATATGATTCCCTATGAGCACAGAGAGAGAAAAAAAGTTAACCTTGATACTTGACCTCTGCTCTACTCTCTGCCTCTCTGGTTTAGAGTAAGATAATGAACTCTAGAACCTCTGTTTAAGAAAAGAGCTCAGCACCTACATCGAATTTCTCACTTGGCTGCTATGCGTTAGAACTTCTTTGACTATGTCTCCTCTCCCTCCCTCATCACCTTTTACAATTTCCTTTTGTGAGTTGTCTTCCTCCATTAGATTGTAGTGTAATGTGAGAGCAGGATTTGGCTTTTTCTATCATATATGTATCCTCAGTACTTAACATGATTCCTGGCATAGTGGATACTTAATAAGTATTGATTAATTGATTGATTGATTGATTGAGCTGAGACTTGAAGAGAACTAGAGTTTCCACGACAACCTGTTTTGTGTGTTCATTTGCAGATAACTGTTGTAGTAGATCAGAGGTGTCAAATATGCATCCCATTACATATGCCCCTATCAGTGCTCATTGCAGTATGAACCAGATTAAAATATAACTTGGAAATGTTTAACAAAATAAATGAAAATATAGTAGCACATAGATAATGTTAATATGTGATTTTCTAAATCAATATGTGGGCAGCTAGAAATCACAGTGGATAGAGCACTGGACTTGGAATGAGAAAAAACAATCTTTCTGAGTTCAAATCTGGCCTCAGGCATTAACTAGTTGTGTGATCCTGGGCAAGTCACTAAACTCTGCCTTAGTTCCTCATTTGTAAAATGAGTTAGAGAAGGAAATAGCAAATCACTCCAGTATCTTTGCCAAGAAAACTCCAAAAATGGGGTCATGGAGAATCGGATACTACTGAACCATAGCAACAAAAATTAATATATGGCCCCCAGTTTCAATTTGAGTTTGGTCCCACTGTCCTAGACAGTCTCTGCTTCCCTTTGAATTCTGAGATAAAAATAACAAGCTGCTGGAGGATTAATTGGATCTATGTTTAATACAAAGGCACTTTGTTAATACTAATTATTATGGTTTTACCTAGATCCATTGAATTAATTCAATAAACTCAGCAGGTGAAATTGCCCAGAATTTATGATAAAACTAAACACTTAAATACTCTTTTTCAAACAGGCAATCATTTATTTCACAAATGAACTTTGAGCTATGAATGTAGCCATACCAGATGACCCATACCACTATCCCAGAAAGAAATGGAAAAAATATAGTGATACAGTTCAATATGCAATCAATAAAACCTGGGGCTTGGATAATATGGATCATAAGGTGCCTCTTAATGTGAACTCTAAATGAGCTCATTTTGTCCTCATTGTCAAGAAAAATGTAAATACTAAATAAGCCTATCCTATTCCCATTATCCACCATAATCACAATAGGAGGTCAATTTCCTAGAATGTTTTTGCTAGCATATTTAAAACTAACTCAACTCTCATGCAACTATTCACATAAACTCTACAAGCACGTGATTTTGTTCTTGACTAGACCCCTCCCTGGCTCTTCCCTAATTTCTCCTTAATTCCCTAGATCCTTCCCTTACTTCTTTCTCCTTCGTTTGACTTTACAAAGCCATTTCATTGAATCATCTTGCTTAATTGTATATGATTTAGCCTTGTTTAATCATATTTGCTTTAGCTCATGAGCTGTTTCACATTAATAAATGGCATCCTTCGTGGCTATGATAAATTTCTCATGAATTTTATTACATTACGAACTGCTTTCCTACATGGTACCTGGGTACTTCATGTACCTAACATTTCTTCACCTTTTATACTCTTACCTCCATATTTCATTTAGTGCTCATAATACTTCTAAGCCAACAGCAGTATAGATATTATACCAACATATAGGAAAATCTAAGACCCAAAGAGGTTATTCATAGAACTTTTGTTATATAGTAATATATAGTTATGTATTTAAGTTATACCAGAAATATGACATAATGAGTTGAATACTAATCTGGATTCAAATCCTGCCTGTTTTCCTTAGTAACAAGCCATTGAACCTCTTTCAGATTCAGTTTTCTCATTTGTAAAATGAAAATAATACCTGCAAGTAGCTGTCTCACAGGATTGTTGGAAGGATCAAATGGGAGAACAGTTGTAAAGCATGTTGCAAGTAGCCAAGTGATATATTAACATCAGCTAGTGACAGCAAGAACAGTAGCAGCAGCAGTAATAATGGCGGTATATGTCTTGTCTAAGTACACACAACTAATCAGCGATGTGGAGATCAGAGCCCAGATTTCCTGAATCCTATCCCTGTGCTCTTTTCACAAGACCATAATTCATTTTTTTCTGTTAAATGTCAAAACATTTATGGCAATGCAGGTCATATTCATGTATTGTTGAATCACTGGGTCTTCCTCCCTTTGAATTTCAAGGAGATGGATATGGAGTGTAACCCTAGAACTCAATAAACCTTTAAGCCTCTTTCCCACTAAGCTATTTCCCACTAAGACTCAGCTCTGGATACATATTTCCTTTGACAGGAATGAAGCCAAAACACCCTCATTTTCTGGAGATGTCCACAAGATTCATTGGACGCCTGATAAAAGTAGATTCTCCACCCTCATAAACTTTGATGGATTGGCCATGAGGTCATTCAGCCCCTCTTTCTTACAGCCAGGGTGACTGAGTTATTCCCAGATCCATCAAATCTGTCTGTGCCTCAGCACATCACCTTCATCTAAGACATAGAATTAGGGAGGTGGGGGAACCCACACCTGCTAAATCAAGTAAGTTAATTTTATTTGATTTGCCAAGTATAATAATTCATAGCTTCCTGCCAATGCTGGCCAGAGTCCTATCCATGAATGTGCTCAACTGCTCCTAAAGGTGCCCAGCACAAAGCATGGCTTCTTGAATGACCTCATTAATCCCGGCATTAACTGGGGCTACCTGGTAGCCTGCTGGTTCTTTTTGTAAGAACCATGGAGCTAGCTTAACACATTTCTGACTTGACACATTTATAGGAATCTCTATGTGTGGATGGAGGGAGTAGGCTGCCTGTAAAAGATGATGTAGGAGGAACCACAATCCCTTCACATTTATAGTCTTCCCAAAAAGGCTGTCAGAAGACCTTAATTTCCCATGGATCACTCCTTGGAGCCAAGATATTGTTTAAAAAACATTATTTAAATGTTAAATTATCCACAAATATCCAAATGATATACAAATGCAAAAATACAATAAAGGAAACCATCCCTACACTTCAGGAACTCACATTCTAACACATGAGACAATGAGTATATATTTAAGAATGTACAGAATGAATTTTAAAAAAAGAAATGAAAAGTAGCTCAATACAAGAAAGTTTGAGAGGAAGAATTCTAGCATTTGGAGGAATAAGAATCAGACTGATTCAAGGCTTCAGGAACTGCTTGAACTCTGTCTTGAAGGCAGCAAGGTTTCAGGGGGAGGAGAGGAGGGGGAACAGATAGAGATAGAGAGACAGAAACAGAGAGACGGAGATAGACAGAGAGACAAAGAGACAGACACAGAAAGAGACAGAGAGAGAAAAAGGCAGATGAAGAGGAAAAAGGGGAAGAACAGGAAAATGAAAGAAAGAAAGAAAAAGAAAGAAAGAAAAAGAAAGAAAGAAAGAAAGAAAGAAAGAAAGAAAGAAAGAAAGAAAGAAAGAAAGAAAGAAAGAAAGAAAGAAAGAAAGAAAGAAAGAAAGAAAAGGAAGAAAGAAAAGGAAGAAAGAAAAGAAAGAAAGAAAAGGAAGAAAGAAAGAAAGAAAGAAAGAAAGAAAGAAAGAAAGAAAGAAAGAAAGAAAGAAAGAAAGAAAGAAAGAAAGAAAGAAAGAAAGAAAGAAAGAAAGAAAGAAAGAAAGAAAGAAAGAAAGAAAGGAAGGAAGGAAGGAAGGAAGGAAGGAAGGAAGGAAGGAAGGAAGGAAGGAAGAAAGGAAGGAAGAAGGGAAGGGAAGGAAGAAGGGAAGGAAGAAGGGAAGGGAAGGAAGAAGGGAAGGGAAGGGAAGGAAGAAGGGAAGGAAGAAGGGAAGGGAAGGGAAGGAAGAAGGGAAGGAAGACGGGAAGGAAGAAGGGAAGGGAAGGAAGAAGGGAAGGGAAGGGAAGGAAGAAAGGAAGGGAAGGGAAGGAAGAAGGGAAGGGAAGGAAGAAGGGAAGGAAGAAGGGAAGGGAAGGGAAGGAAGAAGGGAAGGGAAGGGAAGGAAGAAGGGAAGGGAAGGAAGAAGGGAAGGGAAGGGAAGGAAGAAGGGAAGGGAAGGGAAGGGAAGGGAAGGGAAGGGAAGGGAAGGGAAAGGAAAGGAAGGGAAGGGAAGGGAAAGGAAGGAAAGGGAAGGGAAGGGAAGGAGGAAGGGAAGGGGGAAGGGAAGGGAAGGGAAGGAGGAAGGGAAGGGGGAAGGGAAGGGAAGGAAGAAGGGAAGGAAGAAGGGAAGGAAGAAGGGAAGGAAAAGGGAAGGAAAAAGGGAAGGAAAAAGGGAAGGAAAAGGGAAGGAAAAGGGAAGGAAAAAGAGAAGGAAAGGAAAAAAGAGGAAGAAAGAAAAAAAGGAAGAAAGAAAGAAAGGTGAGTGCCAGTCCAATTATATCACAGAATGATCTAAGACAAGTAATAGTCACCAAACAGAATGGGAAAATAGATTGAAGTCAGAATGCAAAGGATTTCTTTGCTATATTGAGAGCCTGGTTAAAGCTTATAATGTATTGATCTGAATGTTTGTATAATTTCCTTCATCTCCATTAAGCAGCATATCAGGAGAAGCAAATTAATTAGATGGTGGGAATAATCTAAGAGGTTTAGCAAGGGATGAGCAGGACAAAAGGAATAATTTATTCATAAATAGAGGTAATGTAAAATTGAATTGGCTAACTCCATACCTAAATGGGTTACCAAGGAAACAAGAAGAAGGTGGAACACCTTTGCCCATTAGCATCCACTATTGTATCAGCATAAGTTGGTGTACCAGATTCTCTTCACAGAAAACAAGAAACCTGAAGGAATATAAGACTGGGCAGCAAAGTTTGATGGGGAAGAAATTTCCCACTCAGGTCCAATGCATAGAACATTGCTCAGTGAAAGTAGACTTGGATGGTGCACTACAGCATATCAGAGAGGGAAGGAACAGAAAAAAGTTAGGAGGACTTTGATCTCAGAAATCACCTACTCCACACATTTGACTAGGGACAACCCAGCAGATGTTTCTGTTCTTTGGTGTTCCCTGGATTGACACTAATATTTTCATCCATTTTCACTATTAATATTTCTAGAAGGAATTCAATTGAGACAATTCAAATTAAACAATCCTCTGAAGGCACTACATATGAATAGGTACTCAAAAAAATACTTATGGAATTAAAGAGAAGCAGATCTCAGTTAGACATGAGAAAATGTAAGAAAAACAAATGTCCTGTTACATCTGTAAGAAAATGAAATGGGATCTCTACTATGAGAGCTCTTCAAGCAAAAATTGTGGGATGACTTATTTGTAAAGGATGTTGTAGAAAAGCTATATGCTTGGGGAAGGAAGGAAGGAAGGGAGGGAGGGAGGGAGGGAAGGAGGAAGGAAGGAAGGAAGGAAAGGAAGGAAAGGAAGGAGGGAGGGAGAGAGGGAGGGAGGGAAGGAGAGAAAGAGAGAGAGAAAGGAAGGGAGGGAAGGAGGGAGCAAAAACAAACATGGTCAGTGATATAAATAGAATATATTAGAAAGGTTGTGGAAAGATAGCCACACTAATGCACACTGTTGGTGGTAGTGTAAATTAATCTAACAAAAAAAAAAAAAAAAATTCTGGGAAGCAATACAGACTGTGAAGAAAGTGATAAAATATCTGCATTCATTGACCCAGAGATCCTATTGCTATGCATATACACTCAGAAAATCATTGTTAAAAATCAAGGCTCAATATACCATTTTTGTAAATAAAGTAGATGTGCATATGGAAAAAAAAACCATTAAACATGTTGTAGTTCATGAAGATGATGAAATATTAGCATGCTATAAGAACCTATAAATATTATGAATACCAATAAATATTTGGAAAACTTATATGAACTGATGCAGAATGAGCAGAACCAAAAAAAAAAAAAAAAAAAAAACAAAAAACCATGCACAATGACTATAACAATGTAAATTGAAAGAACAACTCAACAATAAAAACTGAATTTGGTGAAATTACAATGATCAAACTTAACCTCAAAGAATAAATATGAGAAAGCATCACTCTAATAATCTTTACAGAAGTACAGGATAGTCGATATGAAACACTGTATATGTTATAGTTGTTTTTTTCAGTGTATTGGTTAAATTCCCTAAGTATTTTTTAACTCTTTTTATTCTTCATTATAAGAGATAGTCTCTTGGGAATGTGAGAGAGAGGGAAAGCATATATGGTGGGAAATAGGTGATATAAAGCCAAAAGAAACCAATAAATTATATTTTTAAAGTAAAGTAAGAGATTCCCTTGTATGTGGATGAAGGTAAGGAGTTGCCTATACATCCAATTTTTATAAACCTTTGCTCATAGTGAATGCCCTATAAGAATTTGTTACATCAATAAGTACTCTGGTATATTGTACATTTTTAGAAAAATTAATCACAACTTCACCTTTTATCACCACAGATATTTAGATTATACATTGAGATATTAAAGCAGCAGATTTGCTCAATTTACAATTTGCAATTTCAGATAAATTTGTAATTCACCTATCTGACTTGTTTGATCACAAAAGAAGATTTAGTAGAGAAAGACCCTACAGTCATTGAATTCTTGGAATATTTTTTCTAGTTTTGTGTCAGCCTTTCCTTATTTTGATTTGGTAGCAAAAATAATCAAAATAACTCACTTTAAAGCTTACAGAGCACTTTCCACCAACAACCTTTTGACTTAGGTGTTGGTATTAGAAAGATTATTCAATTCACAAAGTAAAAGACCTGCTTTTCATTCCAGGTTATACTTCTTTTGTCTCTAGGTCTCAGTCTATTCATGTATAGAATGAAAACAGTAGAATAGGTGGTGGTGGGAATGAATAGCTCAAACATTCTATGGTTCTCATTTTGAAACCACTTCATTGGTGAACCTTTTATAATATTCAAGTCACCCAACAACAGAATGAGCTCCTTATTAAGTAAAGAATTCTTCATTACTGAAAGTATTATTATAGCATCAGAACCAGAGCTACAAGGCACCTTAGTTCAAACTTCTCATTTTATTAAAAGACCATAAAAGCTAATTATCTTGCCTCAGGTGACAAAAAAAAAATGGCAGAGATGAGATTCAACTGAGATCCTCCAATTTCAAATAGAGCACATTTTTGCCAGGATGTGATCCAAGTCTTATGTTATAAAAAAGAAACTCTTTTATTTGCATCTTTGGCACCCTTACCTTCCCTTTCTCTATTCTTTTCCCCTATCAGGAGCACAGTGCTCGCCTGCCCAGTAGTTCTCTGTCTAGGAAGATGCATTTGATAATTTTATTCATATTTAGGATCTAAAGTGCTTCCATATCCTTAGACCCAGAAATTCTATTATTTTGTTTATAGAACAAAGAAACTATTGATAAGAAAAAAGTCCTCATATATGTCAAAATATGTATAGTCACACTTTTTGTAATATCAGAGAATAAGAAATATTCCTTTGATTAGGGAATGGCTAAACAAGTTATAGTAAACAAATGTGATAAAATATCATTATACTATAAAAAATGATGAATATGGAAAATCATAGAAACTTTGAAATGAAGTGATATAGTTTGTAGTAGGCAGAATCAAGAATACAATGCATACAATAACTATCACAATGTTAAAAAAAGAACATTACAAAAACAGTGAATGTTGCAAAATTATAAAAAACAAGCAAGGTTCAAAAGAAAAAATATTCTTACATTGTAATGGACTTTAAATTTCCCCAATAGTTAAGAAAGAAAAAGGGAAATAATCTTGATAATTAGAGCTACCCAACAACTCAAGCTGCTTTGTTAAATAGTGAATCTTATATCACTGGAAATATTTAAACAAAACCTAGATAACCATCTAGCAGGAATGTTGTGAAAGGGATTCTAGTGTGGGATGGGAAACTGGACTAGATAGTCTTAGTATCATAGAACAGTGGGAAGAATCTGGAGTTAGAGAACTGGATTCAAATCCTGACTCAAATGCGTTCTATCCATGTGATCTTGAACACTTTGGCTAACCTCTCTGGATCTCGGTTTCCTTATCCATAAAATAAGAGGATTAGGCAAGATGAGCCATGAAGTCCTTTCCATCTCTAACACCTATGTAATCTCTGTAAAGCTCCTTTATAAGCTGAAAATTCTATAATCATGAGTTGAGTAGTAGAATTTCAGACATAAAATGGAGAAAAAGTTTTGGGACTAAGGGACCTAAAATCACACTAAATAGACAGCTACCCTGAATTCCAATATTACTGCAATTTTACAAATTCACATCTACCATTCATTCCTTTTCAGTCATTCATTTAAGTGCCTGTGGCTTATAACTCTATAGTGCTTTTTTGCACTATGCTAACACTATCCCCTTTTGATTTCATCTTGTCATGGCATAATGATTTGGAATAAAGAAGATCTGCATTCAGATACCACCTTGGATATTTTTTCTAGCTATATTGCCCTAGGAAATCACCTAATTCTGAGTCTTGTTTCCTACTGGGAAAACAGATGAACTCAATGCTCTCTAAAACTCTCTTCTAACCCTAAATCTACTCAATTATCCCCGTTTTCCTTAGTCCTCTCTTCTCCCATGGATTAGTGTTTTACCCATAAAAAATGCTTAATAGAAAGTACATTTAATTAAATTTAATGGATTCATGATGGCATACTTCAAATCCAGCCAAGCATTCTTCTTGGTTTTTTTCCCTTTGGTCTACCAGTCACCAGCCTATATATAGTCTATAAACCTTGCTTTCTCAGTAATATGTTAAGGCATTGAACATTTTATTGTGGGCCGTATAAGTGATAAACAACATCAATAACCTCTGAAAAAAAAAGCTAATCTCTCCAACACTAATAGATTTTTATGGACTGTCTGATGTACCTACAGAAAAACTTCAAACCCCAAGATTTAGCCAAGAACTCAAAGTGGATTTGTTCTTCTCAAGTCCGAATTTGCCATTGCTCTAGCTGACTTCATTGGTCCCTCCCAGCTCAAAGATCATATAATTCTCTGCACTCCATCCTTGGCACTCCCCACCACTGCAAGCAGGACACTGGCATTTCTAAAAGATTTTTGCTTGTTTAGTGCCATGGCTAGGCTTCAGGATTTTCAGAAGAAATCCTTGTCTCCAGCCTCTCCTTGGCAGTAGTTTTCTGTTGATGGCCAATATTTCACCTTGGAACAAGTTATAATTGATTGGTTTCTAGAACTAAAAACATTCCTCAGCTGAACAAAGGAGTCACATATTTCTAAAACTGCAGTGAGTTTGTTTGTTTTTTACAATGTAGTTTCAAGTGACTATTTGGACTAATTCAAAAGATCTCCGCTCAAGAAGGGAAAATAGCCCCAAGACAATCAATCTCTATCAGATCAGGTTATAGGTTCTGCCAACTGTAGAAGAACAACATATTGGTTGTTTATACCAGTGTTTGACTTGTGTGGCAGAAATTCCTTCATGAAAGGCTGATGGAAGTGAAGTAGTCTGTTTTTCTACAGCTATAACCCTGACCATTTCCTCTTTTTGACATTGATAACTGGGATTTTTAAAACGGCTTACTAATAAACTAAAGAGGATTGTGAAAGGTTATTTCATAAAAAGAATTCATTTGGCCCAAAGAAATGAATTTGGATTCTATTATCTAAAGATCCTTACAGTCCTATACATATGTACATAATTTTTTTAAGTTATGAAAGTATGGCATTCAAATTGCAAAGGAATATCTGTTATAAAAAGAACCATTATCAGGGGCTGCACACTGGTCCAGTGCCAGTAGTACTTGAAGAAGGTACTTTTGGTGATGTTCTCTGTTTTGCAAAATGTCTGTAGATCACATTAGGAAAGATGGTGGTAAAAGAGATTGTGTTAGATTAGGATATCATGTTAACAACCTCCAGGTTTCCCTTTCATGGCCAAACTAGTAAAGTATCAAATCACAAGATTCCTTTGATGGATGTCAAGAGGTGGAAATGATGATCACCTCCAAAAAAGAAAGTAATGTGACTGAACTGTAGGTTTCTCCATTTTTCACTCCATCTCTAACCTTTCATTCTAAAACTCAGAATGCTTGAGAGCTCTCATTTATAAAAGTTCTAGGAGAGCATGTGGACCAATTAGGAGACAAAGAGAACAGAACACAAAAGAAAAGGTAAGAGGATGGGGATTTAAAATCTGCCATGATCAACTATGGTTCATTCATTTTGCTTCAGATTTTAATATTTTTACATTTGTGCTTTCATTTTTCTTTTCATAATCTCCATTTAGTCTAAAGCAGGCATTCTTTATCTGGGATCCAAGAACTTATTTTTGTTTGCTATTTTGGTGATTGCATTTCAACATAATTGGTTTTCTTGATAATTCAATGTATTTTTTTTATTGTTTTATGCATTTAAAACACACTAATGTTAGAAGGCTTCGTTGACTTTCCTGGACTGCCAAAGACATTCATGACACAGACAAAAATTAAGAACCTCTGACCCTTTCATTTTTGTCTCTGTATTCCTAGCAGCTTCTATGTTTTAAAATGATTATAGCTACTCTCTTGGTGGTGGCAAAGAACTGGAAATTGAAGGGATGCCTATCAATTGAGAAATGATTGAACAAGTTGTAGTACATGCTTGTGATAGAATAAATACCATGCTATAAGAAATGATGATATCAATGATCTTTCTAAAAAAAACAGAGAAAGATTTGCATGATTCTGTAGTATTTCAAAAGAGGGAGAGATTATTACCAACTGAAATGATCAAGAAAAAATTTTAAAATGAGTTAAGGCCATAAATTGGCTTTTAAAAATTAAGGATTTATTCAAGATGGGCTAGTGCAATCACTAGTGAGGGTGAATAGTATAAACAAAGGGGAAAAAATATGGGATGAGAAAAAGAAGAGACAGTGAACAGATCACTATATTAGAACAGAGGATCCATTGTGGGGAGTGGGGGGGGTAAATAGGAAACAATTAGCTCCAAAGCAGGGGACTAAGGATAAAAATTATGTTTTAGGAAAATCAAGAGCTCAGTAGTATGCATGATGTCTTGGAATTGGGGAAGTTGGTGGGAAGAGCTTGGAGAGAGACAAGGCTAGAGTATACATGAAACTAACAATATAACAAAATATTAATGTTTCTTATCCCCAACCACATTTTATACACACACACACACACACACACACACACACACACACACACACACACATTGGAGTCTAGAAAATTTAAATATGGATTCTCTCAGACCTTTACTATGTATGTAATTATTTCAACCCCCCCAGCCTCAGTTTCCTTTTCTCTGAGGGAATAATAATAGCACTTGCTTCAGAAGATTGCTGTGAAAGTTAAATGAAATAGCAAATGGAAAGTGCTTTATAAACTTCCTAACACCATACAAATTTTAGCTATCATCATCATCATTGTCAATCAAAGAGACAGCATGACCTAGAGAATAGTCATACTTAAAATCAAGAAAACCTGATTTCAATTCTTGTCTTTGACACATATTGATTGATACTGGGCAAGTCACTTGACCTCTCTAAGATGATAAGACTCAGAAAATATGCTGACCTGCATTATTGAATTGGGATATTACAAAGAGTCAAAGGTTGGTGAAAAGAAAAACTGGGGAAATGAGGATAGCATGATCCACCAAAAATGCTGTCACAAAGCACCCACTGTTTTTATGATATAAATAGGAGTCTATAGGCCCTTTCTGCTGGGAGGAAGCTTCGTCCGGTTGCATAATTTTCCAGAAGAGGAAATTCGGATACCTGGACAGAATGTGACTGACCTATGGTAATACAATTAATAATAGCAAAGTCAAGACTGCAGCCAGGGAATCTTGCCTTCTGGATTATTTTTCACCAATCTATCTTGCCTTATTTAGGAAACAAAATATTATCCAAATTTCTGTCACTTTTCCCAAGAAAAAGTAGAGAAGATATAATGACATCCACCCCACTGGTCAATGGCTAAGTATATTGAGTGAATAGAACAGGCTAAATGGCTGTATATTGAATATCCAGTGCAAGTTTTTTTTTTTTTTTTTTTTTTTTTTTTAGGAAGGAGACCAACCTCACTGTGTTACCTTCCCTACACACCCACTCCCAAAGAATGATTCCATAATCATGGGGCAACTTCATTCCTGAGAAGCCAGATGTCTTTGAAAATATATACCATTCTTTCAGAAAGAATATTCTCTCTGAAAAGTTTTGCATCATACAGGTAATGGCACAAGGTCAGTGTTAAACTTATTATAAGAAAATTACACTTGGTAATGATCTGAACTTTAAAAAAATCCATTTTCCATTTCAGAAATGAGAGAGCTCAATTTCTTCCTACATTTCATTTGTTTCATGGCAAAGATTGGAAATAGTATCAATTTCCTGCCAGCATATTAAAACATGTTTTTATTAACAAGTAATTGCACAAAGTCTGGGAAATCAACTGCAAAATGCTTCTGGAGAATTGAAAAAATATGTATATATATTTCCATTTCCTCCTAATAAAAATTAAAGCTCTTCTAACTTGCTAAAGTTTTTTATGTTTGTCCATCCTAGCACAGCAATACATGATTGAAAATCTCTATAGCAATGCAAGACAACTTAATATTAAGAACAGTAAGATCCTCATTGATGGAAAGAAATATTAGTTATTACCATGATGACTATGTTTCCCTCATATTAAGTAAACTAATTTTTCAGGGTGGCTAATGCAAATATAGAATAATATCAGAGATATATAAGACCAAAAAGAGAATTAGGCTAGTCAATGCAGCAAGAATAAAAAAATAGGCAGCACATGTGGCCTATGGATATCCAAACTAGACAAAAGCCCTCAGCATTAGGAGTGAATCCCTTGTGGAGGACTTAGGAGAAATTCTGGACAAGAATCATATAGGAAAAGATGGCAGGAACTGGTTACAGTTTGTACCTGTAGAGGCAATATCCAAGTTATTGAGATCAGGATTTCAAAGTATAGACTTACCTAAATGATACCTCAGTACTCCAACAGATTACTGATTCTGTGGCTGTATTCTCTCTGATCACGCAGCTTGTTCCTTGTTTATGACTGCTTGTAGAGTAACTTTCTGATTTGGTGTCTCAATGGCATGGAGGGAGTAGACCTATGATTTTATAGAAGATTAGAAATATTATCATTGTCCTACAAGCATTTTAAAATATGTTTTTATTAACAAATAATTGCACAAAGTCTGGGGAATCAACTGCAAAATGCAATTCCTTTCTAGGCCTTTATATCCAGACTGTTACTCCAAGTTTAATCCTATGCCAAGTTATCCAAAGAAATCTGGTTTTCTGAGCAGTAAAGATACTCAAGACTCCATCCTAAATCACTTTCATCTTTGACTTCAATAAGTTTTCCATCCCATCCAGAGGATTCATCCAATATTCTCTTCCTTGAGTTCTCTTCATAATCATAAAATTTCCATAGAATATTTAAGCTATTCATTAGTTTATTCTTTAGTTTTGCTACAAAACCAACCTATCTTTCATCACATTTAAATAATATCCTTTTAAAAATATTTTTTAAAAAATTTTAAAAATATAGCTTTTTGGAGCAGCTAAGTGACTCAGTGGATAGAGCACTAGCCCTGAAATCAGGAGGACTTGAGTTCAAATCTACCCTCAGACACTTAACACTTCCTGGCTGTGTGATCCTGGGCAACTCACTTAACCCCAGTTGCCTCAGCAAATATATATATATATTTTTTTTTTTCTTCTTAATAATTTCTTGTTTGCAATGTGCTACCACCTACATGTACCTCTCCATTGCCCTTCAGATGATTTTCAACTTTAAATCTTTGAGATTTACCATGTTCTGTGACTCATAACCATACAACATCATCAAAATAATATTTTTGTTAAAAGACAAGTTTTTGTCATGGGTAGAAGTTTTGGATCTCTAAAGGAAATCTAAAATTTCCCAAAGGGAATCTATCTAGCTCACTCTTGTCCTGTTCAATTCTGAGCCTAGCTCATTTTTCCATTTATAATATCTAATACATATACACACATGCATATATATTTATATAAAGGCATATATGTGTATTATAACTATATCTATATAAGTATGTTTATGTAAATTTATATTTAAATATAAATTTATACTCAGATGTAATATATAAATATTCATAATACACATATCTTATGTAAATATATATGTATATTGCATATATTATATATACACATGTATATACATGTCTGTGTGTTTTTGTATGTGTATACATACTGGTAGGTAAGCTCTATAAGTTGTCCATTGAGCTGCAAATAAAATTTTGAAAACAGAATTCTTTATTGAGTGTTGTGTGTGCTTAGACCATATTATTAAGAGTTTGGATCTCATGTAGAACATTATGTAATATTTTAGGGCTTGATGCAGAGAACACAGACATGAAGACCCCTCCATCTACAATTTCTTTTTGACTAGGTCAGACCTGTCATCTGTAAAGTGGGTATAATTACAGTACCTTCCAGGGTTGCTTTGAGGATCAAATGAGATAATATAGGCAAATGCTTTGCAGACCTTGAAGCACCAACTAAATGCTAGCTATTATAATAATTATTACTAGCTTGAATATTATAATGTAAGGATATGATTTGATATATAGAAGCTAATCAAACTCAGGATATTTCCAAACTGGCAGCACATAACATGCCAAGAAGCATAAATGAACTCTGCCAAATATGACAGAAACCCAGACAAAAGCTACCTAGCTGCCCCAAATGCATCCTTATAATAAATATTTATAGAAACATATACACACGGGAGCAGCTAGATAGAGCAGTGGATAGAGCACCATCCCTGAAGTCAGGAGGACCTAAGTTCAAATCTGCTTTCAAACACTTAACACTTCCTAGCTGTGTGACCCTGGGCAAGTCACTTAACCCCAATTGCCTCAGCAAAAAGAAAAAAGAAAAAGAAAAGGAAAGGGAAAAAAAAAACTCTACCAATGTAGAACAGCATTTTCTGTACTACTTATAATCTTAAAAAAATCACCTGAGGGTATTGAGAGGTCTAGGGAGCTCTCCAGGGTCACACAGCGTGTGTAGTTGGCAAAGAAGGCCTTGAACTTAATTCCAGGACTTCCCAACTCTGAAACCAGCTTTTTCCGCTCTGTCTTAGTGTCATATGCAAATATACATGAGTGACAGAGACAGATTTAGCTAGAGAGAGTGATAGAAGTAGATAATGTAGAGATGATAAAGATAGAGATTAGACATAGATAAAGAAAAGATAGAGAAGAAATAGAGATAGAAGATAAAGATATGAGAGACAAAGATAGAAAGACAGACAGTTAAATATAGATACTGATAGAAGTAGAGATAATAAAGGTAGAGAAGAGACAGATTAGACATAAAGAAAAGACAAAGACTAGAGATAGAAGATATAGATATACAATGTCTTAAAAAATATTAAATGCATATTGCTTCTTTATGAGAATTCTTACCTACTATGGAAACCATCCTCCCATCTCCACCCTCCAGAAGAACTACTGCTTCAGGTATTTCATTAACAAGTTGACCAGACATATACACTTGAATTAATAAAATTGTTAAAGAAGAAAATATAACAGAATGAAAAGAAAATAGCATTTGCAATCCAGATATCTACCTTCTACCCCTGACTAAAAATAATGTGAAATCTGTCCTTGAACACTATAGTGTAGTAGATAGCATGATAGATACAAATCCCATTTCTGGCATTTATTAGTTGCATGACCCTGAGCAAATCATTTTACCCATCAGCCTCAGTTTCCTCCTGCATAAAATGAGGAGTTTGTATAGATGTCCTCTGAGGTCCTTTCCAGCTCTAGATTCAGATCCTAAAACAGTGTGAGTAAGAGGTGTCATAGTGTGATAGGAAAAGTCCTTGAATGGGAATCAGAAGACCAGATTTGGATCCTGGTGTAACTCTATGGCACTCTGTTTCCTCATTTGTAGAATAAAATTATTGAACTAAGTTACCTTTTTAAGGTCTTTTCCAGCAATAAACGTATGACCCTATGTTCTTTTTTAATATTTTGGGGGGATGGAAGACAGGAATAAGTGACTTGCCCATGGTCACACAGCTAGTAACTGTTAAGTGTCTGAGGCTGGATTTAAACTCAGATCCTCCTGGCCTCAGGGCCAGTGTTCTTTCTACTGTGCCATCTAGCTGCCCCCATCTTATATACTTATAAATCATTTGATCAAATCTAGATTTTTTTCTTCATTGATAGAGTTCCCATCTGCCCACCACAACTATCTGATATTGTATAATTCAAATAGTATAATACCTATAAAACCCCTTCAGAATTATAAAGTATTTTTCAAATGGGAATTGTTTTTTATTTTAAAATATCTTATAGTTGCTTTGCACTAAATCATACTAGCTTTCTTCTCAATTAGTCTGAATTAATGAGGATTTTTCTGTGCTAATGTTAAAATTGAACAGTTCCTATTTTCTTATAACTTTCAGATAATAGATTTCAATATATTTTCCCAATATAATGGACCCTGTGACTTTTAGTTTTTCAGACATTGACAGATGCTAGAAATTGATGCAAATATAATATTCAGTCATTTCCTTCCTGATACATATGGGGAAAGAGATATGGATCTAGAAGACTGACATTGGAAAAAAGAAGACAGTGGTAATGATGGACAGGTGGAGATTTTCATTCAATAAAAAAGGACAATCCTTCTTAATAAACCAGGCTGTTTGGTGAATTTATTGTCATTTCCTAAGTACCTAAACAGCTGATAAAAAGAACAGTCTTGATAATGAATGACATCTGAATTAAGGACATAAATTGAATGACCAGAGAAGTTAATATAGGACACTTTTTAGGAAAAGTTTAGTTAGTTGCTTCTCTTAGGTCAGAATTGTTCCGAAGTTTGACATCACCAGAAAGTGAAACTTAAGAAAAGCCTAAGTATTCCAAACAATAATCAAAAAGGGTTTTTCTTTTGTCTTCCTAGGGAAATTTGAAAGAACCCCAGAATGGTTTCTATGCCTGAATATCTCTTCTCTGCATTAAAGATTCATTTTCTTAGTATATTTTTAACAATTTTTCCTTGGGCTACAATCTGAACCTCTGAAAAGGGTATCCACATTGATGAGTTTTCAGAGCCAGGAAAATATAGAAGTGTCCCATAGGATAAAGGATTATTTCTACAAAGTCTCTAAGAAAATGAGAATATCTGGTCTTGGGAATGACACATTAAGCCACTAATGCACCTTAGAAAGTGTTAGTTGGGATGGTTTTGTTTGCTTAATTTTATTTTGTTTTGTTTTGTTTCAGAATACTAGAGATGAGAAGAGTTTCTTAAAGGAATGGGACATATATCAGAGATAGAATTAAGTGTTTCCAAATGCTAAAGGTTCAATTGATAGCTAGCAATTGTAAAAATGGGGATAATTATGTTACCTATCTTGCAAGGTTATTGTGAGAGCTCTAATGAGATAATAGTTGTTTAAAAAAAAAAAAAAGTACTTAGCACAGTGCCTAGCACATAGTCAGTGCTTTATAATGTTTATTCCTTTCCTCTCCTCTACTTATACGGGATAATGTGGAAAAGGCCAATTAATAACTGCCAAAAGCCTGGGCTATTTACAGAACAGCTCACTTACTGTCTTCAGAATGTAAGCTCCCTGAGGGAAAATACTACTTCACTTTTGTCTTTGTAACTTTGGAATTCTGCCACAAAATGGGCCTTTAATAAATGCTCATTGATTAGTTGATTAATTAATAAAATATGTGGTCCAAGTGTCCTATCACATTATGTTAGATCCAAGGAAAAGGTGCAGGAATAATTGTAGTTTGTAGAAAGAGTGATTTACAGAGAGAGAAATAAAAGATGGAAATTGGTTAACGTATTATGAAAATTAGAATTAGAGAATGGTGTCACAACTGTAATTCCTGGCACTAAGGAGGCTGAAACTGGAGTTTTTCTTGAATTTGAGAGTTCTGAACTTTCATAGGCTAAAACCAAATGGATATCCTTACTGTCTGTCAACAATATGGTGGACTCTTGGGGGCATACAGCCACCAGGTGCTTAAGGAGGGATAAACCAGTCCAAATTAGAAAGTTTGTCAAAACTTTCATGTTAATCTGCAATGAGTGGCTACTATACTTCCAATCAAATAGAGAGACAGGAAAACCCAGTCTCAAAACCTAATTAATTCAATGATAGACACAAAGTAGGAGAGCACTAAAATAAAACTATCTTTGTCAGCAAAAAAAAAAATGGTAGTCTAAGTAGGAAGATTCATGACTTCAAATGGAAGAGTCATGTAAGTAAGACTTAGCACATAGGACTAAAGTTTTCATCTTGAGAGAAAAAAAAAATCCTTGAAAATATGGTCATCAGGACTGTCCCAAAACTCCAAGCATATGCTCACATTTCTTTATTAACACTTACTAGATTAGTGACTTCAACTGTGTCATTAGTAAAGAATGAATTGTATTCCTTTATATCACCATGTATTTGTGATCCAAATATTTGAGGGTTTGGGGAATCTCCTTGATTTGGATGAACTCTCCGATGATGCAGATTGAAATCTAACCATGCTTTTTCATACTGTGCAAATAATATTCCAAAGTAGCATGGGAACACATTTTACCCACCCACCTCTTTTTAAGTAAAGAATATGACATGTACATGCAAAAGGAGATAGAAATATTGCTATACACACAGACTATTTCACAGCAAATTAAACAGAATCCAAGACTCAAGGCTTCTAGGGCATTTCTACCATTTGGCTAAATCCCTTCTTCTGTTAGAAAGACCCTCCCACCAAGACTTACATAAACTGAGAATGAGTAAAATGAGCAGACCCAGCATGCTGTACACAGTAACAGCAAGATTATGTGATGATCAACTATGACAGATTTAGCTCTTCTCAGCAATGCAGTGATCTTAAATAATTCTAATGGACATGTCATGGAAAATGTCATCCATATCCAGAGAGAATACTATGGAGATTGAACATGGATTGAGACATAGTATTTTGAACTTTTTGTTTCTTTATTTTCTTGTCTGATTTTTCTTGTACAGCATGACAAACCCACATTGGATTGCTTACTGTCTTGTGGAAAGGATAATGGGGGAGGTAGGGAGAAAAAAATTGGGACAAAAAATCTTACAGAAATGAATACTGAAAACTATCTTCACATGTATTTGGAAAAAACAAAACAATATTGAGAAAAGTAAAGAAAACAAAACCCTTTTTATCTCTGCCAATGGCATTAGCAACAGTGACTTGGGGACAGACCTGGACAATGCAGACAGGGACAAACATTGCTTCATAGAGCAAGTAACATGTACTCTGGGTCTTGAAAGATTAGTAGAATTTCCAAGAGGCAGAGATGGCATCAGGGATGCATCTTAGGCACTGAGGCAGCATGAGCAAAAGACATGAAGACAGAATGAGTTCAGTAAATGAGTCCAATTCCACCAAAATATACATAAAGGAGAGTATTATGAGATAAGAAGTCACAGCGTCCTAACTCTTAGCCAAGGCTAACCCCTCAATCTGAGCACTTGATTCTATCTTTCTCTTTCTCCTTATAATTATGGTTCCATTAATCAACTTTTCTTTTTCTTTCATTTTCAAACTTTCCTCTCTCCACTCTCTTTTCCATATAGATATATAAATATATATCTGTGTCTCTTTACACACACACACACACACACACACACACACACACACACACATTCCCTCAAAACTACTTGATCTATTGTCCAATATTGTTTTCTTTTCCTTACTACAAAACTTCCTGGGATCATAGTTTACAAAACCTCTCATAACCCATTTATTACTTTATCCCTTGTAACAGGATATCCATCCCATTACTCAAAAGAAACCTCTCTCTTTGTAGGATCATAATTAGAAGTATAACTATACCGATGTACCCCTGACTTTGTCTCAAGTACTGATCCTGGCATCCCCACTGGTTCAAAGACTGTCAGTCCACTCCCTATAGGAGTTGGGACAAAAGATAGATTTTAGAAAATGTAATAATAAGGGAATCACTGGCATTCAAGTTTAGGAGAAGAAAGAAAAAATGGAATGCCCTCTTCCAGAACAAAATTAACCATAAATAGATTATCATACTTAAAGTGCTCTGACTTCTCTATCTTTTGTAACCCCTTTTTCAACTAAAGAACTCTGATCAAAGCAATGACTAACCATGATTTCAAAGATCTCTTAATGAAACATATTACCTCACTTTCTGACAATGAGGAAATCTCCTAAGGTTGCAGAATGAGAAATATATATTTTTGGGCATGGCCAATGAGAGAATTTGAGTTGCTTGATTTTTTTTGGTTTTTTTTTTTTTATATTGGGGGGGAAGGGTTGCTAAGTAATTGAGGTTAATTTAATTGAGGTTAGTTGGGATTAAGTTAAGGTGTCTGAGGTCAGATTTGAACTCAGGTGGGCTGGTGCTCTATCCACTGAGCCATTTAGCTTTTTTTGTCTCATGAACACTATTTTTTTTCTTTTCTTTTCCAGTGGGGGAAGTGAGGTGGGAAGAGAAGCGCCTAGGGGATATAAAAATAAATTTTTCTAAAGAAATCCTTTTCCCTTCTCCCCGCATTCTCATCCTTCTGCTCCTTGACTCTAGCCTTCTCCAGTCCTTAATTCCTTCCTTCTCCTTCTCTCATGCCTCTTGATATAGGGCTAGAAAGAATCGTCACATTCTTTCCTTTCCACCATGGCTTTTAGTCTTTCCACCACCAACATTCCACCCTTATCTCTCCTTCTTTAAAGTTCACACTATCCCAACTAGATTTGTTGTCTTTGGGCCTTCTTTTTCCTCCACTCTTTTTCTCCACCCCAGCCCTTGTCTTTTTGAACCCACTGACCCTTTCATTTCTCCTCCAACTCCTGAAGTCCAGCAGCCTCAGTACCTTGTTTATTCATTGCATCTCTCCCTAGCATGCAGCACAATATCCTGTCCTTACCATGTGCTTGATAAGTGCTTATTGAAATAGGTTGGATTGAAATGGAATAAAAAGAGCAATTCTGTACTGGAATGGCAGCAGAAACAATAGGGGAAGAATAGAGACTACCTTACCTGTACATTCTGAATGATCAATCGATCCAATATTTATTAAGTACAAACTATGTGCCAAACTATGTGCTAAGCACCAGGTGTAAACTACAAAGAATGAAATAATTCCTCTTTGAAATGAACTTATATTTTAATGAGAGACCCAAGTACATGAAAAAATATACACAAGAAAGCTTGGAAGAGATAGCTCTAGTCATTGGAAGAATTGAGAAGATAGTGACTGCATTGACATCAAAAGTTAAGCATTCCAGTGCATTGATTATGGATTTCATTTTTAGTTTAATGAAATCTATTCCCAGATAATTTACAGAGCTGATCTTCATTACTAGGCAGAACTACCAGATAGGACTGTCTATTTCTAGGAGTATAGAGTGAAACCTTGCATTATCTGTATTATATAGATGTTCTAGGCTTTTGTTTTACATGCCTTTCCCATCTTGCCTTTATATCCACAATTCATGTCCTCAGAAATCAATGTCTCTAAGAGTATTGGAGTTTTAAAAATAAGATCAATTTTTATGATGAGAACTCTAATTGTTCCAATGCATATAAAATCTGAATTTGGGATTGTGTGATGTAAAAAATGAAGAATACCATCAATCAGATGTTCTTAAACTTACAGTTGTTTGGCATCTTGTAGAGGTCAAAGAATAAGTATTCTTGAAAAAAGAAGAGGAAAGTTTCCAAAGAAACACCAGACATTTGAAAATGGATTGAAGTTATTCAGTTGTTTTTAAGTGGTGCTGTTAAGCAAATCTACTAAAGTGGAAAGACAAGGATAATAAGAATAATATAAACTAGAAAAATTGAACATTCATTGACTTTCTGTCACTTAGGAAAATGCCCTCCAATTGTGTATCCACTTTTGCCACTTGTGAAAAGATATCCAATTAAAGTTTGGTCATATTCATTTTTTTAGGAATGCTAATAACTAGCTTTTGAAATAGATAATTTAGGCAGGGTAGAACACTCATTTTAATAGAATTTAACCTAGAAACCAAGATAAATCCAAATTGTTCCATCTATTTAAATCATTCTTTTATCTGGCTCCCTAAAGGAAGCTAATTTAATTTGAAAAGATTAGATGTATTGATTCCGACATGGTTCCCTAGGGATTTCATAGCAAAATGAGATCATAGAAGGGAAACTTATCTTTCATATTTGTAACCCCTTGAATGGAGAGGTTTACAGGAAAAGATTTAATATTGCTGGTTAGTTTTAAAACCAAATGTTTCTCAAAGAAAAAAAGCTGCTTTTCATTAAAACTCTTAGGTCAAAGTAGATTCAGATTTTAAATCTGAACAGGTTGTGCAGGAGACACTGGAGTCTCTAGCTTTGTTCCTGGCCCTAATCCTGGAATAAAGTAATAGCCTAGGTTTTTAGTCTTCCAGACAGTGTAGAAAATAGGAGCAGCCCTGCTGGTGCTTTAATGCTACCTTGAGACTTTGACCATCTGGTTTACATTTTTAAGAATTCAAGAGAATGCATCATTTCATACAAGACATGAATGGCAATTGTGTAATGGGAGGAGAAGATTCTCCTATTCAGTGGAAAGAAAAGAGTTTTCCCTCAGAGTGACAAGAAGGTTCTAGATTGACAATAAGCCATTCAAATAATAAATATTAAGCCCAAAGTGAAAGCACAAAGCAGATAGAGTTGAGTTTGAATATCCCACAGTGTCTCTTATATCAAAACAATCCCTCCGTATAGCAAAATTTCAATAACCTATGCTGTCCCTCTTATTCTAGGAGCACTCAATATGATGTCTAATCCTGCACAGTCTTCAAGACACCTGCCTGAAAGTTTTTTATTCTAATTTCATTCAATGACAATCCCCTTAAAAATTCAGAGCCTAATACGTGCAAGTCATTGTGCTATGTATTAGATATGTAAAAAAAAATTGAAAAACATTCCTGTCCTCAAGAAACTTACATAAAGAGGGGAAAGGGACAGAGATATCATGAATAAATAGATAAATAAATACAAGATAATTTAAGAAGGAAAAAATACTGTCAGCAAAGAAGATAAGGAAAGGCTCCAAAGCTTTTAAGGAGGGGTAAAGATGCTTAAAGTGGAGACGACAGAGGGGTGCCTTCCAAGCATGGGAGACAGTTTGTACAAGGAATGAGAACAGAATGTCTATTGTAAGGAAAAGCAAATAATCTGGTTTGGTTGGAGTGAATAGAATGGTGTTTCATGAAATAAGTCCAGAAAAGAAAATGGTATACAAATGTGTGAGATGGAGAGATGGGGAATTAGAATGGAAGATAAATTCCATTTTTGATTTGCTGAGCTTGAAAAGCCTTTGGGAATTTAAAGGTAGTGATACCCAATAGATAGTTTGTGATTTAGGCTTAGAATTCAAGAGACTAAAGACTAGGTCTGTAAATTTAGTAACTTTATAGAAATAATAATTGAATTAATGGAACTAATGAGATCACAAGAGAATATAGAGAAACAAGAGGGACAAGGAATAAGTCTTGAGAGTCCTACTCAAAATTAGGAAGTGAGATATGTTGAAGGGACAGCGAAAAACAAAGATTCTCTGGGCCCAAAATGTTGGAAAGCATAACAGAAGGAAAACCCAGTATTGTCTACATAAGCCAGCTATGTCATATCTTTCTGAAAAAGCCAGATTTCCATTAGCAACAAAAAAATGTAGAGTATTAGGTGAAAAGAGACCTAGAGTAAAAGTGAGTGTTCAACAAGAGTTCTAGAATGCATAGCAAAATTATAAGATAAGAACTTTCAAATGGTAGGAGCCTGATAGAGCTAAGAATACTAAGCAAAATATTGCTTTTTTTCCTGTTTGGAGGGCTGGAGGGCAAAGCTCCCATAAACCTCCCTTTATAGAGAAGCCAAAATGCCAAACTTCTTTTAAGTTGCCATGTGTTGCTCTGCTTCATTTCAGCTTCACCATCATGCCCCCCTGCAGGATAATACTCTCTGGTGCCCCTGCCTTTTCAGTTTTTGGATATAGTCTTCCTTCATTAGATTGTAAGCTCTTTGAGCACAGGCAATGACCTTCTTTTCTTATTTGTATCTCCAGCACCTAATAGTGCTTCCACATAGTAGACACTTAACAAATAAAGGGAAAAAAAGGATTTTTGTTTCACCAGGTAACCAATCTGATTCGCAGAAAAGGAGAGCAAAAGCTGAGCATTTTACAGTCATAGATGGGGGAAGAACCATCTATCTGAGGCTCCTATGTTTTAGAGTTCTGAGATAATAGGTGAAATCAGCCACCAGGTGACACAGTAAAAAGAGTCCTGGCCTGCTGAACTAGTTGTTCAGTCATGTCTGAATCTTTCTCACACCATAGACCATAACACACCAGGCCCTCCTATTTTCCATTATCTCTCAAGGGCTGTCCAAGTTCATGTTAGTTTTTTCCATTACACAATATATCCATCTCATCCTGGGCCAATCTTTTTTTATTTTTGCCTTTCATATAACAACTGAATGGACTAGCAAGAATTGGATTGAATAGAATGAATTTGAATTGAACAGGGATTGAAATAATAAGAGTTTAAGACTCAGTTAATCAGAAAATTTAATTAACCACAATTCCCAATGACCCAAGATATCTGGGTAATTGAGGTTTGACTGCAGTTCATTTGCTTTCAGGATCCTAAAGTATTTAGTGAAACATTTTTTTTACTTGATAGGGTAGAATAAATGCTATCTTATTATTTGTATGCCTGAGATAATGAAAAAAGAGCTCATTTGGAATACAACTATAGGAGGACAAGGACATACCCTGGGATGATGCTTATAGTATTCTCCCAATTTTATCACTTAAGGAGAAGGCCCTTAGTTATAACTCATGTTCTTGGAAAATATACATTTGTTTCTAAACTCAGTGTCTGGGCACACCAAATAGGTAGAAAATGATTAGTTGAGTTCAGTCAAATAAGAATTGGTAAATTTTGAAATAATTGAATTTCATTTTTTCACCAAGCTAGAAATCAGAAGAAAAAACATCGGTGTAATTAGATTATTTATTATCCATTAAAAAAATCAATAAATATTAATTAAAGCATCTATATTTTATGTCCAACTTTCTTTTTTTTTTTGATTCTTAAATTATTTCTTCTTTATTTATTTTTTTATTTTTTTTATTAATTTTATAATTATGACATTTTTTGACAGTACATATGCATGGGTAATTTTTTACAACATTATCCCTTGCACTCCCTTCTGTTCTGAATTTTCCCCTCCTTCCCTCCACTCCCTCCCCTAGATGGCAGGCATTTCTACACATATTAAATATGTTATAGTATATCCTAGGTACAATGTATATGTGCATAACAGAATTTTTTTTTTTGTTGTTGTTGCAAAGGAAGAATTGGATTCGAAAGGTAAAAATAACCTGGGAAGAACAACAAAAATGCAAACAGTTTACACTCATTTCCCAGTGTTCCTTCTCTAAGTGTAGCTGATTCTGTCCATCATTGATCAATTGAAATTGGATTAGTTCTTCTCTATGTTGAAGATATCCACTTCCATTAGAATACATCCTCATACAGTATTGTTGTTGAAGTGTATAATAATCTCCTGGTTCTGCTCATTTCACTCAGCATCAGTTGATTTAAGTCTCTCCAGGCCTCTTTGTATTCATCCTGCTGGTCATTTCTTACAGAGCAATAATATTCCATAGTATTCATTTACCATAACTTATTCAGCCATTCTCCAACTGATGGGCAATTACTCACTTTCCAGTTTCCAGCCACTACAAAGAGGACTGCCACAAACATTCTTGCACATACAGGTCTCTTTCCCCTCTTTAGTATTTCCTTGGGATATAAACCCAGTAATAACACTGCTGGATCAAAGGGTGTATGCACAGTTTGATAACTTTTTGTATGTCCAACTTTCTACTGAGGGAGATCTCACAGAAGAGCCTAATATGGTTCTCTTTTCTCTTTTAGGAGCTTACAGCTTATTTGAGGAAGCAAGGCATATACTTGTGAAAAAAAACTAGAAACCACAAAATAAGCTATAATCAAATGTAAATAGTTCAATGAATACTTTGAATGCTATTGGAGTTCAAAGAAGGCTACATTACTCCTGATTCTACCTATTTGCTTAAATAAAAAGTGAAGTTAATAACACCTTCTATCTTTCCTTAAAATTGACTTGAGAGATGCATGCCAGCATTTCTGCAAGGAACTCTGCCCTCCTTTCTCTTTATAAAGATGTAATCATTGCTGGATAATGAGACAATGATTATTTTATGTAAGAAGAACATTCCTAAGGCTTCATACATTGCTAAATACACATCCAAAGTGAATGTATTAGTCCTTGTCCCCAGACAAGCTCCAAAAAATATTAAAGAGTAAACAATGAAATAGATGCAATTTTTTGGGTTTGATCTTTTTCTGTGTGATAACTAAATCTGAGCCTCCATTTGGTTCAACTCTTTAGAGAAAAGGGAATTGCAAGGATTTAATGCCAAGATCCTAAGGTCGAAACCCAGAGGGCCCACTTGCTTTACAAAACTAAAAAATTTTCTCCAAGTTAATTGGCTATATATTGATCCCCTAACCTATGCAATTTATTGTACCTAAACCACAATCCTAATCCAGGGCATAGACTGACTGCTAATCTTATAACAATCCAGTTTGAAAAATTATCCTTGTGGTTACCATGAGGTCCATGTAAAAAAAGAAAAAAGAAAGACATAATACAGTTCCTTCTCTCTGTTAGAAAAATAACTCAATTGACTTGCTTTATAGTTTTTCTTTGAAATACATCAGACAAATGTTAAAACAGAATCCAGATTATCCTTTAAGAATTGTGCATTTTAAGGAAGATCTAGATCTAGCTTTCATTCTTACATCTACCCCCACAAATACTTATAGAATGTTTACTATAGGACAGCTCCATGCTTGATGCTGTGAAGGACATTATAAATGTAGGACAAGGTGAAAACAGTCATTTCCATCAAGAAGCTTACAAGCTAATTGGAGAAAAATACTCACTGACTTTTTCTTTCATTCATTTCTACCACTACTCTGGTTGGTTTCAACTCCATAATCATCTTCATTATGACCAGAAAAACTCTTTACTTGAAGTCATGGATAGTGGGTCAGCTTGCCACTACTTCAACTGTACTCCTCAATTGCTTCTATTCCTCTAATTTGAGGCCTGGAGGGCAAAGTTAAAAACTCCCTTAGCCTCCCTTTGTAAAGAACCCCAAATTCCAACATTCTCATCATTTTCTCCCAGCTGCTCTGCTTGGTTTCAATTGTCACATCTTTATTATCCCCCAGGTATCCTCTGGCATCCCTCCCTTTTCAGCTTATGGCTATTGTCTTCTCCCAATAGATTGTAAGTTCTTTGAGGAGATACTGACTTTATTTTTTCTTATTTGTGTCTCCAGCACTTAACAGAGGACTAGCACATATTAGGCTCTTAATAAATTTTTTATCATATTGTATCATATTCTTCTTTGATGGCTTTAAATTCTGCTTGAGAAGCTTCAATGATTTCCCAATGCAGTTTGGACAAAATACTGATGTCTCTTCTTGGAAATTAAAACCCTTCACAATTTAATTCCAGTCTATCTTGCCAGACTGATCATATTATGTCTCCTGAATTTTATATACCATCTAAACTGGCTGGTTTGGAGTCTCCTATACATGTGACTTTCCATCTCCTTCCTCCACATCTTTGCATAGGCTGTCTTGCATGACTGAAATGTTCTCCTTTTTCATGTGTCTGCCTCTTAGAATATTGCCTTCCTCCCCAGCTCAAGCCACCACCAATTTCATGAGTCATTTCTTGGTTCCTCATGTTGTAGGAGACTCCCCAACTAAAATTCCTATGTATATATTTTGGATACATTAATATATTTACTCATTTGTAAACATGTTATATTTTCTTAGTAGATCAGAAGTTCCTTGATAGCAGAAACTATCTGTATCTAATCAATGCCTAGAATATATTAGCCATTAATAAATTATTTTTCAATGGATTGACTGATCTTATTTATCTAAGTACACTATACCCCAATACAGATTGTAAAACCCTCAGTAATTCTTCACTTTGTGTGATTCTCATCCATTTTTTTCTATAAAAACTCCAGAGAGGTCTATTCCATTGGAGAAGTACTATTTCTTTAAATATTTGATGGAAGTATAATTAAAATGACAATTCTACCTAACTTAATCTACTTATTCAGTTCCTGCTAATCAAATTCCCAAGAAATTGTTTTGTAGAGCTAGAAAAAAATAATAACAAAGTTCATCTGGAAGAACAAAAGGTCAAGAATTTCCAGAGAATTAATGAAAAAAAAAGGAAGTGAAGTTTATTAGCTGTACCAGACCTAAAACTATATTATAAAGTGGCAGACATCAAAACCATTTAGTACTGGCTAAGAAAAAGATTAGTCCATCAATGGAATAGGTTATATTCACAAGACACAATAGTCAATAACTATAGTAAGCTAGTGTTTGATAAACCCAAAGACTCCAGCTTCTGGGATAAAAATTTTTGGGAAATTGGAAATTAGTATGGTAGAACTAGGCATTGATACACACCTAACACCCTATACCAAAATAAGGTCAAAATGGGTTCATGAGTTACACATAAGAGAGATATTATAAGCAAATTAGAAGAACAAAGGATAGATTACCTATCAGATCTGTGGAGAAGGAAGGAATTTGTGGCCAAAGAAGAACTAGAGTACAATATGTAATGCAAAATTTTTATTATATTTAGTTCAAAAGTTTTTGTACAAACAAAACTAATACATACAAAATTAGAAGGGAAGTAAACTGGGAAAACATTTTTATATTCAAAGGTTTTGATAAAGGCCTCAACTCCAAAATATAGAGAGAATTGACTCTAATTTATAAGAAATCAAGCCATTCTCCAATTGATAAATGGTCAAAGGATATGAATAGACAATTTTCAGATGAAGAAATTGAAACTATTTCTAGTCATATGAAAAGGTGCTTTAAATCACTATTGATTAGAGAAATGCAAATTAAGACAACTCTGAGATACTGCTACACATCTGTCAGATTGGCTAAGATGATAGGAAAAGATAATGACAAATGTTGGAGGGGATGTGGGAAAACTGGGACACTGATACATTGTTGGTGGAGTTGTGAACTGATACAACCATTCTGCAGAGCAATATGAAACTATGCTCAAAGGGCTATCAAAATCTGCATTCCTTTTGATCCAGTAGTGTATCTACTGGGCTTATATCCCAAAGAGATCATAAAAAAGGGAAAAGGACCCACATGTACAAAACTGTTTGTGGCAGCCCTTATTGTAGTGACAAGAAACTGGAGAGTGAGTAATTGTCCATCAGTTGGAGAATGGCTGAATAAGTTATGGCAAATGGATACTATGGAATATTATTGTTCTATGAGGATGATTTCAGAGAAGCTTGGAGAGACTTACATGAACTGATGCTGAGTGAAATGACCAGAACCAGGAGAACATTGTACACAGCAACAGCAAGATTATATGATAATCAATTCTAACAGACATGGCTCTTTTCAACAGCAAAGTGAGTCAAGCCAGTTCCAATGGTCTTATGATGGAGAGAGCCATCTGCATCCAGAGAAAAAACTATAGGACTAAGTGTGGATTACAACATAGTGTTTTCTCTCTTTTTGTTGTTGTTTGCTTGCATTTTGTTTTCTTTCTTATTTTTTCCTTTATGAACTTATTTTTTTGTGCAGCTCAATAACTGTGGGAATATGTATAGAAAAATTGCACATCTTTAACATATATTGAATTACTTGTCATGCAAGGGAAGGATACAAGCTTTTGCAAGGGTGAAGATTGAAAATTATGTATGCATATATTTTGAAAATAAGAAGATTTAATTAAATAAATAAAGATTTGATGGGTACATGACCCATATTCAAGCTATTCATCTGTTATCTCTCACTGTTACTGCTTGAGTACCTACATTTTTTCCTAATTATTCATGTCTTTGATATTGCCTCCACTATAATATAAATTTCTTGAGGTCAAGGATTTTTTTTTCTTTGATATTCCCTGCACCTAACACAGGTGTATAGTACATAGCAGGCACTTAACAAATTCCTGCTGAATGACAGGGTTTCCTTTCCTGCCAATTTTCTCTCTACCTCCAAATCATCGTGGAAAAAAATACTGCAGGCTCCTTACATCTATACTATGTGATTATTCAGATCACTTGTAACTTTGATTTTGCTAAGCTCGTGGTGTTTCATGATTCACAGTCACAGAGTATTCAGAGTGTTTAAAGATGTCAATTTAGGGGATTTCAACTTGGCTTAGGAGTGTCTGGTATGGAGGGGAGGGAGTTCAGGGGGAAGAGGTCAGCCTGAGCTTATAATCAGGAGAATGATAAATTGACAGAATTAGATCAATCTGTATAAACAGTCTATTCATGTGGTTGAATTTATCTTTGCAAAGATATTGAATCTTTTAAGTGTTGAACTCATGATTTTGGCAATACCCAAATGGCTACATCCTAGGCCTTTCTTTCTATACACCATCCTCAACCACTGAAGTCCTTTTGCTGGAAGAAATAGTTAGAAGCATTGAAAAATTGGCATATTAATACTGATCAACTAAATTGTTTAAGAGATCAACAATACATGATGGAAGATAAATATGAGAGAAATCCAAAATGATCAGTACATGCTTATTGGACTGACAATAATATTACAAGGTAAGAGGTAGTAGAGAAAGGTGATTATGGAGTAGGGTGTTAGGTAAAGCTTTGGAGAGAAAGAAAATTAAGATTTAGAGCAGAAAGAAAGCTTCAGGTCATCTAATTCTCATTTTATAAATGGGAAAACTGAGGCTTCAAGAACTTGTTAGTTTCCCAAGATCAGGGATGAAATTCTAGCCCAGGAGCATTGACCAAATGTTATCACTACATTACCTTAAGCAGAATTTAAGCTATCTTGAAAGAGACACAAGAACTTTGGAATGAACTTTAAAAACTGGTGAAATTGTCCATTCTATTTGATCTCTCTCTCTCTCTCTCTCTCTCTCTCTCTCTCTCTCTCTCTCTCTCTCTCTCTCTCTCTCTCTCTCTCTCTCTCTTTCTCTTTCTATCTTTCTCTCATCTTTGTTACACAGAATAATGGGATAAGTTTAAGGCATATAATGAGAAATAAAGATGACCAAAAAAACATCCACAGGGAAAAATATTTTTAATCAGCATGAATAAAGAACAGAGAAAGAACTATGTAGTACAAAACAATGGTTCTTAGAGGTTGTGTTCAGCTTCCACCAGGGGTAATCATCTGGAATGAACGTTGGCAATCATATGAATATCCGTGACTATCCTGATACTCCCTAGTGAACTCAATTCCTCAAGGCAAAAAAAGTGCTGTGAGCAAAAATAGTATAAAAGCATCTAGTAGAGAAGCTTCTTTCCTGGTGAAATTTATCTTTGAGTTCCCCTTCATCCAAGCCCTTCATTTTTCAGATCTTTTTGCCCTGTTTATTTAAAATGAGCCCTTTTTTCTTTATTATAACCATTATTGCCAATCACCATGGATTGTTAAGAAGAGATAAGGGATTTGAATTTTACAAGTAGGTGAAATGCACAATTCCCCATCTGTACTCAATAGTTTCCTTCATAATGACAGCTCTCTGGAAGCTGATAAATGAGGCTTCCTCCCAATGGAACTTTTTAAAAATACTCTAATAAATGAAAGTGCTAATTACGGCTCCTCTGGTAGTAAGACAATAGTCCAAATACCCCTTGTACTTATTAAGCAGCCTTTAGGATTATTTTTTCTCTTAGAGATAAGTTAAACTCAGACTATTTAGTATTGACTAGATTTAAAAGGTTCCTTACAATAATTCTGCTCTGTTCATCAGTTACTCAAGTCATCCCATAAGCATTTATTAAGCATTTGCTATGTGGTACACATTGTGCTGAGCACTGGGGGATATGGGCAAAAAACAAAACAACAACAATAATGACAACAAAAAAAAAAAAAAAAAAAAAAAAAAAAAAAACAGTCCCTGACCTCAAGGAGTTTTCATTCTAGAGAGAGGGACAAAATATAAATAATTTAATTTAGTCTTTATGAGAGACATACAGGGTAGACAGAATGTAACCTTATATAGATTTCAAGTGTCCTGTAAACTTGGATAGAAAGAAAATTATATCTTTATTGTCACTAACTTCTAACTGAAATTAAGCATTTCCTTCAATTATTTAAAAATCTTATTCTTAGAAAAGGTTCATCAGTTTCACCAGAAAATCAAAAGTGTTCATGAAATAAAAAAAAGACTGGGAAAAAACCCAACAACTCTTCTTTAAAAAAAGATCCTGGATAAAATTCTGGTTGTTAAAGTCCATACTAGACTCTGAAGACGGACAAATCTAGTGAAAACTGAAACCTTGAATGACTCTTTGACCTATGTGAAAGAATCAAAGGCATTCAAAAAGGAATATTAGGCAAATGGTGTTAACACACTGAGAAATAAATTAATAAAGTTGGTGGAAGTTAAAAAAAAAAAAAAAAAAAAAAAGATCCTGGAAAGGGCTTCAGGAAGAAGGCAGAATTTTGGCATGAGTCTTGAGGAAATCTAGAAAAACTAAGCAGCTGAGGTAAAGGGGAGAAACCATTTCCAGACAAGAGAGACACCAGGACAGTGAGAAAGAAAGTAGACTTTCATAGGGAGAAATATTAAGGTGATAAGTATAGCTAATTCTTAGGAGTTCATGGGAGGGGGAAAGTGTAAGAAGACCAGAAAAAATGGGAGGAATCCAGGTTGTAAAAAAGCTTCAAATGCCAAAGAAAGGGACTTTCCATTTGATTTTGAAGGGAACCATTGAAATTTATAGAGTGGGGATCAGGCATAACAGACCCCTGCTTTAGGAAAATCACTTTAACAGTTGTATAGACAATGGATTGGAAATCAGACTTAAGGCAAAGAAATTAATTAAAAAACTGTATAGCACACTTGTCTGAAGGAGAGCAAAGAACAAGTGCAGCAGACTTTACAGTATAGGTGAAAAGACAGGGAATACAAGTGTGTAGAGGGATTACAAAGGGACAGGTTGTGATGTAATTCTGGAGAAAATAGGGAAAGAGGCTCAGTATCACAGAATTCTCTAGCCAGCACAGCAGTAGCTATTTTTCATTGAAATAAAGGAGATGCTGATATGAAACTAAAATTGTTTCCTTATCACTGTGTTTTTCAGTCCTTTTCCTTTCTTAGGAAGTAGATCCCAGGGAGATTTTCCTCAATCGGACAGTTTGATGACTCCTAAAGAAAAAATAGGTTTCTGACCATAAATTAAATGACAATTGAATTGAGAGACCCAGGAGAGTGAATTGAGTTGAATACTCACCAATGGATTGGAAAAATAGCTAAAAGAGCTGGTGAAAGAGCTGTAACACAACCTCTGAGGATTTGTTTTACAGGGTATTAAGTTACCAGTAAAGTGATTAGATTTGATCACCAGGTGTATCAGAAATTGGGACTTTTGGAAAAATACTGAAACACAACTTCATATGGAGAATTGTGGTGAGCAATGCCTAGTGGAGAGCAGGTTCAGCAGAAAATAATATGATGACATCAGTAGAAGTAATTGAATATTTTACAATAGTAAAGGCAAGTTTCCCATTCATGTTCCCAGAAAATGTTTCTGAGCATGTGCATCACCTTACTTCTGGATGGCTGTTCCTCCTGTGTGGTAGTCTCACACATAATTTCCATTATTGTCCACTGAATGTGGACAATATTTGTATTTTGAAAGAAAAGATTCTATCTAGGTGGCTGCTGTTACTATTGTTTGAAGGAAAGGACAGTTAGTTCCATGGCTACTTTATTCTTATTTCTATTCAATTAAAATGCCTTTAACTGTGCCCTTTGGTTGATAGGTTGAAGAAAACACAGATTGATAATTGATTCTGACCCACAAAATAATCTATTCTGTGGTAATTTATTAGAGATCTCAGACTGAGATGGGAATCCTCCCTCAGGGACTACTCTTGAAACTACTAGAGAACAATATGTGTATGGTTTTTTAAAAAAATTTTAATGGTAATAAAAGTGATATGAAGTTGAAAGTGATGCTCCAAGTTCAGTGATCTCATTTAAATAACAGTGTCAATGCAAGCTGATATAGTAAGAGAAAATTTAATGGAGAACATAGAATTTGCTCTAGATCTTGAAACACTGAATAAAATTAATATAAAGATAACTTTTCTGTGCAGCAAGTCAGAAACCAGAAAACAATAGACCTTCCAAGTCTATAAGATTTTAAATAGAATTTAAGTCACTCCTTATTTTTTTTTTCAATATCCCTTTGGGGAAACAGGAAAGTTTCAATGATTTTCAAGGCAATAATCTTCTTTACCCCTACATAGTCACTATGCTTAAAATCTACCTTTTCAGATGTCCTCTTCTGATACCTCCTTCTGGAATGAAGGTAGTTCTGGCTTCTTAAAAGCTGGACGTTGTTAACTGAGAACAAGCTGTTTCACCTTTTACAATTCCAAGCTAAAAAGTATTCAAGTGTTGGTCTGGACTAAGAATAGAAATCAAAGGTAAATCTAATTCCTTCCCCCAGGTAGATGATATGTATTATCAGAATTGGTACTGTGTCCTATATAAATTTATCTCCACTTCCTCACTTCACCCTGAACATAGTGCTTCTAATTTAATTAATTTATTCAACTCCTTTAGCATGTTAATTAATAGAACATTTATAAAGAGTTTTCTAGGATCCTACTTTTAGTTAACTTATACAGGTGCACTAATTAGGGGCTTCTAAAAACAATAGATAATTATTCCTTTGCCTTTCCATTGCAGTTATTAGGAAAGGAAACTACTTCCCCCAAACAGACTTTCTGAATTAGAAGGAAAGTTCTAGAGAGTAGACTTTCTGGTGATATTATCATTCTCTGGGAGGCAAATAAATGGCTAAATTTCTATTAATTATCTGACTATCTGAAATCAAAGACTATCCTACCCAAATTCAGAGTTTGGTTCATCCCCAGATCTGGCCAGGTCTGATTTTTTTTCCAACCATAAAAATTCACATGAATCATCTATTAAAGCATGAAGAATATCAATCTTCATAAACAAAAGGGACACATGTCCTAATAGCATCATAAATTCTTGATATGTTGAATTATTACAATTGCATACTTATATACAATATGTTGGTATTACAAACAGCATTCTAAAATTCTAGAACACAGATACTGGGAGGAGCAATTGAGAGGGGAGGCATCAAATTTGAACAAATATTCAATTAGGCATCTATTCTGTAATGGGAATATAAAGAATCTCATTTTAAAAATCCTTCTCAAGGCTCTTACATCCTATTAAGAGAGAAGCTAGTAACCTGAATTGGGAAAGCCCTGAATATTCTACAAATAACCTAGAACCATAAATCAGACAATTAACACAAATTTAACCATTGATTCGCCTCCCAGAAGATGATGACTCCATCAGAAAACCTATTCTCTAGAACTTTCCTTTTAATTCAGAAACAGGTTGAAGTCTGTTTGAGGGAAGAAGTTCCCTTTCATAAAATGCAATCAAAAGACAAAGGAACAATTATCTATTATTTTTAGATAGCCCTAGTTATAATGCACCTGTGTGATCTAAGTTAACTAAAGATAGGATCCTAGAAAGCTCTTATAAATGTTTTTCTATTAATTAACATACTAATAAAATGAGTTGAATAAATTAATTCAATTTAGAAGCACTATTTTCAGGGTAAAGTGGGGAAGTGGAGATACATTTAAATAAGACACAGTCCCAATTCTGATTATACTTTATAGTCTAGTGTGGGGAAGGGGATTAAATAGCTAATTATCACCTTGATAATCACAGGAAACAGAGACCCTAAAGAGTTGAAATAGGGGACTGAAAAGAGCAGAAATAAAAGAAAAAGAAAAGCTTGGCCCCGGGAAGCCTGGGTGGTGGAAAGAAGGGTTCTCAATACAGGCAGAAACTTTAAAAAAAAAAAAAAGAAAAGAAAAGAAAAGTCACAAGTAAGGATTCTGTGCCTTTGGCATGGATTGTAAGGGATAAGATTGGGAGGGAGAGGAGGGGAGAGAAATATGAAAACTCTAGATTTAAGCCATACTTGCTTCTAAGGCTCATAAACTCCATCCAACAATAAAGAAATCTTATCTACCTACTTAAAGAGCTATTAGCCATTCCCAAACTGCTAGCTAGTTGTTGACATCTGAATTAGTTTGAGATACTAGCTTAGAACAATAGTTGAAGAAATTACTTCACAGAATGTTAAAACAAGAATTGTGTTATAATGGTAAGGAAACCAGAGTTGGGATAAAGAAAGCTGAATTCAAATCCTAGAACTGCTACTTATTAGCTATATAATCTAGGACAAGTCTTAGAGCTGTCGTTTCCATGTTTGACTTTATTTCTAATAGTTTTCTACTAAAAGTTCTTTAAAAAAGAAATTAAAAAAAAATAAGGGAGGTAGAGGTTGTGTGAAAGTCATAAAGAACAAAGATTCATAACAGAAGACTACTAGGTGGCCATATGCATGTTAATAAGAAAGGGGACTGGACCATCTCATGAGTCAAAGGACTCGAGGCAGATAAAAGTAAGAATTGAAAAACAGATAAGGGGGTCAATAAGGTTATATGTGTGTATGTTTGTAATATGAAACCCTCTGGTAAAATCAGTGAAACTCAGAAGTCTTACTAGAGGTTCTTAGATATAGCTATAATAACACAGTAAGATTTAAGTGATAGTAAAGACAATGACAAAATAATTACAAAAGCATATATAAAAATCTCTTAAACATATAAATTTGGGCCCATTTAGTATAGGATGAAGGGTCCTATACCAAAAGGGATTCTTAAGAGCTCTGTGAGTCTTTTAATATAGAATACTAAAATATCCATTGGGAGGACCTTAATGATGTCCTTAGTTGTCTTCAAAAACTAAGAATAGCTTAAGAAGGAAGAGGAATGTATCACATATTATTGAAAAATACATCCCAAATGACTAAATTTTAAAATCTTACTTAAAATGGCAAACTTAAATTTGTTCAGCTCTGAATAGAAGGAGATCTTTGAGGTCCTCTCTAAAATTCTACAATTATGTGATCTTAAAATTAAATTAATTCTTCTGTATCAACTTCCCTAACTTGACTACAATCTCTTTCTGACTTCTGCCTAGTCTTTGGATTTTATCAACTCAAGCTTGAACCAGAATATTATTTTTGTAGACTTTACCAGATCTTAACATGGCTCAAGCCCTCCATTGTAGGTCATACCTAACTCAGGGCAGTCTTATGATTCAGGTTTCTACTGGGAACAAAATGAGACTTTTGAGGATTACCAGACAACCCAACCAGAGCATGACCTAGATAGTCAAAGAGGATACAGTGAGGAAATAGGTAGACAGAGCCATCCTCATCTTCATAGAAATGTTAACTCAAATGACTCAAATAACTCAAATAGAAATAGAACATCAATCCATTCCAATTCCTTCCCTCTTCTAAATTATTTCCTATTTATCCTCTATATAGCATGTTTATACATATTGCTGTTGCCCCTCTCCTTAGATTGTGAGCTTCTTGAGGGCAGTAACTATCTCAAAACTATGTTGTAATCCACGTTCAGTCCTAATAGGCCTCTCCCTGGAGGCAGATGGCTCCCTCTATCACAAGTTTATTGGAACTGGTCTGAATCACCTCACTGTTGAAAAGAGCCAAATCCATCACAGTATCTTGTTGTTATGTACAATGTTCTATTGGTTTTACTCACTTCACTCAGCAACAGTTCATGGAAGTCTCTCCAGGACTCTCTGTATTCATCCTGCTGATCATTCCTTGCAGAACAATAATATCCCATAACATTCATATACCATAAGTTATTCAGCCATTCTCCAACTGATGGGCATTATAAGGGCTGCTACAAACATTTTTACACATGTGGGTCTTTCTTCCTTTTTTATGATCACTTTGGTATATATCCAGTTGGATCAAAGAATAATAATTTGATAGCCCTTTGGGCATAGTTGCAAAATTGTTTTCACATCATTGCCGATAATGTATTTAGTGTCCCAGGTTTCCCACATCCCCTTCAACATTATCTTTTTATGTCATCTTAGTGGTGTGAAGTGGTACCTCAGAGTTGTCTTAATTTGTATTTCTCTAATCAATAGTGATTAGAGCATTTTTTTCATATGACAGGAAATGGCTTTAATTTCTTCATTTGAAAATTGTTCATATTCTTTGACCATCAACTGGAAAATGATTTGTATTCTTATAAATTTGAATCAGTTCTCTATATATTTTAGAAAAGAGGCCTTTATTAGAAACGTTGGATATAAAAGTTTTTTCCCAATTTCTGCTTCTTTTCTAATCTTGGCTACATTGGTTTTGTTTGTATAAAACTTTTTTAATTTAATATAATCAAAATTATCTATTTTGCCTTTCATAATGTTCTCTAGTTCTTCTTTAGTCACAAATTCCTTCCTTCTCCACAATCTGAGAGATAGACTATTCCCCTGTTCTTTGAATTTGCTTATAGAATCACCCTTTTTGTCTAAATCATGAGCTTATTTCAACCTTATCTTGATACAGAGTTTCTACATCTTTAAGGGAAAACTAGCTCATCTGATCTGGCAAGATCTTTAAAAAAAATGAACAAAACTAGATGATAAGACTAGATATTGCTACCATGCCATCTTTTTCTAGTTCTCTCTCAGGACTTGTTAATTGCCTTTAATTACTTGCAATAGCACTTCCCAAGTAGGAGCAGGAGTTTGAAAATATTTATGAGAACACATTCATTAACCGCCTCAGATAAATTAAACATTATTATACCAGAAAAAACTTTTACATAAAAATATAAATCAAACTATTTGAGCAGAGTATTTGGCAGTCAAAAGGTTAATGTGCAGTTTTGTTTTGTTTTTTTAAGATTAGTCTTTTTGTGTTTATTTTAAGCTTTTAACTTATTGGAAAGAAACTTAGCTGCCTCATAATAGGCTTGCTTAATGAGTCTAAATTAATGCACCATTCCTTCAAAGAGAAGGTGATTTAATTTTCCCTGAGTAGAAAGGAACTACTTGGAAATAAGTTCAGAAAATAATTCTAGTGCAATGATAGGTTTCTTTTTGATACTCTTTAAGCTCGTTCCAAAAATAATCAAAATTAGCCTAGAACTTCCTTCAAATGCCTAAAGCTCTCACTATTTTCAACATAGTTTCTTAGTATATTTATTTGGAATTATCTGGGGAGATTGTCTGAAAGAAGATAATTTATCATTATTTGGCTATAGAGAGAGGTTACAAATATATGACTATTAAATTTCCATCCAAAGCTCTTAAATACTTGAAATAGACATTTAAGAGAAATTGAATTAAGACCCAATCAGTCCAGGAAATAAATCCAACAGCAGGCCTGATAACTGAGAAAACAAAATCACATTCACCAAGAAGCCTTTCTTCCAAATATCTGTCGGAGCTAGATATCTAATTGCCTTTTAAATAAAATTTGAAATAGGAATTATAGTTTCTGACACCCATATCGATTGGTCTGAATCACCATTTAATGTATAATTAACAAGGGTCAGCTGGGCAGGCACCCAAGGAATTGGATACTTCTCTGCAATGTTAGTCAGGTTTCTATAGAGGATCTTGGTGCATTCAGCTTCTGACTGCATAGAAAAAAATGCAATCTTGTTATTAATGGTCTTTACTAGACATCAGGATATAAATGAAACCAAGAAGATAGACCTCAATCACCTTTGATTATTCCTTATTATTCATGGTTCAGGGAGATATAGGCTTAAAGGGCTATACAAAATACACCAAATGCATTTCACATGACTTTTAATTCCTGGCATTTGTACAGCATTTTATACTATTCAAAATATTTTCATATCCATTATCACATTGGATTGCCAAACAATTAGTAGAATTATTAATTGATTGATTTATTATTACCCAGATAAAGAGAGAAATTCTTCTGGGAGGGGATCTGAGATTTTACTTTCTACCAATAAACCCATTGCACCTTGCTTATTCAGGGATAGGAGTGGCTATTGGTGACCTATAATCTCAGTCCTTGTGCTCTTAATTTATGACTAAGAGAATGGGACCATTAGGAGCTCCTTTTGGGTAGATGGGGAGGAAGGGGGAAAGGGTAGAGTCAAGCAGAACAAATTTTTTTGGCTCACAGGGAAAGAATACAATGCAACAAACAATGAGTAATATTTCAATCATACTTTAACAAGGCACAGAGAGTAAAGAGGCAAACAGCACAGAAAATGCAGAAATAAAGGACAGGTGAGAGTAGAGCTAGAAAGGCAGGTGATGGGAAGTCAGAGGAGGTAGAAGAGAGAATGGCAGCAGTGGAAAAGAGCAAGGGACAATATAAGCGTGCAAGTAGCATGGACTCTTAGCAAGTGATGATGTGGAGGGAAAGGGAGAACAACAAGGGTTTTTAAAGAATTTTAGTGATAGGAGACCATTCCTCCTTGGGGTTAGTTCATTAACATTTCCACATCATCTCAAAGTTATCAGTAATACCTTAGGAATGGTTCATTAGCATAATGCTTTGCTGGTGTTTGGCTGCTCTTACTGCTCATGTCTGGAGTTTATATGAAGTTTATAGACCAAGAGTAATTAGCAGAAGGGGCATGAAAGTTTCATGGACTTCCCCTAATTTAATACATAAGCTCAAAATGAGGTCTTAATTTATGAGACAGTTTACAGTGGCTCCTATGATTCCCTAATTTATGAGACAGATCACTAGAAACTGTTATCTTCCCTTAATTTATGGAACAATGTATAAGTAACTTCTAGGTTCCCTTTTGCAATATTACTTCTTATTATTGTGTCTTATACTAGCTCCTGATAAACTTATTATATTAAGTGGGTATAAAGGTAGTTAGAGGGACCTGAACAAGATACAATTTCAACAAACACATTATAATGAATAACTCAACTTGAACAGGTTTTGTTTTCCTAAATTTTATCAATGAAGAATTTGAAATTCAGAAAGATAAGGTGATTTGCCCAAGATTATTGGGGGAAAAAAAAACAGAGTGAAATTTATAAAAGTACAAATCATTCCCCAATTGGTTAATGGTCAAATGATATAAACAGGTAGTTTTCAGTCAAAGAAATCAAAGCTAACTATAGTCAGATTTTAAAAAATACTCTAAATCACTTACTGATTAAGGAAATATAAATTAAAACAACTCTGAGGTACCACTTCATATCTATCAGATTGTCTAATATATTAAAAAGAAAAATGTTGGATGTTAGAGGGAAAGTAGGAGAACAGGAACTCTAATGTATTGCTGGTAGAATTGTGAACTGATTTAACAATTCTGGAGTTCAATTTGAAACTATGCCCAAAAGGCTATAAATGTGTGTATACCCTTTGATCCAGCAATACCAATGCTTTGCCTATATCTCCTCAAAATACAAACGAGTGAAAAAAGATCCACATATACAAAAACATTTATAGCAGCTCTTTTTGTGGTGATAAAGAATTGGAAATTGAGAGACTACCTATGAATTGGGGAATGGTTGAACAAATTGTGATGTCTGGATTTAATGGAATACTATTCTTCTATAAAAAATAATGAGCAAGTAGATTTCAGAACAGTCTGAAAGACTTACATGAACTGATGCATAATGAAGTGAATAGAAATAGGATAACATTAGCCACAGTAACAGCAATATTGTTTGATGAAGAACTGTGAATGACAACTATTCTCAGCAATACAATAATCCAAGACAATCTCAAAGGACTAATAAAGTATGCTATCTGCCTTCAGAGGAAAAAATTGATATTGTTTGAATACAGACTGAAACTTGCTATTTTTCCACTTTGTTCTTTCACTTTTTTTCTTTTGTTTTTCTCTTCTCATACAATATGACTAATGTGCAAATGTTTTATGTAATTGCATATGTATAATCTATATCGACTTAGTTTATCAGGGAGAGGAACAGGAAGTGAGGAAGGGATGGAATTTTGAACTCAAAACTTCAAATAAAATTTTTTTTAAAAACATAAAGTCCAAAGTCAAGAAATAGGCTGGACATGTAAGCAATAAAAAAGAAGCAGATCTTCAATAGCTTAGAAAAAGAGGTACCAAATATTATAGAAGAAAATAAATCATTGAAAACCAGAGTTGGTCAGCTGAAGGCTAATAATTCCATGAGACACCAAAAAATAATAAAATTAAATCAAAAGACAAAAAATGCAATTAAAAAATATGAAATATCTTGTGGGGGGGAAACTGATCTGGAAAAACCGATCAAGGAGAGATGATTTAAGGACTAATGCACACCTAAAAACCATGAACATAAAAAAAAAAATCCTAACCATCTTCTTCAAAGAAATTGTAAATGGGCACTGCTCAGATCTTTAAGAATCATGTGCAAAATAGAAATTGAAAAAAATCTACCAGTCACTTCTTGAAATGAAATGAAATAAAATGAAAAGACACATACATATATAGTTCAATACAAAAATGCATCTTATCTAATAGACAAATATGAAGAAAAATTGTTAAGGAAAAGGAAGGAAGGAATGAGGGAGGCATTTAAGTGAAATATTAACAAAATATGCCCTTCTAAGTTTAAGAAAATTGGATGAAGAGAAACACACAGTGAGTAATCATATCATAACTGTGAATGTAAATGGTATGAACTCCATAAAATGAAAGGAAATAGGGACAGCTAGATGGCACAGTGGATAGAGCATCAGTCCTGAAGTCAGGATGACCAGAGTTCAAATGTTGTCTTAGACACTTCACACTTCCTGGCTGTATGGCCCTGGACAAGTCACTTAATACCAATTGCCTCAGGGAAAAAATGAAAGGAAATAGCACAATGGATTAGAAACTAGAATACAACAATATGTGGTTTATATCCAAACACATTTGAATCAGAAATATACATGTAGAGTTGTAACAAGGGGATACACTAGAATCTATTACACTTCAGCTAAAGTTTAAAAAAAAAAAAAAAGGCAAGGATAACAATCATGACCTCAGATAAATCAAAGGCAAAAAAAAATTAATAGAGATCAAGTAAGGACCTACATTTTGTTAAAAGGGAACATAAGTTAAGCTTTAATATCAGGATTAAAGATATATGGATCAAATGGCATAACATCTATATTATTAAAAGAAGAGTTAAATGACTTAAAGGAAGAAATAGATATAGTTGTGAAGCACTTCAATATACCATTCTCTCAAAATACAAATCAAACCAAAGAAGAAAGAAATTAATGATCTGAATAGAATCTTAGAAGAGTTTGATATGTTACACTTCCCATTAAATGATAATAGAAAGGAGTTCACCTGTTCTCATCAGTGAATACCACATTCACAAAAATTTATCAGATAAGAGGACATAAAAACCTCTCAAATGTCAAAAAGCAGAAATAATAAATACATTGTTTATGAACTATAATGCAATCGACATTGCATTCAATAAAATCCTTTAAAACAAGTCTTTAAAATTAAGTGAAAACGAAACCTAAAGATGTGTCAAAGAATAATAAAAATAATTTTATTAAAGATTGTCATAACAATAAGATAATATACCAAATTTTTATGATTCAGCCAAAGCAGTAATTTAGGGGAAATTTTTATTTCTCTAAATTCTTTCATCAATAAAGGAAAGAAAACTGCCCAAAAAATATTTTATACAACTAGGAAAAATGACAAAATTCATCTGGAAGAACAAAAGGACAAGAATATCAAGGGAATAACTAAAAAATACAACTGATGGTGGCTGAGTGACCTAAAATTCTATTATAAAGCAGCAGTCATCAAAGCCATTTGGTACTAGCTAAGAAATAGAGAGGTAGATAGATCAGTGGAATAGATTAGATACACGTGATACAATAATCAATGACTATAGGGTATTTGACAAACCGCAAAACTCCAGCTTTGGGGGTAAGAATTCACTATTTCACAAACATTGCTAGGAAAACAAGTAAATAATATATTGAAAATTTGGCATAGATCTATATCTCATACCTCATATTGGGTACATGGGTACATGATTTGGGTGGAAGGGGTGATATCATAAGCAAATTAGGAGAGCAAGAGATAATTTACCTATCAGATCTTTGGAAAAGGAAGGAATTTATGACCAAAGAAGGAATAGAAAACGTTATAAAATGCAAAATTGACAACTTTGGTTACATTAATTAAAAAGGTTTTGCACAAACAAAACCAATGCAAACAAGATTAAAAGGAAAACCTGTGAAAAAAATCACAGCCAGTGTTTCTGATAAAAAACCTCATTTCTAAAACATATAAAGAACTGTGTCAGATTTATAAGAAAACAAGTCATTTCCCAATTGATAAATGGTCAAAGGATATAAACAGACAATTTTCAGATGGAGAAATTAAAACTATTTCTATTCATATGAAAAAAAAATGCTCTAAGTCACTATTGATTAGAGAAATGCAAATTAAAACAACTCTGAGGTACCTCCCCACACCTCTGAGAATGGCTAAAATGACAAGAAAAGATAAATGTTGAAGGGGGTGTGGGAAAACTGGGACACTAATACATTGTTGGTGGAGCTGTGAACTGATCCAACCATTCTGGAGAACAACATGAAACTATGCCCAAAAAGCTATCAGACTGATCCAGCACTGTCTCTACTGGGTTTATATCCCAAAGAGATCATTAAAAAGGGAAAAGGACCCATATAGGTAAAAATGTTTGTAGCAGCCCTTATTGTAGTGGCAAGGAATTGGAAACTGAGAGGATTCCCATTAGTTGGAGAATGGTTGAATAAATTATAGTATATGAATGTTATGGAATATTATTGTTCTGTAAGAAATGACCAGCAGGATGAATACAGAGAGGCCTGGAGAGACTTACATGAACTGCTGCTGAGTGAAATGAGCAGAAACAGGAGATGATTGTACACGTCAATAACAAGATTATACAATGATCGGCTCTGATGGACTTGACTCTTTTCAACAGTGAGGTGATTCAGACCAGTTCTAATGGATTTATGATGAAGAGATCCATCTGCACCCAGAGAGAGGACAGTGGGAACTGAGTGTAGATCACAACATAATATTTTCACTTTTTTTGTTGTTTGCTTGCATTTTGTTTTCTTTCTCGTTTTTTCCTTATTATCTGATTTTTCTTGTGCAGCATGATAAATGTGGAAATATGTTTAGAAGAATTGCACATAATTAACCTATATAGGATTACTTCTTATCTAGGAGAGGGAAAAGAGGGAAAGGGAAGGAGAAAAATTTGGAACACAAAGTTTTATGAGGGTGAATGTTGAAAATTATCTTTGCATGTATTTGTAAAAAATAAAAAATATTATTTTAAAATATTTTAAATAAAATATTAGGATAAATGTTGGAGGGGATAAGGGAAAACTGGGACACTAATGTATAGTTGATGGAGTTGTGATTTGATCCAACCATTCTGGAGAGCAATCTGAAACTATCCCCAAAGGACTATACAACTATGCATATCTTTTGACCCAGCAGTGCCATTATTGGGTCTGTATCCAAAGGGAATTTTTAAGGGAGGGAAAAGGACCCACATGTGCAAAAAGGTTTATAGCAACTCTTTTTGTGATAGCAAATAAGTGGAAAAGGAGCAGATGCCCATCAATTGGAGAATGACTGAACAAGTTATAATACATGAAGGTAATGGAATATTATTGTTCTATAAAAATGATGAACAAGCTGAAAGGCCTAGAAAGATTTACATGAACTGATGCTGAGCAAAAGAAGCAGAACCAGAAATACATTGTATACAATAATAGCAAGAATGTGCACTGATCAACTATGAAAAGCTTGGTTCTTCTCAGCAATTCAGTGATCCAAAGCAATAGCAATAAACTTTGGACAGAAAATGCCATCTGCATCCAGAAAAAGATCTAAAGAGACTGAATGTAAATCAACACATGCTATATTTACTTTTTTCTGTTTTTTTTATCTCTCCCATGGTTTTTCCCTTTTGTTCTCTCAACACGATTCATAAAGCAATGTGTATTAAAAAATAAATTTACTATAATAAAAAATAAAATATTAATAAGGAACCTACAGTCATATATCACAAATATAACACACTTTGACCAAGCTGGAGTTATACCAAAAGTGCTAGCCCTATATTGGGAAAACTATAAGCCTAATTGGCCATATTAATAATAAAAAAACAGAAATATTTTAATAGATTCAGAAATATACAATAGCTATTCTTATTTAAAGTCCTAGAAAACATAGAAATAAATGAAGTCTTCCTTTAAAAGATAAGTAGCATCTAACTAAAACCAAGTACAAGCATTTTCGTTAATGGGGATAAGCCAAAAGATTTTCTAGTAAGATCAGGAGTGCTTAGATTTGTGTATAGAAGAATTTATGAATAAATGACAGAAAGCATTTCGGAGTGCAAAATGGATAATTTTGATTACATTAAATCAAAAAAGATTTGATACAATAAAACCAACGTATCTAAGATTAAAAAGAAAGCAGAAAATTGGGGGAAGGGAAGAATTTTTATAAACAATTTCTTAGAAAAAGGCCTCATATACAAAAATATATATATAGGGAACTGAGTCAAATTTATAAGAATATGGGTCATTTCCCACTTAAGAAATGGTCAAAGATGTGAATGGGTAATTTTTGGAAGAAGAAATTAAGGCTATATATATAGCAACATGAAAAACACTCAATCATTCATTATTGACTAGAGAAATGTGAATTAAAACAACTTTGAGGTATCACCTCATACCTATCAGATTAGCTAACATCACAGAAAAAGAAAACAATAAATGTTGTAAGGAATATGGAAAAATCAGGATACTAAGTATACTATTGGTGGAATTATGAACTGGTTCAATCATCTTGGTGGTTGCTTAATGATAACATATATATATATATATAATTTAAAGAATTATAAAACTATGTATAACATTTGACCTAGCAATACCACTATTAGAACTGTTTCCCAGGGTCACTGGAGGAAAAGAAAAAGAAACTGTATGTTCTAAAATATTTTTAGCAGCTCTCTTTGTGAGAGCAAAAAACTGGAAATTGATAAATAGCTGAATAAGCTGTGGTATATGATTGTAATGATATATTGCAGTGCTATAAAAAATAATGAGCTGATTGATTTTAGGGAAACATGCAAAGACTTACCTGAAATAATACAGAATAAGATGAGCAGAACCAAGACATTGCTGTACACTGTAACAGCTATATTGTTTTAAAAGTAACTGTGAATGTCTAATCTATTCTAATATGAATATTTAAAGCAACTACAAAGGCCTATGAAGGAAGTTGCTATCCACCTCCAAAGAAAGAGCTGATATATGGAAGTATGTGTTATATGATTCAAAAAAAAAAAAAAAATATATATATATATATATATATATATATCAAATGTTGGGAGGAGGGAAAGAGACACTTGGAATTCAAAATATAACAAAAAATAAATTAAATAAATCTTTAAAAAAGAAGACTAGAACAATATCCTCCTGGGCTCTGAACCACGTTCCACTTGTCCCATAGCTAAGATAATATGTGGGGCAACTAAAAAAGACAACTTCACTTTATGACAGATAACATGAGGGGTCTGGTGGGTCAGAAATAATATTCTAATACAGAGGGAGGGAGGGAGGGAGGAGGGGAATAGGAAAGATAGCTTTGGGCTTTTATGTTAAAGCTGAGTTGGAAGGCACTGCTACTTTGCTCAGCTCAGCCTGCCACTTTGTTCAGCTCAGCCCTTAGTGGGTTGTAAAACACATCAGAATGAAATATGTGTATGTATGAAAATACCCATAGGTAGCATTGGAATGCTCGCATTAGAAAGGGGGTAAGATGTGGGGGGAATTAATACTATTCATTTTCAGCTCCACAATCTCTAAAGCCGTTTGATATGTTTTCTACCTTTACAAAAAAGGAGGAAAAAAATATTGCATTTTAATCCCTCTGGCCTCACATTTGAAGAGGAGGAAGTGGGTTTGGTTTTTTTATTTTTTGTTTGTTTGGTTTTTAGAAAGTTGATTTCAATTCTAGTTGAAGGGATACACAACATAACTTTTTTGTTCTGTTGCCTTTTGTTCCTTGCAGTGTTATGGAGTAAAGTAGTATGAAGTCATAAGCCACTTGAGACTTATGAAAAGCAAAATCTTCATCTCCCTCTCTATCCAAGTCCCACCAAGCCACCAAAAGGACAGTTTCTCAGAAAACAGGCCTTCCCAAGTTTCATTTAAATGATAAAGAAATATTTCCAGAGAGCCTGTTTGTGTACAAACCAGTCAGTGTAATTCCAGAATGAATAAATACTGGAAATTCTTAGAGCTATAAAGGACCTGAGATGTGTTTGTCAGATCCCTGGGATTCACCAAAACCTTTTAGGGAGCATCTTGAAGTCAAAATTAGTTTAATAATAATATTAAGATGGTATTTGCCTTTCAAAATACTCCTTCATTTTATGATTATTTATCTGTTGTAAGGCCAGATTTTCTTCATATACTTCAATAAAATATTTACCCTAGAGGAAATATAGAAACAGATAAGTTTCTTTATTAAGTTAGACATAAAGACATTTGCAAAAATATCTAAAATGATGTTACTCTTAACTTTTTTTTTTGTTTTGGAACATAGTTTATTTTTATTAAAATGTTATTAATGTTAACATGTAATGTGTTTTATTATTTTTATTAAAATATTTAAATGGATTGTTTTAACTTTTAATATAGTTAAGTATGTATAGGTATAACACACATAAACAAAAGCCTTTTGGAAAGCTTGATTCTTAAAAAGGTCTTAAAACCAAAAAGTTGGAGAATTGCTAGTCTAATTCCAACTCTGTTTATGAAACTAAGCTCCAAAGAGACAACTTCATAGATGAGATTAGATGAAGGAGAATAGCTTAATTCAGTTCTATTCTATTCAACAAACTTATTAAATACTTACTATGTTCTAATATCAAACCTTGTGCTAAGTACCTAGGATACAGAGGCAAAAAAAAAGAAACAATCCCTTTGATTAGGTATTTGCATTTGAGTGCTGGGCTTGGAGTCTAAATCTTTGAGTGTTAAATGTTCCCTCTAACACTTATTAGCTATATGGTTCTAGGTAGATCATCCTCAACTTCTACATCTGTAAAATAAGGATAATAATAGTACTTATTTTATCAGTTGATCTGGGAATTATGTGAGATATTTGTAAAGTACTTCACAAAGCATTAAAATGTCATATACATGTTATATATTATATACATATATTATTGTATACATAAAATGTATTACACATATGTAATACATATTACTTATTCTATATAATTAATTATATAATTGTCACTATCCAGTGAAGCACTTCTTGAGTCCATTTTTTTTTTTAAAGAGTGGGTAGGGGAAGATAGATGATACTATGGATAGAGCACCAGCCCTGGAATCAGGAGGATATGAGTTCAAATGTGAACTCAGACACTTAATACTAGCCCTGGCTAGTCACTTAATCTCAATTGCCTCTCAAAATAAAAAATAAAAAAACTTTAAAAAAAAAGGAGGGAGAGTTTCAATAGAAATGAAGATTAGCTGAGGCTAATTGAGGTTAAGAGACTTTCCCCAGTCACATAATATGTTAATATCAGAAGCAGGTTATGAGGTTAGGTCCTACTTATACCAATTCCAACACTCTATTAAAATTACTTGTTCGAGGAAAGGAATAAAAAAATGTAAATAAAATAAAATAACAGTTCTACAAAATAAAAATGGAAGGGGAAGTTGGTGAAAGGAATTAATTTTTTTCTGAGTTTTCCCCCAAACACACACATACCCTCTGCATGATCTAAAAAAGTCTCAAACCAAATTCTAATCAGAAAAGCCAAGAAAAAGGAAACAGAGAGACCTATAAAAGCTGCAGTAAGTGCCATTATAGTAGCAGTGCCACAACAGGGAAACTAGAGTGGGCTACAGAAGCCATAATAGTTGTAGGAAGCAGACCAGCATCCAAGAATAGTAAGGGAATCTAGCAACTGAACAAAAAGAGATCTCAGGAGACCCTTGCATAAGCATAAGGTGCAGGATCAGGTGCCATCTGGCAGTTCTGTTATCCATTACCCAATTCTGGACTGCAGTTCCAAAGTGGAAAGGAATGAGCACATATTGAAGAAGCAGAGGTCCTGCCTTTGTAAAAAAGTAAGGAACAAGTTTCAAAAACTTAGTTGCGTAACTTTGAGTCCAAGTACAGAGTGGGAACTCAGTTCTTTTATTACTAAACAAAAGCTTACAGTGGAATAATCCATATTAGGAGATCAAAACCATGAGGAAGTCAACAATTTGCTCATTATGAACCTTCAAATCTCTCCAAACAGACTAATTGTGATTGAGTTCAATAATAGTCTATTGAAAACAAACCCACATACAAGCCAGCAGACACAAATCAGATGAAGAATTTACAAGGCTCAGACCAAAAAGGCCATAAACAAATCACTCCTTGGTTTGTACCACTTTGGAAAGACTTAAAATTTGCAGGCCGCCAGACTAAGCATTGAGAGCAGTAGAAGGACATAAAAGACAGAAGCTCAGGACAGACATCCTCTTCTCAGAGGTGAGCAGAGTCCAACACAATTTAAAGTCCAAAGTCAATGAACAGGCTGGAAAAATGATTAAACAAGAAAAATTTATCACAAAAAGCTATAATGGAGATGGGATAACTGTAATGCTGGAGAAACTGAGGCAAGATAGAGATTAGAGAGTTTTTAATATTTTATTTGGATTTCTGAGAGGGAGAGATTTTCTGGAACCAAAAAGATCCATTTTTAGTCTCAAGACTGAATCAGACTTTCATCTCAAGAATCCATCAGCAAATATGAGTTTCCCATGAAATATATACATAAGGCCTCTACATGACCAGGGTAGACAAAGGCAAGGGGGTAGAATCCGAAAAATGGGAATGGACCATCAATCTGGTTCTGACAGGGTAGGGGGTGAGGACCACACATTCTTGATAACTTAGGAGAAGTTAGGAGCCAGGAAGTCTGAACTCCTCCTTATCTTGAGTTGGGGAGGGGGGGGGGGGGGAGAGTTGCAACCAGGGATTGAGGGAGAACAATTCAAGGAACTGAACAATTTAGGGAGACTGAGGCAGGACAATTTAGGGAAACTGGCACAACAAACTCATGACAAAAACAGAGGACACAATTATTTTTTAAAAATCTATAAGCAATACCAATCCAATAGGCATTCCTAAAAGAATTTACAAAAAAAATAAGAAGGGATTTTAAAAATCATATATGAGCAGGGACAAATAAATCAGGGGAAGAAATGAGAGCTGTGCAAGAGATTTATGAAAAGAGAATTAACAGTTTGGTAAAAGAGGTACAAAAACATACTGAAGAAGAAAATAACTTCTTGGGAAGCAGAAAACTGGGGAAAAAAAGTTTTACATCCAAAGGTTCTGATAATGGCCTCATTTTAAAAATATATAAAGAATTGATTCAAATTTATAAAAATGCAAGCCATTCTCCAATTGGTAAATGGTAAGAATAAATAAATAAATAGATGAGAACAGACAATTTTCAGATGAAGAAATCAAAGTCATTTCTAGTCATATGAAAAAAAAATGCTCTCAATCAGTCACTGTCACTTGCCACTAAATAATTGTGTGACCTTGAGCAAGTCACTTAATATCTTTGAGACTCAGTTTTCTCACCTATAAAATAGGACCTTTGAACTAGATGATATCTGAGATTTTTTCAAACTCTAAAGTCTATAAGCTTCTTCACTAGGAGTCAAAACTCTTTTAAAGTTCCCATCGTCTCATATCACTTCATGGCTTAAATGACAGAAGATTAAATTAGTCTTGTGTCTCTTTATTTTAGCCTAAACCAACACACTCTCTCTCTCTCTCTCTCTCTCTCTCTCTCTCTCTCTCTCTCTCTCTCTCTCTCTCTCTCTCTCTCTCTCTCTCTCTTATTTTCTGTGGCTGTTTACTTCTCCAACTCTCCATCTCTATCACTGATTTATCTCTGTTTCTGAATATTTATATATATATATATATATATAAAATCTGCCTCTATCTCTCCCTCTCTTGTCTCTGTCCTTTCTCTTCCTCCTCACCTTCTTCTTTCTTTCTTCTCTTCCTCCACTAATCTCCCAGCCAACTCAGAAATTCAGTATTACTTTATGTGTTTCTTTGTACAAATTCTCAAAGTTTAAGTATTAAACTAGCATTTATGAAATTTCCAGTTTGGTGACAGTATTACTGCTGCTACTATTCTGTCAAGGATTGTCTTTACTAAGAACAATACTATTTGATTTTATTTTGTCTTTTGCCTCTGAGTATTTTAAACATTATTTGCATAGAGCACACAGAATTTGGGACTACGCCGTCATTTTTCCCCACCTCACCCTTTCTCCCCTATCTTCAAATAGATCTGTGTCTGTTTTTATTTGTTCCCATCTACAAATAGAAAATGATTGTTTAAAGTATCATAGGATAATGTAGGAGCTAATGGAAGCCCAAATCTTAGCTTTGAGCAATTAAGGAAATATTGCTGGCAGCAATGAGATCACCAGCCTTTGGCCCCTCTGTGGCTGCTAATGATGATTAGTACACAGTCCAAAGAAATCAATTACTCATCAGACTTGGCTCCCAAATCCAACTCTGAATCCCATTTACAATAACAATTTTTTTTTAAATGACAGTCCTTTGCATTTGTAAAATGTCTTTAGTTTTTTCAAAGTGCTTTCACACCCATTATCTCATTTAAAATCACAACAATCTTGTCAGTAAGAGTATCCATTATCTTCATTTGACATACAAGGAAACTGGAGCTCAGGATAGCTTGTCTCTTCCTCCTAGGTCTCTTAACTTTTATCTTAGGACTCCTTCCACTGTATCATTATTTAGTAGAAACCCTTTAAAAAGGAATGCAATTTTGTGAGCTTTAGAAGTTTCTGTCTTCCTAAGTAGCAGCCATTCTCCCCCTGAATGATGGTGGCAACCTATTCTAGATAATGTTCTAGTGAAACTCAGAATTGTCAGTGTAGAAGGCTTATTTGGTAAGATATCTTATTATCCTACTCCCTCAAAAAAGTGAGATATCTCTCTAGATTAGTACTGGACAGCTCCTAACTCCATTTCTGGATTTGCTAAGGGCTAGGAAAAGTATGCTGAAGAATAGGATGTAGTAACTGTCCTAGTTAAATTTGCATCACAAGTCACAAAAACACATCTAGAGAAATAAATAAAATATTAAATGAGAGGGGGGAATTAGAGGGGTCATTTTTAATTGGAAGATCAGGGCACCATGGAGCTATTGGTGGTGAAGAAGAAACTAAACCTTTCTGATTCTATGGATCCTATTTCCCTCATAAAATCCCATTCATCCTAAGAAGTTTTTGGAATTAACACTTGGTATGGAGGGACAGTTGTTAGAAGCATTGTAGAGGAGACAAATTTGGTCTTTACTGCATAATCCTCTCAGGAATTCAGTATCCTGTACTCTGTTTCCCCAAATTTCAGGTTTTCTCTTCAAGAACTGCAAATGTTGAAGTCAATAAAATTGTTTTGTCAGTCCTATTTCATTTTTTCTTCTTTTTTTTTTTTTAAGAGGGTATTTTGAAACTCTGACAAATCAAATATTGTAAAATGGTGCCTGATTTCTCTACTCAGTGGGCCTCCATTTCTTCAAATATAAAATAAGAGCCTAGATGAGGAATATTACAACAAAATGGAAAGAACTTTGACAGTGTCAAAATCCTTGTTCTAACACTTAGTGTTTATGAGACTTTAATATCTTTAAATTACTGTTTTCTTATCAATAAATTGAAGGTATTGAACCTCAAAAATCCTCTTCAACTCAATCCTATTATTTCCAGGTCCCTAATAGTTCTGAAATTCAATTGTGTTGGGTTTCACATTTATGATTTGGGGGGGGGGGTGGATTTCTAACCTTCATTACCAATGCAAGTGAGCATCTCATTTACAAAATTTACATTGTCTAGGATATTGAGAGGTTAAGTTGTCACCGGTGATGTACAGTTAATAATGTATGCCAAAGGTAGGACTTGAATCCAGGTTTCCCTTCAGATCTTCTCTGAAGAGTGCTTTATTAATTCTACTCAAAATATCTCTCTACTCTAATGATATACTTTCTTTAAAACAATAAGAAACTGGTTGAAAGTTCTCAGAAAAGAGTTGAGATCAAGTTATGGAATTTCATAGAGCAAATCCCAAATCGTTTAAATTCTTCAAAATTCCCAAGATAGACCTTTTATCAAAAGAACTCATTAGTTTCAAAAAATCTTTAATCAATAATCCCTAATTACAAACATACTTCAGATAACTATTTATCTTAAACATTTTGTTTTCTTCTCCACTCTCCAGAGTGTTAGTTTACATATTACATAAGAATATTTACTGACCCAGTCAATACTTTACCCAATAATTATTAGGGTCAAGGTTAGAAGGACTCGGTTGTGAATCATGAGCCTAAGGAAAGAACAAATTAGAATGATGGATTTTTGCTGATTATAATTTTGATATTTGAACCTGGAAAAATCCAAGGCCATCCTTAGATTTCTTTCCAGATGATCCACACGCACACTGCAATATGTTAAATTGCAATATGTTAGAAGGATCTAGTTTCAAAAATGGGCTTCACTCAACCTACTTTTGATATATCCAAAATGAAAGGGAGGAGAGGAAAAATAAATTTTGATAGTAAGTCTCTCCAATCATGGGAGGACTACCTATCCTTCAAGAGACAGTTAAAGGCCCACCTTTGTCATGAAGCCCTTCCTTATTCTTATTTCTCAGATAACACTGATTCTCTGCCTATATTCTCCAAAGGGACCCTTGCTTTTCCTTATAGTGTACAGGATAAAGTTCAAACTCCTCAATCTGAAAACCAACATTTTCTCTGAGAATTACTAGCATTATGAAGCTAGGTAAGTCAATGAACGTCACTATTCAGAGCTTCATTTTCTTCATCTGCAAAAATGTTGGAGGAAAAGTTTTGCATAGGCCACAGGATTATTGTATAGGAAAGTGATATTTAATCTTAATGCTATTTAGGAATCCAAATTATGATTATTATTGTGCAGTATCTCTTTTTGGTCTACCTACTGTCAGCTCACATTTATAAGTTGAGTCCTCCAGGGGATGAATACCCTAGGTTTAAAATATTATGTGGTCTTTAACATATATTGGATTACTTGCCATCTAGGGGAGGGGAAGGGGGAAGAGAGGGAAAAAATTTGGAACACAAGGTTTTGCAAAGTGAATGTTGAAAATTATCTATGCATATGTTTTGAAAATAAAAAGCTTTAATAATAATAAAATATCATGTGGATGTTTATATCTAAAACCAGAGTGCCAAAGCCCCTTCCAGTGGATGCATCTTGATAACTTCCAGAGAACAGAATAAGCTCAATGTAAAAGTATTTACTAAGAAAGCAATCTGGGGCAAATTGTTTAACAAATATACACAGTATCAGTGGAAAAGAGTGGACATATGGAGAGTACAGTAGAAAAGAAGCATATTCTTAGGAGAACACATAATCCATACAATTTATACCTCTGGTGTTTCAGAGCTTTAAGGTTCTCTTTCTTGTCCTAGTGATCTCATATTGCTCCCACAAGTGCAGCATTTCTGTTGAGGTTTTTTGGCTGGACTCCATGAGATTGTTTGTCTCTGATGCTCAGTTCTCATTTCACTTTCTTTTCAAGAGATAGATGCATAAGTAGCTGGCGCTAACCTCAGTATCCCGAACTCATGCTCCTCAGAGCCATCTCCTGTTTCAACCAACTCCCTGGACATTTATCTTGCTTTTTTAAAATGGATATCAGAACAATTTATGACTAAACAAGAGATATAGTATATTGCAGTATATAAAATGGATAATTTATCACATTAGCTTCTAAAAGGTTTGCACAAACAAAACCAAAGGAATCAAAATTAAAAAGAAAACAAAAAGTGGGCAGGAGAGATGGGAAGAGCTTTTAAAGCAAGGGTCTCTGACAAAGGTCTAATTTCTCAAAAATAGAGAGAATTGAGTCAAATTTATAAAACTATAAGTCATTCCCCAACTGATTAATAATCAAAGAATATGAACAGGCAGTTTTCTGAAGAAAAAAAACAAAGCTATCTATAGTCACATAAAAATTCTCTAAATCACTATTGATTAGAGAAATGCAAATTAAAATAACTCTGAGGCACCACTTCACACTTATCAAAAGGAAAATAAGAAATGATGGAGGGAAATGTGGAAAAATTGGGATGCTAATGTACTGTTGGTGGATTTGTGCACTGGTTCAACCATTCTGGAGAAAAATCTGAACTTCTCCCCAAAAGGCTATAAAATTCTGCATACCTTTGACTCATCAATACTACAACTACATCTATATCCCAAAGGGAAAAAAAAGTTAAAGGCAAAAGAGCTACACTTACAAAAACATCAATATTATCTCTTTTTTTGTAATGGCAAAAAAAAAATGAAAATTAAAGGAATACCCATAAAGTAAAATGTGATTGAACAAATTGTGGTACGTGATTGTGAGGGAATATTATTGTTATATAAGAAATAATGAGCAGGATAATTTCAGAAAAACCTGTGAAGACTTACCCAAACTGAAGCAAAATCAAATGAGCAAAACAAAGAGAATTCTTTACAAAGTAACAGTAAATATTGTATAATGATCAATTGTGAATGATTTCACTATTCTCAGCAAGACAATGATCCAAGACAATTCTAAAGGATTTATCATGAAAATTGCTCTCTACCTCCAGAGAAATAACTGATGGACTCTGGATACAGATTGAAGTGTACTTTTTTTCATTTTTATTATTATTATTTTATTTATTTTTCTTGGTCTGCACTTTTTTTTACAATGTGTCTAATATGGATAATATATTTTGTATGATTGCACTTATAAAATCTATACCAAAGTACAGGCTCTCTCAAGAAGGAAGGAAAAAGAGAATTTAGAACAAAATTTTTAACACAAATGTTAAAAATGTTATGACATGTAATTAGAAAAAAATAACAAACATTTTCACTTAAAAAGAGGAAAGGCTATCAGAGATATATATGAAGCTTTAGTCATCTATTTTCTATTTAATCTGAAGTTTCACACCTCATAAAAGGCTAAATAAGTGGAAACATGTCTTTAGATTTCACTTAAAACCTTAACACTTCACATATCAAATGAGAATACTTATGCTTTCTTTATTCTCAGCCTATAAGAAAGCCTTACTGGAAAGGAGATGGGCTAGGATTTGAGGATTTAGGCTAGGAAGTCTAATACAAATTTTCCTGGCAATGGCTCCCACTCCAGAATCTGAATAGCTGTGACCATGAGTCCTCTCAAACAAGGAATTCAGATGTTGATGCTTCCTCTGAGTGGTGATGATGATATGTTGTTTGTTTGTTATAGTGGCCACTGTGTTTGTTAATGATGTATTATTTTGTGCTATAAATTTTTCTTCTGTTTTATTTAAATCAAGGTTCTGAGCAGTAATAAACTTGCACCCATCCTCTTTAAGACCATGCCTATTGAAATGTGAATTCTGAACCTAGATTAATTTTACAAGCTTATATTACATTAGTGAGAAAAAATATATATGGAAGTGATGGCCAGGTAAGGGGAATTCTGGAATTGGTCTAGGGAGAGGAGGGGAAAGGAGAGTTACAGATCTGGCACATTGATCTTTAGGAAAAACAATTGCTATGCCTTCTCAAGGAATGATGCCAATGTAGATTTGATGATACTATAAGATATTTTAGAGATTATCAAGTTCATTCTCTTTATATTTCCAGTGAGGAAATTGAGACCCAGAAAGATTAAGTGTCTTAACCAAGCTCACACAGATGGTAAAAATAATAATAATAATAATTCAAAGCATTTAAACTCATATTATCTGATTATAAATTTAACACATTGATGAAGAAAGTTATCTGCATCCAGAGAGAGGACTATCTGGGCTTAATGTGGATCACAATATAGTATTTTCACCTTTTTAATTGTTGTTTACTTGTTTTTTTCTCTCTCATTTTTTTCCCTTTTTGATCTGATTTTTCTTGTGCAGCATGATAAATGTGGAAATATGTTTAGAAGAATTGCACATATTTAACCTATATTGAATTACTTGATGCTTAGGGGAGGGGGAAAGTGAGGAAGAAGGGAGAAAAATATGAAACACAAGGTTTTGCAAGGATGAATGTTGAAAGTTATCTTTACATGTATTTGGAAAAAAAACTATCATAAAAAAATAAAAACTAAAACTGCAATAAATTAAAATAAAAATTTAACACATTTTCCCTTTGTGCCTGTCTTTCATCATTCTCTCCCTGAACTCCAAAAAAAATTTACAGCTCACTCCCTCTATTTCCAAATTTTAGCAATCTTTCTTCATTCAACTCTTGCCCTAACTCCAGAATGGGGCCTTCCTAGATCTTTCTGTTGTTTAGACCTTTCTCTCTTCTCTGCATTCCTGTAACTTTTACTATCCATATCACTCCTTTTGCCCTATTGCCCTATCATAGTTTGCCTTGTGTTGGAAGTTGCCTCTCTCTCTCTCTCTCTCTCTCTCTCTCTCTCTCTCTCTCTCTCTCTCTCTCTCTCTCTCTCTCTCCCTCTCTCAAATATTTTAAAATGCTTAACATATATTGGATTACTTGCTATCAATGGGATAGGGAGGAGAAAGAAGAGGAAAAGTTTTATATATATATATATATATATATATATATATATATAGAGAGAGAGAGAGAGAGAGAGAGAGAGAGAGAGAGAGAGAGCGCTCTAGCTCTATATAGCTATGTGATCCTGGTCAAGTCCCTTAACCCCAATTGCATCAGAAGAAAAAAAAAAAAAAACTAGATTCCTTTAGCCATCAGTGAAGGTTAGCTGGAGTTAGTGATGACACTATGAATGAAAAAGTTTGTGAGGAAGTATGTAAAGGGAAAATAGAGTTATAAGTCAAGTCCACTTCAAACCACTCTCTTCAACTTTTATCTACTAATAGAACCATCAGCTTTCTAATGACTCATGTTTACACCCTCAGTGTCATCCAGGAATCCTTATTCTTCCTCCTTCCACACTCAAATGCTGATTTATCTAGTCTGTCCTTCCCCCACAATATTGCTTGCATGAATACTCTTTTCTCCACATCAGTCTAATCCAGGCACTCATCATCTCTTTCTTGGTCTATTACAATAGCTAAATAGTCTCCCTGACTAGAGTCTTCCATTTTTAATCAGTCTCCCACAGAGATATCAAGAACAAGTCTGACCATTTTGTTCCCTGCTCAGCAGTCTCCAGTTGTTTCCTATTATCTCTAGGATCAGATATAAATTCCCTTCTTAGACATTTAAAGTCCTTCACAACCTGGCTCTGACCTAAATTCTCAACTTTGTTATACATGACTCTCCTTCACTAGTAGTGTCAAACTCAAATGGAAAAAATTCCTTCAGGTCCCATATTGACTTAGGAAATGACAGATTAACATCATCTATATTGCAATGTATTTTTATTTATTTTGTTAAATATGTCACCTTTACATTTTATTTCGGTTAGGTCAGTACTTGAGAGTTTTGTGGTTGTATTCAGCCTAAGGATCATGAGTTTTACACCTCCAGTCTAGTTACCTGTCCTTATTGCTTCTCAAATTACATTTCCTTGTGCCTTCCTTCAAACTGCTCCCTTTCTCTGGAATCTATTTCTCCTCTTAGAATCCCAATATCTTTCAAAAATCAACTCAATCATCTCCTAGGCAAAACCCTCCTTGATCCTTCAGCTTCTAGTGCCTGCCCCTAAATTTTTATTTTATGTTTAGTGTGTGTGTGTGTGTTGTTGTTGTTGTTGTTGTTGTTGTTTTTTCCCCATAGAATGTAAAGGACGATTCCATTTTAGTCTCTCTATATCCAATATATCTATATCCTGGCTAACCAGGTTCAAGTCTCAAATCCATTGGTGAATTAGGGGGGTGTTACCCCAATCACATTCAGACTTCTATGGAAAAATAGGCAGATGTGGACATTTGTGAACATTTAAGGGTTCTGATAAAGGCCTCATTTCTAAAATATATTGAGAATTGACTCAAATTTATAAAAATTCAAGTCATTCTCCAATTGATAAATGGTCAAAGGATATTAACAATTTTCAGATGAAGAAATTAAAACCATTTCTAGTCATATGAAAAAATGCTCTAAATCACTTCTGATCAGAGAAATGCAAATTAAGACAACTCTGAGATACCACTACACACTTCTCAGATTGGCTAGAAAGATAATGATAAATGCTGGAGAGGATGTGGGAAAACTGGGTCATTGATGCATTATTGGTGGAATTATGAATGGATCCAGCCATTCTGAAGAGCAATTATGCCCAAAGAGTTATCAAACTATGTATACACTTTGACCCAGCAATGTTTCTACTGGGATTATATCCCAAAGAGATCATAAAGGAGGGAAAGGGACCTGTATGTGCAAGAATCAGTTAGAGAATGGCTGAATAAGTTATGGTATATGAATGTTATGGAATAATATTGTTCTATAAGAAACAATCAGCAGGATGATTTTAGAAAGAACTGGAGAGATTTACATGAACTGATGCTAAGTGAAGTGAGTAGAACCAGGAGATCATTATACACAGCAACAACAAGATTTTACAATGATCGATTCTGATGGATGGACATGGCTCTTTTCAACAATGAGATGATTCAGGCCTGTTCCAATGATCTTGTGATGAAGAGAGCCATCTGAACTCAGAGAAAGATTATGGCAACTGAGGATGGATCACAACATAGCATTTTCACTCTTTGTTGTTGTATGTTTGCATTTTGTTTTCTTTCTCATTTTTTTCCTTTTTTATCCAATTTTTCTTGTGCAGTAATATTATTGTATACATATGTATACATATATTGAATTTAACAAATATTTTAAAATGCTTAACATATATTGGATTACTTGCTATCTAGGGGATAGGGAGGGGAAAGGAGAGGAAAATTTAGAACGCAAGGTTTTGTAAGAGCAATGTTGAAAAATTATCCATGCATATGTTTTGAAAATAAAAAGCTTTAAAAATAGTCAACAATGCTTTTCATGGTGCCAAAGAACTGAACATTGAAGGGATGTCTATTAATTGGAAAAGGCTGAAAAATTGTATGATCAGATTGTAGTGGAATACTTTTCTGCTACCAAAAAAAAAAAAAAATTACAAGCATGATGCTTTTATAAAAACCTGGAAGGATTTACATGAAATGATGCAAAGTGAAGTGAGCAGAACCAAGAGAATGTTATACATAGTAACATCAACATTATACAATCACTAACTGTGAATGACTTAGCTATTTTCTGTAATAAAATGATCCAAAACAATTCCAAAGGACTCATGATGAAAACTTCTATCTACTTCCAGAGAAAGAACTGCTAGAGTTGAATGCAAGTCAAAGCATGCTATTTTTCACTTTTTGTGATTTTTTTAATGTTTTCCTTCACAATATAACTAATATGGAAATATATTTTTCATGACTGCATATATATAGCCTAAATACAAATTGCTTGCTTTCTCAAGGAGCAGGAAGGGCAAGGAAGGAGGGAGAGAATTTGGAACTCAAATTTTAAAAAGCAAGTGTTAAAAACTATTTTTACCTACAATTGCTGGGGGGGAGGGGGAGAAGGTCACATTAAAAAAAAAAAAAAGAGGAAAAATACAAGTAGAAAAGAAAGTAATCAATTGCTTAGTGGACACTGTTAAATCTTAAGTGTTACAGGGGGGAAAAGTGGTAGAAAAATTCCTCACTTGTCCAGATTTGGGAAAATGTAACTTCCAATAAGGAAATTGCCTTTACTAATGTTGTTGTTTGTCCTTTATTCTAAAAAGGACATGGGAGATAATATGGTGATATGCAAGTAAATTGGATTTAAGTGAGGGAAGGCGATATAGATTAACAATTATTCAAAATTTTAGAGTCATTTAAGTCATAGAGAGATTCACGGAATTATCCAGGTTCATACTTATTCAAACATATTCCATTCTATGTCAGAGACGGGCCTTAAACCCAAGTCTCATTATCTTTCCACTAAGTGTGCTGAATCTACTAAATCTGAATTACTAATACCTTGAATATGCATGGCAAAGCACTTTACTTACACTATCATATTTGATTATCATAATAATGCTGGGGAAAAACAACATTTTCCCTTTTATAGATAGGGAAAAAAACTTGCCTATGATCACAGGAATAATTAGCTTTGAGAATTGAATTCAAGTCCAGGATTCAAGAGATTGTGGCCAGAGACCTTTGAAGGCCTCAGAGGAGGCGAGCCGGGTAGAGTTGTTGGCCAGCCTTTGTTCTACTTAAACCTCTTAAAGAAAGGAACAGTGAGGGGCTGTTTGGTGGTGCAGTGGATAGAGAACCCAACCCTGAAGTCAGGAGGACCTGAGTTCGAATCTAACCTCAGACCCTTGACAACTTACTATCTGTGTGACCCTGGGCAAGTCACTTAACCCCAATTGCCTCAGGATAAAGAAAGAAAAAAAAAGATGGGATGAAAGAAAGACATCGGGACATTAAGAGAGGGGAAAAATGAGAGATCAGTATGAGCTGGGAAAATCAAAGAAGACTCACAGATATATGTGAGAGCTGAAAGAAATTTTACAAGTTATCTCATCTAACCATTCACTTTACTTTTAAGGAGAGTACAAAGCACTTGTCTTGTCCAACGTTGAACATGGAGTATTAGTCTGGATTTTAACTCAGATCCCTTTACCACAAAATTAGTTTACTTTTTGCTTTACCACATTGTCTCCCAAAAGCTCCCTTTGTTGTTATCGTTAAGTAATTTTAGATTCTTTGCGACCCCATTTGGGGTTTTCTTGGCAAAAATTCTGAAAGTGGTTTTCCCTTTCCTTCTTCAGGTGAGGAAACCGAGACAAACAGGATTAAGTGACAGGATTAAGTTTAGAGTTAATAGTTAGTAAGTGTCTGAGTCCAGATTTGAACTCAGGAAGATGAGTATTTCTGATTCCAGACTTGGTATTCTATCCATCGAGCTGCCCAGCTGCCCCTATAAACTCCCATAAATTATAGAAGTACAATGATACTGTATATCACACATTGCTTTGACATGAAAGTCACATTATGCTTTGACAACTATTCTATACTTTAAGAATGAAGTATAGTTTCAAAATGTCAGTGCCTTGAGGGCACAATCAATATTCCTATTATCAATCATCCAGAATAGGCTATGATCTTATGTGTCAAAGGGACCTTATATGCCAGTTTCTCTGGGCTCTGTCTATAGAGAAATAGGCTATATGTCTCATGTCCCTAACAGCTGGGAAAAGCCAGCTGGATTTCACAACAACAATAATAATAACAACTTATACATATAGAACATTTTATACTTTTCAAAACATTTTCACACATATTATCTCTTTGAGTCCCATAACTCCCCCATGATGCTGGCAGTGTAAGTGATTATTTTCTCATTTGACAGATAAGAAAGCAGAGACCCAGAGAAACGAAGAAGTCTATTTATATAATTACTATTGAGCTACAAGGAACAGTAGAGATTACCCAATTATTCAATTCAGTCTTTATTTTACAAATGAGGAAATTGAGGACCAGAGGCATGAAGCATTCAGTATAATATTAAACAGTGAGGCAGAATGGAGACCACAGATGTCCTGACCCCCATCCAAAGTTTTTTTACACTTCATTTCACTGATCCCAATGTTCATTAATAACCTTTGAAACATTAACATATGACCAATGAACAGGGAATGGCAGGTATTTCAGAAAAGCAAGGCATAACTGTAAGTATTATATTGAACTTAGAGTCCTAGATTGGAACTATCAGGGACTTGGAGAGACATCTGGTCTAAATTCTTCATTTTACAGATGAGGAAACTGAGGTATACATAAGGGTTAAATGATTTGTCTAAGGTCACAGAACTAGAAGGAATATAAGGCAAGAGAGGAATTCAGATCTATCTGACTCTAAATCCAGAGTTCTATCCATTATGCTAAAGCTTCTGAAATTATGGGTCACATAACTGGGGCCACACAACTGAATGTGGAGATTATGAAAAATTGCCAAAAGTAAATATTCCCCCCCAAGATTTAATTCTTTATGCAAAAATTAACAAGCACATCCAGATCATTAGTATATAAATTTGCTTTCATCTTTAATAAATAGTAAAATTATATTTATATGAAAAATTGTTCTGAAACAAGCTTTTTATGATTTATAATCATTACTATTTGATTTGTATATCTATGTTATATACTAATATACCTGAGGTCATGTAAAAAATTCTTGGATAAAAAAGGGTTGAGAGGAAAAAGTTTAAGAAGACCTGCAATATGATACCTAACTTCTTCCTGTGTTTAAAACCTATTCCACTGCTTACTAATTCTATGACTATGGGTTAGTTACTTATTTCACCGTAGTCCAAATCTCTTTGCATATAAAATATAAGTAATAATAACTGTATCAAGAGACTCACTGTTGAGTGACTCAATTGATCTATAATGTAATAATGCAAACCTTAAAGTATTATATAAATGTCAACTATCATCATTACTCATTGGTCCTTGTCATATTGCCCTCTAAAAAACTTTGTAGTGGATACTTCCCATAATGCACTAGCTGAAAGTTGCAGGAACTCCCAAACTCCAAGGGCTAGAAATGTCAGAATCAAATCCAGTAAAATGTTCAGGAAACATAAAATAGAAAAGGAAGCTGGAGATCTAGTCTCAAACTCATCTACAGCAGTTGCTGTATTGGTAACCATGTGGGAACAGTTCATCATTTCTACCAAAGTGGAAAAGGGTTCTTGCCTCTCTTTCAGCCCCTTACAGGAAATGAGAGATAGTTAAGAGATAAAGACTGACAGACAGACAGATGAACAGATAGATAGATAGATAGATAGATAGATAGATAGATAGATAGATAGATAGATAGATAGACAGACAGATAAAGCAACTTGCCTTATGTTCCACAAAGAAGAAAGAAAAGAAAGCTAAAAGGCAGTTTCTCCTTTTAAAGTCTTTTAAATGATCAGCTCTTCCTAATTCAGAGATCAGTCATTTCTGAAGAAGGTTTAACACAGCCCCTGGATGTGATGGATGGAGAGGAAGCAGAAATAATTCAAGATTCATTCCTTTATCCCAAAGCACCAAGTCTTTTAGGACTTAGCCAGACCAAGTGTCCTGCTGAAAAGAGACCCAGACCTAGTCACCTAGTGTCACCTAGAGGCCTAGCTATTTCATGGAATATATCCTAGCCAAAAAGCCCTTGATTATACCCATTATATAAGAATTTCTGTGCTTTTCTATATTCATCATTTCTTACAGCACAGTAATTTTCCATTACAATTTACTAACTCATTACCCAATCAATGAGTACCCATTTCTAATGTCCAATTCAAAATACTGTTCTTAAAGGACAGGCTTAACTATATTAATCTCTTACTGAATAAACTCTTTTGGCTCCTTATTGCCTTTGGGATAAAATACAAACTATGTTATTGACATTTAAAGTCCTTTACAATCTGGCTCCAATCTACCTTTCTAATTTTATTATATATATATATGTATATATATATATATATATATATATATATATATATATATATATATATATATATATATATATTCCTCTTTTATGAAACTAAACTTGCCCTTTTGCAATTCTTCATGCATAATATTCCATCTCCCATCTTTAGCTTTTTGTTCCAGTTATGCTACATCCTACAAATGCACTTCCTAGGCCTTTTAAACTTCCTAGTTTCCTTCAAAGTTCAGCTCAAGTATCACTACTTCCATGAGAACTTTCCTGATTCTACTCAGTAGCCAATGCCAGTCCTCTCAAATTGCTTTGATTTTCTTCTGCATATATTTTATTTATATGTGCATGTTATTTTCCTCTATATCATGTAAGCTCCTTGAGAGCAGGAACTCTGTTCTTTGTCTCTTTGGTAAAAATTTTGAAGTGTTATCCCCAAAATATATAAAACAAATTCAAGATGGGCAGCTAGGTGATACAATGGATAAAGTGTTTTGAAGATCCAACAAATCTGGTCTCAAACACTTACTATCTATGTGACCCTATGTGAGCAAATTATTTAACTCTGCTTCAGTCTCCTCATTTGTAAAAATAATCTGGAAACCACTTCCCCAAAGCCTTCTTGGAAGTAATGCAACTTAGGGTTGCACTTTCATTCATCAACTCATTCAATAAGCATGTATTAAAATCAACTCCACAAAATATGATATACTAGAGAGTAGAGAAATAAAGACAAAACAACAAAATGTCCCTGACCTCAAGGATCTCACATTATACTCAGCAAATGTGAAATTTAAAAAGATAAGTGAGTGCCAGACAATTTGGGAGAGAAAATGCTAACAGCTAAGAGGTTGGGGAAAGGCCAGAGGAAACATCTGAATTTAATCTTGAAGAGCACACAAAATTCTAAAAGACCAAAGTGACAATGAAGCATATTTTTATTCTTCCTATGACAGACTATGCAAAGAAAAAGAGATAGAATATGGAATTCTGAACTTATGGAACAGCATGTAGCATAGTTTGATTGGAAAAAATATATACACAGGGATAATTGTGAAGGAAACTGGAAAAGATGGGCTGAAATCAAAAGGGGAGGCATTTTAAGTGTCCATTGCTCAAGAATCCTCTTGAGCAAAGAAGTGACATGGTCAGACTTGCATTTTAAGGAAATCATTGTAGGAGATTATTATAGAGAATTTTACTGGAAGATCAAATTCTGAAGCTGAAGCTTAAATATTTTGGCCACATAAAGAGAAGATAGGACTCAATGGAAAAGCCCTTGATATTGGGAAAGATTGAATGCAAAAGGAGAAAGGGACAGCAGAAAATAAGGGAGACAGATAGTATCAAGAAAACAAAAAACATGAACTTGCAAAGACTGGAAGATAAAAGATTCTGTGGTCCTTGGCACTACAAAGAGTCAGATTTGACTAAATTATTGAACAACATTATGGAGAATGGATAAGAAAAGAAAGAGACAGAAAACAAGACAATCAATTAAGAGACTATTTCAATAGACAAGGCAAGATCACAGGAGCTCAGATTTAGAATATATAAATTTACAAATGATTTGCATAGGGATAATAGTTGAATCCTTGGAAGATAATAAGACCACCAAGGGAAGATAGAAAATAAAAAGAAGGTCAAAGATTTGGGATTTGGGAGAAAAAGAGAGGGATGAATAATGATTCAGAAAAAAAAGAAGAAGAAGAAGTAGGAGACAAAGCAGGAGAACACTATGTCACAAAAATCAAGCAAATGGAGATTACCTAGGAGAAGAGAAAAAGGTAGTTTGTTATTCATATAGATATATTCAACTGAGTTGACATTTGTAAAGAGGTCAAGCAGACTCAAGACTATGAAAAGGCCATTGGATCCAACAATTAAGAGATTGTTGCAAAGTATTGGAGAGAGCAGTTTTAGTTGTGTTAAGATGTCAGAAGCTAGAATCCTAGGGATTGGGAAGTGAATGGGAGATAAGAAAACAAAAGCAGTGAGGATAGGTAAAGTTTGAAAAGACAGAGAGACAAAGCTGGGGTAATGAATACAAAATGAGAAAGGTTGAGAAGGTGAAATGAGCTTGGTCTGTGGGAGAAACAATGGAGAAACCGACCTACCTAGGGGAACGGTTTAGTTTTCAAAACTATCCTGATTCCTGGTCCCAAGATTAAGGCAGCTACTCAACAGGACAATAACCAGGTGAATGTACAAATGTTCCAGTCCAATGACTAAAACAAGCGTTCTTTGTATTTAGCCCCAGAGTCCTATTCTCTTTCTAACCAGTCATCCATGGGTGTCAAGGGGTCCTCCTACATGTAAGCAAGAACCCTCAGGATAGCAAATTTTGTCCTTCTCCATCCTTATGAATTTTGTTAGTGCTTTTAATGTTTCCTGAATATTCATGAAGTAAGTAATGAATAATTGGGACACATTTGCAATACAGAGCCATTATGGGATAGCTGGGATACCTTAATAAGATACTAATGATTCATTTTGACGTGACTATAAAGGGTTGCACAGGGATTTTGCCTGTGTGACTTGCTAATGCAGAAATAATTGTTCCATTTTCTGGCTCTAATGTCCAGAAAGATATTGGAATACACAGTAGTGAATATTCCTAAAATCATATTCAATGCAACACAAAGGCTTTAGCTAATTTTAAATTCCATTTATTTATCTATCTAGAAAAAAAATTCAAGATAAGAAGGGAAAAGAAGCATTTGTCTTGTGAAGAAAAAAGGTGATTTTAAAAAAAAGGTTTATTTCATATCATAAATAACCAGAGCTTGAAAGAATCTTAGAGATCATTTTCTCCAATGCCCTTTTTTGGATAATTAAGGAAGGTGAGGCAACCAGGAAAGGAAAGTAAAACTTTTCCAAAGTCATATACTAGATAGTGAACAGTAGAGATAGGATTGTATTACAGGTTTCCTGCTTTTAATACACCACCCTTTTCTCTGCATCAGATATCAATAATAGAGGAAGGTAGTTTCAGTTTTCTAAGAAAAATGATCAAGTAATTTGATTTGCAGCCTCCAGAGAAGAAGAAAGAGTTTGAACTTCCAGAAGCAAAAAAAGCTTTGCTTGCTGTGGAAGGACAATTCAAAATGGCAGCTTCTCTCATCCCTCTACTTACCTCTTTCTCTGAATTTCTTTTGGCTGGTTCACAGCTAGTTTAATTCTTGCTTCCATAGACTTATTCCAGTGAAGGCAATGTTAAAAAAAAAAAAAAAAAAAAAAAAAAGCATTTTTGAATGAAAATTAAGCTTTTAACAGGAGTACATCTACAGGCATGGGGCCATAATCTGGTAAATTGACAATTAGAAAATACATTTTATGAAAGCAATAACACTCCAGGGTGTGCATTATACAGTAAGAACATGTTTGGGTTTGTTTGGGTTTTTTTTCTCCCAGACTGAACCACACACCCAAGACACACCATGATTGCAGTTTAGTTCTAATTTCATCTGTGACTCCCTGCTGAGGAATCACGCTCTGTCAAACACCACATGGCTCCTTATGGATTAAAGGTTCTGCTTGAAAGAACAGGTCATGGCTTTCAAAAGTTCTGGATCTTCTTGTAAGCTTCCACAGGTTTGTGGCTAAAGTAGGTGGATGATTCAAGCATGTCTAGAGATAGACCAGCACTAAATTAGGTGTCTCCCCCCCCACCCCCAGCAACTTCCCTCTTTCCAGTTGCAATATCTTCCTAAGGGAAAAAATATTCTGACTGACTAAATGGAGAATGGAAGCCCTTAGGTTGTATCCCTGTGCTATGAGAATGGTAAACAAATCAGTGACTGTAGTGCAAAAGCAAAAATAAATGGAAGGATTTGTGCTTTGGGTATGAACCAAAAAGCAGCATCTTTCTCATGGGCTAATGTGTCAGAATGAATCTATAATAAAAGGATGCAAATTTGCCAGCTGATGAGAGCATAGGCATTGGTCTGGGTCCCTCACTCTGGCTCAGGGCCATATCCACTCTCACTAATGGCAGTCTCCTAGTTGCCTCAGAAGTACATATGTTATACTAAACACTTTTTGAGTCAGGCTACTAGAAAGTTAGCCTGTAATATCACGAGAAGATCTTAGGACTTAGAGCTGGAAGAGACCTTAGCAATATGTGATCTAATCCAACCCCATCATTTTGCAGATGAAGAAATGCAGTCAGGAAGAATGGCTGTTTGCCCAGGAGTGCAAGCAGATGAGTCCCATCCATTACCAGCTATTGTTCGGAAGATTAACCGCAAAATCATGCTAAGGATTTTCGAATCAGTATGTTTATCATGGAGAAATTTATTGGACCTTGTTGTATGTCTGTGGGTGACCTGCCTCTTCCTCCCTGCAGGAAAACTCTACTCTAGACTGTGGTCACTGGTTCGTGATTAGGCAAATATGGCTTCTGTGTATTCTGCACAGATGATCTCCCTTTCCCTGTGGCTCTATGTGAGAAAATTAGAGATTCTCAGGGAATGGTTTTGAGTTATCAGAATTACTGGCAGATGGTCAGTTTGGAGTAGGAGCTAGATCATGGAAATCTTTCTTCAATAACACTCAGAGACCCTGCTTTTATCTACAAATAGTAACCTTGGAATGAGAGGAATGCACTAACTAGCAATAGTCATAAGCTTTCAGGTCTGATGCAAGAAAGGTACCTTGGAGATGTACATCAGAGGTGTTAAACATGCAATGCAGACTGTCATACTTGCTGTGGTTTGATGTTTTGGTTTGGTTTGGTTTTTTGTTTTTAGAGGCTTAAGTGACTTGCCTGGAGTTGCACAACAAACTGATTTTAAGTGAAATGAGCACAATCAGGAGATCATTATACATAGCAATAAGATTATATGATGATCAATTCTAATGGACATGGCTCTTTCCAACAGTGAGGTGATTCAGGCCAGTTCCAATGATCTTGTGATGAAGAGAGCCATCTGTACCCACAGAGAGGACTATGGGAACTGAATGTGGATCACAACATAGCATTTTCACTCTTTTTGTTATTGTTTGCTTGCATTTTGCTTTCTTTCTCATTTTTTTTCCCTTTTTGAGCTGATTTTTCTTGTGCAGCAAGATAATTGTATAAATTTATATACATATATATATATACATATTTTTACCAAATTTAACATATATTGGATTACCTGCCATGGAGAGGAAAGAAAGGGGGGAGAGAGCGGAAGGAGGGAAAAATTTCAAACATAAATTTTTGTAAGAGTCAATGTTGAAAAAATATTGATAAATGTTTTGAAAATAAAAAGCTTTAATAAAAAATAAAGTTTCAACTGTTGCAATTATCAATAAAATCCCCTATAAGTTTTCTTTATTAAAAAAAAAAAAAATTAGTGTCTAAATCTGGATTTGAACTCAGGTCCTCCAGAATTCAGAACCAATACTCTATTCAGTGCCCCACCTAGCTGCTCCCCACTGTGCTATATTTTCAAGTGCTATAGAACAGATTAAAATGTAATTAGTAAATACTTAACAAAATAATAAAAATACAATAGAACATAGGTAATATTAATATGATTTTCTAAGTCAGTATGGAACATGAATGAATCCTTATATATAGTTTAAATATATTTTATTTCATTAAAAATCACTAATTTAAAAAATCCTTTAACATTCATTTTTTAAAATTTTGAGTCTTAAATTCTCTCTCTACCTCTTAACCCTCCCCTACCCCTTGAGAAGATAAACAATGCAATACTGATTATACGTGTGAAATTATATAAAATATATTTCCATAATATTCATGTTGAAAAAGAAAACAACAATCACAACAAAATAAGAAAAATAAAATGAATAATATGTGCTTCAAACTGCATTTAGAGCTCATCAGCTATTTTTCTGAAGGTGAATAATAAATTGTTCTACAGAATGGTTGAATCACTTCCTAATTCCACCAACAGAGTATTAGTGTCCCTATTTTTCCACATTCCTGCCAGTATTTGTCATTTTCCTTTTCTGTCATAGTAACCAGTCTGATAGGTGAGAGATGGTACTTCAGAGGTAATTTGCATTTCTCTCATCAATAGAGATTTAGAGGATTTTTCATAATACATAATTTTTATTTTTCCCCTGAAAATTGTTCAAATCTTTTTGTCATTGGTCAATGGGAAAATGACTCTAATTTTTATAAATCTGACTTTGGTAGGGAGGGGACAGAGCCAAAATGTCAGAGAGCAGACAAGATTTGTCTGACCTCTTCCTGGCTTCCCTCAGAATCAACAACAGATCAAGTCTCTGAACTTTTGAAGTGATAGAATATGTACACTCCATGAATATTTGGAGTGTAACAAATTTCCAGCAGAAGTTATCTTGGAAGGACTTCAGGAAAGGCCTAAATCAAAGGGGCCCAATGACGGTATAGTGCAGGGAGGCCCAGAGTAGAGAGGTAAGTGGAACAGGGGATGTAGTGGGAGACTCTTAAAGCAGTGTTGGCAACTCTGTCCTGGTTCAAAAGCCAGTGGATCAGCAGATTAGCTGTAAGACATCCAACACAACCACAAAAGACAAATAGTGATCCCTAAACCCCAGCATAACAGAGAGCAGCTAAGTCAGAGAGGAAGTCTGAAGCACCACCAGCCCCAGGGCAGTGTAAAACCCCTGTCAACAAAGTTTGGGACAATCTACCCTGTGCTTTAGTAATCACCTCATTGTTGAGGTGATTCAAGACAATTCCAATAGGCTTGCAAGATTTCAACCTTTAAAAATGAGCAAAAGCAAAAAGAGCTCTGACTACAAATCTGATTTTGTTCTCTATATATTTGAGAAATGAGGCCTCTATCACAGAAACTAGCTAAAAAAAAAGTTACCGATTTCCTGCTTTTCTTCCAATTTTGGCTGCATTAAATTTGTTTCTACAAAAAAAAATTACTTTCATGTAAATAACATTTTTTATTTTATTTTCCACAATCCCCTATCTCTTATAAAGTCATAATCTCATCTTGTTTCCCTATATGTAATAGGTAAATTTTTCCAGGGTCATTTAATTTGCTTGTGATATCACCTTTATGACTAAATCATGTATCAAATTTAACTTTTTTTGCATACAGTATGAGATATTAATTTATAAATTATTTCTGTCAATCTGCTTTACAGTCTTTCCAGCAATTTTTGTCAAATGATGAATTTTTGCCCCCAAAAGTGTGGATCTTTGGATTTATCATACATTAGATAACTATGATCATTTACTATTATTACTATTATATTAATATGATCATGTATTGTGTAGCTAATATATTTCCTTGATCTACCACTCTATTTCTTATCTAACATCAGAGTGTTTTCATATTTATTGCTTTATAATATAATTTGTAATCTGATACTATTAGGCCACTTTGCTTCATTTTTTTAATTGGTTCTCTTGATTATGGGTTATTTTGTGAAACCTATTTCTATTTGAGCTTGACACCACTGTTTTGGATAGTTCCTTGAAGATATTGGGGTTATGTAATGGAGAGTTATTAAAATGCAGGGCTATATTAAGAAGAAAATCAGAAAACACTTTCCTTCCAATAAATTTGGTACAGGATTGGTTATTATAACTAGGATAGCTATAAAAAATATGAAGAAGATTCTGAGAAAGTTAGAGACAATGATCTAGAAGATGAATAAAGGTAAAAGGCACCAATATTAAAATAGATTAAATGAAACATCATCATACAAAAAAACTAAGGCTGTAAATTAATTTATTTATTCAGTGCCATGCCAATCAAACTGCCAAGAAATTACTTTACAGAGCTAGAAAAAATAATAACCAAAATCATATAGAAGAACAAAAGGTCAAAAATTTTAAGAAGATTAATGAAAAAAATGCAAATGAAGGTGATCTAGTTGTACCAGAGACCTAAAACTCTATTATAAAGCAATAAACATCAAAATCATTTGGTACTGGCTACTGGAGTAGTCAATCAGTAAAAATAGATTAGGTTCACAAGACACAATATTCAGTGACTATAGTAAACCAATGTTTGATAAACCCAAAGCCTCTAGCTTCTGGGATAAAAACTATTTGGCAAAAACTGCTGGGAAAATTGCAGATTAGGATGGCAAAAACTAGGTATTGACCCACACCTAACACCCTATACCAAGATAAGGTCGAAATGAGTTCATGATTTATACATAAAGAGTGATATTATAAGCAAATTAAGAGAACAAGAGATAATCTACCTCTCAGACGTAAGGAGAAAAAAGGAACTTATGGCTAAAGAGAAACTAAAAAAAAATATGAAATGCAAAATGGATAAGTTTGAGTATATTAAATTTAAAAGGTTTTGTATAATAAAACCAATGCAGCCAAGATTGGAAGGGAAGCAGAAAACTGAGAAAATATCTCAACGGGTTCTGATAAAGGCCTCATTTCTGAAATATAGAATTAATTTAGATTTATAAGAACACAAACCATTCCCCAATTGATAAATGATCAAAGAATATGAACAATTTCCAGATGAAGAAATTAAAGTCATTTTAGTCATATGAAAAAAAAAATGCTCTAAATCATTATCAATTAGAGAAATGCAAATTAAGACAACTACATACTTCTCAGATTGGCTAAAATGACATGAAAAGATAATGATAAATATTGGAGGGAATGTGGGAAATTTGAGACACTAATACATTATTTGTGGAGTTGTGAATTGATCCAATCATTCTGAAGAGCAATTTGGAACTATGCCCAAAAGGCTATGAAATTATGCATACCTTCTAATACAGCAATATTTCTTCTGGGTTTGTATCCCAAAGAGATCATAAAAAAGGGAAAAGGACCCACATGTGCAAAAATATGTGCAGTTCTTTTTTCAGTGACAAGGAACTGGAAACTAAGTGGATGCCCATGAGTTGGGGAATGGATGAATAAGTTATGACATATGCATGTTATGAAATACTATTGCTCTATAAAAAGCAATCAGCAGGATAATTCAGAAAGATCTTGAGAGACTTACATGGATTGATGCTAAGTGAAGTGAGTAGAGCCAAGAGAACATTGTACCTGGCAACAACAAAATTACATGATAATCAACTCAGATGGACGTGGCTTTTTTCCACAAAGAGGTAATTTAGGCCATTTCCTATAGACTTGCAATGGAGAGAGTAGTGCATGCAGAAAAAGGACTATGGGGACTGAATGTAGAGCACAACATAGTATTTTCACCATTTTTTGTTGTTGTTTGCCTGTATTTTGCTTTCTTTCTCATTTTTTCCTTTTAAATCTGATTTTTCTTGTGCAGTATGATAAATGTATAAACATATATTTTAAAATGCACATGCTTAATATATATTGGATTACTTGCCATCTAGGAAAGGGGGTTGGGGAAAGGGAGGGAGAAAAAATGAAGCACAAGGTTTTGCAAGGGTGAATGCTGAAAACTATTTTTGCATGCATTTTGAAATTAAAAAGCTATTATGAAAAAATAAAACATTTAAATAGGAAAAAAATTACAGCTGAAAGGAGATGATTAATTTATAGCATTATTGGGAAGATAGAGAAAAGAAAAATTGGATTTTTCCAAAAATCTGAGAATACTAAAACTAAAGAACCTTCTAGAAACTTGAAAGAGGTAACTTTGGGACCTCATAGGGGCAACTAAGCTTACAGAACTATTTATACACAAGATAATTACTAATAATACTAATTGCTATATATTATTACAATATAATTACTAATAATATAGAAATAATAATAATTACTAATAATAAAGTATAGTCATGGATGTCAGAACTCAAAGGGTTCTTAAAAGAATGTTAGTAGTGTTCTAGGAATGACCAGAATTGTCATCACAATAATAGGGTGATGATCCACAGGCTTCTCCAAACTCTCTTTCATCAGAAATAGAATCCTCAACTAGAGAGCACATAGGGCTGACCTGAAAGGGAATGGCTGACATTCTCAGGATGGTAGGCACACAGTAAATACTCAGTAAAAATTTGATGACCATGAACATTATCTCTGGCTCAAAACTGATTCATAAAACAATTTTCTCATTGTTGATTATTCAGTGCTCCATGTCTGCATGAGCATTAGAGTTGGCAAGAATTTGAGAGAAGAGAGAATGTGGATCCTGGCTTACAGTTTCATGAGAAAACAAAACAAAACAAAACAAAAAACACAGAGTTCCAGATTCCCCTCAAGAAGAAGGCTCTACAAAAAATGAAAGCCACCAAATCAAGCTTCTGGCTCCGTTACATGTCTGCTTCATCTACTTTTCTCTGGCAGAAGACCAGAATCTCTTTTCTCTCAAACTCTCACCAACACCTGGAATTTTGTAGGAACTAAGAATACAGAGCGCTGGGCCTGGAGTCAGCCATCCTTCTGAGTTGAAATCTGACCTTAGACACTAACTAGCTACGTGACCCTGGGCAATTCACTTAACTCCAATTTCCTCAGGAAAAAAAAAAAGAAAGAAAGAAAAAGGGGGGAGGAAGGAGGAAAAGGAGAATAAATAGAATCATCCCAGAAAGTCCTGCTGAAAAGAAATAAGGTAGCCTCCAGTCTCATCCCACCTCCTCATCTCCCTCAGTGTAAAACACTAATAAATGCGTCTCAATATAGTGGAATGAATATAGGATTTTAAGTCAGAAAATTCAAGTTCAAGTTCTCACAATGCCATTTATGGTCAGTATCATTTTATCCAAGTTACTTGACATTCTGAGGCTGCTTCCTCATCTATAAAATGAAGGATAATATTTGTAGTAAATCACAGAATTTATGTGAGGGGGAAGCAAATGTCAACCTTTATAAGGTTTAAAAATAATATGTAAATCTAGAAAATAGGCATGAAGAAAATGTAAATGGTCTATTTACAAGATGACTAAGATAGGTATAAGGCATACTTCAATATGGGCAGTCTAGGTAGCAGCTAGTTGATACATTATCTAAGAGAAGCTTAAATTCTCTCCAATTTGAAAATATTCTATCTCACTTTCTCCTTCTGAAGAATTTTGTAGATTCATAATCTGATACTTGCATTGTTAAAATTGTAGACATATCTTAATAGCACTTTAGGATATCCCATACATACATATTTATGTCCTCCTCAAATCTGGAAAAGAAGAAAGTGGGGAAGCAATCACAAAATAAATTATGTAGAATATTACCATCTGCTCTGAATAGTGAGAATGCTTATAGGTTGCTAATCATAATACATTTATTGAAAAAAGTCACTTGTTTACCATATGCTTTTGGAGATTTCAGACATATCCTTGTTCTCAGTCTGTGTTTGAATTTTATCTCATTTAATATAACTAGCAAAGCATCCACTAACATCTGGGCTGACTAAGTTTTCCTAAGTGCTTGCAATATAAATTTTAATTATTTTAACAAAGACATCTGATAAGCTCCAAAGTGGAAACAATGGTTTCATGATGAGGCAGTAATACAATCAAAATGCCAGAAACAACAAATAAAACCTGGTGGTCACAGTGAGTTATGATTTGACTATGAATGATCAATGCCATCTTGCAAATCTGAGAGAGAATCTCAATGACTATGTCCTTTATTGTCTTATACATTCAATCTTGGTCAATCAGGACCCAAACAATGATTAAATGGGCTTGACATGGGACTTATTGGTAGTCAATGAGAATCAGAGCGGTTTTGGTTTAAGGCATGGTCCTGAAGAAAAAAATCTAGTGATCAAGTCTAACAGACGTGGCTCTTTTCAGCAATGAATGATTCAGGCTAATTTCAATAGACTTGTGATGGATCCACAAAGAGATCTATGGGGACTGAATCACAACTTAGTATTTTTGTTGTTGTTTGATTGCTTTTTATTTTCCTTCTCATTTTTTCCTTTATGATCTGATTTTTCTTGTGCAGCCTAAATGTAGAAATATGTTTAGAAAAATTGCACAAGTTTAACATATTAAATTACTTTTTGTCTAGGAAAAAGGGTAGGGAAAAGGAGGGAGAAAAAAATTGGAACACATGGTTTTGCAAGGTTAAGTGTTGAAAACTATCTTTGCATTTATTTTAAAAATAAAAAGCTATTTTTTAAAAATAAAGGGGAAAGAAATCTAGCCAGTAAACCCAAAGATATCTTGGGAGGGTTCAGAAATTCAAAAGAAGAAGAAAAAACTTTTAAGAGCATTTGTAGGTAAGAGTATGATACAGAGGGAGGGAGAGGAAGAAGGGAAGGCAGGGAGGGATAGGCCAGAAACCCTGAAGTTCTTCCATTCCCAGAGTTATTATTTATTTGGATTTTTTAACTAGGTGAAAGAGGAGATTCTTTGCCTCAATTGCTACTTAGCCTCCATCACTGAACTGATATGGCCTCAGTAAAATTGAGTCCTGTTGAAGACCATAGCTTAAAAAGGCCAAGGTTTCCCATTACATCCAGGACCAACTCTGATCATCCTATATCTTGCCACTTTGCCAAAACTTCTATACCAGCATATATTGGAAGAAGAGCCTGACCACATTAAATAAAGCAGTGGGACAGAGGAGTCTCCAAAAATTTAAAGAGGCTTTAACATCACCTACTATGCTAGTTCTCCCCTCAGAAAAACCCATTTACTTGTTTATTCATATGGATCAGGAAACAGCTTTAGGAGTATTGGCACAGATCCAGGCCAGTTCCATTGATCTTGTGATGAAGAAAGCCATCTACACCCAGAGAGAGGGCTGTAAGAACCGAGTGGGAATCACAACATAGCATTCTCACTCTTTCTGTTGTTGTTTGCTTGCATTTTATTTTCTTTCTCAGTTTTTCTTTTTGATCTGTTTTTTTCTTGTACAGCAAGATAACTGTATAAATATGTATTCATATATTGGATTTAATATATATTTTTACCATGTTTAACATATGTTGGATTATTTGCCATCTAGGGGAGGAAGTGAGGGAAAGGGAGGGATTGGAACACAAGGTTTTGCAAGGATTCATGTTGAAAAATTATCCATGTGCATGTTTTGAAAATAAAAAATCTTGAATTTAAAAAAAGGATTATTGGCATAAATAAGAAGAGGGCAAAGGAGACCTGTAACCTTCCTCTCCAGAGTATTAGACCTGGTAGCACAGGGATGATCCACTTGTAGCCAAGTTTTCACAGCTAAAGTTATATTAGTGGAGAAAAGCAAAAATCTCATGTTTGGAGGGAGCCTCATACTCAGTGTTCCCCACCAAGCTAGATCCCTACTCAGAGAGCCAGGAGATGGCTTACCAACTCCAGAATCCTGAAGTATGAGGCCATACTCCTAGAAAAAGACGATTTTCTCTTAAACTAGTATCATCATTTGAACCCTGTCTCTTCTCTAACTACCACTGCTAATCAGGAAGGGTTAGGACAAGAGCACTGCTGTTTAGAGATAATTGATTAAAAAAAAAAAAAAAAAAGTAGGAAGATTTGCAAGAATCCCCAAACTCAGGGGTTAGTGGTTTATTCATAGATGGGACTCTCCCAAGTGATGGAAGGAAAAGGAGAAATGGCTTTGCTATAATTGATGGAGACAGAAGTGCTCTAGCTGAGACTGAGGGATTGCCAAAAACACGGTCCACCCAGATTAGTGAACTTGATGTGCTCAAATAAGCCCTGAAGTTATTGGGGAAAAAAGAAGGAAATATTTATACTAATTCCAAGTATGCCTGGGGAATGATACATGTGTTTGGGAAAATTTGGGAAGAGAGAAGTATGGTTAATAACAAAGGCAAGGAATTAGTTCACACTACATTGTTGCTATAAGTCTTTAAAACCTCTTACCTAAGACCATTGCTATTGTACATGTGAATGGGTATCAACCTGATGAGTCCTTTGAAGCTAGAAGATTCTGCCTTGCAGATGAGGAAGCAAGGAGGGCAGGGAATGAGGAACCTGAACAGGCTGATCTTCAGTTGGTCTCTATTCCCTCTTTTCCTCAAGTCTAGCAGATATACCTTTGTCAGAATAAGAGAAACAATGGGCTCAAGAGTTGGGAGTCCAGGAGGACTGTTATGGTAAATGGCATCTTCCTCAAGTTCAAGAAGTATTAAATAATGCAAATATGAGGCAGATTTTACAACAGCTTCACCAGGACAGTCATTGGGAAGTCCAAAATCTGTGCAATGCTGTCTTGATCCGGTTCATATTTCCTGGTCTATATACCCTTGTGGGCCAACTGGTGGCTGGTGGCCTGATTTGGTGAAGGATGAATGAGTCTGCCTATCTCCGAGTACCAGTGGAAAGGAGGACCCCAGGAATTAGACCTTTTCAGAGCACACAGATGGAATTTTCTGAGCTGTCCTTGGTAGGTTGCCTTAAATATTTGCTTGTTGTAATAGATCATCTGATCTCATGGGTAGATGCCTTCCCCTGACCCAAACTACTACTCAGGCCATTAGAAAGATCTTACTATTATTCCCAGATTATTCCCAGATATGGGATGGTGGAAAGGATAGACTGGACCAAGGAACTCACTTTACCTCTAAAATTCTCCAGGTCCTGGCACAGGCCTTAGATACCAGGAGTTTCATACTCCTTAGGTAATATCACAGAGTGATATTACCACAAGGGTGCTTCCTTCCTTGGGTGAGATGGAAAGAATGAACCAGGAGATCTAGCTCACTAAATTAGCATTAGAAACACAAATGCCTTGGACTAAATGCCTCCCCATCTGTAAGGGCCCTTTAAATGGGCGGACACAGTGCATCGGGATTGAGGCCCAGAAGTAATTTCTGTGGATATTAGGACTGCCCTTGGGCGGGATCCTGGCCATATTGAGATAGTTTTGTAATGGGTGACTCTCTCGCTGATTGGCTGTGTGTGTGACCTCACAGGCCCTATATAAGCCCACTGCAGGCAGCAACCGCCCTCTTTAACCTCCTGCTGTTCACCCTGGCTCCCTAGCCTGGGTGGCCAAGCCAAGATGGGTAGCCGAAAGAGGTAAGGGTTTTGGTAGTGAACACGTGGGTCTTCTGACCAGGTGTTCACTCGGGAACCAACAAGTCAGGGCATCAGTTAGGGCATTATGTGAGTAGGTATAATAAAGGCTTTTAAGATTACATGTGGTTGTTCTTGAGTGCGCTACTGGTTACTAAGCTATAGATTCAAGAGATTGTGGCCAGAGACCTTAGAAGGCCTCAGAGGAGGCGAGCCGGGTAGAGCTCACACTGCAAAGGACAGTGGTCAAAGGTACTCTGGTGGGTCTAGGACAGACTAGTAATTGTAACTGCCAGGAGAGCACGTTACAAATGGCGCTCAACGTGGACGCATCAGGAATTATCAGGTTTTGAAAATATTTAATATTCAGAATTAAGATTCTGAAAGATCCGGTAGAAACGCCACTTAAGAGGGAAGACAGAGAAGCAATATGGACCCAGGTAACTCTGGGATCAGGCTCAAGGACACAGCTGAACATAATGCTTATTATATAAAGAGGTTAAAGAGCCAGATGGAAGATCTTTTAACAAAGATCACCACTGAAGAACAGCAGGAAGCTTGTAATCAAGCTCCACAAAGGCTATCCCCACACCCAGTAAATAGAGCTAGGAGAGGGAGCAACCTAGAGCTAATGCGTATGTATGACAGCATAGAGTATAAAATGCCACAGCAAGAGTTGCTGGAATTGCAGGTTAAACTACAGATTGAGCTAGAGAAAGAAGAAAAAGCTAGGTTACTACAGATAGAACAGGAAGAGTTCAAACCAGTGGCTGAAATTAAGGAAGGAAATAAACGAACCACATGGACTTCAGTTGTAGAAATTCTTCTTAGCATTTTGTTGGTTTACCTCCTGCATTGTTGTTTTAAGGAATTTATTGATTACTCTTTCATTGAGAAGTTTAGTTCTTTTTATGTGCAAAGCTCAGGTTTGATTTTAAATCAGCCTTTGGGGAATTTTCCAATTCTTCCCTCTGCCTCACCTTCTTGGGCCAAGGGAGAAGGGGGAGGAGGAAAAGGAAGGGCGATAATACCATCAGCACTGCCCATTAATCCATTCAAAACTCCTGTGTCTTCATTTCAAAAGACAGGAGTAGGCTTTATGCCCCAAGGCAAAAAGGAATTGTGGGGTATTGAGTATAATCAGAAAAGTTTTAAAAATACAGTTCAGTTAATTTCTAAGAAACCTTACAGGGATAAGATCTTGCAGTTAGAGAGAGTGGAGTTTTATACTTGTAAAACTGCTAGGATCGTCTTTGGAGAGTTGGAACTCCTCTTTTATTACCTCGTGGATTTTCCACTTCCACAGGTGAGCTTGATTTCCCAACCCCCTACGGGTACTTATAAAACAGTGTTTATGTCTAGAATGGGTTGGAAAATTGCTGTTTTAATCACTAGAATAAATAGACAGTGTGTGATCTTTGACCCAGGAGGAAAATATCAGATTTATTGATTCACACTCCTGGAGTACAATTCGGTATCAGAAACTCAAACTTTGATTTTTAGGCAAAAGAATTCAGGGATATAGCCAGAGTGTTCTAGTAAAGTCATTACTGCACAGACTATCCCCAAGATCTCTTCTAAACAAGAGAAGGGAATTTTGGGATATGTGATTGCTTACAATTTTTAAATTTTGATTTTACATTTTTAAACATTTTTGATTTTACATCTTCAAAGTATTTTGATTTTACATTTTAAAGTTATTTTGGTTTTACATTTTTAATCTATTTCGGTTTTACACTTTTAAATTATTTTGGTTTCACATTTTTAAATTCTTTGCATTTTACCTTAGCAATGCACTTCGGGCATACACAGAAAGTGCAGCTAAGTGACAGACTGACTTTTGTCTGACTTGTTAATCTTTTTGACAACAACTTTGTTTCCACTGTGATGTGGAAAGGCCTGGATGGCATTTGGAAAGGCCCAAGTTGGGCCCCGAGTACATTCCTTCCTAGGTGCAGATCCAGCAGTAGAGTTCATCCCCACCAGAGACATTTGTAACCTGGGGATCCAAGAGAAGGACCAGACAACAGTCCAGAGAGACCAGCCAGATGTCAGCAACCCTTCAGACGCTGATGGCAGCGATGCCCCTCCTGACCGTGACACCAGAGACACCAGACACAGTTCCAATGTTACAGCTGAAATGGACTGTTTTGGGTGATACGCAATATAAAGACTGTAAATGGACAATGGGCCTGCTTGCTTCTCCCGTGGCCACTTGCCATATGGTGGCCTGGGAAGAGGCTTTGCCCTATGCTTTCTATTGAAGGACTATGCTTTTAAATTAGTGGGTGAAAAACCAACACACCCACCTGCCATTGTTATTGAGACAATGTTACTGGACATGACTTTGCTTATGTGCACCTGTGAAACTAGAATTGTTCTAGAATTGTGAAAAGTGCAATAGAGAATTGTGATAAGCTAGAATTGTTCTAGGATTGTGAAAAGTGCAATAGAGAATTGTGATAAGCTAGAATTGTTCTAGGATTGTGAAAAGTGCAATAGAGAATTGTGATAAGCTAGAATTGTTCTAGAATTGTGAAAAGTGCAATTGAGAATTGTGATAAACTAGAATTGTTCTAGGATTGTGACAAGTGCAATTGAGAATTGTGATAAGCTAGAATTGTTCTAGGATTGTGACAAGTGCAACAGAAAATTGTAAGAAACTAGAATTGGTCTAGAACTGTGATAAATGTAACTAGAATTGTGACAACCTACCTACTGATATTTGTTAACTAGAATTGTGATGTTTTACCTTGTTGACTTCCCACCTCAGTGTTGACATCCTACCTCATTGGCATCCAATCTCTTTGGCCTATTATCTCGAGTATGACTTTGATGAATGGGTTGAACATTTGGGCCACTGTTGAGCCTGGTTCTCATTGTCATACTTCTGTTTACTGATTTGCTGCTTTGTACCTCCTTGGGCATAACACTCTGTCATCTCATGGATCAAGTGAACTATAGCTGGTGCTAAAAGTTTAGCTTGGTGAGATGTGCGGTTCCCGCAAAACAAGAGAAAGGGAATTGTAAGGGCCCTTTAAATGGGCGGACACAGTGCATCGGGATTGAGGCCCAGAAGTAATTTCTGTGGATATTAGGACTGCCCTTGGGCGGGATCCTGGCCATATTGAGATAGTTTTGTAATGGGTGACTCTCTCGCTGATTGGCTGTGTGTGTGACCTCACAGGCCCTATATAAGCCCACTGCAGGCAGCAACCGCCCTCTTTAACCTCGTGCTGTTCACCCTGGCTCCCTAGCCTGGGTGGCCAAGCCAAGATGGGTAGCCGAAAGAGGTAAGGGTTTTGGTAGTGAACACGTGGGTCTTCTGACCAGGTGTTCACTCGGGAACCAACAAGTCAGGGCATCAGTTAGGGCATTATGTGAGTAGGTATAATAAAGGCTTTTAAGATTACATGTGGTTGTTCTTGAGTGCGCTACCGGTTACTAAGCTATAGATTCAAGAGATTGTGGCCAGAGACCTTAGAAGGCCTCAGAGGAGGCGAGCCGGGTAGAGCTCACACTGCAAAGGACAGTGGTCAAAGGTACTCTGGTGGGTCTAGGACAGACTAGTAATTGTAACTGCCAGGAGAGCACGTTACACCCATCCTCCTCAGAATTAGGACCAAACCCTGGAAGGATACTGGATTATCCCCTTATGAACTCCTCTTTGGACATCCTTAAGTAGGAAGAGAAGAGGGAATCTGGGACCTCATATTTGACAGTAGAGACAAATTCCTCAAGAATTATGCTCACTCTCTGGCAAAAACATTTGATTGACAAAGGGCTAATTGTACAGACTCCCCTACTGGGATTTCCTATACACAGATTTCAGCCTAGAGACTGGGTGCTGATCCAGACATGGAAAGAACAAACTCATCCCTCCTGGGAGGGGCCTTTCCAAGTCTTGCTGATATCAGACACTGCTGTGAGGACCAAAGAGAAAGGTTGGACCTGCCACATGTGGGCCAAAGGACCAGTTACAGCTCTCACCGAGGGACTGTGAACTCAAACCATCCTGGTGATTTAAAGTTAAAACTAAGAAGAAGTGGAGCAGCCAAGTGGCGCAGTGGGTAGAGCACCAGCCCTGAAGTCAGGAGGACCTCAGTTCAAATCTGGTCTCAGACACTTAACACTTTCTGGCTGTGTGATCCTGAGGAAAAAAAATAATCATCATCATAATTAATAATAATAAAACGACAAAGAAGATTACCTCCCACTGGGTAGATACATGAGCCTGGAAGCCATGTGTAGAAAATTAGTGATATTTCCTTTAGCATTTCTGTTGCTGCTGACTTTTGTAATAGGCATCTTTGTTTATGGAGGATTAAACTTCTAATATTTTTGTTGATCTGCTCCTTTTACTTTACCTGTTCTAGTTAATCCACTTTGGCAGGCTGAGGAAAATAAGTTTGAACAATTAATGGAAACACTAGCTAATGGTGAGAGAGAGATCTTCAGCAGAAGATAAATAAGAGGAAGGATTGGATGGTTTTAATTGAGTGAAGGCCCCTCATAAGAATGTGCTCTCAATCTATACTCCAATTATAACTTGAAGTTTTGCAATTACAAATTGTGCTATAGCCAAAAGCTGCAGATGTTAGCTTATCTTAGGCAAACATACATTTCCCTTCCCCCTTTTCTTTTTACATCAGCATTAAGTTTCTAATATAGTAAAGAGTGTGTCGTTGGCTAGCATTAGCTTCCTTATTCTTAGTCTCAGGGTAGATTTTTAGTCTCTGAGTAGACTTTTAATTAGTATTTGGATAGATTTTTAGTTAGTCTGAATAGATTTTTATTTAGTCTCAGTGTAGATTTTTAGATAGTATCTGGGTAGATTTTTAGTTGGACTCAGGGTAAATTTTTAGTTTGTGTCTGGGAAGATTTTTAGTTGGTCTAAGGATATATTTTTTAGATAGTGTCTGATTAGATTTTTAGTCTGAGTAGATCTTTAGTTTCAGGGTAGATTTTTAGTTAGTATCTGGGTAGATTTTTAGTGTCTGGGTAGATTTGTAGTTGGTCTAGGGGTAGATTTTTTAGTTAGTGTCTGGGTAGATTTTTAGTTGATCTAAGGGTAGACTTTTTAGTTAGTGTCTGGGTAGATTTTTAGTTGGTCTAAGGGTAGATTTTTAGTTGGTCTCAGGGCAAATTTTTAGTTAGTCTCTGGGTAGATTTTTAGTGTCTGGGTAGATTTGTAGTTGGTCTAGGGGTAGATTTTTTAGTTAGTATCTGGGTAGATTTTTAGTGTCTGGGTAGATTTGTAGTTGGTAGATTTTTTAGTTAGTATCTGGGTAGATTTTTAGTTGATCTAAGGGTAGATTTTTTAGTTAGTGTCTGGGTAGATTTTTAGTTGGTCTAAGGGTAGATTTTTAGTTGGTCTAAGGGTAAATTTTTAGTTGGTCTAAGGGCAAATTTTTAGTCTCTGGATTGATTTTTAGTGTCTGGGTAGATTTTTAGTTGGTTTAAGGGTAGATTTTTTTAGTTAGTGTCTGGGTAGATTTTCACTCTGAGTAGATCTTTATCTAGTTTCAGGATAGATTTTTTAGTTAGTGTCTGGGTAGATTTTTAGTTGGTCTAAGGATATAATTTTTAGATAGTGTCTGATTAGATTTTTAGTCTGAGTAGATCTTTAGTTTCAGGGTAGATTTTTAATTAGTATTTGGGTAGATTTTTAGTGTCTGGGTAGATTTGTAGTTGGTCTAGGGGTAGATTTTTTAGTTAGTATCTGGATAGATTTTTAGTCTGAGTAGATCTTTAGTTTCAGGGTAGATTTTTAGTTAGTATCTGGGTAGATTTTTAGTTGGTCTAAGGGTAGATTTTTAGTTGGTCTCAAGGCAAATTTTTAGTTAGTATCTGAGTAGATTTTTAGTATCTGGGTAGATTTTTAGTTGGTCTAAGGGTAGATTTTTTTAATTAGTATCTGGGTAGATTTCCACCATTAGAGTGAGCCTGGACTTCCAGGTAATGAGAGAAAAGGTCAAAAGGGGATGAGGGAATTCCATGCTAGAGGTATATAATCCATTCTCTGCTGTATAAACTTTGCATTTCTCTATACTTTGTCTGTTGGAAATTACCCTTTCTCACAAGATGATAATAAATCCTTTTTGCTTTTCTATCTTGAGAGTCTCTAATTTCAATTTGGGTAGGAGTCATCACTGTCCCACACAGACTAGATTTCTACTTATCCCTTGGGTTCTTTTACCACCACATTGCATAATTCTTCTTCTAAACCCCAGATAAATCTTTTGTCTTTGACCTGTCTTTATTTGGCATTTTAAAGCATAGAGACCTGTAATAGACCCCAGAAGCTATTTTTTCAAACCCCCCCACACACTTTTATGAATAAAGAAGCTCGTAGCAATTTTCCTTGGGCTAATTGCTTACATAACCATCCCCTTTTGTCCAAACAACCCTATTTCTTGCTCCTGGTCCCATAGGAACTGAAATGCTCATTGAAAGAATAACACTCAGTTTTTTCAGTTCATTTGTTATGAAGTTCAGGTCATGGAGGACTCTTGGCTACAATTCTTGGTGACTGCCTATTTTCTTTTTTCTGTTGTGTCATAGCTCTTAATGAATACCACTAGGTGATAAAGAATTATTATATTAAATAATTACTTATTGTTGCTGAGTCATCTCACAGTCATGTCACCTCTGTAGTCCTGTTTAGGGATTTTCTCGGCAAAGATACTGGAACTATTTGCTATTTCCTTTTCTAACTCATTTTACAGATGAGGAAACTGAAAAAAACAGGGTCAAATGACTTGTCCAAAGTTACACAACTAGTAAGTATCTGAGATCAGATTTGAATTCATGAAGATGATTCTTCCTAACTCCATATCTGACACTCTAGCTACTGTACCATCTATCTGACTCAAAGAATCATTTGACTAAATAATATTGAAAGAATTATTGAAAGAATTACTATAAGGAAGGATAAACCTCTGCCTGAATGGGCTAGATACATCAAGGGAAGAGTCTTTTTTAATAAGGGAAACAAAGTATGCAAGACATTTCATAATCACCAATTTATCCAAAGGAGACAAAGTTAATAACTTTTTTGCAAAAACGTAGGTAGCTCATCAGATTTTAAATATGAATTACATGCCATCAAAAACATCATCAAATCAACAAAGCCACCTGTCATGTCAAGAGTTAGCAGACTCATCCAAAGGTCAGTATCAAAAATTTGGGGACCCATAGGAGGTAAAATTTGGAGCTGAGTTTTTAAAAGTCATTGAATTTAACCTGCATGGTTTCCAAATGAGGTCTGACGAGATTGAATGAAATACTTGGGATCACATAGCTAGTCTCTGAGGCAAGATATAAACTTTGATCTTCATGACTCCATCACTGCATCCATACTACCCCATTTTGTTACTCAAAGAAGTGAGGTAGTGTTTAATTCGTTTCTGTAATATTTACAACAACAATATTAAACTCATTTGTACAATATTTTAAGGTCCATCAAGTGCTTTCTTCTAAATACTCCCACATGAAATAGATAATGTAATAATTATCTCCTTTTTAGAGGTGAAGAAATCAATGTTCAGAGACATTATTATTTGCCAAATGTCAATGATAAATAGTGTCAGGGCCAGGAATAAATGCAGTTCTTCTGACTTCAAGTTCAACTGTCTTTCTACTAGTAAATGGTGGGAAGAGAGTCAAAAAAAAGTCAGAATGAAGGAACAACAGAATGATCACTAGTGCACAGGCCATTACTTTTGATCAAACCAAGAATGCTGGTATCAAAATAATTCCATGAATGGATTTTGACAACATAAAGCCAAGAGAATAACTAGGAAGGGATGGCCAAGGAAGGAGAGTCAAAACTGAATTAAGCTACAGGCAATGCTAAAAAAAAAAAAATGAAGGAGGCAAATGAGACAAAACAAAGACTTGGACACAAGGTAAGGTCAAAAGCCAGAGGAGGAGGGCTATATGTATTAATCTTGAAATGATATAGAAAGAAAAAAGTGGATAAAGATGACGTTTTATTCTTTGTGAATTCTACAATCTGACATACTGGTCACATTTCTCCTAACTATTTAATGAGCTGCTTGCTACACCACAGAAAATAGCAACAATCCATCCCCCCTTTCCCTCCTGGTGCATATAAGCATTCTACAATTCCTCCCTTTAGATATCACTTGCCCTTTCACATCCATCTATAGCATCTCCAGTTAAGTAGCTTTAGAATAATTCTTTTTTTTTTTTTTTAGTTTAGTAAAAAAAATTTATTAATTTTATAATTATAATACTTTTGACAGTACAAATGCATAGAATAATTCTTTTTTAAAAATTTTAATAGTTTTTATTTACCATATATATGCATGAGTAATTTTACAACATTGACAATTGCCAAACATTTTGTTCCAATTTTTCCCCTTCCTCCCCTCCCCCCAGATGGCAGGTTGACCAATACATGTTCAACATGTTAACGTATAAATTAAATACAATATATGTATACATGTCCAAACAGTTGTTTTGCTGTACAAAAAAAAAAGTCGGACTTTGAAATAGTGTACAATTAGCCTGTGAAGGGAATCCAAAATGCAGGCAGACAAAAATAGAGGGTTTGGGAATTCTATGTAGTGGTTCATAGTCATCTCTTAGAGTGCTTTCCCTGGGTGTAGCTGGTTCAGTTCATTACTGCTCTATTGGAACTATTGGTTCATCTCATTGTTGAAGAGGGCCAGGTCCATCAGAACTGATCATCATAGAGTATTGTTGTTGAAGTATACAACGATCTCCTGGCCCTACTCATTTCACTCAGCATCAGTTCATGTAAGTCTCTCCAGGCCTTTCTACAATCATCCTGTTGGTCATTTCTTACAGAACAATAATATTCCATAATATATAGAATAATTCTTAACAGAAGACATTAGAGCTACATAGCATAATTTGAAACGTGTTAAATAATTTTTCTCCCCCTCCCTTCTCCCATGCTACTACCTGTCACAAGACTATTACAGAAACTTTCTTCTGATCTTAAAGATTTATGAATATACATGTTGTGGTTAGCATAATGAAGCTAGCTAATAATCAATTAGCACCTTAGCAGAAATGGGCAAAAATGGGACAGAAAACAAGCATCACTGGTAGAATACGAAATTGTGTTATCATGAAGGAGAAAAGAGACACTGAAAGTAAAAATAGAACAAAGACGAAATTGCCAATTTCAGAGCACACTTTGAGAAATGAGCCACAATTATCATTGAAAAGAACTCTTTTTTAGTTAAGTGATTTGCCCTGAGTCACAAAGGTAGTAAGTATTAAGTTTCTGAAATCAGATTTGAATGCAGGTTCTCTTGATTCCAGAGCTAGTCCTCTATCCATTGCACCATTTAGCTGCCTCACTGAAGGGAATTTACACCATCTTCCTCCTATATTCTTTCCATCTTCCCATACACATGTCACCTCAAAATGAAAAGTTATTTGTGGCTGGAAGAAAATATCTGATCTAACTACCTGACCCCAAAGAAATACAACAGAAAATTGCTGTCAATTCTAAAAGGTCTTGCTCAGTTGATTGTGTAATCCTACCCTAAAAACCTCACAGCAGTTTGTTCATTATTCTTTCCATGGTCTGAGACTGAATCAGCCCTTCTTATCAAAATCCCTCTTTTAAGTACTTATTGGTTGTCAAGATTTTTGAACTGACCTTTAAGAAGAAAATTTCCTCAGATTTTTGTCAAATCAGCAGTGATTTTTTAAAGTGAAATTATCTATTACACTTTTTTTTGCATCATCTGGGCATAATTGTGACAGCATTTGTAGCATGCCTCATTGCTATGTAGATTTGGATACACCATGGATTAAACATGTACTATAAATAAAATATTTCTATCCAGGAAATTTGCCTGATCCAATAAAGGTAATCTATAACATTATGTTCTCTGATGGCAGTGCTATAATGAATATAATGATCATATTCTTCAAATGAAAAAATGGGGTACAGAGGTCTCATGGAGTTTTTCACGATTTTTGTACATTCATACTGTACTCAACCAATTTGAAATAGTACTATTTCAGAAAATACAGAATGAAATATATTTGCAACACAATAATTTTTAAATAGCAAATATATATAGCAAAAATATATAGTCACATATAATTTTATGTAATTAAGCAAATTCATCCCACATAAAATTATAAAAATCAGTCTTTATTTACCCCCCACCTCATTCTAGAGCAGGTGTTTCATTCAGATGTCCAGTTCTCCTTATTCCTCTATAATCTTATCAAAACATATTTTTAGGAAAGAATCTGATATCAACCAATCAGTATGAATTTGTCTGTCCATTACCTCTCCCACAGGCATTTTAATTTTAACTCTTATTTCTAGTGTAAGATGAAAGATTTTGTCACCTTTTAATTCAAAGGAGCAGTAAGTTTACAGAGGAGGTTTGTGGGGGTTTTGAAAATATTCCACATAGACCCATAAGCCATTTTAAAAATTCTAGTTAGTTATGTAAAAGATCAGCTTTTATCTTAAGTTTTTCACATAGACTTCTGATTTTCTCACAGAGTTTATAGAAAAGTCAAGTATTATAGTCCCACCAAAACTAAGTGATCTGCCACAGATTTTCAGGGAAAAAAATTTTGAGATAAAATTGTTTCTCACTTTTATTTTATTAATTAATCACAAAGTAAACAAGCATCTATTAAGTGCTATGTGCCAAGCACTGCACTAAACACTGGGGCACAAGGGAAAAAATAAAAACCATCCTTGTGCTCAGGGAGTGTAAATTTTTTTTTTTGGTTGGGGCAATTGGGGTTAAGTGACTTGCCCAGGGTCACACAGCTAGAAAGTGTTAAGTGTCTGGGGTCACATTTGAACTCAGGTTCTTCTGACTTCAGGAATGGTGCTCTCCACTACACCCACTAGCTGTCCCTAGGGAACTTACATTATAATGAGGAAGACAAAATATATAAATTGGAAATAAATAAAAAGCAGTCTTGAAGGGGATAGTGCTAGCAGTTGAAAAGGGGGAGGAGATGCCCAGAAAAGACTTTATAGAGAAGATGGCACTTGAGTCAAGTTTTAAAGGAAATTCTCTGTACTTGAAAGAAGAGAGAAAAGGAGAATAAAGAAAATCCCAGAGGTATCAGCAAACCTGGTACAGCACAGATTTAGCATCATATGAAAACACAAGAATAGTGTCATATTGTGGGAAATTGCTCATCCTATTTATTCCTATGTGGTCCAAGTGCCTTAGATGTAAGGTGGAAATAAGTTTGCTAAGTTGAATTCACATGCCTTTTAAACCTCTTCTTGTAACCCTCTTAAAGGGGAAGTTTGGCAACTTCCTAACTGCCAACCGTCACGGGCCCACAGGGTAACCTCTAAAGGACAGGGATAAGTTGAACTAAACTTCTCAGGAGCACCTACAACACATTTTCAGAAAACAACAGTTTCCATGATACTTTTTATAGTTTCCAGAGCCAACTAAATTCTATTAGTTCATCTAGATTGCTAATAAAAATACTCTCCAAGGAAACTGTTATGACTTATGAAGTGTTACTATGCTTGCCTTCCTGTCCAATGTGATCCCCAATTATATCTGCAGCAAATGAAACCCGGTCCCCTTACTAAAGAGGGTGAAATCATTTGAAAGATGTCTTTCTACTCTCCAGCTGTTATGGACTCACTCCCATTGATTTTAATCATCATGTCCCTCATCTTTTTTCACTCTCCCAGCAGCCCTGAGGTTCTCTTTTCACATGTAAACACTATTGAAGGCTTAAAAATATGTCAATCAGGCTCTCTCATTACTGCTGTGTGTGTAGTGGGACACTAGAACCCAAAGCTTATATATAGAATTTAAAGCCTTAACTCTAACAGTCCCTTCACTCCACCTAGCCAGCAATCATAGCTTGTCACCCACAACCCTCCAAAGTTCCCTGTCTGCCAGCACACAGTCTGCTGGAGTTACAATGCCCAAACACCCATACTGACTCAGTCACACTCCATTATCTCTCTCTCCCTCTGCTTCATATTCCAGTTATCTGAACTACTCAATCCTACTGGTTCCTTTTTCCTTATTTTTCACACTCCCTTTCTTAACACCCAGAGGCCAGTTGCCCATCATCACACCAAAAACAATCACCAGAAACCAAGGTATTTTTTGACATTTCTTAAATAAGCTCCAAAAACTATAAACATAAATAATAGCTATAGTCAGCTTTGTGACACCTTCCCTGTACAGCTGTTTACTTTTCAATGCAGGTATCCCTGGAGTCTAAGACCAGTTTATTAGAAAGGACAAAATGTTTTTAAGGTAAAAAAGTTAATCCAGGAAAGAAGCCAGAAATAAAAAAAAACTTCCAAGAGAACAAAGAAAAATCAATGTCAAGAAATGGATAGGAGGAAGCTTGTCACACAGAGGAAAAAGAGATGGGCAAACAATCTCACCAGAGCTAGGCAACAGTAATGAGACTTCCCATAGAGAATGTTAACTGCAAATGCTAATAATGACATCATACCATACTCAAAAGAACCCCAAATTGTCAGAGGCACAGCAAATTGAAGGAAGCATGTTACTTCCAGAAAAAAGAGAAACATAATGTTGATTAGTGTCTCATTCAAGGGGGATGGATACAGCTACAAGTAGGCTTCAGAAGGCTAAGAGAAAAATGTTCTTTGTACCTGGAAAAAGAATTCAAGATATGATGGGCAGTCCATTAAGACTGATTTAAACCCATCAAACACTATCCATTTAAGCTAACTAAATGGGATCTTTCAGGGATATTTCAGAGAACCTAGCAACTAGAGAAGAAGGGGAAGTGTCTGAAGAGTAGGGGACAAGAAAGAAGGAAGTCTTAATTTATTCAGCAAAACAAAGGAGTACAGAAGATGAAATCCTTGTATCTAATGAATTCTATTCACCTTATTTCACTCGAATGAAGCCTTGTTCTCCATTTGGAAACAGCAAATTGCTCTTTCTTCATAATCCAGAAGCATTGATAATTGCAATAGACAGCCCCATTAATGTTTTATTTTCTCCATAGAACTGTTTTCCCTTAAGAGTCTTAGCTTTAACAATAAGACTGTATTCTAAAGCATTGCGTGCTTGTGTGTTCATTCTCTTGAAGGAAAGAATAAATGGACAAAGGATTGAAGGAAAAGAATTACTGGACATGATGAGCATCTTGCAGTACAAAGTGTATTAAGCTATTAAAAAAGCAAAACAGTGCCTACTACAGTAGATAGGGCTCTGGGATTAGAATCAGGAAGATTCTTCATCTTCATGAATTCAAATCTGGCCTCAGATATTTACTATCTGTGCCCTAAGCAAATCAATTAACTCTGTTTGTCCCAGTTCTTCATCTATATCTTTGCCAAGAAAATCCCAAATGGGATCACAAAGAGTCAGACATGACTGAAAGGTGACTGAAAAACAATAAAAAAGGCAACTAAAGTTTAAGACATTGAGGATATTCTTTACTTGCTTCAGTACTTTGAGAAAATGCTAATTTAGTAGATGGTTTTCATAAATTACTGTGATAAAAATATTAATTATCCATTAGCCAAAATAGATAATATAGTGGGAGAAAGAAAAAAGGGCCCAAGGCAGACCCTTAGGGGACACCCACAATTAATGAGCATGATCTTGAGTAAAAATCCAACAAAGGACAATGAGAAGAAATGGTCAAAAGAGTAAGAAGAGATTCAGGAGAGAGCAATGTCATGAAAAGCTAAAGAGCAAAGAATATCCAGAGAAGTGGATGATTGACATTGTCAAAAGCCGCAGAGATCCATTACTTTGCACAAGTATATTCACATATCTGGAATGCTCTCTCTTCTAATCTATCTCCCTTCAAGGTTCTGACTCCCTTCAAGGTTCAGCTCAAATGATTACTTCTTTGAAAGGTCTTTCCTGATTCTCCCAATTGTTAGTGCTCCCCTAAAGAAAATGCTTTGTATTTATTATAAATGAAAATAGCAGATGGCACTAGTAAGCAAAGCAGACTTAATTAGGAGTATACAAGGAGAGAGTTCCATTGCATGATCTTGGCTTTCTTTCAGTTTTCTCCTCTCAGAGGGATGACTTTTCTTTTGAATTCAATCAGCCAAAAATGGTAGCTATAGGTTCAAAAATGAAAATAAACTTACCCAGATATTGCTCCCTAACAACCTTCCACTCCCACTAGGTCATGATTTATGTCTCAGAGAATCCAGTCTGGTTTTGTCTTAATAAATGCCCAGTTTGTCCTACAGCTGAATTCCTTCTGTTCAAAGCTTTTGTTTCCTTACAATAAAACTCTACTTTTTATTTTCCTCCTATTTGTAAGCTTTAAATAAAATGCATGCAGAGTTTGTAGTAAGTTAATGACATCTAAATTAAAAGCAACAGATTTATAACAGATAAGATATCACTATCACATCCAGCTAACCAGAAGAGGGAAAAGCAGATTTCTAGGGGGAAAAAATCATCAAATTTATTTCATTTCTTAAGCTGGCTCTCTACTTTGCAACTGAAAATCCATGGTATTGGCATTTACACACCATCTGTATTTTAGTACTTGGTTAGTCCAAATGTTATGATAGATTCTTTTATATCTTGAATCTCCTCTCCCTTCTTGTGAATCAAGGCCACTTCTTCACCTAGAATCTCTCAACCAAAGTTACATATATAAATTTTATATTCCCTTGTCTGCATACAAGGCATCCACAATACACACGCACAAATATGTGCATACACAGGCATACCAGTAGAAAGTAAAAGTCCTTTAGGATGAGAATGCTTTCTCTTTTTGACTTTATTTTCAAAGTCCAGTACAGTGCCTGGAACATTGTAGTTACTTAACCAAGGGGATTTAGAGATTGAGCCAGTAGGCCAGGATAAGAAATTCAAAGGATCAAGCAAAAACAGAAATGTCATCAGGATGCAGTCTTCAAACCGGTATTCAGAAGTGTAAGATGAATGAGAAGGCGAAAGCAAAACTGGAATTTGGAAGGAAAGGCAAAGAGTAAAAGGCATGGGAATGGATAATGGATGGAGACTCGAGGAGTCTGCAAAAATAGATGGGCAGCAGAGTTTCTGTCTCCTGAGAGACTAAGATTCAGAGAGGGTGTTGGTGGTTCCATGTAAACAGTGCAACAAGAGTAAATCCCAGGATAGGGGTATATTCCTGCCACCCTACATTCAAGCAGCCTTGTTGATGTGGGTAGATAGAAAAAGACTAGCAGGTGAAAGCTCAGAGTGAGGTAAGGTTCCACAGAAATTAATTATTACAATGAAGGACTCAAACAGTATTTGTTAAGTGCTAGCTATTTACAGAGCATTGTTCTAAAAGCTTAGGATACAAATCTTTAAAAAATAAGGCAGTTCCTACTCTGAAGAAGTTTTCATACTATTGGGAAAGAAAATGATCAATTAATCAATATTCATTTAATGTTTTCTATGAGCCAAGTACTATGTTAAGCACTGGGTATTTAAAAAAAAAAAAAAAAAAGGCCAAAAGGTAACCTTTGTACTCAAGGAGTTTACAAATTAATGGGAGAGACAATATGTAAACAAATATGCATAAAGTTATACATAAGATAAATGAGAGATAATAAACAAAGGGAAAGCACTAGAATTAAAAGGATTTAAGCAAAGCTTTCAATAAAAGGTAGGATTTTAGCCAGGGTTTATAGGAAGCCAGGAAGGTTAATTGCCAAAGTGGAAAAGGAAGATCATTACAGGTAGAGGAGACAGTCAGGAAAAAATTCCTGGAGCCAGAAATGGAGTCTTTTTCATGGAAAAGCTAAAAGACTAATGTCACTGGATCAAAGGAGTTAGGTATAAGAAGTTAAGAAAGATAGAAAGGGCATAGGTTAAGAAAGGGCCTTCAGTGCTAGAGTATTTTGTATTTCAAAGACTTGAGGCAGGCTGATATAGGAACAGATTATTGCTATAGTCTATCTAGGTCTGAGAGTGTTGAGGGCCTGTGTCAATGTCAGAGGAGAAAAGAGAAAGTATTCAACAGATATTATAAAGGCAAAAACAACAAGCCTGAGCAACAGATTGGGGTTGAGAAATAAGGAGAAGTCCAAGATAACAACACATAAAGGAGATTTCAGCAAGTCAGATGAAAAGATCCTTAAGGTACAACAAAAAAAGCAGATGGCAATGCAGATTCTTTAATAATATTGTTTCCATTTATAAATAATATGTTTCTATACTTTTCATAGCTATAACTAGGTGAGGAATTTTTAACCATACAAGGTATAGAGGTATGTTTGTTTAAGTTATTTAGTCAAAGGATATGAATAAACAATTTTCAAAACAATTGCAAACTACTAATAACCATATGAAAGGATGCTCCAAATGACTAATAATAGAGAACTGAAAATCAAAGCAATCCTGAAAATGTACTTCACACCCTGAAAATTGACCAGAATTATAAAAGATGGGGATAATCAATGTTGGAGGGGTTGTGGGTAGATATTGATGCATTATAAGTGGAGCTACGAATCAGTGCAACCATTACGGAAAACAGTTTAGAGTTAAAGAAAAAGAAGAAAGAGGAGGAGGAAAAGAGGAGGAGAAAGGAGATGAATACAAAAAAATCATTTTATCTTGGTCTAGGTATTCAAAAGAAGATTCCAGCATTTCCAGCAACTGTTTCATGAGTTTTGCTTCAGGAGAGCCATGAGAAAAAGATCTCTTGCAAAGGTACCACAAAGAGATACTGTCGTACTGGGAGTATCATACTCCTTCATACTCCATGTCCCTTCCCAAACCCACCATTAAGTCACCAATGATAATGTTAACAGAGATCTCCAACCAACAGTAAAATATCCAGAGGAAGCTAAAAGAACACAGATTATTCGTATCATCAATATCTACCCACAACCCCTCCAACATCGATTATCCCCATCTTTCATATATATATATATATATATATATATATATATATATATATATATATATATATATATATATATATATATATATATATATATATATGTATATGAAAGGAATATTCAGAAAACATAACTTCTTTAGTCTAAAGGAGAAACAGGTTCAAAACTCTACAAGAACCCTGAACCCCAGAGACCAGAAGAAAGGGAGAAATTTGTGAGAACTCCCTGAAAAGAGAAAGTGTTCTATGCATTCAGAAACTGTAAGTTATCCTTTTGCCAAATGTACTTCTAAGTTTGAGCCCAATTCCCCTGGACTCTAGGTATACTTAGGGAAGTGTGCCCCTTGAATGGAGGCAATGGTATACCAATTGTTCTTACTATAGTACTTTAGTAAATACAGTTCTAAATTTTAATTAGCTTTAGTTGATTGGTTGATCATCAAAAGAAAGCACACTAATTGGGTTCCTGAGCAACAATTCTTTAGGATTATCTCTAGCACCCCATAGCTGTCCAATCCAGACATGGTCCACTAATTTAAGTGGAAGTTGAGAGAGATCCAGAAAGGGAGCAAACAGAATGCAAACAATGGACATCTGAAACAAATAACCTTTATAAAGAGAATTGACTCTAGAGTCAGAATCTGGGTTCAGATTTCACCTCTAATGCATAGTATTACCTAGATGATGTTGGGAAAAAAATCACATCAGTTCTCCAGGTCTCAATTTTCTTCTCTGAAAAATTAGGAAGTTAGACTGGGTAACATTTGAGGTCCCTCCCAGCTCTAGATCCAAGAACCTAACAAATGTTTTAACCTGTGGCCTTGAGGGAAAAAAATAGCTTATGAGATTTTAGACAAGTTGCCTTCCAACTCCGGGACTGTTTCTTCCTGTGTAGAATGAGGGAGTTGGACTTTAGAGAATCCTTTGAGGCAAGTTGTCCTATACATAATATTAAGTAAATATTGCTGCTAATTAATAATTATAATTGTTATCTAAACCTAGTCACTTGGGAGTGATGAGAATTAATGGGATCATGTTCATAAAATGCTTGGAGCCCTATGGAAGAAAAACATTGGCACCTGCAGGGTAGAAAATACATGATTATAAATGCACAGCACTATTGCATTGCCCTCAATTTGATGGCAGATACCTAGGGCACTGCTTTAATTCAAATTATTTTGCTTGCCTGCTGGGGTCCCATAGAAGCTGGCAGGGACCCCAACATTGCTCCAGGCTTTGCTGGTCTACATGAGTTTATCAGCTCTAGGCTGGAACTATACTTTCATATTGCAGATCTCCAATCCACAGAACTTATTACTTTGAAAGCATTTCTCCTTTCAAAATTAAATTTCAATATATGGCTAAATCTCTAAGTGAAAGGGGGTGGGAAGGAAGAACTCAATTTCAAAAGCCACTCTCTCCACCCCTACCATGAGCTCTCATACAAAGGGATATTCCTAGAGTATATAAATTCTTAATTTGCTGCATATAGTGTATGGCAGATGATGGGCTGAGGAGCATAAGTGCAAATTAAGGAACAACAGATTCTGAACAGATGTCATTAAATACTTCTTCATGCAGAGAATCATTAGTGGATTAACTCATACATAGTAAGGTTGTCACTGCAATGCTAAACAGGACAATTGCAAAACCATCATAGGGCAGTCTTTGAGTCTCTGAGGCTTCCTGGGAAGACGATGGACTTTATTAGCTCAGGAGGGTTATTAATTCTTATTAGTTGGATGACTTTGTCAAGTCACTTTGTTTATCTGAGTCCCACTTTTTTCATTTGTAACAGGGTGGGGAGATAGAAGGAGGGTTTGATCGGGACTGGAAGATATCTATTATGTAATTCTATCAATTGTAGGGGATACAGCTGAGATCTTCATTCACTTGGCAAAGTTTCAATTATATCCTTCAGAAGCCTGTGCAGAGATCCCAAAATATGGAAATATTACCTTCAGGGTACGTAATGGGGACTCCTAAATATAAGAAGTTCTAAAAGGTACTGGAAAGTGAGTTCTCATTCTAGGAAGAAAAAAGGGTGAGATGGTAAAGAAGTTACATTCACAGGAGTCTAAGATTGAAAGTTGATTAAGTTGAGTCCCCCTTCCTCTGCTTTAAGTGGCAAGATGTTGAATTGATACAACTTTATTCAATCAATGCGAGTGTGTCCCAGATACCTTCTTAGGGACAAAGGAGAATTCTCTTCTGATTGGGTGAGAAATTTGGTAATGATCACTGAGTCCTAAATAAAAAGCCCTACAGAATAAATTCGTTCAGAACTCAAAGGATGTGAAGAAGCAGTGATTTAGGAGAGAGCTGCCTCTGAAGAGGAATCACTTGAAGGAGTGGATAGTCCCCTCACCTCAGCTGATACTCTCCTTCAACTGAAAGATGACCTTTTGAATTTCAGAGGATCAGGAGATTTTTAGAGTTCTCATCTTCCCATCAGCATCCCACTAGAATCGCCTTTGGAATAGTTAATGACAGTATTTACATTAAGAACCAAAGACATATTGGAAACAGAATTAAGACATTAGACAGAGTCCAACCAAAATAAATAAATAAATAAATAAATACACTATAACTAAGGAACCTATCTAGAGAGCTTCGCATACAGTAACTCACACTCCTCTGCCACAGATGCTCCCTAGGCCTTCCCTAGCATTTTGTATAGACTTGTGGAACAGTGTGTTACAGACTTTGTTGGAAGAATTCAGTACAATTTATTCTTACTGTAAAACCTTAGTAAATATCTCTTTCTAAAATCTAGGTAAGTCTAGCTGGCTAATTAATTATTAATAGATAATCATGGCAGGAAGCATATTGGTGGGAGCTCAGGAACTATAGAATTAAAGAAAAAATTCTATGCCAGGAACCCTGAGGGGACAAGTGGAGGATGAGCTCTGAGTCCTGACTTGGCAGTGTGAGTGGCAGTGAAGAGAGAGAGTTCCGAGCCTTCCTTGCAGAACCAAAAACTTAGAAGTGGAAGGGGAATTAGGCGGGAGCTATTTCAGCTTGCAGAGATCAAAGCTGTGGTGAAGGGGTTTGTCCAGTCACACCGGGAGTAAATAAGGGACTCCCCAGCTGTGCGATCTAAACCCAGGTCCTCTGAGTCTAAATCCAGTGAATTTTAGTGAAACAGTGAAACACACAACCAGGAACTTGGAGCAGCAGGAGATTCAAAGGGAAACTAGGGGGCAAAATGATGAAGCAGCCGTGGGAGCTAGCAACGGGAAGCCAGCTGCCAGGAACAGACAGAATTCTCCTACTGACAGCCCTCACGAGCCTGCAGGGAGGTTCCCCAGCATCTGCCATAAGTAAGTGTTGTATTCCCCTACAGCTGTGCTGAGAAGGCCAAGGGTTTAATTGGAAATGTGGCTAGTGCTCCCCGGGAGACATCATGTTGATAGAATATATAGCATCCATCTGGGAATGGGTGCCCAGAGCTTTAATACCTGATTTAATTCCATTGTTATTCTACTTTTAATGCAAATGTCTTTGCCTGGAATTTGGAATTACTTGGCTTTAGGCTTTTAAAGAACCATCAATGGGATCCCCAACTGGAGGCTTAGCTCCCTACCTCCACTACAGAAACACCTCTGATGTTTAGCCATAGGAGTGACATTAGCAAGACACTAAACCTCCCAGGGACTCAGTTTCCTTGTTTCTACAATGAAGAGACATTTTTTTGGCTGAGGCAATCAGGTTAAGTGACTTGCCCAGGATCATAAACTAGGAAGTGTTAAGTGTCTGAGACTAGATTTGAACTCGGGTCCTCCTGACTTCAGGGCTGGTGCTCTATCCACCGCACCACCTAGCTGCCCCTTATAAAGGTCTTTTTTGATCCTCACAAGAATGTTGGGAAGTAGGTAATCTTATTATCCTCATTTTATAGTCAAGGAAATTGAGACAGAGATGACGTAATTTTCCCAGGTACACATCTTAAGCTTCAGTGATTCCATGCCCAGTGCTCTATCCACTGCACCACGTCCATGAGCTTCTAAGCTCCTAGAGTTCAGGGTTTGAATGCTCATTTCACCCATTACTCAGTTCTCTGGATTATTCCTTCTCTTCCTTCTTTTCTCTTTCTCTTTATCCTCCTCTTCCTAGTCTTCCTCCTCATTTTCCTCCTCTTCATCATCATCATTGCCTTCTCACCTTGGAGCAACCTCTGCTTAAAGCTCCAAGTTTCCTGATGGGTGACTGCCTGCTTAAACCATTATTTTAGGAGCCCCTCCCCCCCGCCTCCCTGCCATATTTCACTTCACTTATTACTCAATGCTCCAGATTTTTCTTTTTCTCACCAGTCTCTTTATCTAACCCATTTGTACTCCCAACATCTCATGTTCCCTGTAAAGTTCTGGTTAGCTTTCTGGAGGTCTTGGGACCAGTCTTCATTTCAGCAGAGTAATCACACAAGAATAGCCAGGGATAAAGTCCAAATTCTCGATTGTCTCCTTCACAGCCTGTCTCCTTGCCTGGGGCTCGGCTAGCTTTCTGGAGGGCCTTCAGATGGGCCTTGGTCTCAATGAGGGAAGCTGGAGGGAGAGGCTGATAAAGATGGACTCTCTGAGTCTGAGAGCTTGAGCTCCAGCCTCCAGTCCTCTCTTCTCCCAGACTGACTCCAAGTCTGTCTCTAGGTCTGACTCTGACCTCTTAAATATTCTATTACAATTAAATCCATCCATCATACTGAGTATAAGCCAATCATTATATCCCTAGGGAACCATTATTTGTTGTAAGATTAAATCAATCATACTGAACTAGAGAAAACTATTACTCACCATGCTAAACTAGATCACCATTGTCTCATCACTTCCACTGAGTTAGCATCTTGTTGTAAGAATCCTTGTTTCAAGTACACTTCTCCAGAATTCTGGCCCATTACAGTTCCCCAATTTCTAGCTTCTTCTTCTCTCTTTAGAATATAACCTTCTTGAGAATAGAGGTTATGCCCTGAATAAAAAAATTATGGCCATCCCCCCCTTCCTTACCATTAGGACTGGTATTGACTCAATTGAAAATGACTCAGTTGAGAATTGAGTCAGGAAAAACCTTGGAGCTCTGATCACCTTTACATACCTTATGTCATATGTACATTATCTTGATCCTTACTAGAATAATTCCCCTTTGTTTGAGTATTGCCCCTTGCTTTTCTGTCTCCTGCCCTTGACCTTCTTATCTTGACCCCTATCCTGTCAAGATTAAGTCTTTTTCTGGAATTATGGCTTGTCCACCCACCCAGTATCCCCACCCCCCTTATCTGCCTTTGTTTCCTCTATAAGATTGTATACTCAGGTTATGTATGTGGTATGTTTGCAAACCCTAGTTAACTAAAACCATATATAAATTCCCTGCCTCTGTTTATGCCAAATGCTTTGGACAAGAGTCCCATCCAGCTGGCTAGCCTAAACTCTCCACATTAAAGATTAAAAACCAATTTCTGTCTTGCCTCAGTTTCTCTGGTATTACAGAAACCTGCCTTATTCGTATTTGTATCCCAAATACTTAATAAGTGCTCAACACTAAGTAAGCAATAAATACTTCATCCAGTACCAGGTCTTTAATAAATATATTTTCACTAGCATTGAACTAAAAGCACACTATAGAATAAAGTACACATACAAAAACCCAGCCAGTCAGTCAACAAACATTTATTAAGCACCTTCAGTGTTCCAGACATTGTGTTAAGTTCTGGGAATATATTGAATGCAAAAAGACAGTCCCTGTTCTCATGAAATTCACTGTTTACTTGGGGAAAGAACATGTAAAATGCTATGTACAAACAAGCTTTATACATAATCAAAGGACAAAAAGCACCAGAATTAAAGGGTATAAGGAAAAGCCTCCTTGTGGAAAGTGAGTAAAGCAAGAGATCCAGAGTTTGGGTAACACCTGATATGGAAAGGGCTGGTCAGGATTCACAGTTGGTGTTTCCAGAAAATCTAGAGAGAGCATAAAGACTCTGGGTGTAGAGACATGAAGAAGAATCTTAGAATCATCAACTTAGAGCTGAAAAAAGATCCTAGAAACCAAGTTCAACTCCTCCTTTACAGATGAGGAAACTGAGGCACATGGGGATTGAGTGGCCCAGCATTATAAAACTTGGAAGTATCTAAGGTGGAGCTTAGATCCATATCTTCCTGCTTTCAAGTTCGGTGCTCTCTGTAGTAGGCTAGGCTGTCAAGCAGAAATGAAAGGGTATAGAAATGGGGAGACTGATGATACCTAAGACAAATTTCCTTCACTGCTCAGTCTTCTTAAAGATAAGCCTCTATATTCTTTCTTCCTGTCTCCCAAATAGTTTTATTATTTATTTGGGATTCCCCTAGATTCTTCTTTTAGCTGAATTTTCTTTCTGAGATGTGGGTCTAGGTATAGTCTCAAACTGATTTAAACTCTTTGTTTAACCAACTTTTCCTAGGTCCTCTACTTAGGCTCCATTCAGAAGTGCCTGCTCAAGCAAAACTTTCAGCCACTGAGAAATCCAGCCCTTTACTAATTAGCTCTGTCAGCATTCCCTGTAGAATCTTAAATTTAAGAATAAGAAACATACATTTGGAGACTCTGGGATAGGGTGAGCAATTTATCCTTTTCAACATTTTAAATTGCTTTTGTTAAATACTTTAAAATACAATTAGTGCACAAAACCAATGTTCCCGACATAGGGCCCTGTCATTACAGTCCCTCAACATTTTCCTGTTCAGCAAATTTGCCTGTTTTAGGCTTTTAACTCTAATATGTTTTTAACATTTTGAATAACACTTCCCTTCCCCATTCTCCATCAGGGTCTCAAGAGCTATGTAATCTAAAATAATGGTGCCCTGGAATGCAAGATCTAAGTCAGAAATTACTTCAATTTAATTTCACAGATTCTAAGATCCTGTTTTGTGTAAGGTCCTGAACTAAGTGTTATAAACCCAGAAGTGTCTAACATGAACCAGAGGGCCACATTTTGGTGGGGTCACATGGGCCAGAACCCAAATGCAAATGTAATTGGGAAATATTTAACAAAATAATTAAAAGTATAATAGAACATAAAGAATATTAATATGTGGTTTTCGAAGTCAATATGAGGCCCAGAGATCCTTGTGTACAGTTTAGTTGTTCCATTTGTATTTTATATCACTATATAGGATATAAAATATAAGATGCATTCTCTGGCCTCCTGGGTATTTACAATTTGGGGAGTTAAAGTGTGTGGGTGTGTGTGTGGGTGTGTATATACATTATATATAAAACAGACAACACTACATTCTTTAGTATAAAAGCCAAAATGTTTCATATATAGCATAAATACAGTGAAAGTATAAGAATGGTAGAATTAGGTAGGGACTAAGGCAATAAAGGAAAGCTTATTGGAAGAGCCAAGACAGAAACAGAAGCATTATGGTTGGAGTAGTATATGGACAAGTAGAAAGAGAAAGAGAGTACTCCCTACAGATAAACAATATATTCTGAAAATGTAAGTCGCCTGAGAGCAGGAACTAATTTTTTTTTTAAATCTCTAGGATCTTACTCATTACTATACACATGTTTAATATTTTTTGAATTGAACAAAAACATGCAAATAGAAATGAATATGATGTAGTCAAGAGACAGAGAAAAGGCTAGCCTGATTCAAGGAACGGTTCATATTAAACTAAACCCTAAAAAGTCATGTTAAGGTTGAGAAAGTACATAAGCTTGGAGCTTAACTAATTCCCACCTTTGTCTAGTTTCCCAATAAAATGAGTTTGAGGAGTTAGCCTTTCACTCCCAATAAATTTATAGACTTTTTTTGTAAACAGGTAAGCTGTGACTGATTAATCTGAGGCCACACCAAATAATAATAGGTAATTGGTATAGATTCTTCTAGGGAGTCACACGCTTGCTCATGCTTCTGCACAACTTCTCTGAGTTTATACTTCACATCACCGTTTTAGCTTCATCAAAGGTAACTAGAGACTGAAATCTATCCCATTTTTTAGATTTACATCTCTAATGATTCTAGTTTTTCAGATTCTTACAGAGTCCTCAATTGTTGGAAGAAAACCTTACTAGTTACAGAATCTAGCAAGCTATTTATACTATATAGTCAAAAATATCCACTATTACGTTTAATGTAAATAGTACTGATTATATGGTTTTATTGGGCTTTCTTCAGGTTTCCTTTTTATTTTCACCATATCTATTGAGAATACTATCATCATTATAATTAGGGAAATGCATATTTAAGCAATTCTGAGTTTCTAACTCCCACCTATTAGACTGTCAATGATGACAAAACAAAAAAGAAGAAGAAATGTTGCAGCTATAGGAAAACAGGTACATTAATGCACTATTGGTGAAGCTGTACTTTAGCCCAGTTTTTATGGAAAGCAATTTGAAACTTATCCAGGAAAGTTGCAAAGTTTTGGCCCAGCTATATTACTAAAGGCTTATTTCCCATCCCCTCCCCAAGATATCAAAGCAAGAGGAAAAAGGATTTATATGGATAAAAATATCTTTAGCAGTTCTTTTTCAAGGTTGCCAAAAATAAGAAATTAATATTATACTTATATATAAAAGTATAGTAGTACACTTCTACTGGGGGGTGGCTAAACCAATATATTTTATGAATACAATGGAATATGTATGCCATAAGAAATGATGAAATTGACAATTTCAGAGAAAACAGATTTGTAATTTGACACAGAGTGATGTGAGCAGAACTAGGAGAACAATAATGACATTTCTTTTATTACCATGCCCATCAAGGGCTCTCCCTCTCCCAAGACACCCCTTCCTTCTTTCAGGTGGATCATTATCACATTTTCTTAGGTGGGTCCTTAATATAATCCTTTTAGAGTATTAAAAAAGGGACTTAACTCTTAGATACCTTATTTAATGCCCTTTTCCCTTGTCCAGTTGTTTCCCCAATTACTTCAATGGAAGAATCCTTCCTGGCTGATCAGAGTGGAGAAAACACCAGGAAATAGTTTTAGAATTTAAAGACTAATAAATTTTTTCTTTCAGATTAATTCAAAGACTTCAAAGTAGTAACTTTAAAAAAAAATTTTTTTAATATTATAGGAGGGGAGTAAGAAAGCTTTGTCTATTTCCACAATATATTTTATAAATACTTATCTCTTTTCATAGTGTTCTCCTTTAATAGAATGTAAATTCTCTAAGTACAGTGAGTGCTTAGCTCAGTGTTGGCATATAACAAGTGCTCAATAAATTCTCCTTGAATAGATTCAAAAGCCCTTTGATTGGAGACATAGTCTTTACACCATCATTAAGGATATACAACACAAATTTGAAATGGAAGAGATCTCTTATAGATGGTAAAGTCTTCTAGATGTTCCTATTTGCAGCCACACTATGACAGGCAATTGAAAGGCTACCCTTAGCCATTCATATATCCTGGGAAAATATTACAAATGGATAACTAACTGGACCCAGGAGGAGAGCGAGTTGTGCTATTTTTGGGAAATCAGGCATTGTTTTTAATAGTCTCCAGCTTCTCTCAAAAACAAAAAGCAATCTTTTCTTTAATATACCAAATATTCTTTTATCAATGCTGTGTTTAAAAATCATAAAATAGTATAATTTCTGGAGGATCATATTTGTAGGTTATACAAAAAGCAGTGGAGAGGTACATAGAGAGTAAAAATGACTGTAGCCTACCACCAGCAACACGCAAACATAGACACACATAACACAAATACAGCAGTGTAATATATGATTGAAAAGAGGGTTGAGGTGGCCACATTGCAGTAGTATGCAATAGATGACTGACAACCTATATAGTCCATCAGTATTCATGAAATGTCAAAAGATAAAGAAAATGGCACCCAGTTCACCCAGGAATCACATAGATTCCCTGTAGAAAACTTACCTGTGTGACTTTTGGCAAATCATTTAACCTCCCTGGGCCTTACCTTCATCATATGTGACATAAGTGAGTTGAACTAGATGATCTTTCAAGTCCTCTTCAGCTCCATGTTCATAGGGCTGGACATGGGCAAGAGAAGCACAAGATGAGAAAAGATCATTGATTAAACATTGACCTTCTTTAGGCAGAGGAAATGCTTTAAGGGACCACAGATCCCTTAAAATACTCAAGGAAATACAATGACAGTATAACCTTTTTATGGAGGGTTTTTTTTCAATGAATTTATTTATAAATTCTAACACTTACAAAATGAAAACCTTTAGAAAGTACACTTTTAAAGCAGTTTGTTGATCATTAACAGACAGCCCAAAGGCAAATAGTCCCAACTCCACATGTCTGTTTCTTTCCAGTTAGTTTTTAAAAATACAGTTTATTTATAAAACATTCTACATGTTTTGAACTCTGAGATCAGAGTGATCTCTCATCACCAGGCTAGAAACAAGAATCTGAGACCTGAAATTCAATCTACTCAAATAGTCCATTGACTTCCCCACATTCATATTTATTTGCAAAGATGTACACTCAGAAAACAATCAAGACCAAGTATAATTTTTATGTGACCAAAAAAAAAAAAAAAAAAAGAATTTAAAAGATATAAATAGACCAGAAAAACACTTAGAAATAAACTACATTAACCGAGTGATAGTAAAGCAGAGAAAAAAAAGTTGAGAGAAGCCATTCACTATGTCCCAGCAGTGTCGGCGTAAGCACAGTTCAGTCATTCCCCAGATACCTTATTTCCACAAATAAGTAGCAAATAAGAAAAGGTTTCATACACTTAAAGCTTATGGCCAGTTCTCAAGCACAGTGTTTCACTGTTGCTGCTGCTTCAAGTGCTGGGTCTCTCCTCTCCAAACTTTTCTCAGAGTCGTTTAAAATTTTCTATAGTTCTCAGGCCCCTGATCACAATAGCTGGTGGAGCCCGGTCCCAGGTAGAGAAGATTACATTGTTTCTCTAAGACAGTATGCTACATTTTCCAGACATCCTTATACGGCGTCCCTGGAGTTTTTGCTTTGCCTTCAGAAATCTGTCTCCAAAAAGTCATTATACTTATAACATAGGGAAACAAGATCAACCACTGAGCAAAGGGCACAGTTCCACGGATTATGCGTTCAATGCTGGATGTGGCGGCACAAGCCCTGCTATGCATAGGGGACAATTAGTAATCACCGGACGCCAGGAGCTCTAAGTTGTAATGGGTAAAAGTAGAATGGATGTGCACACAACATCTTACAGCAGTATGGTGAGCCCCCAAGAGGAGAGGGTGAGCAGGCTGCCTAAGGAGCCCCCGTCGGTTGGCCTACCCCATTCCTGGGGGCTCACTGCATTGGTGCCAGTGGGTAAGGGCCTGACTGGATTTAGCCCCACTACAGTTCAGAACAACTGAGTGCAAGACATCATTCTCAGCCTTTCCAGCACCAGAGGTTACAGCTGTGTCACAATGCTCAGCCTAAGCTTATATTCTTAAAATATAACGGTATAGCCATGGTTAATGACACTAAACTTATTTCCCCTAGATAGGAGTGTGTGTCATTTTATAAATTAAGGAGAAAAGAAGCTGGGGGGGGAGCTTTGTAATTGAATTGAAGAAAGCATCTGAGAGGAGAAAATTCCAACCTGATTCATATATCTCAAAGAGAATTTTAGAAATAGTCTGACAGTGTTACATGGGCGCACACACACACACACACACACACGCACCCAGGTGCACATATCTCTTAAGCAAAACATTCACTCAGAAAATCAACTCAAGCTTAGATTACTAAAAAATTGGACACAAAGCCTCCCCAGTGATAACAGTGGCCATTCCCAAAGGGCGCAATCGTTTCTGCCTCTGAATAAATATACTCTCTATAATCCTATGTTTCCTAGATAATCACATCACAGTCGCCAGGACACACTTTTTCCCCCTCTGTGAATTCAATTTCCTATCTAACAACCGGTCCTTTGAAATGTAACTTCTTTTTGCAATTTCATTCTGTTATAAAGTTAGAAATAACCGGGCCTCCATTGCCCAAGATTAAATGCTTCAGAAGCCCCATAATATACATCTCCCACTCTGAAACCTGTGAGATGGATAACCTTGTTGCAGTGACATTGTAGCCTTTTAGTGACACCCCCTTCCTTTAGCAGATATTTATTTAAGTTGGCTCTGTTGTATGAAATAGGGTTTCAAAGGGTTCTGGAACAAAGGAAAATCTAAGTATTTGACAGCTCTGTTCTTTTATCAAGTCAATTTTTCCTGCCTTTGGCTCACTGCAAATTCGTTCTTTTTATCAAGTTCTTTTCCCCCTTTATCCTATGTCCATTCAAGAGAGGCTTTTTACCGCATGAAACTGACTACTTGATAAATGCCATTACATCACACACCTGGGAAGAGAAGGTGTGGAAATTGTTCTGAGAAATTTGCAGAAAATGGCCCAGATAAAAGAGAGAGGATACAATATTGAGTGGGAAAAAGGGGAAGGAGTTCCCATGGGTGGTAGGAGAGAAAACCAAAGAGTGTAGGCTCTGTCTCTTTGTCACCACTCAAACAAAGACAAGTGAATAACAAATGGCTAGAGAGAAGGAATAATGTCTAGTTGGATCTGAGCAGATTCTGGGGAGGAAGGGATGATGTTTAATGTATAACCCTGGGTTCATTTTCTCCAGATTTCCTAAAGAGTTCAGTCAATCTAATTATGCCAGCTTCATAAAGGGCACATGCAGCAGCAGGTGAATTCCCTTTGCCCTGGCCTCCCAGGGATTCATGAAAATGGGAAACAATTTTTGATTGAGTTTATTACATTCATCCAGAGACGAGACTCAATCACTAACCTTAAAACATTACATCTCAGGCATGCTTTACAAATATTACTACTATATGATTAAGAAGAAATAAAAATAAAAGGAGAATGAAGGTAGGAAGAAGGAAGGAAGGAAGGAAGGAAGGAAGGAAGGAAGGAAGGAAGGAAGGAAGGAAGGAAGGAAGGAAGGAAGGAAGGAAGGAAGGAAGGAAGGAAGGAAGGAAGGAAGGAAGGAAGGAAGGAGGGAGGGAAGGGAGGAGGGAGGGAAGGGAGGAGGGAGGGAAGGAAGGAAGGAGGGAAGGAAGGAAGGAAGGAAGGAAGGAAGGAAGGAGGGAAGGGAGGAGGGAGGGAAGGAAGGAAGGAGGGAAGGAAGGAAGGAAGGAGGGAAGGAAGGAAGGAAGGAGGGAAGGAAGGAGGGAAGGAAGGAGGGAAGGAAAGAGGGAAGGAAGGAAGGAGGGAAGGAAGGAGGGAAGGAAGGAGGGAAGGAAAGAGGGAAGGAAGGAGGGAAGGAAAGAAGGAAGGAAGGAAGGAAGGAAGGAAGGAAGGAAGGAAGGAAGGAAGGAAGGAAGGAAGGAAGGAAGGAAGGAAGGAAGGAAGGAAGGAAGGAAGGAAGGAGGGAAGGAAGGAGGGAAGGAAAGAGGGAAGGAAGGAGGGAAGAAAGGAGGGAAGGAGGGAAGGAAGGAGGGAAAGAGGGAGGGAAGAAGGGAAAGAGGGAGGGAAGGAGGGAAGGAAGGAAGGAGGGAGAGAGGGGAAAGGAAGGGAGGGGAGGGGAAGGAAAGAGTCAAAGGACAGAAGGAAGTCAAAGGTCAGGCTTCCTGTCCTAACCCTGCAATTGGCATGTGCCTTTTATCACCCTCACTCCCTATATCTGTTTCCTCACCTGTAAAACAAGAGTATTGGACAAAATAACCTATGAGCTCTTTTCCAGTTCTGAACTTATGTATCTGAGTTATAACATTCTTCTATTCCATATATTCTTTTGTCTATATCAGCCAGGGAAAGGTGGAATAACTTAGAATGTCCTCACTCCAGCATTATTGCAAGAACACACACACCCCTTTACTTCCTTCAAGCCAGTGCTGCCCAGACAGTAAGTGCCTAGACTTTTTATTTCACTTCCCACACACCCATCCCAAAAAAGCTTGTTCTCAGTGTGTTGCACTGTCCCAGAGATCTTGCTCTTTGCTTTTAGGAGATGCCATATAGTCCTAAACAAGGGGATGCAGAACAAGTGCTAAGGAGCCCGGTGAGGAGAGAAGTGCTGAGCTCAGATCTGTGATGACAAGGCTGGCTCCCTGGCCCTGAAGCCCTCCAGGCAGGATAGGATCCCTTATTTCCTACTCTCCCTGAGGCAGGGAAAGGGGAATTTCTGAGCCTTCCCTCAAAGCAATTAGCCTCCGCAGACTTTTTTTGCTGATCTCTCTCTGACTAACCCTAATTCTAGCCAATGGGCTTTAAATATCCATTATGACAGACCCTACAACTTGTACAACTGGTACCAGACTCTAACACTCCTGTGTCAAAGCCCCTCTCTCACTCACCACCCCATTCCATACCTCAGTTCTTTTGGGACTCAGCCCATCTTTAGCTCTTACTAGTCCCCTCAAGGACTAAAACTCTCATTGATATTCAAGCTTGTGGGACCTCTCTCATCCCTACAGCTGGCAGCCAATTATCCTGTTTCCTTCCCCCCTTGCTTACCATAATATCCCTTGTGTCATGGCAGTTGGCTCTCTATACCCAAGCTACATGCCCAGATTTTGCCCTCTTATGACTCTTCCCCCAAATATTCAGTCTGCATCCTCAAGGTCCCACCAGCGAGCCCCAGAACTGCAGCACCGCCAGGAGCTCAGACCTCCGTGGGACACTATAGTTGATGTCCTGGATAGTGAGGGGATAATAAGATGATACAAAGAGGAGAACTATGAAGAGCAAGTGAGAGGTGGGAAGGGGCAAAAACAAAGTTTGCAGCAGCCCATATTTTAGTTTCTCACACTCCTTTCCTACTTCATAGAAGAGAATTTGAGGCAGTCTGGGAACCTTGGGTACTTAATAAAGGAAAGGAAGTAGTAGAATCGGGCATGTAAACTTCCCAGACTCAGTATTTGCCCAGGGTCAGGCTCTTCACATGGGCATACCCTCCTTGGACCTCACTTTTCCATCCTCTCCTAGAAATAAAGGCAAAATCCCCAAAGTTACAAGGAACCCAAAAGTCCATAGTCCCTTAGACTCCTCTTCCTCCCATAAAGGATTTCAGTCAGCAAGGGACAGAACACTGAGGAACCTAGAGTGGGGGCTGCTTAATATCATTGGAGAAGCTTAATATAGTTTCACCAAGTGCTTTCAAGGTTGGTAAACGACAGCGCTGCTTTTTAGTGAACACTTCATTTTAATGGTACATTTAACTAATGCCAAATTATAAGGGTTTCTGTCGAGCATGCGTATGACATGCATATCAATACCAAACAAATTCATTTTCATTGGTATCATTAGCGAGGACATTAGAGGCAGGAGGAGGTTTTAATGCTTGCTGCTTTTTATTTGGATTCTGCCTCTGCCTAAATACACCTAAGACATTGCCCTGTAATGTTCTTACCCAAGATTCCATTACAGCATTCTCCCACACTGAGGATTGCATTTAAGTCCCCAGAGTAAGTATGAAATTCATAACAATGGATTGTTAGACTGATTTTCCGCAATGCTGCTTGTTGAAGGTGAGAACATATTCCCCATCAAGGTGCCCCAAGCAGGGGCAGCTCTTGGCAAAACTGTTAAATAGACAAAGCTTATCTTTCGTCTCCTCCTGTTCTCACTGCAGCATCCTTCCTCCCACCCCCCACTGTGGTCTCGATACCCTTCTGCTGACCCCGGGATGCTCATAGTTACCACCACAACATGCTCTTTTTGTGGGGCATCTTCTGTGCTCTATACCCCATTTTATCTTTTTAAAATTTTTCTCAAAATCTATCATCAATTTAATTTAATAAATTTAATCCAGAAAAAGGGATTGATTTCTAATAATTATTGAATATGCTAGTCTTCCCATCGACATCTCAAAAGGAGACATATATATATGTGTGTGTGTGTGTGTGTGTGTGTGTGTGTGTGTGTATGTATGTATGTATATATATATATCTATGTATATTGGACTAAGCTTTACTTTTTCACCCAATTTGAAAGCTCAGAGGATATTCACTGGCCCAAACCCACTGCTGATCCAGCTTTGTCCTGCTCTGTTTCCATAATAGGCCATTTTATCCCTCTTTTTGCAATCTGGTCCCCTCACTCCTGGGGTCTCACTGCCATACTACCACTAAATTCCCAAGTTCAAGAGATCCACTAATCTCATCCTCTCTAGTCACATGCCTAACATTAAAAAGGAAAAAGGAATTTTAACCCTAAAGAATAACTTTCTAATAAGAAAATTACAGTCACTGAAGAAACTATTTTGGGGAAGAGAACTTTATTTAATATTCTTTAAATCACACCATGTATGAAACTATGTCTTTATCTGTACATTATACCAACTGTAGTTCTAAGAATCCACTAAGGTTTGTTTTTATAAAGGAAGATAAAGAGAGTGGGAGTTCCTTTAGAACTTGAGCTAAGTTCAGACAAATCTCAAAGGCTCACATAATTAGCAAATGGTTATTAAGCAACTATAATGTACAAGATATTATTCAGGTATTCTAAGGGATACAAGATGGAAAGTTTGCTTCCTACTATTAAAAAGCCTGTAGCCTCACTGAGGAAAAAAAAAAAAAAAAAAACATGTGAAAACTTAAATAGTATTTGATAAATTATTGCTCTATATAAATCAAAAGGCAATGCATAATTAGCTGCCAAATTAATGAAATAGAAAGTATGTACCACACATTTTCTCCATCAACATTAACAAATACTTATTGAATATTTATGATGTTCCAGAGGCAAAAACACATATATATAAACATAGCTCCTATTCAGCAGACCATATTCAATTATGCCTCTGAGATTATCCAAAGTAGTTCTATGATCACATCTGTAAATGATCTCAGTAGCCTGGGATGTAATTCACCTGGACCTGCAGATGTGGACTCATTTAAAGTAACTAGCTACTATCTGACTGTCTCATCACCTAGTTGAGACTTCAATTCCTCTTATCTACATCTGTTCTACTCTTTACAATTTGAAGATCATTCTCCTTAATAGACAGAAAAAAAAATATATAGTCATTTTTCTGACATCTGTCGATTTTACATTTTCTCTGAGCAGAAGTATTATCCTTTCTTTTTCTTCTTCTGTTTAGTCCCTTTTGCTATTTTTCTCATTTTTCATATTTTATCCCGTTCTGAGCTCTAACCATTCATATGCAGTTTTTATTTTTTTTTCAATTTTTAAAATCACTTTTATTAAAAGTAAACAAGCATTTTATTCTTCCCTCACACCTCTTTCCAAGAAAAAAAAAAATGAAATGAAAATAAAATAAACACTTGAAATGAAAAATAATATCTAGGAAAACATATCTATAGAAAACACTTAAATATACCTTATTTAATCTTCTCAGCAAACTTCTTATTATCATCTTCATAGATGATGAGACTGAGATAGATTTAGTAACACTAATAGGAAATTGGCTTGATTCAAATTCAACTTTTCCTGATTCTGAGTCAAATATTATAACCATTCAACTCTACATCTTCATATGCAGTTTTTAAACAGACAAGCATATAGTTTCTATGTATACCTACCTATTTCAGGCTTCTAAATGTTGCTATAGAATTCAGGCCTCTTTGTTGGTGGGTTCATTTGGGAGTTATATTCTCATTTCCTGAAACTGTCTCCAAAACATGAAATTTTTTGTGTGTGTTTTCCATAAACTCACAAAGAAAGAAAGATATTGAACAGTATTGAACATCTTCTTAACATGTGCCAGGCAAGATAAATTGAAAATGGGTTTTGGCTGTGCATATTACCTAGATGTTATGGCTCCTTTAAATAGCTCACAATGTGAATGCTATGTTATTAAAAGAAAGCTACAAACAGGTTGCCACGATAACCTGCTATTTTGGGGGGGAAAGGGACAAAAAGATATTTGTGCATTATAACTCATGTCTCTGTAACTGCTTTTTTTTTTCTATATGAAAAACCTATATGAAAAAAGGAAAGAAGTTTCTCAGTGCAAAAGGAAGTTCTGGGAAAGCTGAATAAGAAAAAAGTGCTGTAGGAGCTAATAGGGGTGTTGAGAAAGTACTTATTACTTTCTCTCACATGAGTGATAAATAGATTGTTAAAGGTAAGAGTGATATTTCCTTAGTGAGTAGAGGAGGATGAGCTGTAGATAAACCATGATGTATTTTGGCACTTAAAACAGGTAATGAAAGATCTGTCTTTCTATTGAACAGGTCAAAGGTTGAGTGAAAACACTTATGTGCTTTTTTGATTAAAAAAAAAAAAAGTCAGTAGCACAGTAAGTGAAGGTTTAAAATAAAATATATAAATTTATATAAATTATGATTAAAATTAAAATTTGATGGACACAGAAACTTGATTACAAATATATTATGTTGTACCTAAGAAATTGTATTTTTTGGAATTTTGCTCCATATCATATATTTTCTTTTTTTAAATTAGTAAAATTACAACTTATCAGTGTACAGTTATCACTTCACATTGTGACTTTCTCCATCACAGTTTCAATGTATCACAATTCAGAATAAGAAATTATATGGGCATTTTGGGGAACTTTTTGCAGAAGTTTTAGATATCATATGAATATAGAAGATGACACAGAGTCTATGATCAAATACTTAACCCAAATTTTGTAGCAAGATGTTGTTAATACCCCATAAAAGAAAAAAAAAAATTTCAAACTTCTCTGGTACAAAAAAAAAGAGCAAAAAATTTTATGTGAATTCCCCAGTTTCTTGGGGATACTACATCCTTAACCCCTGTGATTTGAAAGGGATAACTATAGTTTAATGGGAAAAGCACTGTATATGGAATCATGTAATATTTAGAGTTTAATGGAATCTTGTTCAGTCATTTTAGTTGCATCCAACTCTACATTATCTCATTGGTGTTTTCTTGGCAGAGATACTGGAGTTGCCTTTCCTTTTCCAGCTCTTTTTACCAAAGAAAAAAACTGAGGCAAAAGGGGTAAAGTGACTTGCCTAGGGATTTACACCTAGTAAGTATCTGAGATCACATTTGAACTCAGGTCTTTTATCCACTGGTATTCTATCTACTGTCTCACTGAGCTGCTCTGTTGATAAGATCTTAGAGATCATCTATTCCAATCCCTTAATTTTGGAAATGAAGAAACTGGGACCAAAATAGAAAAATGTTCTATTCAAAGTCACACAGATAGTAAGCAGTAGAGCCAGCATTCTAATACAATTTGTAGGTACTCTGATTCTAAGTCTGCCATTATTTCTCTTTCACAATTCTGAAAAAGACTGGTTTAAATATCAGCTCTGCCCCTCTCCCCTCTGGGTGATCTTTGGACAAGATATTTAATTTAATTGAACTTCAATTTCCATATCTATAAAAGGTGTAAAATAACGTTTTCCTTACCTACCTCAAATTTGGGGTATTATGAGTATCAAAATAAAATAATGGAAATGGAGCTTTGCTAAAATATGTAGCGTTCTGAAATCATAAGATAATGGATCTCTGCTCTCAATAATATAGATCCTAACTCCAGTGTAAGGATCAGAACTCTTATAAACCTATCCATTCTGTATGATTCTTGTCTCTGTCTTCCCTTAAACTTATCAAAAAGGCTTTTTCTCCCCAGAAGCTATCTGTTGGTTGTCTGTTACTCTTGATATATAACCAATCCATCTTTGTTGTTGTTCAGTTATTTCAATCATATCTAATTTTTGGTGATCCTATTTAGGGATTTTATTGGTACAGATCCTGAAGTAGTTTGTTATTTCCTTCTCCAACTCATTTTACATGCAAGGAAACTTAAGAAAAACAGGGATAAATGACTTGCCCATGTCTAGTAAATGTCTAAGACAAAATTTGAACTAAAAAGATAAATCTTCCTGAATCAAAACTTAGCACTCTATCATTGTCCCATCTTTTATTACAATTTATAATGACAACTTTTACCTGACTTTTTTATTTTTAATTCACAAAATAAACAATCATTTGCATAATATAGTAGAATTTTTCAAAAAGATGATTGCACATGAAATTACAACTCTATTATGTAAAAATTTGATATTTTAAAAAATATTTAATGAAGTTTTTTTTTTTCCTTGTTTTCTTCCCCCTCCTTCACCCTAAAATGACTATCATTATATACAACTATGGGCATATGAGTATGTATGTAATATAATCGTTACATGTATGTATGTATATAAAATCATTCTATACATACTTTTATTTATCAGTTCTTTCTCTAGATACTGATAATATCCCCCTTCATAGGTCCTTTGAAGTTAATTTAGATATTTATGGTAGTCAAAGTGACTTAGTTACTCAAAGTTGCTCTTAAAACAATCTTGTTACTGTATATAATGTTCTCTTGGTTCTGCTCATTTTGCTTTTCATTATTTCATGAAAGTCTGTGTTCTTCTAAAGTCAACATGGTCATCATCTTTATAGTGCAATAATATTCCATTGTGATCATATATCATATGGATCAAGCAGAACTTTGGTAATGGAATATGGTAGGTCTATGCTATAAAGAAATGGAGCTAAGTTGTGAACCTAAGTCCCTTCCTCTCTCCTGAGATTGAAATATACAGGTATGATGGATGAAAAACCCTGGGAGTCAGTTTCTGAGTAATTCATAATCAATTCATTAATTAGGCTACCTGGAATCAATAAATTGATGGTCAGTTCTCTCTCTTAAAAAAAAAAAAAAAAAAAAAACACAAAACCCTGGAGAGGCTTAAAGCTTTAAATATTTTATAAAATGAAATGCCCCTGACAAATGAAAATTGACTTGATTAGTGGAAATTTAATGAGGAAATGGGCTAGGAGTTTTCAGCTTCTCCTGCTGAGAATATGGCTTGATCTTGAGACTCAACTGCCTCCAAGCAATTTGGAAAGGGAAATCCATCTCTGTCCAAACCACTCAGATTGGTTTTCAACTTCAAAGCTGGGTCACCTAAATTTAAAGGGAAGGTTACAGAGACCGGGGCTATTCTAGGGGTAAGAACTCACCCAAACTGGATTCTATTTATACTTTAAACAAAAGTAAATTCTCCTAATTGGGGGAAGGGGGAAGGAATGGGTTAAGATATTCCCTCAGGGTTAAGGCAGTGTCAATAATCAGTCATAACTTTCAGAGACCAACTAACCTTTCATAAGGACTGGGCCCTAAATGAAAAAATGAAGGTGAAAAGCCTGAATCTTAACTTAATAATGGGTTGTTAATATAACAGAAGAATAATTTCTCTTGTGGGGAATCTATACATGTCAAAGAGCTTCATATGTTTTTCTTATTATACCACTGCAGTAAATATTTGTAAAAGCTAATTTGATTATTAAGTGGTTAAATAGAACTGAGGTACAAGGGACCCTAATATTTGGGGAATACTCTGGTCTTGGATTGACTGAATCTCCCTAATGGTTCTGGAAAGCCCTGGGGTGTAGGAATAAAATGTATCTTGCCCAGACCTAGTATGTAGTAGGGATATTGTAGTCACATTTACATAAAGCAATGCAGGAGGAGTATATTGGTAAGTGCTTGGTGGGGAAGGGGGAAGAACAAAACAACATATGCTGTATACACACTTTTAAATTTAATTTGCATTATTTAAACTTTCTTCAGTTTGGACAATCTATAACACTGTAAATTCAAGCCCTGATTCATAATGATGACTGGTTTTTGAAGTGCAAATGTTTCCACTAAAAATTTAACAATTTTGTCATGTCAAGCAAACTACTGAAGAGTTATTCTATAGACCTAGAAAAAAAGTAACAACAAAATTCATCTGGGGAAAAAGAAAAGGTCAAGAATATCAAGGGAATCAATAGAAAAAGACATGAAGGCAATTTAGCAGTAAACATAATAATAATCTGGTATTGGTTAAGAAATGAATGGCAAATCAGTGGAATAGATTAGGTACACAATACACAGTTGTAAATGACCAGAGTTATCTAGTTTTGATAAATGCAAAGATCCAAGCTTTTGGGACAAGGACTCACTATTTAACAAAAATTGTTAGCAAACTTGGAAAGCAGTTTGGTAGCAACTAGATATAAAACTGATAAAGACCTGGATATCCAGGTGGGCAGCAGAAAAAACCTGAATCATGTACACTCTGAACACCTAGCTACTCCCTGAGGCAAGCAGGGAGGAGCACTGATAGGATCATCTCAACCTAAAGTGGGCCTTTTGTTCTTAAGCCATCTTCTAATGGACTGGAGTAGGTGTTTTTTAATTACAGTCCTATCCCAGATGGAGCTCTCTGGAAACCTTACCTTTATTGTAACTAATCAGAAAGTCAAGTTATGGTGTCAAACCCCTGTAGTTTTATTGATGAGGTCTAGAATTGGGGTACCCAAATGAAATTAGGGTTTAATTGAGGTCTAGCGGCAGGTTTGGGGTGCAGGGAGTCAAATAGAGCTCCCCTGCAACCCCTTTGGATTCAGCGCAAGAATACAGAGTTAAATGAGGTCTAGTAGTGCAAGAGTCCTCTGTAAAGGAATTTACAGACCCAAAAACCTAGATTGATAAAAGGTTTATTTTGGGGTTTGGAAGCAAAGTTAAAGTCTAGTTAGTAAAAGGTGAAGGTAGAGATAAGAGGGCACCAAAACCAGTGTTCCAGTGGGCAGAGATCCTTGGCATGCCAGGGGTAAGGTTGCCATGTTTGGAACCTTTGCAAAGAGAGGACTCCAGCTTGGCTCCTTTATAATGACAGGTTTAGCTAAAGAGGCCAATGGGTAGACTCAGTGGCTCAGATCCAGTGGGGGCTGGGAGGGTCTCGATTTTCTATTGCAATTCAAAGGGATGCTTTTGACCAGGATTTGTGAATCAAAGGTCCTAGCTTCTTGAATTGATAATGCATCAGCTAGGAGGGGCTGGGAATCACAAAGGAATAAATTCATCTGAAAGGATTAGTTTCTTAAAGGGACCACAACCCACATCAGTTTTCATTTATGATTCCTTGAAATATAACTCTAGAAAACCATTTGATAAAACCCACTGAAATTCAAATGGATCTACTTGATTATGCCTTTAAATCCAAATCACACTGTCTCTCACTGACTGGCCAATAAGAGTTATTCATCAGCAAATGTTTTTGCCATTCTCAGCAATACTATGATTCAAGACAATTCCAAAGGATACATGATTTCTAAAAAAGGTAATATACCTCTAGAGAAAGAACTGATTAAATTTGAAGGTAAAAATAAGACATTATTTTTACTTTATTTTTCTTGGGGTTTTGTTTTGATTTTGTTTTGGATTCTTTGGGACTGTGTTTTCTTCTCATTATTACTGTGGTTAATATGGAAATATATTTTACATGAATATACATGTATAATCTATATCAAATTACTTGTTTTCTCAAGGAGGAGGAAATAAGGAAATTTGGAACACGTTTTAAAAGAGAATGTTAAATTGTTTTTAGAAACAATTGGAGAAAAAAATCAAAAGATAAAAAATAAAAGCATATTAAAAATAAACAAACAATGATTTTTTTTTAATTAAAAATCATCCAAGTTAGGACTAGCTCTAGTTCATCCCTTTTTACAGTCAATCAACTTGATTAGAAGAATATTATTTTTTTTAAAATGAACCTCTGTTTAAGGAAAAAGCATGGGATTATTAAAGAACTATTTAATTTTCCTGAAGCAATCCAATGCACATTTCTCCTATTGTTACATTCTGAGGCCAGTTCATTGTTTATTCGTCATATTTGTGCAAGATATGTATAAAAGCTAACCAGTAGCCTATTATCAATTAGACAATAGATTTTGTTCATACAATTGGTTATACTTTCATTGGTATGCCATATCCTTTTGAATGATTATGGGTCTCCTTTAGGAATTTCTTCAATTTCTGGGGCTGGATACAGTCACTAAAATGTCATCCACAAATGGGAACATTTAGAAGACCTTATCTTCCATAGGAAAACCCTCTTTTACTTATATTCATACATTGGATAGCATGCATAACAGTGACTTACCTTGGGTAAGTATACATCACTGTTTTGTGCTTTATTATTAATAACCATAGGGTTACATATTTCAAGGAATCATATGATTTTGACATAAGGAAGGGAGATAACTTGTTTGAGAAAAATCCTTAAGGTCATTTTTATTGAATTAAGTACTTTTTTTTTTTTTTAATGACAAGTAATCAACTCAGTAAACTCTTTCCTTCTTTATACCTTTCATTCAATTTCTTTTTTTTTACTGTAAAGATGTGGTATGCAAAGACTTGTCTATTGAAATCTGACTGTTCTCTTTTCACATATTCATCAAATAAATATTTAATACATGCATAAATTATTTTCATAAAAATTATGTATATATAGGAAAGTAGCCTAAAAGTTATTGCCATCCTATTGGTAATAGGTAATTTTTTGATAATATTAAAATCTGAAAATGTTTTCTACCCTTTTATTTTATTTCTCTGTCTTAGGTATCTTGAGATTCAGTTTCTTAATTCTCACAAAAGTATGTGATGATCACTGGTCAGATATACTGGGTCTGCTCTAACTGATTTTCCCATCTTTGTTCTTCTCAGTACTATCTCCTCTAAAAAGACTTCTGGAGCCATAAAATTACAGTCCAAATTCAGTACTTTCACTGTCCCTAAGGGTGAAAAAAGATTTATTGTAAAAAATATAGATCTTTCCTAGTCTTCATCTGTTTCCTATATTCCTTCCAGTTTCATTCTTAAATGCCCTCAGGATGACCTTGCATTGGCTCTTTTGTCAAATTGAAACTGAATTAGATCTTTTGTCAGATTTTCTATAAATTTTTTCTTCCCTCTACCACTTTACTATATCTGAAGCTATTTTGCTCATGATTTTACACCATGCTTTTTTCGTACAATTCTTTTTTTTTCTTACAATACCACAAATAAATGTAATGCGCTAAACCAAAATTTCTTTCCCCCACTTAATAATATTTTATTTTTTCCAATCATATGTAAATATAGTTTTCAATTTTTATTTTTATAAGATTTTTATTTCTATTTTTCCCCTCTATCCTTCCCTCCAAGGGATGGCAAGCAATTTGATATAGGTTATACATGTACAATCACATTAAATATATTTCCACATTAGTCAGGTTGTGAAAGAAGAATCAGAACAAAAGGAAAAAAAAATGAGACAGAAAAAACAAAAACAAAAAAAAAGTCAAAATAGTATGTTAAAATGTTTATGAAGACTCCATAGTTCTTTCTCTAGCTGTAGATAGCATTTTCCCTCCTGAGTCTTTTGGAAATGTTTTAAATCATTGTATTGCTAAAAGCAAAGTTTATCAAAACTGATCATTGCTGTGACAAATGGATGGGCATTTGATTTCCACAGTGGAATGATTAAATTAGAGAAATGAAACTTAAATTAGAAAGCTGAAACCCACAAGGACATCAAAGAATATTCAAGGGTGGAGGTTATCTTCCAAAAACTCCTTGGGGGCAGGGACTAATTTTTGTAATCAGGGCTGGTGGCCAGAGATTTGAAAAAAAATCTTTTGCCCTTCTAGAATGTAAGATAGGGACTAGCTACATAATGTGTGATGGTAATTCATGTAGTGTAAATTCTGTACCATCCAATTAATGAGGAATCAGGGGAGGAATTTGTGCTTCAGGATAGGAAATAAAATCCTGACTTTGGAGTTTCAAAAGTGTGTCTACTCACCCAGGCACCCATTCTTACAAGAATGTAAAATAAATCTTTCCTTCATAAATCAGTGAGTCAGTAGAGTTCTTGGTAAAAGATTCTGTTTCTTACAAATGGGGCTTGTCTGGGATTCAGACATTATGGGTTGGGGATGGTCCCTAGAGGAGCACAAGGAGACAAGTCCTGTTGATTTCAACAGCCTTGTGGCTTGGCTCTGACATTCCCCAAACATAGATTGTCAAAGATTCCAGGACCACTAGTCAGGGACAGCTCTGTGCCTCTTATCAGCATGAGCAGCTCCAGAAGATGAGTCTTCTGTCCTTTTGTCCCAAATGAATTTGGGGTACAAAGTGCTTGAGAGGGGAAAATGATGCAATGTAGCAATGATTTTGTGGTCCCCTAATTTCAGGAGGGCTTCTGTTCTAACAATAAGTCAGTAAATCCTAAATCTTTTGGTTTTGGAGTCTGCCTCAGGGACTTCCCACACTCCCAATCTAAGAAAAACAAAGTCTGATTTTGAATAGATCACTCCTCAATTCATTTCTGACTGATAATCTGCTCAGTGATAACCAAATTTTGTAGAGCACTCCTCTGGGCCATAGAACTAGCATGTCAGTGATAGAAGCTGGATAAATGTGTCTCCTTGCTTCTGTTTCTTTGCTAGTTTCTTTTGGAATTCAGGCTGCTTGTAATGCTATTGTTGAGGGCGGTAGCCCCTTGGTATTCTTTGTTTGATCTCCAACTTCTTTTGGGACTTGGACTTTGATCTGGTCAAACTAGTTTGGGCTATCTGAGGTGGCCAGGGTTTTACAGCCCTCATTCTAATCTGCTCAAACAGACCAAATGGCATCAGGAAATTCCTTTTTTGGGAAGAGACTTCTGTCTGTCCCCAAAAGATAACAAGAGAGTCCTTATCTTATTTACATCACTGTATAAAAGAGAGAACTCGGGAAACTTCTCTTTGCAAATGGCCTTGTACCATGCAGCCATTTTGCCCACCGGCTCTCCGGTGTTTCCATTCTAATCAATAAAGACTATGTTTCCATACAGCATTAAGTAGCAAATTCCTTTGCTGCCCAACCCGCCATTGGTTACTTTGGGGAAGGAAGGAGAGAGACAAAAAGGAACTGACCCATCTCTGTTGAGACCAAAATTTACTCCTCAGTTTACTGCTCATTACTATTAAAATGAACTTTGCCCCTTGAGTAAGAGAGGAGTTCAAACCTGTAAATCCTTTTGAGACACCTCAGGACACCAGTCTGTGACCCCAAACTTTTGGGGTACCTTTCCCAACCTCAACAGGTTCCCTGAGGTGTGAAGGTCTCCATGCTAGAGTGCAGGAAGGATCTGCACAAGAGATATTTACAGGAAACTCTAGGGATAAGTAAAAAGTGGAATCCCTAAAGAATAGAGGATCTTCTCCAGAAAGTAGGGAAGGAACAACTGTGTACTAGCCAGAAATAAAAGGAACTTAAAAGCAGTTTGTGTTGATGTGTGTGTGTGTGTGTGTGTGTGTATGTGTGTGTGAGTCTATGTTTTGTCTGCTTAAAAAAATTGGCCATTTGCAGATTTTAAAGTGTTTGTTTTGTGCATATTGATGCAAAGGAACCTGAATTTTTCTTAAACTTTCAAGGTTCTCTCTCTAGAGGGGAATGTCTAGAGTTACTGCATGTGGACTTCTGTCCAGACCAGCCTCTCCAAAGAACTGTAGGCTCCCCATAAACCCATGCTCTGGAGTCAGCCTTGGTTTCTCTCTGAATGAGTCCCTATATTCCCTACCCCCACAGAATCCCCAAACTCTTCTCAGGGGACTGATAAGCACTATTGATGTGATTTAAGATGTTAGGTTTGGCTCCAAATGATGTTGTTTGAGGATCAACATGATGTGGATGATATAGACACTGGATGATGGTAAACACCAAAAGTTGGTGTTCAGTCATGTAAAGAATTCACAATGGCCATTCTCTTTGGCAAAAAAAAAAAGTGGGGGGATAGATTTATTTAGGAAAGAGGTTAATGGGGTTGGGAAGCATAGTAGAGTTGGGAGAGATGCCATATGGCATGGGAGAAGGAGAAGGGGAAAGTCACCAGGGAGCAGAGTGCCATGGCAGACTAACCCAGAGGAAGGCAACAGCCATGGGATGGCCCATGGGTGGATTTTTGTTGTTGTTGTTATTGCTGAGGCAATTGGGGTTTAGTGACTTGCCCGGGGTCACACAGCCAGGAAGTATTAAGTGTCTGAGGCCAGATTTCAAACAGGTCCTCCTGACTTCGAGGCTGGTGCTCTGTCCATGGCACCACCTAGCTGTCCCCCACAAATGGAGTAGATTTTATAGAAAGAATTTAACCTCAGGGACATGACTGGGATTTCTGACAGGGCATGGCAAGGTGAGGCTGTTGGAGACCTCTGCAGAGTGTGGGTCTCAGGAGTTTCACATGGGTTCGACAACTCTCCAAAGGGTAGGACCATGAAGCTAAACTGACCTTAAGGGGACCCTTTTCCCTTCCTGCCTCAGAGATCAGTTCCACTGCTAACCACAGCTAACACTGAACAGCAACTCTAAGGTGGGGTTGGACAAGTAGGAAAAGTACACTCAATCTCCTGATTTGTCAACTTGCCAGGTTTGGAAAAATCCTGGTTCTGGGTGTACAGTTCCAGTCTCTTTACTCTTAGCTTTCTGGAGGTTCTTAATTGGGATTTTTGGGAGTTAATATGAAATTTAGGATTATTTGCATTATCTGTTGATTTGGAAAGGTGAAGGCTTAGTCCACCCTTCTCCCAATGCATGTGGCTGCTCCTTAGAAGTAAGAAAACAGACCCACTCACTGAAGCTCATCCCCTATTCTTCTTTGCTCTCCACCCCCCACTGGTTAAATGAAATTCCTTGAACATTAATTGCTTCTATTGTTTAAAGGAATAGCTTACATTTATACAGTGTTAATAACTGAATATTTGTTTTTATTTTTCAAGCCTGTGATTGTTTTAAGGCAAAGTAATTTGTGATGCTGTATCAAAGGTTCTATTGCTTAGCAATGCAAGAATAGCTTTTTTTTGAAGTATCTAGGGCTGAATTTCAATCCGACAGTCCTGCATCTAATTTAGGCTGTGCTCTGCAGGCACATGGGATAGTTTAGGATCTAAAACCTCTGATTAGTGAAACTTGCTATCCAGATAAAATCTTTTGAGCTTATAACTATTGTTGTTTTGAGTTTTGAATTTGGGAATGCTTATCTGAGAAATTATTAAATTAGTAACCTACCATTTGAGAGCTGAGTTGGCTATAAATTGGAATTGTTACTACATGATTGGTTATCAGTTGTGATTTGTGTGCCCTCAGGCTGAAACCCTGAAGGATCAGTTTTGATGCTGTTATAATCATGCCCCTGCTTTTTATAGCAAATTTATATATTAGAGCAAACGGTAAGTAGAAGCTATGAGCATAATACAAGTATGTAAGATCATTCTATTTTCAATCTGAAAATATGTAGTCATTATATCCTAAATAATTAGATAAATGAGTATTTAGCCTATTCCTCTGCCTGTTACTATAGATATATACCTGGATGAAATTAAGTCTCTAATTTGATATACTGTCTATGGGACCTGTTATTTTACTGATTATCAAAACTAAAGCTGAAACATTTGTAGTTCGGTTTAAAGAAGAGGATTTTGGTGTATTCAAATTTTCTTAGAGGGATGTAACTTATGATATTAAGTAATATCAACAGGAAAATCAATTTTATTTAAATTTGTTACTAATGTGGGAATAGTATGTTAGTCTTGTGTGTCCTGTGGCACAAACATGTTTTTTTTTTTTAATAATTTATATGAAAAGTTGCTGGTCTATCTATAATGGTCTCTCCCAGTCCATCTTATAACAGACCCTGCAAAAGCACATTTATCCTCTTCCCCTGCTCTGAGTGGTTTTTAAATACCCTCAAGCTAATCTCTAATCCCAATGCCAAACCCAGTGAAAATTCAGAAAAGGGATAATTATCTAAGAAAAAAAAATACTGACGGAGAGGCTTTACACACTTACCTCATGTAGATGTTTGGATTAATCTCCATCTCAATGTCTTTCTTTGGACAGGTAAATAAGACTTGTTAAGGAAGGATTTTGTGAATATCTCTGTTATTCTGATGGAATTCTCCTTTTCTGAAAACTGCTTTTGGTTTTTTACAGAATCTTCAGGGAAGATACAAGTACATCTGCCAAGATTGAGGGTTCTGCACTTTGTGCCCATTCTCTCTCACTAGTTTTCTTAGGTTTGTTTTCCTCTAGGTTTTGAGCAATTCACCTTCAAATGACCATCCCTAGACAGCTGTATGGACCAGTTTCAGTGACCTGACTCAACCCACTGGATCTTCATTCAGCTCAAACCTCTCCAAATGGGACCCTTGTAGAATGACCCAGATCAACACCCATTTTCAATAGGAAGTAATTTCAAAAGATGAGATCACTACCCCACACCCCAAAGGACTTTGAGCCCCATTTGTTTAGGAATGAACTAGAATTAGTTGGTAAATGAGCCCCAAACTATCCAGTGTTTGAGTGGGTTCCTTGTAAGGAGCAACAATTCTGTGAAGTGGGATATAAAGGATTAATGCTACTCCCCTGCTACAATGTATTTAAGACTTAGAATGGGGACATCAGGTTAAGATTTGGGTTAATTTTCCTGGGAAGGAAGTTTGATGCTTGTCAAATTATAGAATTATAGAGGTTTGACTAGTCCTAGACAAGTAGTAACCATAAGTATTTGTGTCCTAATAGAAAAAGAGGATTTTATGGAACTGACTGCCCAATTTGGGATAATATTTGATTTGCTACAAGGCTGGACACTTAGAAAATGCTGAAGTTAGAAAGTTAGAAATATATGTAATAGTGATAGATTTCTTAGGAAAATTTGGAATCAAACCAAGGACTTAAAGTAAGGGATAGACACCAATGGCATAAAATTGATAAAGTACCCTGCAAGAGTCTGAACAAAAAGCAATGTCCCTGTGCTACAGGTTGCCCCATGCCCACATAGTACTTTTTCCTTTGGAAATGGAAAAAGAAGAGTGAATTCAAGTGGGGGACCCTTCAGTTTCCCAAAATAACATTCCTGGGGAGAATTGCAAAGCTTTGTTCTGTCTTTCACTTCTGTGAGGAAATGAACCAGCTTATAGTAGCCCCTTAGCTCTGAAGATCAATCAGTTTGCCTCTCATGGCAGAGTGAAAAATTCTAAAATCTAAAAAAAATAATAAAATAAAATTGTAAAAGTCTACAATCAGCATGTATCTGAGTCTAGAAGTCCTGGCAGTTTCTTTGGGATGAGCATACCCCAACCTTGGGTAATATTGTGGAGGCAGCACTCACTCTCAAACCTGCTTTGCCTGGGAACTGAGAGGGCACTGACCTAATTGGCTTAATACCAGTTCATTATTCCCTGATATTCTGTGAAGAAAGTAAGACTGAAAGGAAGAATTAAGTCAAGTATAATAACTGAATTCAAGGCTAGGAATCTAGGTCACTACTACTCTGGTGAGTAAATATTATTGGATAAGTTACACCGGGGAGTCAGTGAAAGGAAAAGCAGAATGCCACTAGCATCATGGCATGGAAAAATAGGATGACTGTAGAAAGATTATTGGCAAAAAGGAGGAAATGTGTTACAATTGGAGATGGAAAAGGTATACTTCTACTACAGCCTTGTCAGAAGATTTAGCAGAGAATTCAGGGATTAATTATCCATCCTGGGTAAGGAGATCCAAATTTGAGGGGTTAGAAAAGGATGTGAAAATCAAATTACTAAAAAGAAAAAAAGGGGGGGGGGAATTGTGAGAAATAGATAGGCATTTGGTTTCCACAGCTATGAAAATTAAATTGAAGAAATGAAACAAATTAGGAAACTGAAACCCACAAGGACATCAAGGAATAATCAAGGGTGAAAGTTATTTTCCAAAAAAATGTAAGCTCCTTGGGGCAGCTAGGTGATGCAGTGGATAGAGCACCAGCCCTGAAGTCAGGAGGACCTGAGTTCAAATCTGGTCTCAGACACTTAACACTTCTTAGCTGTGTGACCCTGAGCAAGTCACTTAACCCCATATGCCTCAGGGGGAAAAATAATAATAATAATGTAAGCCCCTGGGGGGGGGTGGACAGGGATGGGGCCTGAGATTTGAAAAGAATCTTTTGTTCTTAATCCTAAACAGCCTCTGTTACCCTTCCCCCTTCTAGAATGTAAACTCCCTGGAAGCAATGATTGTTGATGTGATGAGGGGTAGAGATGCATGGTATATAATTTCTGTAACATGAGGAATCAGGGGAGGGACTTGTATTTACAGGATAGGAAATAAAATGATGCTTTTGGAGTCCCAAATGTGTGTCTACTCCCTTAGACATATATAAATTTTTCCTGCATTCATCAATTATTGTTTCTTACATTACACAATGCTTCTGTTACTGTGTACAATGTTCTACGAGTTCCATTCAGCACATTCAGCAACAGTGCATGTAAGTCTTTCAAGTAAACCAAATTTCTTGCTGAAAAGTCGAGTAGAAAAGGTTTAGGACCTTTCTAAATCATAGTTGTCTTTGACTGTCATTTATCTCCTCTTGGTAAAGAAATAGTTAAATGGTTAAAATCTGCATCGGTTTCTATTCCTCCATTTGTTTTCTATTTTAAGCAAGAATATTTTATTTAAATATGTCACATAGAGCTTTTTTTACTGCACACTATATATTTTTCTCATTTTATTATTATACTTTTGTTTTGATTTTGATTTTTCAAAGTTGGCAGACAGCTGATTTGAGAATAACTTTTACATCAATAAAAAGTTATCTGTCCATTAAAATGGAATAAATTTCATGTTTTATTGTTCAGTGACTGAGACTTAATTGTGTATCTCAAGAAGCTTTGTTGTCTTTAACAGCCCAGAAAAAAGGTAATAGACTACACAAGTTCTCAGCAACCTAATTCCCTGAAGAGAGTTATATTAATATCATTTAATATCCTAATCTTTCTGCAGTGATCTAGTCTTTGTGAATAAACCCCTTTCCATCCTTTTCCCAACAATTCAAAACTACCAACTCATAATTGTTGTTTAACTTTTGTCTCTTTTTCTTGCCTATATGTACCATGCCAAATTCTTCAGGAAAGAGCTGTCTAGGAGATAAGTAGAATAACTTTGGACATTTCTTTTATTGTTACCTGTCTCTTCTACAAGAATAGATATATCCTGTTTTCTTAAAAATTCCTACAAATTTTCTCCACTAAATATCTATTAGTTTAACATGTGTAGTGTCAATATTAGTATAACACATCATTAAGAAAGGCTTCTAAGTATATATTGTCTCAATTAGATGGGACTGGGGAGGTGGGGAGGATATGTCTCATACATATCCCAGAAGGTTGTGTTTATGTTTTACTGCTTGACAAAATTTACAGCATAATCTGGTTAAAGAACTACACTTCTAATGCAAAGAAGTTAAGAGAATAGACAGATTATGATGCAACAGATCCAAACAGCAAAGCCTGCACAGGTAACTAAAAGCAAATTCATCCTACAAGTTTAAAGCTCCTACCACATTTTTTAACCACCAAACATAAAAATAAGATTAATCATACAATCTTCTTAAAGTTTGCCACAAATCCCTATCCCTCTTCACTAAAGAAAATTCCCTTATATCAAATAAATAGGTCCAATTTAATTATGCTTTAATGAATAGGTCATCATCCTAAATTAATTGAAGATAGTGTCTACCTTCAAAGAATATATAGTCTAGTTCAGGGATATCAAACACAAATAGAAACTGAGGATCACTAAACTATACATAAGGATCCCTTTAGATGCATTTTTGACTTAAAAAAAAACCACATTAACATTATCCTAGAGATCTTTCAATGCACAGAGAAGTTTATATTTCATTTGGTATGCAAGAGGAGTCTCTGAAGGATTTAAAGCAGAGGACTAATATGATCAGTCTCAAACATTAAAAAGATTTCTTTGGCAGCAATGTGAAAGATGGATTAGAAAAGAACAAGACTAGGGGCAGGAAGATCAGTAAGGAAAATAATTACAATCATCTAGAGGAGAGATAATTAAGTTCTGGACTAGAGTGGTGGCAGTGGGAGTGGAAAAGAGAAGACAGACTTGAAAAATATTACAAAATGAAAATCCACAGGACTTAGCACTTGATTGGATGTCAAAGGTAAAAGAGAGAAGATCCAAAAAAGAGTGAAATTTCAAGCTTGGGTGACTAGATGTTATCATCGACAAAAATAGGTAAGGAAGAGAGGTATGTTTTGGAGAGAAGGTAATGAAGTATTTTTAGATATGTTGTTTGAGGCACCAGCAGGACATCCAAGCAGATATGTCCAGCAGGTATTTAGAAATGTGAGCTGCAGCTTAGGGGGCTGGAGCTAGAGATTTGGAAAATATATGAGTAGAGGTGATAGTTGAAGCCATGGGATTTAATAAGGTTACAAAGAAAGAGAAGAAAAGAAGGCTGAAATGGGAGCCTGGAGAGATGCCCTTACATAAAAGACAACAGAAAGAAAAGGAGTAATGAAGACTATGCAGTAGCATCAAATGTATGGGAAGGTAAAGAGAGACCATTAGATTTGTCAATTAGGAGGTCATTGATGAGCTAATTTCAATAAAGGAGTTGGGACCAAAGCCAGATTTTAAATTTGTGGCTGAGTAGAAAAATAGCAAAGACCTGGGGATACCATACATAGATCATCCTTGCTAAATGATTGGCAATGAAAGAAAGGGGGAAAAAAGGAAAATATCTGAGGCGATTTTCTTTGCTTTTTTAATGGGGAAGTCTAAGCACGTTTTTTGCATAGAGGGAAAGGAGTAGAGAAGAATAGGCAAAGTACCAAAATAGATAATAATCATAATATAATATATACCCTAATGATAACAGCAACAACAAAAACAGCTGACATTTAGATTGTACTTTAATATTTTCAAAACACTTTCCTCACAATAGTTCTATTAACTAGATAGATGGAGTCAGATTTTCAAAAAGCTGTGACTAACCCACATTTGCATAACTAGTATCAGAGGGGAGTCAGGGGGGGAAAAAGCCACTTGGGAGGGGAAATCTATATAAAGAGTAATAGTAATTCATTCAAAATGTTCGAAGTGCTGAATGCTATCCTTTCTGTTGTAACTCTGGCCTTATAAGTTCTCTAACCAGGGAGCATTGCTATGGATGTCAGATTCCATAACTCGAGTAGACTATTTCCTTGAATTAAAACCATGGTGATATCTTCTTTAACTTGGATTTGGAGGCTTCTGGGGAAAAGCCAAACAAAAAAAGTTATTCCTTTATTTAGCACACCAGGAAGGAAAAAGAAAGTGAGAAGTGGCAAGGTGTGAGTCTGAACACTGGAGGCTTGTGTTTCTACACCTGATGGGACTCTCACTACCTGCCCTATCCAACTTAAGAGAAGACAAAAGAAAAAGCAGAGGTCTTGCCTTAGCTTCATTCATGTTGCTAACCTCCTGGTCAGGTTTTCTCTCCGTCTCAAATTATCATGTATGCCCTGTTTCTGATTAGAAACCAGATGATCAGGTGGCTGCCCAATCCTTGTCTGGTAAGATTAATGATGAGAGTAGATCAATATTTAGGAAGAAATTTTAATCCCTTTCCAAAAATGGGATACATATCTCCACTACACTGGCAGGTTGGGTCCACAGAATGTGGTTAGCCATTCTCCTCAGGATCCTGAAGATAGCTTTGTTTGATTAAAATGTTTCTCCAGTAATATTTTTCATGGGTACATATCCAGTGTGTTCTCTCTATAATAAATGATTACTAACCCCATATCATTCTGACAAATTGATTTTTCCATATCCTCAATTAACATCAATTATTTTACAAAGATATATTTACTGAATAGATATAGCAAGATCCAAATATAAAAATCTCTTAGAGAGGATACCTTCCCCTTTACACGCCCATGTCTTTCCTTAATAGATTGGAGTCAAACTTAAAATGATGACTACTAAACTTTTACCTCACAGAGTTCACTTCTGAGAATTAAAAATTGATGGGTGAGTTGCTCCCTTATTTCCAGGATAAAGTCTTGGTTACCAGGGTAATTTACTTCTGTGTTAGATCAAACAAAAGTTCCTCAGGGTTGTCTATTCACTAAGGATGGCTTCTGCAGCTACTGGTAGGCTCTGTTTGTGACTACAAATATTAGACTTCTAGAGTATCTTCTGACCTAATACAAGATAATAATCCGATCAATTCTATGTCTTATATTTATTCACTTAAGATGGGAAAAGAATAAACACAAAGACAAGGAAAAATACATTCATGGCTACATGATGGCCAGGTGGCGAGATAAGACAACTCCATTAACTTGCTGCTTGCTACCTCTGCTACTACCTTTCTTCACAACCAGGCACTCACAGAAATTTTTTCTTCTCACTTGAAAGCTACCATGGAGAAAAGAGTTCTTTCATTTAAGCCTATTATAAATAAACTCAGTTTGGGCTTAGTAGACAATTAAGAGGCTTTTTATTGTGCCTCCCTCACCAAGTAGACTAACAGAAAACAATGTGAATGAAAAGACTTTCATTATAGATTACAAAAATGGATTGAAGTGATGGATTGAAGCAGATAATTATATATACATACATATATATATATATATATATATATATATATATATATATATATATACACACACACATACATTTTAAGGATTACATCCTCATTGGCTAGTTAGTCCTCTCATGCCTTCTATATGTGTTGTCCCCCTCTTTAGAATATGAGCTCTTTAGGGATAAGGACTAAATTATCTTTCTATTTGTACCCCTAAAATTGAGCATTGTTTGCATGTGTAAATTCAGTCATTTCAGTAATACCCAGCTCTTTTTGGCCCCATTTTGGGGTTTTCTTGGCTAAGAGTGGAATGGTTTTCCATTTCTTCTCAGTTAGACCTAATTTACTTTCCTTTCAACTATATGGATGCATTTTTCCAAGTTTCTCTTTCCCAGAAGCCTCCAAAGTCAAAGTCAAAAAGATTTTATCAAATTAATGTAATCTGGGAAATAGTCTGTTTTCAGTTTATGCAATCTGACGTCTCTCTGTAGCATTATTCTGTTGGAAAGGAAGCTTCAAAGTCAGGGCTACACTGATATGTATTCATACTTGAGCATGACTGGATGATTGGTCTATTCCGTATTCTTCCAAGGTAGCAGCCATCCCTGGCAATTGTGAGAATCAAATGAGAAAATGTATGTAAATGTTCTTTACAAAGTGTGAAACATTATACAAGGTATGTTGCTGCTGTTGTCTTATAAAGTTGAGCTTGGAACATGGTGATTTGTGACACAAGGGTACAGCAGGAAAAACTTGGTGAAGTTGCCCTGAAAAATATCTAGACATTTTAAAAGAGATTTTAATTTGTCTAGTAGGACCTGTGTGTACCCAAAGGCCAGAAGACTAAATCATTCTTCCCCAGACTCATTCATCACCTTGCTCTCTGGATGTCTCTGGATGTAAGGAAGGAGCTCACTTTCCAGCTGTTTTATTCTGGATTTGGCAAACACACTCATATCTGTAGAATAGGGAGATAGCTCATCATCAGCAAATATCCATTTATTTGAAAACAATGGAAGCAAGGTTGGATGCTAGATGAACAGCAAAGCTTTGCAAAACTTAAAAAAAAAAAGTTTCATCTACTTAAAACAAATGGGTTTTCATTAAGTCCCAAAGAACGGTCTGTTTTACTATTAAGGAGAAAAGTTCAATGCTAGATTTCATATTAATCATCCACTGAAGAGATGAGTTTCGACTGTGGCAGGGGGGAGGTGAGTTAGCTCAGAGGCCAAATTTCCAGTCAGGGCTATTAATCTGTGGGATGAGCAGGCTGTCAAGGGAGTCGTAGGAGTTTCCTTCTTGGGTTTGTTAGAAATGAAGAGAAGGACTTCCCTCCTTATCTTTGAGAAATGATTTCTGTGCAGGTCTGCTTGGTGGCTGGGGGGAGATTTTAGGAAGGTTGGGCATCTTCCCAGTCCTGCAGTCACTTCCAACTTTAAATCCTATGAACTTGACAGTTTTCATTATCAGCCTTGAGCAAAATTGAAAAGTTGCCCAGGCTTGCCTTGTCACTCCTAGCATCCTTTTCTGTGTCCTTTCCTTTTCAGCTCCTTTCCCACCCCCACCCCCAAGGCTGGTCCCCAGGGTCCTCTGACTGTCCTAAGGTCAGGTTTTAGAGATTTAATGTGATCCCCATCCAACTGTATTGACATTTTTAAAGGAGATCCAAGGGTATAAAATGTTTTGCCTAATCTCTAATTAAAGAATTCAAGATGTAGGTATTAAAGCATCTTCCTCAAACCCAGCTCAGATGCCTCTTCATGAATTAAAGGTGATTCAGGGTTCACGAAGGTCTATACAAACGCTGACAGATACTGCCAAACTGAAAAGTCTTCAGATTAAATATCAGAAAAATATGGAGAGCCAAAACTGTCTCTGCCATGTGAAGAGGTGGAGGAGAGGCAGGAAAAGTTAAGGGAATAAGTATTTATATAGTGTCTACTATATTCCAGGCACTGTGCTAAGTATTTTTACAAATATCATCTCATAATCAAGCCTGGTAAGTAGGTGCTGTTAGTATCCTCATTTTACAGTTGAAGCCATCAGGGCAGAAGGGAAGTGACTTGCCCTGGGTCACACTACAGTATCTGAGACTGGATTTGAATCCAGCTCTTCTTGACAAACTAGGTGAAACTACCACCTAGTTTCCAACTGCATACATCTCAAAGAGAAAAAAAGGCAGAAAATATCCATGTGAACAAAAATATGGCAGCTTTTTTGTTGTTTTAGTATCTATCAAAGGACTAAAAGCTTCAGGAAGTGTCCATATAATGGAGAATAGCTGAACAAATGATGGTATGTGACTGTGATAGATCACTATTGCAACGTAAGAAATGAAGAGGATAGAAGATTAATATGAGCTGATGGCTGAGTAAAATGAGTAAAATAATAAAAATTTACAACAACAAAAAAGGAAACAATTTTGAAATATTTTAAAGTTCTGATCAATGCAATGATCTGAAAGACTTAAGGTAAAACTGGCTTCCCCACTCTTGATAGAGGCAAAGTCTTTTAGACACAAAATGAGACATCCATTTTCATATATTGGTAATAGGTGAATTTGTTTTGCCTAGCTATACTTAGAGCTTATTATAATATATACTTATTATATATGTTTATAATATAATATATTGTTATATAATACATATTATGATTTATAATTATTATATTACATTTTTAAAGGTGTGGATATTGCTTTTTAAATCAATAAAACATTTTAATACAACAAAGAAATTAGAAGGAAGTTCACAAGAAGATATAAAGCAGTTTTGATAACAGAAGTTTGCTTTTTCATATGTAATCATCCTCTTCTGTTCTTCAGAAAATGTTAATATTTAAGTTCATAATTTTTTAAAATTTAGCAGAATTGAAAGGACAATTAAAAATGTAAAGGAAAACCAAGTTGAATGTCTTCAAAACAGCTATCAATATACTAATTATACATTCAGAGGGCTGACATGTAAAGAGTTGGTAACCTTAGGTGCAAAATGAGGTATACATTATAAGATAAAGCCAATCTACTAATTCCTTTATGTTTGACTGTACTTTTGTTGTTGTCATTGTTGTTATAATGGAAAGACACTTGGACAAGGCCTTAAAGGGTGGATCAAATTTGAATAGGAGAGAAGATATTTCCTGTGATGGTGGGATTAGGAAGGAGAGAATATCTTGAGCAAAGTCTTGGAGGTGTGTATATTATCTATATACATATATATATACACACATACATACACATGCACACACATATACATATATATGTACATACATATATACATACATGCATATATATATATATATATATATATTTATATATATATATATATATATATATATATATATATATATATATATATATATATATATATATATATGTTGCAGTACAAAAGGTCACTCCCTATTTTAATGACCTTCTACTCTAAACCTATCATCTGTTTTACAGGTGAAGTTTAGGCTCATAACCTTCAAACTGCTGTGTTTCTGTTTACAGATTCAGGTGCATCTCAGGTGCATGGCAAGGAATAGGGATGCTCCATTGATCATGTGAACAGAGCCGCTCAGCTCTCAAAGCTCCCAAACTACTCAATCACCCCAATATGATAGGGGCACAGAGAACAACTTTGATCAGACTGTAACTTTACAGACAGTGACCAGAACTGTGTCAAACCTGAAATGGAATGGAATTTATTAACTTGGAGGAGTTTTTTTGTTAGTACTCTGACACCAACTGAACTTTCTTTCCCCAGAATTCCTAAAGCGCCTATAATCTTAATTGCTTCACAGGTGTTATCTTGCCTCCTCTACTAGATGTGAACTCTTTAAGTTCAGAAATTGTATCTTCTCTCACTCTTCAATTAAGGACAGGCTAAGAATGTATTCTCAGCTCTGTAAGTCCTCAGTGATGGATTGATTGAACTGAATTATACTTTTTGAGAGTTCCATTTCCTTTAACCTGAGCATTATATGTCCTCATTTTGCTTTCAGGGAATCTGAAGAGTAGCTGTTCCAGGAGAAGATTTAGGGCTTCATCATTCTTTTGGTGAATTTTCTAATTACTCTGTTATTATTTCTTTTAAAACACCTCAGAGTTTTTGGCTATTATCAAGTCTCTCCATTGTTTGTCTCCATTCTATGTGTCTAGACAGATCTGTTCATTACTCTTAAGCTGATATCTCCAAAGGATTTAGAGGAAATAAGGTGCTAACCGGGGCTGTTCGCCAGTTATGACTTTGGTTACTTCAGTGGCACTTCTGCTGACTCTGGGCCCAGTAATTGGGCTAACCTTTAAAGTTCTGAACATACTTTTTGTCTTTTGAGTGTTATTATATTGAATCCAAATGTCTTCAGACAGCAAAGCCAAGGAAATTCCCCTGAATGGTCCAGCTTTTTTTTTTTTTATTATGAACTTAATCATTAATATGTTTTGCATGATTTCAAGTGTATAATGGATATTATATGTCTTGTCTTCTCAATGGATAGAGGATAGTAGGAAAGGAAAGAATTGGAAGCTGAAAATAAAAAAAAATTAAATAAAAATTTAAAAAATGAACCTAATCATTAATAAAGCAAGCAAAGGGACAAAATAAGAGAAAAACTTAACAAAAAAAACAAAAAACCAACCTTATCATTCACCAAGCTAGGATCAAAAAAATTGACAAACAACAAACAAAGATTGCTTTGGGGCTATGTTCCCAAATCTATGTGAAAACCTGCTATCTTTAGCTTTGCTTTTGTTGCTTTGAATTATTTAGCTGTAACACCCAGCGAAAGAACTCTGGGAAATGACTATGAACCACTACAAAGAATTCCCAATCCCTCTATTTTTATCCGCCTGCATTTTGGATTTCTTTCACAGGCTAATTGTACACTTTTTCAAAGTCTGATTCTTTTTGTACAGCAAAACAACTGTTTGGACACGTATACATATATTGTATTTAATTTATACTTTAACATATTTAACATGTATTGGTCAACCTGCCATCATGGGGGGGAAGGGGGGAGGAAGGAGGGGAAAAATTAGAACAAAAGTTGTAAAATTACCCATGCATAAATCTGGAAAATAAAAACTATTAATAAAAAAATAAAAACAAAACTATTTAGTTCTAGTAATAATGTATATAATTCTGGTTCTATGTTCTCATTTTGAATCACTTCATTTATATCTTTCTATATTTTCTCATATGCTTCACATGTATTAATTTTATGGCCTGATCATAATCCATTATCTTAATATTCCACAGTGTTGTCATTTTTCCAACTACTGAATATATAAGGCAGCTAGGTAGTGCAATGGATAAAGCCTTAGGCCTAAAGTCAAGAAGATTTGAGTTCAAATCTAATCTCATACACTATCTAACTGTATGACCCTGACCAAGTCACTTAAATGCTGTTTGCCTAAGTTTCCTCCTCTGTAAGATGGGGATAATAATAGTATCTACTTTAAAGTGATGTTGTGAGGATCAATAATAATTGTAAATAATTCCAATACTAATTGTAAAGCACTTAGTATTGTTTCAGGTATATAATAAGTACTATATAAATATTAGTTATTACCAGTACTTTTTTTTCTTTTTTATGACATTTTAGGTAAAGTGATTTCCCACAAAACTGCACTCCTTTGGACTGAACTCCAGCAGAACCCTAGGAACTTCATCTTTCTTCAAGATTACATCAGTCTTGGTACTTAGACTTCATCAATGCCTTCAGAAGCTTCTGTCCCTCTAATTAGCAGGTTGTTGTAAAGCAAAGAATTCTCCCCAAGTCTCCCTTTAAAGAGGGCTCCCAAGCCAGCCATCTCTTCATTTCCCATCTAGCTTCATTTCTTTGTACTGAACACTATCATGTACCTTCTTTTCCCCCTCCCCACTGTCTACTTTTCAACTTTTTTGCATTTGTTTCCCCTCCTTAGATTGCAAACTCCTCAAGAATAAAAATAATCTCCTCCTCCTCTCCTCCTCCTCCTCCTCCTCCTCCTCCTCCTCTCCTCCTCCTCTCCTCCTCCTCCTCCTCCTCCTCCTCCTCCTCCTCCTCCTCCTCCTCCTCTTCCTCCTCCTCCTCCTCCTTCTTCTTCTTCTTCTTCTTCTTCTTCTTCTTCTTCTTCTTCTTCTTCTTCTTCTTCTTCTTCTTCTTCTTCTTCTTCTTCTTCTTCTTCTTCTTCTTCTTCTTCTTCTTCTTCTTCTTCTTCTTCTTCTTCTTCTTCTTCTTCTTCTTCTTCTTCTTCTTCTTCTTCTTCTTCGTGTGTGTGTGTGTTTGTATCCCTAGTATTTAATACAATGCCTGCTATATAGCATGTGTTTAATACATGTTTATTGACTGTTCAGAGAATCATTGTTGGAGAGAATCATTCAGTAAAAAAATACGATGAGTTTTGTGACCAGACATAGACATATTGTTCTTCAAAATGCTTATACCAATGTATAATCCCACTAGCTACGCATGAGAGAATCTAGTTCCTTTTAGAGCTGCCAATGTTGGGTTTTTATCTTGCTATTTTTGCCATCTAGTGGACCCTGAACAACTTTAAAGAAGATACTTCTGAGAAAGAAATCAGAGCAATCATAGAAGGGGCTATCATTCTTCCCCAGGGACCTCAAAGAATCCTAAAAAGAACTCAAAAGGAAATCTATTATCTGTTGTCTAAAAACCATGAGTTTTTAAATCTGAACAAGATTTATAAGAATATAAAAGTTTTCTATATCAGGCAACAATTCATCAGTAACTTACATCATTGAGGAAATTCTGAAAGCACATCCACATGTATATGTCATTTCACAAAGCTGAAGAAAAGGGGAGCCTCCTATAGTAACAGGGCATGATAAAGCCAATTAAAGTCATAACAACCTGGAGACAGATTGAGCCACTGCTCATTTGCAGATTTCCAGGAGCTGAGGGAAATTATTACCCCTCCAGCACAGTGACTTTTGGGATGCTGAAGGAGACTTTTGGCTGCAGAAAGAGGATTTCACAGTGTGAGAGATTGCCCTAATGTTTACAGAGCAGCAGCAAACACTTTGCATCCTCACCCAACCTTCTGAGTTCACCCTCTTGTTTTGAAACAGTGAAAGGGAAGAGAAATTATATTTAGTTTCCTCCAGCAGTAACATAAATTTATCATTTGAGGACTGACTCTCAGTATCTGAACAACTAGAGCTATTATAACAACTAAATTATTATCATGAGTCATGTTTTAAATTAAAGGCACTTCATATTTGGACATATATTAGAGGCATATCTATTTAATTTCCCATAGCTATTTCTAAGTCTCAATTAATAAAAAAAATTCTACATAGACTTTTTTACCTTATTATCTTACTTATTAATGATCATTGTTCCTATGTAGGGACCAGAAAGTAGCTGTCTATATAAAGGCTTCTTAAACTTTTTCTACTCACAACTTCTTTTCACCTAGGAAATTTTTATGTGATCCCAGAGTTATAGAGATATAAAATAGGTTACTTATAGATAATCATAAAGAAATAATTTAAAACATTTCTTTGATCTGGAAACTGAATAGATGCCCATCAGTTGGAGAATGGTTGGGTAAATTGTGGTATATGAATGTTATGGAATATTATTGTTTTGTAAGAAATGACCAACAGGAGGATTTCAGAAAGTCCTGAAGAGACTTACATGAACTGATACTGAGTGAAATGAGCAGGACCAGGAGATCATTGTACGTGGTAACAGCAAGATTATATGATGATCAATTCTGATGGAAGTAATCTTTCCAACAATGAGATGACTGAGGCCAGCTCCAATGATCTTGTGATGAAGAGAGCCATCTACACCCAGAAAGAGGACTGTGAGAATTGATAATGGATCGCAACATAACATTTTTACTCTTTTTGTTGTTGTTTGCTTGCATTTTCTTTTTTCTCATTTTTTTTTCCTTTTTGATCTGATTTTTCTTAAGCAGCAAGATAATTGTATATATATGTTTACATATATTTGATTGAACATATATATTTTAACATGTATAATATATATTGGATTGTTTGCCATCTAGGGGAGGGGTTGGGGAGGAGGGGAAAATTTGGAACAGAAGACTGCAAAAGTCAATGTTGAAAAATTATGCATCCATATGTTTTGAAAATAAAAAATCTTTAATTAAAAAAGGAAAAAGTAAAAACAAATTCTTTGGTATACATATAATTTACCATTTGTTAAAGTGAAAGAAAATTTGTATATTAATGAGATGGATATGCTTGCTTATTTCTATATAATGAATTAAATCTTGGTAGAACATTTGATATTTTTTACTATTGCCAATTTTTCACAATCTCCACACTCTGTTACATGAATCAATATGGGGTCACAACCAATACTTTTAGAAGCTTTGGTCTGTATGATGTAATTTGAGGAAGGACACCTGGTTCTGTTTGTCTTTCAGGACTTTGACACAATGTCTCACTTAATATCATATTCTAACACCTCCTTTGTCTTCCTCACACTGAAACTTTCATCAGCTTTTTCAGCCTCTCACCCTAGAACATCACGGCAGTTCCCATAAAGCTCTTTTCTTCCACAAGTGAATTCTTCCTAAAGCCTCCATTTCAGGGAGCATCTTGGGCAAGGCAACTTTCCCTGCCCTCCTGACTCTGCTTCTTTTGTTGTTGCTATTGTTCATCCTTCAGTCTCAAAGAAGACCAATGATTTGATTTATTGAATTATATTTAAGTAGGCAACTCACTCTCTCCTCCAAAGTTATCAGAATCTAGTGGTGTGACAAAAGTTAAGGTGATTAGTGATGATCCTGGATACAGTGGATTATTTTAGCCTTTCTAAATGAAGGTCTTTTCCAAATCTCAGTTTACCTAAGACAACATCCATTAAATGACCAAGGGCTGGGTAAAAATTAAAACAAAAGATGACCTAATTTACAATTGCAAAATATCAATCTATGAGAGGAAGACCTTAGAGTTTCTGTTTAGAATTTTTTTTAATTGCTATTTACACCATTATAAACCATCAAAACCAACCAACAAACAAACAACAACAAAAACTGAGACACTGAGGCTTAGACTGGGTGTTTTTATTGGCTATTCAATAAAAGCCTGAGTGATATGGGTTTAAAGACATAGTCAAATAGCTGCATATGAAACACAACTGGCTTTTTAAAAGCGTATTTTCTCAGAGCTATATTTCAAGAAAACATAAATAAAAATTGCACAGGGCAAAAAATAAATTTCTTCAACTAAAAATAAAAATTTTAACTTTAAAAATCCATTCCCCAAACCCAAAGAGATCTTACAAAATAAGATCATCCAAAAACTATATTTCTATAGACAGATCACTCACATGTAAGAATACAGTACCCCAATTGGAAAGAGGGGCCACATTATGGTAAGAGAAGGAGGAGGAAAAGGAGGGAGAGGAAGAGGAAGGACTTTTCATCCCCCTTCTTTTCTTAGCTCTCTTCCTCCCTTTTCTCCCTCCCCATTTAGAATGTAAGTTCTTTGACCACAAGGAGTTCTTCATTTTGGCTTGCTTTTGCAACTCCAACACTATTCAAAATGCCTGTCTCCTAGTAAATACTTAACAAATACTTGTTGCTTACTTACTTGCTACCTGAATGTTCTCAAAAGTAAATTTCTACAATATATGAAATCACTCAAATCAATTTATAATCCCTTATGGGTTAGGTAAAAAAAAGGAGCACATTAGCAAAGATATCTTTATTTGAGCAATCAACATATCTCCAGAGCTCTAAAGAAGGGGAATTAGACATTAGAAAACCAATGAATTTTAAGTGAGGAAGTCAAAAACACAGTAGGCCAGTAGATTGTGGTTGTATTCAGGGAAACATAGAAGCCAAGAATGTTAGATTTGAAAGGAGCCTTGTAGTTATCACATGAGTGCCATGGGAGCCAAGGAGGGAAGTAGAGAAATATGATGAATTTGCCTGCTTCCCAGTTTCTTCTGGGACCAGCTCTGATTATAGATGACAGAAATATATTAGAAAATGAAAAATAAAAAAAAGAAACCCACAACTTCATTTCACCCACCATCTTCACTGTCAAAACTTGTACAATATTAGCCAAATTGACTGATTTGAGTTTCTTCTCCTCTTTCTTACCTGGTCACCCTCTGGTGAAAGGGCTAATAAACTATGAAATACAAGGCTCACTTCAAGAAGAGGAAGAAGTCCAAGGACAAGAGAAGGATATGGGCCATCCACCAAGTAGATAAGCCCAATGAAGTTCATAGTCTTTTTTAGAATTGATTTTGCAGTTCTACCTAGGATTTTGGGACTTAATT